>NC_140965.1:75340474-75365474 GCF_056783735.1 Eptatretus burgeri
TCTTCGACCTCTATCAGGATCACTGATGACCAGATCTCCCGCTTCAACTTCATTGTGAACGGACGGACCGAAGGACATCGACACCCATATTACAAGGTCATGCTCGAAGAGATGACCTAAAAAGGCAGAGTCAACAAAGAATTGCATTCACTCATACCACACTGACCTTGCTCCAAATAGGATTCATTAGACCGAGTCTAAAGCAACATTTCATACTTAACTAGCATAACCCGCGCTCTGCGCGACATGTTGGGGTGGGTGTGTTTGAGAAAGGAACTGATGCAGAGTATCAGTAGTAATTTTACTTTAATGCAGTAAAGGCCTGGTCACACCTTGACGTTTTAGCCAGCGATGGCAACGTATTAAAATGTATGTAAAACGCTGGCTTACGTTGAACTTTTGATGTTTTTTTTTTAAAGATTCGGACGTATTCATAGCGACTTGGTCTTATGTAAAACGTATTAGTAACGGACACAGAACGTTTCGTTGTGTTATAGATAACTTATACCAACGAATGCTGAACCTGTTGTCGGCCTACACAACCGATGCCCAACGATAGTCTAACTTAGGCATAGCGCGTTGCACGCATCGCCGACGATGTCGTGACGTAGCCTATTAAAAGGCTGACGCACACTGATTCGAATCATAACTGCCGTAGAAATGGAAGTGACAACATCGCGGTCACACCTTGGCGATCTTGCCAGCGTATGCCGACCTAAGAAAAATGTGTCTAAAACGTTGGGGCACGTCAAATACGGTATGAGTAAGTTTGGTATACGTGAGTAGAACGCTAAAGTACGCTATCATACGTTGTAGTAAGTAGAGTACGTCAAGAAATTTTAAACATGTTCAAAATTTTTGGACGTACTCGGCGTATGACACACGTTCCGCATGCGATGGGGATAAGTTTTACACACGATATGTGGACGCTTACACACGTCCAGAAACGCTACTTATAAGCTACTCATAAGTCGAAACACGTCGCGGTAATGTCTTTTTTACGCGAAACTTATTTCTAACTTATGTTTGACGTGCTTTGAACCAATTCTTTACTTAGTCCCAACACACATCGACGTATGTAGACGTATTCCAATGACGTCTTCCGGTCGACAAAAAAAAATAAATGAACGTGTTTCTAGCTTACAACTGCCATATAAAGACGTGTTCCCAGCGGTTTTGGGAATTGGTATATAAAAATGCTGCTCATAAAAGGGGAACCCAACAGTGTTTTCGAGTCCTTTTTGAGTCGATGTCCATGTCAGCAGTAACAGTATCAGTATCAGTATCAGTATTAGTAGTAGTTTGTTCATGTTGGCAGTTGTAGGCGAGTGTGAGGGGGAGGGTGTGGGTTATGATGGATCGTCCTTGCGTCCGCGTGTCCACGGTTAGGAGACATCTTTTCACCATTGTTCGAAGTTCTTCGCGGCTAATTTTTTATGGGGCTTTTTCAACAATGAGCTATAGCTTGTTTTTACGATTTAGGTCTATTCATAACGGGTTGGACAAATGCACAATGAACTAATAATGTGCATAGAGCGCTTTGATTACTTATAGATACGATATACCAACGAATAATTATCGTGAAGCCGGCGTTCACAAACTATGCCCAACGATAGTCTAACTTATCCATATCGTGCGGCAGTTTATCTTTGCCGGTGACGTGGGGTTTGCTATTCATAGGCTGCCACTCAAAGATTTAAATGGCTGCATCTCCACTATTGAAAGTAGACGCTTGCGCTCAACAATTCGATTTTTTTTTTTTTACACTCAACGACTTTTAAACGGTACCACTCAACTATTTTCATTGTTTACAGTGAACAATTTAAATTGCTGTCACTCGCCTTTGTTTTTTGACGCTGGGGTTTTGAAATTTGAAGCGTTTCTTCTGAACGTGTTAAAACGCTCAAACTCGACTATTTTAAATAGACGCTGCCGATGGACAATTGGAATCATAGCCAAGCTAGACATCGAAGTGTGAACATCCTCGTCATGCCGAAGAAAAGTTTGAAGAATGCTGCAAATAAGTGTCCTGGCCGTGGCCGTGGACGCTGACACAAGGACGATCCATTATACCGACGTCTTTCAGCCTATGAGTAACTTAAAAGTAACGTCTGTCAATGTGTGGCAACGATCGCGTAACGTGCCAACAACACGTTAATCGTAGGTTAGAAATAAGTTTCGGGTACGCTAAACATTACCTCGGCGTGTCTCAACTTATGATTAACTTACATGTAGCATGCGTTGACGTCTGTCAACGATCGCAGACCGTGCATCCAACTTGTGGCCAGCGTAGCGGAACGTGTGAGTCATACGCCGGCATACGCCGTGAAATTTCAAGCATGAAAAAATTTGAGGACAACCAAAAAGTACGTTTAAAGCCAGCGTACAACGACGTATGGCAGTGTTTTTCAGCGTGCTCTCAATGTTATCAAAACTTACCCATAACGTATTCAACGTGTGCCAGCGTTTTAGAAAAAAAATTCAAAAATCGGCATACGTTGGCTAAAACGTCAAGGTGTGACCGGGCCTTAAGTGGAATACGATTTCACTGTTTCAGAACCATTTTATTTACTTTTTTTTTTGTACCATGCACCTCATATGGTCTTTGAGATAATATAAGCCGAATATCACGTTACTCGAGCGCAGAACAAAGTCGAAGATAGCGCGACACGAAACCACAAACTCGGAAATAATATATAAGATTCATGGACTGCTTGAGGCCATATATCACAAATGACACTATTAAGACTGTCTTGCAGATTTTTAAAATGTGATCATGATATTAACATTTGATGGAAAAAAACCAACAATAATAATAATAATAATAATAATAACAACAACTAATAATAACACCACCCAATACTTATGAAATGCACAGATAACTCATCATTGGTGTCAGACAGCAAAGCTTTTGGAATCATACCGAAGCCAGGCTTTGGAGCGAGCTCGACTGTGGTATGTGACTAATGAGCGGCAGTCCAACTGTAGAGCTGCCAAGGTTTCGGCCTGATGGACCCAGGGCCCTCCGAACAACATTCTGAGTTGCTGTGAAGGGAAGAAAATAAATAGGTTTATTCAGAGATTAAAAAAAAAATAAACATGCCTTCATTGTGTTTTACAATGCTATTTAACTTTCTCCAAGGACAGCAGCAAACAAGTTACCTGTATGTGAAAATAAATCAGCCTCCGATATGTGAAGAAAATATACCGACTTCCTGAGAAACCTCTAAAAAATTGTTATTTTATTTTATTTTTGTATACAAAGTACAGGCTCATGGAAGAGTAAGGTGACAGAGGGCAAAGGAATAATACATTGGCAGTGCAGCGGTAGGGGGAAAAAGGTAGACATAACAAGCAGATAAGACATAGTGGAGAGGAGGAAACACAGTAACCAGCAAGTAAGAGAGTGGGGTTAATGAATGTAGTGAAGAACATGGGATGAAATATGAGAGATGAGATTGTGGTGTTCCAACAACTTAACCAGGGAAGGATGACTGGAATTAAACAGCCTCAATGATCGGGTACCACAAACAGGAGAAAGGAAGAGCAAAAGTGTGGGTGAGCATTAAGTTTGGATTTTGGGGGTTTGACCAGTTCAGGCCAGATCAGATTGTTTGACAGGTCAGGCCAGATCAGATCTGTGACTTTCTACAAGTACCATGTAAACCTGTACTAACCTGTTTCATGGTTAGGTTGTCGGCGACTAAACCGTCTTCCCCACCAGGTTTCCTGGTGAGGAGGGTGTTTGGATATGACACCCAGCAGGATGAAGAACAAAACCTGTCAAAGGGCGGAGGAGCTCCTTGTGAGCCAACGGCCATCCATATGTAGTGCCCAACTGTGTCTATGGACGTCTTCCTGCAGTTGGGTTACTTCTTATTTGGAGGTTGGTGGCAGGATTTGCACTCTGGCCACCGTAAAACCCTTCATTACACAAAACATTCTCGAAGCATAAAAAAAATCTGAAAACCCACTGCGTGGGAGTACCTCCTGTGCAACTTCCCTTCACAACGCAGCTCACCGGATGACGGGATTGGGGCGAAGCCTTTGGGACCCCCAATCTTTGATGATAGGAGGGAAACCACGGGGTAACCTTCCCGGGTCAGATTGTGGGAGAGTGTATCGGAGTGGTGCGGAGGTGTCGTCCACCAGACGACGGTCCCCTTGGGTTAACCTGAGGCGGTCCCTTCGGGTGGGTGCCTGGAATGTCCATCCTTAAGAGAGGATGATCACCTGTCTGTTATCATCTGAGCTCAAGTGTTTGGACATCGGGATTGCAGCACTCTCTGAGGTTCGGAGACCGGATTGCAGTGAGACCATGGCGGGTGGTGACACTTACTATTGGTTTCCTCGCTCTGGTTACCATGCCCAAGGAGTTGCTGTAGCTGTGTCCAATAAGCTGACTCCAATGATAATTGAGGTAACACCGGTCAACGAGCCTATTATGAGACTAAGGATTCATCACTCCTTGGGTGTCATTTCCCTGGTCTCTGTTTATGCTCCGACCGAGGCGAGTGATCTCACCGTGAAGGATGCAATGTATGCCACGCTCGAGTCTGTGGTTGATCAGTGTCCCAGGCGAGATTTCAATTCATCGACTGGAACTGACCAGGATGGTTATGAGACATGTGTTGGTCCCCATGGGTCTGGAACTGTGAACCTGAATAGCACTAAGTTCCTTGACTTTGCAAGAAGTCATGGACTGAGGGTGCCCGACTTCTACTGTATTTATAGTTGTAGTGTTGCAATTAAACATAAAAGTAATTAAACAACACATCAAATATACAACGTGTTGTCTCTCTTGTGCTTGATAAAAGCCTCCACAACTGCTTGTCTTCCTGAAGTGTAAATTGCTTCGCTGCCATCAATGCTCTCGGACACCTCTTCCGATATCCAATCTGACTGGTTGCATAGCATAGCAACAGCTCCTAAGGATTTCCTCAACCTAAAGGAAATCCTTACTTGAGGATTCCAAAGGGCTGTTTATGTAACAGCCCTCAAGGAAATCCTTGACAAAGGAATCACAGTGAACCTTAAGGAGAATCTTTCCTGAAAGATGAAGGAATTTTATGCAACCGGGCCAAGGTTCCACCCACTGGATTGAGATTTAGGAACTTTGACCATTGCCAAGTCAGAGAGAAGCAGCAACACATCCGTAGTTGCGTAACTCAGGAGGTGTGGGGGAATCCAAACTAAATAGACAGAACAAACCATTTGAAAAGAGGAAAGATTATGTAGGCAGCAATGATGGATACCATTATCTAAACTAATGAGGCAATGTGTGTGTGTGTGTGTGTGTGTGTGTGTGTGTGTGTGTGTGTGTGTGTGTGTGTGTGTGTGTGTGTGTGTGTGTGTGTGTGTGTGTGTGTCCTCCATACCTCCAAAACTATAAAACCTCGCATTCTGAAACTTTGTATGCATACTAAGAAAACTCCAAGGAAGTGCAAGAGTGAAAATTGGGTGTTTGGGTTAATTAAAACACCCCCTTTTGAAGATAATTAACAGCATTAGTAATTATATCCTTCATCAGGCAATCCTCGGCTGCCTCACTCTCTGAGTCTTAAGGCGTTTCCTGGGTAACCTCGCTGGGGTCTGCGGCTGCCATGTTTTTGGCCTGCTCAACCATGCCTAGACTTGGAACAGACCACAACGATTTCTTAACGATAACGTTGTTGTTTTCACTTTCCTCACTTATTATCAAATGCCTGTTCATCATAGCTACAAATTTCTGGGTACATTGCAATGCTTAAAACAACCGGAGACGTCAGCGTTCGTGGCTTGACATTCCGTACATCTTCGGGAGGTGGATGTTTAACGTGTAGCTAATCACGAGCCATACTAGCCATTTCTGAACAAACGTTTCGTTAGAGTGCCTACTCGAGGGCTTAAGCCACTTGGCGAGTGCTATCCAAGCTGCTTGTTTGTTCATTTCGGTAAAAGTATCCGTGTTCTCAAGGGAACATCGATTAGACAGACGTACGTTTCCGCCTGTGTTGGGCCCTGCAGTGCCGTGCGGTATCTCATCTGCTGAGAATGTGCAATTTTATTTTTACAGGACATCGTTTTGTTTTACCTTTTTGTGTGATTTCCTTTTAATATAATCCACCTTTCACTTCGATACCGAAAAATATATTTAAAAAAAAATAAGGTTCATCCGACCAGGTGTTTGCCATGATCTGGCTGTGAAGGCATACAGCAGAGATCGACATTTTGTGTTCTGGGCCTTGATATGTTTCTCAATTGAATTTTGCTAATTTCCCACTTGAATTCCTTTTCAAAGAACTATGTTTAAAGGTAAATCTTTGTTTGTCGTTTTTATGCATTTTCTGCATGTGTACATATATAAACTGGATTACCATATAGGAAGTGTGTGTGTGTGGTGTGGTGTAGTGTGGTGTGGTGTGTGTGCCGTTGATTGGTATCTACATATGTAGGTAGGTTTCAGAATGTGGAATCGAGTCCTCCAAGGGTGGGTTCAAAGTATCCACCTTCATTTTAGTAAGGGGTCACGATTCATGGATCAAGCTGTGACGTTTTGTGCCGAGGGCTCTCTTCAGGATCGGTACTGAGCCCAGGACTGTAGTTTGTTTGTAGTGATATTTCCAGGGATGGTTTTTAATATCTCTGTGAGGTTCTTCTTCATCAATGGAACACCTTTGACATTCTTCAGTTTCCAGGATCTTTTCACTTCATGCTTGAGGTCTTGGTTTTTGGCCATTTTCTTGATTTATGCATCGTTAGTCCAAAATCACTGGAATTAATACCTCAATAAGCAATGCCTTCTTCTCTCTTTTTTGCACCTAAGTATGATATCTGGTCACAATGCTTTGTTTTCGACGTTCACGATGGGATCATTAGGTTGTATGTGAGCGATACTTCAATGTTTTCAGTGATTGCTTTTGGTTCATTTTCCCACAAATTTTCTGGAACGTCAAAGTTTTTGCAGATGTGCCAGCAGATTACTTTACAAGTTCTGTTGTGTCGTTGTGTGTACAGCTGTTCTGACACTTTATTTTTGTTTTTTTTCGTGTTCGGTCATTAAGCATCACATGTCATTGTCTTTGCTCACCCCACCTCCACCCCTCACCTGTCTTTTTTTTTCCTACCCCCCACACTTCTCTCTCACTGTCCCTCCTCACTCCCCCTTCTAATGAAATGCAGCACTCTCCTCCAACACCTCTGTGTGTGTCTCTCTCACACACACACGCAACCCTGCCGCTCCCCACCCACAGTGAATAGCAACGTTTTGTGAGGTGTCACTCTCCCCACCTCCCCCCTAGCTCCCCATTTTTCATTCTCTCTCTCTCTCTCTCTCTCTCTCTCTCTCTCTCTCTCTCTCTCTCTCTCTCTCTCTCTCTCTCTCTCTCTCTCTCTCTCTCTCTCTCTCTCTCTCTCTCTCTCTATCTCTCTCTCTCTCTCTCTCTCTCTCTCTCTCTCTCTCTCTCTCTCTCTCTCTCTCTTGTCCCCATCAGTGAAGTGACAGGTTGTATTTGCTAGTGTTGAAATAATGGAAATAGGATTAATGGCACGTAGTTGAGTTTCTGTCTTGACACCCTTCATGTGAATTTGAGTGATGTTAAATGATTTCCAAGCAGACACGAGGTGGGAAAAGGGCCGGTTTATAACAGCAGACAGACAAGCAAGAGCAGCGGAGCAGGATCTGAGAACATGGGCATCATTGCCATCACTGATGCAGAGTCAAGGCTAGACAGAGCTTTTTCTACTTTCTCATGTGAGAAAGACAAAATCCATTAACAGTGAGTACACGCGAGTAAATGGAGGACTTGAGTTCATAAGATTTTGAGAAACACATTGAGTTGAGACATATTCTGCCTCTTGTCAAGCACAGTCTGCAATGAGTCTTTGAAGTAAGAGAGAGGATGGAGGGGAAAATATACCAGAGTGTGTTCAGTGCAACTTCAGACAAAACTCAAAAAGGTGGCAAGTACATTTTAAAAGATTCTGTTAAAATTATATGAAAAAATTAGTTCTCCAACTTGAGCACAACCGTAGCTCTAGCTACATACACTTCATATACCTCTAGCACCTCGTGACTGAAATGGTAGCCATGAACGTCTTTGCCACACTCGTACTTGCTGCAGGGGTCTTGACCAACAGGGTGCACCTGTCATACATCCGCCCATTACCAGTTGACAATAACTAAGTTGCAGCCAGGATGATAAATGTCAACATAAAATGGGTAAGCCAGCATAGATGCTGTCAAAAAAAAAAAACCAGAACCACCCACTGCCTAATGCAGTGCCAGCTGCTACACTGCTAACCACAGCATCAGTCCACCTACATAGGCTTTCAAAGCCTTTTGTTAGCATGGTCGGCAGACCACCCTTTGGGCAAATGAATCAATCCACGGATTCATTTCTGACTTTCCGGCAATCATCAGCATGCATTCACCTCTGCGATGATCAATAGAGCCAAGAAGAACTGCTGTTTTTGTCATTGCCAGGTATGGCTATATACATGGGGTGTGCAATGTAATGTCCCTAACCCAGCTACTTACATATCCTGGTCAGTGGTGGTCGTCCTAGGGCATTGAAAGGGTTGAGTACTTCAGTAGGAGAGGGCTCCCAAAGAGCTGGAGGTTGCTTTTCACGGCCACGCCGACGTCGCAAGTGTCGAGCAGTAAGTACCAACACCATGGTACCAAGGGTGCCAGCCAACAGCAGCCTCCTTAGTCCCGGTGGCAATCGCAACTGTAATAAAATAGAGTATGCTCATCAACATTTCATTCACTTCACCAAAAATAGATTTAAAATAACATGCAACCACATCCTTCCTTACATGAGCATTTCAAAAGGATATTGTGATGGTTGGGAGCCTTAACGAGGACGTCGTGCACCTCTCGGGTGGGTAAAAGCACATACACATAAAGTTAGAGTCAGTTATATCTTAGTATCCTGTTTAGCAATCAAGTTAGATTGTGTACTTGGGATAAATACACGTTACAAGCATGGGTTAGCACAAGATTCTGTTCCTTTTCATCAACTCTATATCTCACAACACACGCACTCTCATTCCCTTTCACATCAATTACATGCCTCCTAATGAGTGCAAGTGCAGGGCTACGGCGGAGCAGCAAATGCGGTTCCCAAATAAATAAAAGCAAGCTTCGAAGCTTCACCTCCCCCCTCCCCCACAACCACTGCTCCCAGGTGTGATACCGGTGCGACGCGGCTACATCAATCAGGTGTGGACAGCAAGAGAGAAGTTGCTCAAGAAAAGCTGGGATGGGGGGTGGGAATAAAAGGTGAGATGTGCTGGACAGTTGAGAGAAGTTGATGGGCAATTCAGCATGCGAGCAGTCGGGCGCCTCTCCATGTAAGCTCTTTGCCTTAGCAGTTCCTTTCTTTAGACGTGTGCTCGACGTCAGCAAAATTTCTTTCTCTTTAATTCCGTACATTTTATCTCTATCCCTGTTGGGCTGTTGCATGTCCTTGAAATTACATTTTATTCCATTTTTCACCTTCACGTCTACATTTCCTTCACGAAAACCTTGGCGTGGTGAGTGACAAGCAGGGGGGGGGGGACGCTTCCATCAAGACATTCCATCCATCCATTGGGACCATACTCTGTGCAGAGTGTTGATGCTGCCTAAGCAGTCTCCTTGGCCGTTGGGCACAATCCTGGACGGGTCACCACTCCGACACAGGATACCAGCATGCTGGCACTTATTTTGCCGACCTCAGAAAGATGACAGGCCGAGATAACCCCACCTGGTATTAATTCAACAGCTGAGCGGGATTTGAACCCAGGACCCGAGGATCCCAAGCCCGCCACCCAAACCATCAAGCCAACACCAGGCATATCAAGACATTCAGGCATGGAAAATCACGACCAGGGTTTATAGAACGAAAGTATGCTGACAGACTACTGCTGGATGTTGCATTGTGACAAACCAGAAAAAGTTTACAAAAGAAAATCGCACTCGGAACGTTTTTATTTATTTTTGCATAAGTGTGTACCGTGTAAATTTAACCAAGTGTATGGTGTGTATAACGTTTACGGGAATTATACTGAAAAATTAATGAAGTTGCAATGTTAATTAGCCTAATGTGCGATTATTACCGAAATTATGCTCAAATTAGCAGGTCATATTTTGATAACAAGATGTGCTGGAATAAAACCGAAAACAGATGTGGAATTAGCGTGCAAAACTGGTTTATAAAATTGGAGAGAGAGAAGAGAAAAGAGAGAAGAGAGAAGAGAAAAGAGAGAAGAGAAAAGAGAAAAGAGAGAAGAGAGCGAAAAGTGAAAAGAGAGAAGAGAGCGAAAAGTGAAAAGAGAGAAGAGAGCGAAAAGTGAAAAGAGAGAAGAGAGCGAAAAGAGAAAAGAGAGAAGAGAGCGAAAAGTGAAAAGAGAGAAGAGAGAAGAGAGAAGAGAGAAGAGAGAAGAGAGAAGAGAGAAGAGAGAAGAGAGAAGAGAGAAGAGAGAAGAGAGAAGAGAGAAGAGAGAAGAGAGAAGAGAGAAGAGAGAAGAGAGAAGAGAGAAGAGAGAAGAGAGAAGAGAGAAGAGAGAAGAGAGAAGAGAGAAGAGAGAAGAGAGAAGAGAGAAGAGAGAAGAGAGAAGAGAGAAGAGAGAAGAGAGAAGAGAGAAGAGAGAAGAGAGAAGAGAGAAGAGAGAAGAGAGAAGAGAGAAGAGAGAAGAGAGAAGAGAGAAGAGAGAAGAGAGAAGAGAGAAGAGAGAAGAGAGAAGAGAGAAGAGAGAAGAGAGAAGAGAGAAGAGAGAAGAGAGAAGAGAGAAGAGAGAAGAGAGAAGAGAGAAGAGAGAAAGAGAAAAGAGAGAAGAGAAAAGAGAAAAGAGAAAAGAGAAAAGAGAAAAGAGAAAAGAGAAAAGAGAAAAGAGAAAAGAGAAAAGAGAAAAGAGAAAAGAGAGAGAAGAGAGAAGAGAGAAGAGAGAAGAGAGAAGAGAGAAGAGAGAAGAGAGAAGAGAGAAGAGAGAAGAGAGAAGAGAGAAGAGAGAAGAGAGAAGAGAAAAAGAGAGAGAGAAGAGAGAAGAGAGAAGAGAGAAGAGAGAAGAGAGAAGAGAGAAGAGAGAAGAGAAAAGAGAGAAGAGAGCGAAAAGAGAAAAGAGAGAAGAGAGCGAAAAGAGAAAAGAGAGAAGAGAGCGAAAAGAGAACAGAGAAAAGAGAGAAGAGAGCGAAAAGAGAAAAGAGAAAAGAGAAAAGAGAAGAGAGCGAAAAGAGAAGAGAGCGAAAAGAGAAGAGAGCGAAAAGAGAGAAGAGAGAAGAGAGAAGAGAGGAGAGAGAGGAGAGGAGAGAGAGGAGAGGAGAGAGAAGAGAGCGAAAAGTGAAAAGAGAGAAGAGAGAAGAGAGAAGAGAGAAGAGAGAAGAGAGAAGAGAGAAGAGAGAAGAGAGAAGAGAGAAGAGAGAAGAGAGAAGAGAGAAGAGAGAAGAGAGAAGAGAGAAGAGAGAAGAGAGAAGAGAGAAGAGAGAAGAGAGAAGAGAGAAGAGAGAAGAGAGAAGAGAGAAGAGAGAAGAGAGAAGAGAGAGGAGAGAGAGGAGAGAGGAGAGAGGAGAGAGAGGAGAGAGGAGAGAGGAGAGAGGAGAGAGGAGAGAGGAGAGAGGAGAGAGGAGAGAGGAGAGAGGAGAGGAGAGAGGAGAGAGGAGAGAGGAGAGAGGAGAGAGGAGAGAGGAGAGAGGAGAGAGGAGAGAGGAGAGAGGAGAGAGGAGAGAGGAGAGAGAGAGAGAGAGAGAGAGGAGAGAGGAGAGAGGAGAGAGGAGAGAGAGAGAGAGAGAGGAGAGAGGAGAGAGGAGAGAGGAGAGAGGAGAGAGAGAGAGAGGAGAGAAGAGAGAAGAGAAGAGAAGAGAGAACTCAATCTTGGTGAAGTGTTATTTTTACGTTACACCAAAATAATAAAATGCACTACACACACACACACACACACACACACACACACACACACACACACACACACACACACACACACACACACACACACACACACACACACACACACACACACACACACACACACACATACACACACACACACAAATCATGGTGTTCAGCTCCTCTGAAGATTTTTCATCAGTTCAGGATACAGATGCAAACACTGTGCCCACACCCCCACCTCTCATTAGCAGGCAATACTTGGTTCTGGTGGCATTAACGAGTCCTACCAGCTGAATGCCTCATGCCATTACAGCCCAGTGGTGTCCAAATCCATACGTATGCCCGTTGTATGTTGTGTAGCTAAATGGGGAAGTGCTACCTCTGAATGCAAGCAATAAGTGCATTACTCTCATCCACCATTACAAAGAAAGACAGGCCGAGAGGGTAGGGTTTACCTGTGTAAAGTAAGAGTAAATGAAGTTCGGTAGCTCTGCTAAGCCAAGCGCAGCAGTCATGAAGACAGACATGCCAGAAGCACTTCCCTCCACATATTTCTCAAACTTGGCCATTGCACAGATTGCCTACAGGGCAATGGCAGCAATTCTGTCAAAAAGGGGAAAAAAAACAATTCTCATGGCTTAGATTTCATCATTCTAAGATAAATTTATATCAGTACTGTGAGACCCCGACATTCACGGGGCATACGTTCCTGGAAAATTCCGCAAATGTCAAATCCGCGAATGTCGGGGCATTGTTTCAATGGGAACTAGAACTGTCACTCGGTCGAGTGCATACCTCCGCCACGCTGAACCGTTTACGTTTTGTATCACACAGGTAGGCTGGATCTGGATTAAAATTTCATCGGCTTGTTCTTGTCACCTAACCAGCTCATCCACCAAGTTTCATCTGAATCCGTCCGTAACCTTTTCAAATATTGTGCTGTGCATCGGTTTAGCCTTATCACCCAATGGTGAAGAATCACTTTAACAATTCTCGGATCCCGATCGGGATTCAGATCTTCACCAAAATCGAATCAATTCTTCCTTGTTGTACACCCAACCTGCCCACCAAGTTTCATCCAAATCCGTCTACAACCTTTTGAGTTATCCTGTTCACAAACAAAGACAGACAAACAGACAGGGGTGAAAAAATAATCCACCTTCGGTGGTGGAGGTAAACAGGGGGATTGGTTTTGGTTTTGTTTTTTTGATAAAAAAAGGGTTTTTTTCAAACACTTCAGGACTGGCCTCCAATACCAACAGCCACTGATATTAATTCAGCCAGGGACTTCTTCCACAGAAACCTGCTCTTTCTTATGCACAGATTCATCCCACTTCATCTTCAATTATCTTACCCATCCTCCCGCTCTTGGTACTCTGAATCGTGTGGTGAGGAAATTGCTTTAAAACAACTTGCATTCTTCTGGAAGGCAAATCCGACCGAAGGAAACCACAGATCATTCCACAAAGCCCGCAACAAGTGTGCGTCTCCTCTGAGGAGAGCCAGAAACCAACATCTGTCCAACCTCAAGAATGAACTTTCAAACTCTTCTCCCTCCTCTAAAACTTGGTGGCACCTTATCAAGTCTACCTCTGGAGTATGCTCCCCTTCCGTCCCTTCCATCACTTCGAATTGCACCACGCAGAAGATGCCCTGTCGGAGTCTGGCTTTGGAGGCCAATTTTGAAACGTGGCTTACCCGAGAGAGATCATAGCTGAGTGAGATGCAAGAGTTTTAGTGACTGAACCTCTGAGACGGTTGGTGAGAAAGTAGTTGGGAGGATTTGCAGTACGGTTCTTTCGGAGAGAGAGAGATTTCTCAGGATTGAAAGACATAATCGAAGTGTTTGACTAGTTTGTGATTTTGTCAAGTTCTGAAGAGAGGGAAGAGATTGTTGCCTATCTGTCATAGAGATTGAAAGATGTCACAGCAGAGAGTCGTCATCAGCAAATATAGAGGATTTTCAGAGATTTGGAGAAATCATTGATGAAGATTAGGAAAAGATGGGACCTAGAACATTGCCTTTGGAGTATTCCAGTCTTGACAAGGAAACCAGATGAAAGGTTTCTGTCGAGAGCCACACATGAGCTACGAATGTGGAGGAAGTCAGTAATCCAAGAGTGGAGTTGGCCTTGGATTTCAGAAGACAGGTTTTGAGAGCAAGGCGAGATTCCAGATTGCATCAAAAGCTCGAGATACTGCATGTCCAGAAAGACGGCCCTAATCTCATGTCTGATATTGAGGGCCTCCATCATTGTTGTGAGAGTAGAAGCAGCCTGTCCAAGGTAGAGTGACCAGGTCTGAATCCAAATTGATGACCTGAGATGAGGCTTTTGGAGAAAAGGAATGATTTTATGTCAACTGCGATGATGGATTCCATGACCTTGCTAATTGGAAATACACCGATTGGTCTGTAGTTAAGGGGATCTGTTTTTGCACCTTTTTATCCCGATCACGATTATCAGTGATCATCAATGCTATGATGTTGGCTGATTTCCAAGCAGATGGAAGATGAGCTGTGGTAATTGACAGGGTGTAAACGGTAGAGAGAGGAAGTGCAAGAGTGGCAAAGCAGGTTTTTAAGGACACACGAGCTGATACCGTCTGGGCCAGTTGCAGAGTCAGAGTCGAGGGTTGTCAGAAACTTTTCACCTTCTCAGATGAAAAAGGCACAGAGTGCAGATGCAGTTGTGTACAACAAGTAAGGCGAGTACAGAGAGTGAGGTGTTGGGGAGGAAAGATTTGGATGCAAACACAGAATTGAGGCATTCAGCCTTCTCGTGAGTGGAGTCGGTTATGGTGCCATTTGAAGTGAGGGAAATTATGGAAGGGGAGCATACACCAGAGATGGACTTGACAAGGCACCACCAAGTTTCAGAGAAGGGAGACAAGTTTGAAAGCTCATTCTTGAGATTGGCCAGATGTTTTCTGGCTCTTCTGAGAGTCGACACACACTTGTTGTGGGCTTTGTGGAATGATCTTAGGTTGCCTTCGAAGAGGAGAATGCAAGTTGTAATAAAGCAATTGCCTCACCACAGGATTCAGAGTTCCAAGAGTGAGAGGATGGGTAAGATAATTGAAGACGAGATTGGATGAATCTGTGCATAAGAGAGAGCAGGTTTCTGTGTAAGAATTCACAAATTGAATTAATATCAGCAGCAGTGGATATAATAGACCAGTTCTGAAGTGAGGAAAAAATAAAAAAATAAAACAAGTCTGAAGACGACGATCGTTCACGAGCGGTATTTGATGATGTAGATTGTTTCAGAAGTCAAGGATGAGACAATGTGATAATTTTTGACCAAGTTATAAAAATGATCAACATGATGTGGTACGGGTGACAGGTTATTAGCTGCCAAATGTAGAAAACCCGGTTTCCTTCAACAACTTTAAAAATTTGACCTTTGCATAACCTTTAAAGGTCCCAAAACAATGTTGTGGACATTAAAATAAGGAAACAGGATACGTGCTATAGCTTAATGGAGTTAGTTCGTCGAAGAAGGTCGAAAACCCAGTTAGATTCCCACAACTTTGAAAATTTGACCTTTGTGGCCTTTAAAGATCAAAGGTCAAGGATTATGACCTTTGGTACAAAACTTCCTCTGGAACATTCCAGGAACAATACAACGTCATATAGGCTATATGGCATTTCACACTCCTCGGATTATCCATACTTTGATGAAATCAGCGTAAAAACAAACTTGAAGGGGGCGCCACGGGCAAGGTGTTCGAGATAGAGCAAAATGGTTTCAAGACTTTAGGTGGGGAATGACCTCAAGATTATGCATAAAAAATATTGTCATCCTAGCTCTCAAAGTTTGGGCGGTCGTATGATTTTTATGTCAAAATTCGCAATTTTCTAAGTTTGTGATCTTGTGGCCTTGACCTTGGGACGAAAATGAAAAATCGGACAATGACCAGTTTTAGATAATTCATTTTGCTATTCAAATACCGAAGAACCCATTACATTCATTCAATTCCCTCGGAGAAGAGAGATTTTTAATCCGACTACCCCCTAAAAATGGCTATTTTTTCGGCGTGGCTACGCCCACAATAGGCGTAGCACGCCCTCATCCAGGAAAACACAACTGGACATTGATATCAAACAAATAACCAAGTTTCATCAAGATCGGATCAAAGTCCACGGAGTTATGCTTTGGACAGACAGACACACAGACATAACGAATATAGTGGTCACTCTGGCTGGCGCTCGTGAACCAACAACGCAAATATTTGAAGCACGAATGCAGAAGCAGGTCACACTTTATAAACACTCTATACAGGTGGTCCGTGAATGTCAAATCCACAAATCTCATGGTTCCACAGTACATTGAAAAGTTTGCCACGGTGTGCTGTGTGGCTTCCTCATATCTTATCAAAGAAGCATCAATGATTTCTCTCCCAATTTAGAATTAGAGTCCATTTCAAAATGTCAGGGTCACTGCCCGCTTAAATGTCAATAATTTCCCCCTGCTACAAACTGGGTCAACCATTCTTTGCAAATCCCGTCCATCGTTCTGATCTTCCCCGTAATGATGAAGCACGGTATTTAAATGGTTGTTGTCCCATGTGTACAGATGTCTTGGGTCATCTGAATAGGCCTTTGGGTCAAATACTTGCATTGAATCCAGGATGCCAGTGTGTGGAAAGTGTCCCTCACATATTCTGTAACATTGTATCGATTTGAACAGGGTGTTCCAAAAAGACCTGTGCAACTTTGGTTGTTGAAATAATTAGTACCATAAATGATACAATACCCTTTGTTTCATATTGTTGCGAATTCGCGCCCGCCGGCGTGCGATCGGCCGCTCGACTAGAATGGCGGCTGCCTCGCCCACCGGAATGTACAATTCTGTCGTGACCCTCTCGGAACAACGCCGGGAGCTAGTCACGGGTGGGGGTTTAACCCCACCACGACCGTGCCAATTGCCCATCCGCGCAGGATAGGGTTGCTCGCCAAATTCGATCTACCCAAGTACCTGTGCGGATGGTCGACCGGGCGATCGTACCTCGCCGCAGGCCGACTCCGGACACGAACCGCTTAAGCGGTCCGTTCCGTGCTATCGGGATAACCGAGCGGTGTTATCGTCAGCCTTGACGGTTCCGATTAATTAATCGGGCGTATTAAGCCCACTACGGACCCTTTTATGTGAAGCAGGATGGAGGGTCAATTAAGAAAAGACGAAGCGAAACGGGAAAACAGTTCACACAACGCACATTTATTACGCGACACATGGAAAGCACACATATACAGCCAAACAAACAGTCAGAATGCACCTATATCAGGTAAACAAAAGAAACAACAACGCAGAGTTACAACCGAATACGCGTACACACGGCAACACTTACACAGTTCTACTTTACAAGACATGGCGCCAACACACATTTACTCAAAAGCAAAGGAAAGAAACCACCCTCATAGACAAGGGGGCAGACGGGCCTGTAGGCCAATATGTGCGCGGGACCTCAAGGAGCGGCCAGGTCCGCGAGACCGGGTGGGTCCTACCCGCGTCCTCGTGGCGCATTGGCGGACGAGCCGCAGACGTGGCCGCGTGGCTGTGCCCTGACTCCGTGCTCCTTCG
The DNA here is from genome assembly GCF_056783735.1 of Eptatretus burgeri. NCBI lineage: Eukaryota > Metazoa > Chordata > Myxini > Myxiniformes > Myxinidae > Eptatretus > Eptatretus burgeri. The sequence goes on from NC_140965.1 coordinate 75,357,906, forward strand.
CGGGTTTCGTTGGCACGACGTTTGGAGTGGGTGGGAACGAGGCCCCCTTGGTTGCACTATCTCAGCGTGGGGGAAAAGGGGGAATTGTTGATGCTCTGGGGGAGGGAGAATGGCTGGCTGGCTTAGGTCCCGCGACGAGCGATCTCCCACCGCGACCTCGTCGCCGACCTTCTCGCCTCGGACCCGAGCTCCTTGGCCTCTTCCCCCAACTGTCCTCAGCCGACTGCAGAACCCAACTCGATGCCTTCGCCACCCGACTCCACTCTCTGCCACACTCCGCCCGATGACTCTCTTACCAAAACTCTCGCTCTCTCTGCCACCAAAACTGACTCTGCCACAATTCGCCTTGCGCTCGGCGTTTTATAGGCCGGCAGGAGAAAAAGATGCAAATTTCCGGATCAGGATGAGCTCGGGGGCGGAGCCACGCTCGCCCATTGGACGGAGGAAAAGTGGGCGTGAACCTCCCCTGATCCTAGAATTTGCATATTTTGATTTCACACGGACGCGCCTGGAGGCGGGGCCAAGCCGCTCCGCGCTTGCTGATTGGACGGATCAGAAGTGGGCGTGTAGCATTCTTGATCTGAATTCTTCCTCGGAAAGGCCGCTATTTGCACTCGCGGCTCGGTGCGTATCGCTTGAACGAGCCCAAGACAGCCCGACGCTCAGTGTTCACAGTTGGTGCGGGAATGGCCATAGAAGGAGAGAGGTGAGGGTGGTGGAGGGTTTTTGGTGGTGGTTTGATGGTTATGGTGGTTCAAAATAAAGATAGAACAGAAAAACGGCAATCTCAAAGCGTCGCAGCCCAAATTAATCACATAAATTCCCTCTAAACAACGGGTTTGGGGCTAACTACACATGTACTTAGAGTTATCTCACCTACGGGCCCTGAATGGTGGTTTGCGAATTTCCACAGTCGTAACAATATGATACAGCAACTCAAAGTTTTCTTCATTTTCAGGTCTGCTGGTTTAATGTAAAAGAAAATGGCGACTCCACAGGAGAAAGCTCAGTGCGTCGAATGGTTCATCGAGACGAGATCCGACAAGCAAGTTCAGCATAATTTCCTTGCAAGGTATGGAAGGAATCCACCATTGCGGACTCGTATCAGAGAGTTTAAGGAGACTGGAAGTTGTCAGACACAGAAAAGTACCGGTCGACCAAGCACAAGTGCAGCAGATGTTGAACGAGTACGTAAATCATTTCAACAAAGTCCCAGAAAATCAATTTGACACACATGCAGAGAACTAGGACTACTGAACATCCATCCATCCATTGGGACCATACTCTGTGCAGAGCGTTGGTGCTGCCGAAGCAGTCTCCTGGGATATTTATTGGGTACAATCCTGGATGGGTCTGACGCAGGACACCAGTAAGCTGGTACTCATTTTGGCCGACCTCAGAAGGATGACAGGCTGAGTCAACCCCAACTGGTATTAATTCAACAGCCAAGCAGGATTTTAACTCAGGAATCTAGGATCCCAAGCCCACCACTCTAGCCATTAAGCCAACACCAAGCATACTACTGAACACCACTGTTCTTATCCCTAGAAGGTACGGATTCTGCAGAAACTCAAACGCAAGGCGTTTGCTTTGGAAATGCTCAGTCGCATAGAGGATGATGAAGATAACCTGAAAAAGGTCATGCTCACAGATGAATCTTCCTTTCATGTCTTGGGGAAAGTCAACCAGCACAATGTGAGGATCTGAGGCTCTGAAAGCTCTCTCATGGTCATTGAACACATAAGCGACAGTCTAAAGGTCAATGTGTGGTATGGCCTTCTCCATGACCACTTGGTGGATCCATTTTCCTTTGTGGAGGATACAGTGACCTCAATTTATATGAACATGTTGGAAGGATTCTCCTTCCCACAGATTGAAGACCGACAGCCCAATATAATTTTTCAACACGATGGCGCTCCCCCTCATTGGGCCTTCGTCGTTCAAGCCATCCTGAATGAAAAATTTCCAGGTCGCTGGATTGGCTGAGATGGATCAACCACCTGACCCCCATGATCACCAGACATAGCCCCCTTTTGTATTTTTTTTTTCTGTGGGGGTTTGTCAAAGATGTTGTCCACAACAACAAGGTGGCAAACCTGCAGGATCTTCATTCTCGGATCACAGCTTCATGTGCACTGGTGGACGCAAACATACTGAGCCGAACATGGCAAGAACTAGAGCACCGCCTCAATATCCTGTGAGTGACAAATGATGCTCATATTGTGGTGTATTGATGGTGTGCACAAAAAAACTCGAGTTTCGACATCATATAAACTCAAGGGTATCGTTGTATCATTTGTGGTTAAAAAATATATCAACAACCAAAGGTATCCGGGTCTTTTTGGAACACCCTGCACATTCACGAATGTATGTTGATTAAAAGTTTTACGGTTACCATTTAAATTGCAGCTTTTCACTTTTCTTATCCACCGAATTCTCTGTAAATGATAAATGCCTAAATGCTGCACAATAGGAGTGTCATCATCCTCAACCTCACTTGAAGACGGGTAAATATCCAGGCTGGGATCGCCAGTCGACATGTGAACTTGACGGCTCAGGCATGTTGTCGATAATCGGGTGGTGTCGGCGAGTCAGCATTATCAAAAACTTGTCCTTCCTCCTCCGATTCCAGGGCTCTTTCACCAAATCCAGTAGATTTGGCATGGTTTTGAAAGAAACAATTGATGGAAAGTGCAATATCCTCATTGTGTTATTGATCGATCGGGTGTGGTCGCTTTGAGCTGGCTTTAGACTGGCCGGGGCAAGGCGCTGATGATGGTGGAATAAACTCCTAGTTCTATAAGAACAGGCCTCAGGTATTATCAAGATGGTTAATGGAATTTCACGAGTTTGGTCGAATGCTGGACTGACTGATCTGCGACAGATTGGAATGTAGAATTGCAGGACGGAATTCAATGTCATTTGCTCTCTGATAAAATCGAGGATTTAAAGAGAGTGCAAGAGATTGCTCAGAAGTCACAAAAACCTGCTGGACCCAATGCCTCATGATATGTACAAGGTGCTTGATGGGGGAGAGGGAGGGGGAGAGGGAAACACCCAAAGTTTTTCTGTTGTGTCGACCAGCATCTATCAGATGGTTGTAAACACCAGGTTGTGCTACTTTTGTAAGAAAAAGGGACACATTTCTCCAGCCTATTTTTCTAAGAGCAAGACCGAAGGGAAGTAGTAGCACCTTTAACCAGGGAGAAGCGAGAACACAAAGGTGCACAAGTTGGTTTCTACATCGTAGGGTCATATCAGCATGTTGGCTCAAACAATGTGCACAATGTTCCATGTGACATCAGAGGCAAAGCAACCATTGGAAGTGTAGGTTATTTGCATTGATAAAGTTTGTGAACAGTTTACACAGGTGTGTTTGAGGACAGACACAGTACATTGCACGGAACTACAGCAAAATTATATGTAGATCCTGGTTCACAACCAAAGTTCTTCTGCCTGCAAGGCCAGTGCATTATGTTATTTTCAAAAGGTGAGGATACAAGGCAAGACCAGAAATCTGTCACGATTAACACACTCGGGTGGTGGGGGTGGAGGGGGGGGCGGTAAAGTGGGCTGTTCAGATTCAATTGATTGCCTTTTGGAATGTCATCAGCACCGTCAATTTTCCAGAGGTTCATGGAGAATATTTTGCAGGGACTCTCCAATGTGGAAGTTTACATCAATGATGTTCTCATAATCGGAGAGTCTGAGTCGAGGCACTCAGCAGATTTGCAAGAAGTGCAAAAAACGGTTCTCTGAAGTGGGTCTTCGCATCAACAAAAGCAAATGCACTTTCCAAGCAAAAGAAGTGACCTACTTTGGGCTACAGAATTGATTCTGAAGGTCTGCACCCAACCGCTGAGAAGTTCAAAGTCATTCGGGATGTGCCCAGCCCGAGGAATGTCTCCGCGTTAAAGGGCTACCTGGGACTGGTAAACTACAGTGGAAAATTCCTCCCAAGCGTCTCCACACATCTTGCCCCCATTATACTAGCTGGCTAGGGAAAGAAGTTCCACGAAAATGAGGGCAGGAACCCTTCAGAACACTGAAAACTGTAAATACCTTGGTGCCACTTTCACAGATAACGTGACGTTATCTAGCACATTAACAAGGCCAACAGAACTCTCGGCTTTCCCAGAAGGAATGTAGGTGACTGTAGTCCTAAGGTAAAGGTGGTGTGGCGTATCTGAAGGATTGCGGGGTGAAAGGCCAGACACCACAAAAGTCAAAGCTGCACGTTTATTTCCTAGGGAGGCGCACACTGCGCATGCACGTGGCGGTAGCTTCACAGAACATGACAACATTTCCCCCCCCAAATAAAATTTTGCACAACATTATTCCCCCAACAACACTGATACAACAGTGCTTGGTACAATCACAAATTCAACCACTCCGGTGCCTTGCATGTGTGAGCAGAGCGTCACAAGATGGGTGACTGTTCTTGTGGAACACCGACAGCAGCAGCCTCAAGAGGAGATGGAGAGGAAGGAGGAGGAGCAGGCTCCACGACACCACTATCGGGCTCGGACTCAGTGGGCTCAGGCACTTGGCTCACAATCGGAACAGACACCAGGGAATCACCCTCAAAGGGCTAAATATAGTTTGGAAGATTGGGGTCACAATGCATCACGCGGAGCTGGTCAATATGTTTACGTACTGCATGTCCATTGAACAGTTCCACAACAAATAAAGAGTTGCCAATTCGATTTATAACACGACCGGTGAGCCATTTGGATTCACGGCCGGGATTCAGCACAAAAACAGGATTGAACACATTGATGGCACGTGTAACCGAGGTCCTGTCATGGTACCACTTCTGTTTAAACTGGTGGTCCGCAACCCTGGACGAATCATTCGGATGAATCAGGTCTAAACGTGTCTTTAGCATTCGAGCAAACATCATTTCTGCGGGTGTGCGTCCAGTGGTTGTGTGCGGACGTGTCCTATATGTAAATAACAAACGTGATAACTTGGTTTGCAGAGAAGAACCGTCGTTTGCCTTTTTGAAACCATTCTTGATCTCTTGGACAGCTCTTTCGGCCTGACCATTCGAAGCACGTTTGAAGGAAGCACTGTGATAGTGCTTGACACCATTTTGTTTCAAGAAATCCTGAAACACAGCGCTGGTGAAACATGAGCCATTATCACCAACTACACAATCTGGCAAACCATGAGTGGCAAACATATAAACGTTCAACCGTGATTTCGCTAGTACAGGATGATAAGGCTAAACATTCAATCCACTTTGAATGAGCATCGATAACAACCAAAAACATCTTCCCTAAGAATGGAACAGCATAATCGATTTGAATTTGAGACCATGGTTTGGAAGGCCAGGACCACATGTGAAGCGGTGCCTCAGGTGAGTTCAGGGCATTGACCTGACACACGGAGCAATGGCGAACGGAGCTCTCTAGGTTTTCATCCATACCCGGCCACCAAACTTGGCTCCTGGCAATTGATTTCATGGTTACAATCCCTGGATGTGATTCATGTTGCTCATCGCACACCTTGTTTCGACCTTTGGGCGGTACAATGACCCTGCTGCCCCACAGCAGGCAGCCAGAATGTAAAGACAACTCATTTTTACGAGCGAGGTACGGCCTCAATTTGACGTGGAATTCATAGGGTACAGTTGACCATATGCCACTGATAACACATCGTTTGACAAAAGAAAGGGTCGGGTCCACATTTGTCCATTGTTCAATTTGTTTGGAAGTGGTTGGAGCATTATGACAGTCAAACACACTCATTGCCATAAAAAATTCTCCCAGTACAGGTACATTACCCACGTTAACTGGTAGTGGTAATCCACTCAAAGGATCAGCACAGAAATTCTCACTGCCAGAACGATACCTTATAGAGTAGTCAGAGGCTGCTAACTTCTCAGCCCAATGCTGAATGCGTGCAGCGGCCAGTGGGTTAATTCCCTCACTCTCATTGAACAGGGATTGCAATGGTTTGTGGCCGGTTTCAAGTACAAATTGTCGACAGAAGAGATACTGATGCATCTTTGTTACACCAAAAATACATGCGAGAGCTTCTTTTTCAACCATGGAGAAGTTACGCTCCACTGCTGACAAAGTGCGTGATGCATAGGCTACAGGCCGTAGTATACCGTCATTACGTTGCTGTAACACACAGCCAATGCCATAAGACGAGGCATCACAGCTGAGAACCAATGGTTTAGCAGGATCGTAGTACACCAACACTTTAGATGAACACAGCAACCGTTTTGCCTCAGCAAACACCTTACTACACTGCAAACACCATCGCCATTCAACACCTTTACGAAGGAGTTTGTGGAGAGGCTCAAGGACGGTGCTCAGATTCGGAAGAAAGTTACAGTAATAGTTCAACATACCCAGGAAAGCTTTGAGCTCAGTCGTGTTCGCAAGAGTCGGAGCATCCTTGATAGCCTCCGTCTTGGATGTGCTGGGCCTGATGCCATCAGCACTGACAATACGACAGATGGGGTAACATAAATCGACATTTGTCACGTTTCACCTTTACACCGGCTTCAACAAAGATGTTTGAGAACCGCCTCAAGGTTACACAAATGTTCAGCATCATTGCGGCCGGTGATCAAACCATCATCTTGAAACACCACTACATTTGGAATTGCTTTCAGCAGATTCTCCATATTGTGTTGAAACATAGCAGCGGCTGATTTGATTCCGAAAGGACAGCGGTTATAAACAAACAACCCCTTGTGAGTGTTACAACATGTGTACTTCTTGGAGTCCTCATCAAGCAACATCTGAGTATAAGCAGATTCCAAATCCAGGCAGCTAAACTTCCTTCCACCAGAAAGCGTAGCGAACAAATCATCTGCCTTCGGCAGAGGATAATGGTCATGTTTGGAATACCTGTTGATTGTTGTTTTGTAATCACCACAAATCCGAACACTACCATCTGACTTTAATACAGGAACAATATTGGACATGCCCAATCACTGAATTCAACAGGACTGATAACACCTTCCCATCTGGAGGCGATCGAGCTCTGCCCCAATCTTTGGACGCATCATGTGAGGTACAAACCACGCTTTACAAAAGATTGGCTTAGCACTCTCATCCACATAGATTTTGGCTTTAACACCTTTAAAGGTGCCGATACCACCTCCAAACAATGAGCGGTATTTGTCAAGAATGACATTGTGATTAACATCACAAGCCATCAATTTAATCACAGGCCAATCAAGTTTGATGAATTCAAGCCAATTACGCCCAAACAATGTCGGCCCATAAGGGTAGTTTTCGTGACACATCATTGTTGGTGACCTTCACCTCCTCACTACCAATCACAGGTATCAGTTCATTGGTGTAAGTTCACAACTTGGTATTCACCGGTCTGAGTACCGGTCTCGCTGTCTCCTGGCTAAACAGCCTATTGAAAGTTTCGGAACTCATGATTGACTGGCTGGGGTCGGTGTTCAGCTCCATCTCCACGGCAATGTCATTCACCCTGACATCCACCACAATGGGTTTGCTTTTATCCGACATACTGAGCAAATCATGCTCCTTTGAAGCAGGAGGTATTGCTTCACCACCGATCACTGACGTGGCC
>NC_140965.1:75370474-75457974 GCF_056783735.1 Eptatretus burgeri
ATCTCCTGTATGTCTGTCTCCCAAAAGCATGTTTAGGTAATGTCTGCTTGTAAGTGTTAAATAAAGCCTGGTGTTGGCTTATCCTTAACGGTTAAGGTGGCTGTCTTAAGATCTTCAGTTCTTGAGTTGGAGCCCTTGTCAAGCCGTTAAATAACACCAGGGTGGGATTGGCCCAGCCTGTCATCCTTCCGAGGTCTGCAAAATGAGTACCAACTGACTGGGAACAGGGGGCACTGCATCGGTGGCACAACAATGATGCAGCCACAGGCTGCAAACGAAATAAATAATAATACGTATATTTAAAAGCAGGACGGTTTTGTCAGCTGTAAGGATAACACAACAGAAGGTAATTTAGGACCTTTCTCAACACACATTAAATGGATTAATTAAACATTTTCATACCGGCCACAACTCAGCATTTCCACTCGAAAGCTGAATTCATTTCTGTCCCATTCTTCTTGGATTTGGTTGCGACCAGCACCACAATGCCATGCTTCAATCTAACGTTCAGTGTCTGTCCCGTCAGTTTTGCAGAAACTCCCAAGCCTCAAGTCGCACATGGTTGAAAATGGTACCAGATTGATCACTAAGGAGCTGGGTAGTGCAGGGTCAAAAAACACATTAATGGCGAAACAAACATTTTCATTATTTACCTCCACCACCGAAGGGAAATGGAAGTGATGTTTTCACCCTTGTTTGTTAATTTCACCCCTGTCTGTTTGTTACTTACGAAATCTTTGGATTTCGTAAGTATATTGATGACTTCCGTTTCTGTTTGTTACTTACGAAATCTAAAGATTTCGTAAGTATATTGATGCCTTCGGTTTCTGTTTGTTAGTTTCTTTGTTACTTACGAAATCTAAAGATTTCGTAAGTAGATTGATGACTTCCGTTTCTGTTTGTTAGTTTGTTTGTTTGTTTGTTTCTTTGTTTGTAGGCACGATAACTCGAGAACGGAAGAAGCTACCAATGTCAAATTACACCTCGTGATTCAGGAGGGTGATGGCTAGTGCTGATTAGATTTTGGTCAAAATCGGTCAAAGGTCAAGGTCACGATGAGGTCAAATATTCGATTTTTGATGGTTTGGTCCAGATAACTCGAGAACGGAAGAAGCTACCAATGTCAAATTACACCACGTGATTCAGGAGGCTGATGGCTAGTGCTGATTAGATTTTGGTCAAAATCGGTCAAAGGTCAAGGTCACAGTAAGGTCAAACATCCAAAACATTCGATTTTTGATGGTTTGGTACAGAATCATCGGAGAAACTTCTGGTTTGCGTCGCTACCTTCTCGAGAGACAGCTTTTATTAGACAAGGTCAGAGGTCAAGTTGACGATTTCTTAAGTACCAGTCTATGACTGCTTGTTTGTTACTTACGAAATCTAAAGATTTCGTAAGTATATTGATGACCTTTGTTTGTTTGTTTGTTTGTTATCTTGCCAAAACGAAGTTTTTGCAAGATATGTTAGTCAGCTTGTATGTTTTTTTGTTTTTTTGTTTGTTTGTTTGTTTGTCTGTAATCACGTATAAAAAATTCTGCAGAGCACAGTTATCATTGGAAATTTTTGTAACTTCGCATATCAGAGGCCTATAGAGGTCCCTTTCAGCGCATAAAATTTTGAAGGTCAAAGGTCAAGGTCACTTTGTCGCAAATCAGGCGAGTCTACGAAACCCTTATTTTTTGAGTAATTTTGATCGGATCGTCTTCAAACTTCATGGGAATATAGTTCATGGTCTGGTGTTTAGCTGATTAATTTTTGGTGGCAATTGCCCTTGACCTTCATGGTTAGTGCCTGAGGTCAAACATATTTGACCCCAAGGTCAAATTTTCAAGTTTTAGGAACCATATCGTGTAGTACCTCAAATTGAACACCTCTGAGTGCTTTCGAGATATGTCAAGCTTGAGACATTATGACGTCATTTGGTGACGTTATGAGGCAAACACATATTTTTCATGGTTACTCTGTAGAACGATTCTCATCGGAATCTTTCGGAGGCAGATATTCCTCAAGGAGTTGCTCCTGGTGGATAGCAGCTCTGTTCACCTCAGTGTGACTGACCTTAAAGAAGTCACACGTGGTCACCTTTTGGCAAGATACGGGTCATCCCGTGGGTGACATTGTTTTTTTTTTATTTGTTACTTACGAAATCTAAAGATTTCGTAAGTATATTGATGACTTCCGTTTCTGTTTGTTTGTTTGTTTGTTTGTTTGTTTGTTTGTAGGCACGATAACTCGAGAACGGAAGAAGCTACCAATGTCAAATTACACCACGTGATTCAGGAGGGTGATGGCTAGTACTGATTAGATTTTGGTCAAAATCGGTCAAAGGTCAAGGTCACAGTGAGGTCAAACATCCAAAACATTCGATTTTTGATGGTTTGGTGCAGAATCATCGTAGAAACTTCTGGTTTGAGTCGCTACCTTCTCGAGAGACAGCTTTTATTAGACAAGGTCAGAGGTCAAGTTGACGATTTCGTAAGTACCAGTCTATGACTGCTTGTTACTTACGAAATCTAAAGATTTCGTAAGTATCTTGATGCCTTCCGTTTCTGTTTGTTTGTTTGTTTGTTTGTTACCTTCGCAAACTTCGTTTGACGAAGGTATTGTATTGACCCCTGTGTATTTATTTATTGGTAAATATGTGTGCGGACAACATTGCGCAAAAACTGCTGGACCGATTTGCATGAAATTTTCAGAGATGATGTGCAGTTACTAAAGGACGCCAGGTGAAGCTTTTGGGAACAATCGGATTAAAGGTCAAGGTCACGAAAAGGTCAGAATCGTTTTTTCGTCATAACGCGGTCAATTTTTATCCGAACGAGATAAAACCAGCACCAAAATGTTCATTACTCAATTCTACATTCTAGGCTATGCCACATGAAAGTGTGGCGTAATTAGCCTAGGTAGCGGTTGGGGGTCAAAGGTCAAGGGGGTCACCAAAAATGGTATTAACAATGTTTTGGATCACTTTATACAAAAACTTTACAGCGGATTAGCTTGAAATTGTGTGGGAAGGTTTATTGTCATGAAAAGACAAATCGAGTAGATTTTTGGAGCGATCGGATCAAAGGTCAAGGTCAAGGTCACAAAAAGGTCAAACATTTTTATTTTCGCGATAACACAGTCAATTTTATTCCAATTTACATCAAATTAATGCCAAAATGATCAGTATTCAATGCCCTATCCTCAAATATAACATATTATATGGTGTTGTTGTAACCCGAGTTAGCGGTTGGAGGTCAAAGGTCAAGGGGGTCACCACAAAGCATTTTTCATTGGGCAGCGTCATGGACAACATTACGCAAAAACCACTTGGCAGATTGTCATGAAATTTTGTGGACTTGTTTGACATCATGAGAGGACAAATCGATTAGATTTTGGGAGCGATCGGATCAAAGGTCATGGTCATAAAAAGGTCAAAATCGTTTTTTTGCGATTAAAGTGTCAATTTTGTTCCGACTTACATCAAATTAAGTCCAAAATGTTCAGTATTCAAATCCCGATCCACTGATATAGCGTATGCTATAGTGTTTGCAACCCTAGTTAGTCTGTGGAAGTCAAAGGTCAAGGGGGTCACCAAAATGGAGTTTTTTATTGGGAAGCGTTGTGGACAACATTACACAAAAACCACTTCGCAGATTGTCATGAAATTTTGTGGATGTGTTTGGCATCACTAGAGGAGAAATCGATAAGATTTTGTGAGCGATCGGATCAAAGGTTAAGGTCAAGGTCACAAAAAGGTCAAAATCGTTTTTTCGCGATTAAAGTGTCAATTTTGTTTTGATTTACAGCAAATTAACTCCAAAATGTTCAAAATTAAATTCCCCATCCTCTAATATGACACATGGTATAGTACTTTTGTCACCCAAGGCAGCGGTTGGGGGTCAAAGGTCAAGGGGGTCATACAAATTCACATTTATATCGGAAAGCGTTGTGGCCAACTTAACGCAAAAAAACAAAACGCATTGAGGCTTTAATTGTTTTGGATTTGTTTGGCATCATGAAAGGACAAATCCATTAGATTTTGGGAGCGATCGGATCAAAGGTCAAGGTCACAAAAAGGTCAACATCGTTTTTTTCATGATGAAAATGGTTAATATGTTTCTGATTTACATCAAATTAACTCCAAATTGTTCAGTGTTCAATTCCCCATCTTCTGAAATGACACAAGGTGTAGTACTATTGTCACACTAGGTAGCGGTTGTGGGTCAAAGGTCATGGGTGTCACGAAATGCATATTTGTATTGAGATGCGTTATGGACAACTTAATACAAAGGTAACTAGAATGGGCACTCGGTAGAGCGCATACCTTCGCCGCCGCAACTTTTTTTCCGGGCACGTTTGAAAAATGTCACTTTAAAACGTCCATGACGTCACAACCGTCAGTCCGATTGATGTCAAATTTGGTGTGTGACCTCCTTGAGGGCAGTCCAATAAAATGGAATGATAAAGACTGAAAAATTAAAAAGTTCAAAAATGACGTCATCTTTTGACGCCCTTCCGGTGACGTCACGTCCAATCAGGGACAACCATTCTGAAAGCTCTTAGTTCACTGAACGTTTTAACGTTGGTTTCATGTCAATAGCTCTATTAGATCTGAAGTTATGCCTACAAGTATATTTTGACCTTGTATGTGACCTTGACGTTGACTACAGTGTTAATTGGCAAAACCTGTATATCAATAAACAGATATTTTGGTACTGATCCTAATACCTGGATTTGGGAGACTTTCCTTTATAAATTACATAGATATTTGAATGTAAAATATCAGGACATTTTAGCCACAATTGAAAAACGTCATGTTCAAACGTCAATGACGTCATAACGGTCAGTCCGATCGACGTCAAATTTGGTGTGTGACGTCCTTAAGGTAAGTTCTACAAAACTGTATGATCAAAACTGATGTGGTCGAAATTGAAAATTTACATCATCTTGTGACGTCATTTTTACGCACTTCCGATGACGTCACGTCAAATCCGACACGAGGCACCCAAAAGGTATTTCGTCATGCAACAATATGGCGGTGGTTGCATGTCAATAGCTCTATCATGAAGGAAGTTATGCTCAAAAGTGTGTTTTTGACCTTTTCGTGACCTTGACCTTGACCTTTGACCCGATCGCTCTCAAAATCTAATCAAATCGTCCTTGGATAATCGCGAATCATCCCACCAAATTTCATGCAATTCGTTTTAACACTTTCTGAGTTATGCGAATAACAAACAAACACACATATTCACAAATAAATAAATACACAGCGACCAAAACATAACCTTTCGCAGAATGCGAAGGTATGCGCTCTACCGAGTACCCATTCTAGTTTGTTTGTTTGTTTGTTTGTTTGTAGGCACGATAACTCGAGAACGGAAGAAGCTACCAATGTCAAATTGCACCACGTGATTCAGGAGGGTGATGGCTAGTGCTGATTAGATTTTGGTCAAAATCGGTCAAAGATCAAGGTCACAGTGAGGTCAAACATAATTCCGTAAATTCATGTGGAGAAATGGAGTATTTTTGCTTCGCTCGACGTTACGAGTTCGTTTTAACTTTGATTTTAATTTTGTCTTCGGTTTTTGCGATCGCTTCAGACGCTTAAAACTCGGTTGTCGAAATTCTGGTAAAATCGGATGTTTTGGAGAAGTTTTAAGATTGTATAAAAAATATTTCACTCGACGCGTCACAGGTCGTCTCATGATGCAGTGCGCTTGAGCAGACGCATCGTTGAGTTACGTTAAGGTATAATGTAATTGCGTGGAGAAATGGAGATTTTTGCTTCGGTCAACGTTACGATTTTTGATGGTTTGATACAGAATCATCGTAGAAACTTCTGGTTTGCGTCGCTACCTTCTCGAGAGACAGCTTTTATTAGACAAGGTCAGAGGTCAAGTTGACGATTTCGTAAGTACAAGTCTATGACTGCTTGTTTGTTTGTTTGTTTGTAGGCACGATAACTCGAGAACGGAAGAAGCGACCAATGTCAAATTACACCACGTGATTCAGGAGGGTGATGGCTAGTGCTGATTTGATTTTGGTCAAAATCGGTCAAAGGTCAAGGTCACAGTGAGGTCAAATATTCGATTTTTGATGGTTTGGTACAGATAACTCGAGAACGGAAGAAGCTTCCAATGTCAAATTACACCACGTGATTCAGGAGGGTGATGGCTCGCCCTCATTAGATTTTGGTCAAAATCGGTCAAAGTTCAAGGTCACAGTGAGGTCAAACATCCAAAACATTCGATTTTTGATGGTTTGGTACAGAATCATCGGAGAAACTTCTGGTTTGCGTCGCTGCCTTCTCCAGAGACAGCTTTTATTAGACAAGGTCAGAGGTCAAGTTGACGATTTCATAAGTACCAGTCTATGACTGCTTGCTTGTTTGTTTGTTTGTTTGTGAACAGTATGACGGAAAAACTCCTGGACGGATTTTGCCGAAACTTGGTGGGGGGATTAGGTATGGTCCAAGGATCATGCCATTAGATTTTGGACCTGGACCAAAGTCCAATATGGTGGCCATTTTGAAAAAAATATTTGAATTTTTGTTTTTGCATTTCTACATGTTTTCGGTGATTTCCAACCAAAAATAAATAAATTTGTTAGAGAAAAAAAAAACAGAAAATTTTGCAACTTTTTTCAAAAAAATTTCGATTTTATTTGAAAAATATTTTAATTTTTTTTTTTTGCATTTCTCCATGTTTTAAGTGATTTAGAACCTAAAAAAAATGTTAGAGAGAAAACAAACAAATTTTGCAACTTTTTTTTTCAAAAAAATGTCTTTTGGCATTTCTACATGCGCGTCGATCTAGTTTAGTTTATTCAATCGTGGTTCAGTAGAGTCTGATCCGTTTTGACCTACAATGAATAGGACATCAGGTTCATTTAAGTGACCCAGCACTATTGGCGGTGGAGGTTTTGCACAATACTGAGTGCTCCCCCTCTAGTTTTGCTTTGTTTTGTTTTTGTGTAGGATATCTCAAAAAGTTGGACACTGATTCGGATGAAATTTGGTGGGCGGGTTGGGTGTGCGACGAGGACGAATTGATTCGATTTTGGTGAAGATCCGAATACGGATCTGGATACAAGAATTTAAGTGATTCTTTACCATTGAGATGTGGCCAAAACGATATTTAGCACGATGTCTCAAAGAGTTACGTACGGCTTCAGACAGAACTTGGTGGACAGGTTGGGTGTGAGATGAGGAAGAATTGATTCAATTTTGGTGAAGATCTGAATCTGGATCTGGATACAAGAACATATTGATTTTTAAAAAAAAAAAAGTGATTCATCACCAGTGAGAGATGTTGCCAAAAACCATATCATCAACCAGTAAGCTACTCCCTTTCAAAACTACCCAGTGTTTTGAAACTTGCACTAATATAACATGTTTTTGATCAACATGTGGAAATATGTAATGTGGAATGATATTCCACAAAGTTATGGACGGATTTTGACAAATCTTGGTGGATGAGTTGGTTAGGTAACAGGAACAAGCCATTTAGATATCTTTTCCGGTCCGGATCTAGATTCGGTCTATCAGTGGGATCGAAAACGTAACCTGTTCAACCTGGTGGAAGTATGCGCTCTACCGAGTGCCTTTCTCGTTTACACTGATGTCCATAAATGCCCAGACTGTGGCATGTGTCCACAATTTATAGACGAGTACGCAATATGTAACCATCCACCAGGATTGCCAATTATTAAACATGTTAGACGTTTGGAAACACTTCACTTGCTCACCATGGTTTAAGCATCTAGTTATACATATTAAATACATTCACAAGTAACTTGTACACAGGAGGAGCCCATTTAATCTATTAAGCCTTTGCTACATCTGCACCACATTAACTCGACCTAACAGTTTTTCAACTTGTATTCGATTGGAGATTTAAGGTTTCACTTGCAAAAACTGAGAAACGGGAGGGAATCAACAGGATTCGGCTTTATTTGAGTCCACTTGTGTTTTAATAACGATCATCAACTCGGTTCGGATTGTCTGCTCTTGTTGCCAATGTCCAGAAAAAAATGCACCACAGGGTGCTCAAACATGCACAATCGACTGCATGCCCACCAAAAATGTCTGTTCTCCGTCTGGGTGTCCCTTTTGTTGCCTCAAGCCCCAGATGCTAAAACATCCCCTTACAATGTTGGGTGTGAAGGAGTGGGGATGAGAATGGTTTGGCAGGTCGAGGCATCACTCAGCTGTTTTACACCAATTATACATCTTTCGTATCATATGTTTTGGCTGTGTGTGTCTGAACCTGACAATGCCTATAGAAAGTCGACACCCCCTTTCAAAATTTTCACCTTTTGATGCCTTGTTGCATGAAAGCCTGGATTTAAATTGCATCAATTCAGACTTTTTCAACCTTTAATTACACATCGTAGCCCACAACTTCCAATTAAAAAACAAATTCTACAAATTTCAGAAAATTAATTAAAAATACAAAACTAGAATATCTTGGTTGGATAAGTGTCCACCCCACTTGTAAAACAATTGTAAACTAGAGGGGGAGCACTCGGTAGAGTGCAAAACCTCCGCCGCCAATACTGCTGGGTCACTTAAGTGAACATGATATCCTATTCATTGTAGGTCAAAACGGATCAGACTCTACTGAACCACGATTGAATAAATTAAACTAGATCGACGCACATGTAGAAATGCCAAAAGAAAAAAAATCGAATTTTTCTTGAAAAAAAAGTTGCAAAATTTCTGGGTTTTTTTTCTCTAACAAATTTTGGGGGGGGGGGGGGTTGGAAATCACTTAAAACATGTAGAAATGCAAAAACAAAATTCAAATTTTTTCAAATAAAATCGAAATTTTTTCGAAAAAAAGTTGCAAAATGTTTTTTTTTTTTCTCGAACAAATTTATTTATTTTTGGTTGGAAATCACTTAAAACATGTAGGAATGCAAAAACAAAAATTCAAATATTTTTCAAAATGGCCGCCATAGCGGCCATATTGGACTTTGGACCAAGTCCAAAATCTAATGGCATGATCCGTGGCCCATACCTAATCCCCCCACCAAGTTTCGTCGAAATCCGTCCAAGAGTTTTTCCATAATACTGTTCACAAACAAACAGACAAACAAACAGTCAGGGGTGAAAACAGTAACCTCGGTCCATCTTCGATGGCGGAGGTTAATTAGCTCAAGTGTAACCAATCACCTTCAAAATCACACAAGTTAATTGGCCTTCACCTGTGTTAAAATGTAGTGATTCTGATTATTTCAGAATAAAATCAGCTGTTCCTGTAGGTTTCCTCTGCTGGGTAGTGCATTTTACAGCAAAGACTCGACCATGGACACCAAGGAGCTTTCAAAAGATCTCCGGGATAAAGTTTTGGAAAGGCACAGATCAGGGGATGGGTTTAAAAATATTTCAAAAGTGTTCAATATCTCTTGGAGCACAGTCAGGACGATCATTAAGAAGTGGCAGGCGTATTGTACGACCAAGACCCTGCCTAGACCAGGTCATCCCTCCATCGTTGATGACCAAGCAAGGAGGAGGCTGATCAGAGAGGCCACCAAGAGGCCTATGGAAAGTTTGAAAGACATATAGGCCTTTATGGCAAAGACTGGTCAGTGTGTGCATGTGCCAACAATATCCCAAGCACTCCATAAGTCTGGCATGTATGGTTGCTGGCAAGAAGGAAGCTTTTACTCAAAAAGGCCCACCTTGAGTCCCGTTTGAGGAATGCAAAAACACCACTACGGAGATTTCTGAAGCCACATGGAAAAAAGGTTTGTGATCTGATGAAACTAAGATGTAGCTTTTTGGCCAAAATGCAAAACGTTACATTTGGTGCAAACCCAACACAGCACATTTCCCAAAGAACATCATCCCTACTGTGAAGCATGGTGGTGGCAGAACATGACTTCATGTTATGGGGATGTTTATAATCAGCAGGGACTGGAGTACTTGTCAGGAGAGAAGGGAAAATGGATGGAGCAAAACACAGAAAAATCCTTGAGGAAAACCTGCTGCCCTCTGCAAGAAAGCTGAAATTGGGACGGTAGTTCACCTTTCAGCATGACAACCCGAAGCATACAGCCAAAGCCACACTAGAGTGGCTTAGGAACAAAAGATAAATGTCCTTGAGTGGCCCAGTCAGAGCCTTGGACCTAAATCCAATAAAAATTCTGTGGCATGACTTGAATATTGCTGTCCATCAATGCTCCCCATTCAACTTTACTGAGCTTGATCAGTTTTGTACAGAAGAATGGGCAAATATTGACCAATCAAGGTGTGCAAAGTTGTAGAGACCAACCCCAACAGACTCACAGCTGTAATTTCTGTCAAAGGTGTTTGCACCAAGTATTAACCCAGGGGGTGGACACTTCTCCAAACAAGATATTCTAGTTTTGTATTTTTAATTAATTTTCTGAAATTTGTAGAATTTGTTTTTCACTTCGAAGTTGTGGGTTACAATGTGTAAATAAAGGTGGAAAAAGTCTGATTTAATGCAACTTTAATTCCAGGCTACAATGCAACAAATGGTGAAAATTTTGAAAGGGGGTGTAGATTTTTTTAGGCACTGTACGTATATAATCGAAAATGGTTTTGCCGATCCACAAGATTTTTTTTTCATCTGTGCTCGGGGTACCCAGGTTCAAGTAATAGGCATAAAACAAATGCAGGTTGGTATTTTTCTTTCCATATTCTCAAACTTTCTTCTTTTCCTGTTCGTTTCTTCCATTGCTTGATGTGTCCAACTGTTACTCCATTGCTTCTCTCTCAATTCGTTGCCTTTTTTTGCCCTGTTTTACCTTGCTCTTCGATAAAGCTCGATCTTGTATCAGAAAAAAATGTAAAGTAATCCCTCCCTCCAATCACATTTAACCCTTTATCTTAGATCTAGTCCTTTTGATAGTTTACCTCTGACCTTGCACCCTTGAAAAATCACTTACTCTTTTCCTTTTTCATTTGCAGATTTTTTTGTTTTTTATGAGACCTTTCATGAGGCTTTGGTTGTGCTTAATCAACTATTGGCCTCTTGAATAATGTAAAAATTGCATCGGTATTATATTTTCATTGCCGGGGCTAACCTTATCACATGATTGAGATATGTGTTATCTTGTTTATGTGCTGCAAACCTTCTTACAATCCTGTTTTTCTATTGCTGTTTACTCATTCTACCAGTTGGTTGACTCTGCGTTTGTTTCTGTCCTTCAGACATTTTAAGGTTTTCTATTTATTCATGATGTACAAGAATGTGAAGAGGAAGAGTTGTGAGTGTTTGTATCGTATAATAATATAGGTTCCCTACTATTTTTTTGTCTCATTCCCTTTCCTGCTTTAAGCTTCGACAAACATGAGAGAATCAAAATGTCCTCATATGAGCTCTGTTGGTGAAGTTACGAAAGAGCAGTTGCTGAAGAAATCAAAGGTACATAGCACGTGTGTGGGCCATTTTGTAGTTGTATTATAGTTGCACTACAGTACAATTGTATGCCACTAGTTTTACACCGTTAAGTTGCGAAAAATGATCGGTAGTTAAACTTCCTTTTTACTACAGTGTAGAATACTCCATGTTAAATGGCATCACACTTCACTTCTGTTCACTACAATACAACAACATCCCGATCCCATACATCAAACAAAAATGCTCAGCATCACTTTTAACACATCCATGTCATTCTCAGATCACATCACAAGTGTTGTAGTAATCAACAATAGACCTTTTCGATCGGCTTTATTCTCACAAAACCCATACGCATATCTACAACAACATAAATATACATAGGGTAAGAATAACAAAATACAATAACTTGTACACATAATACTGAAGGCAAATACCACATACGCATCACATAATAACGAAGTTAAACTCCATACTCTAATACCAATTACATTCCTCAGAGTACATTATTCCTAATATAGTATATAACATACCATTACTGTTCCAGCATGACTTTCCACGGAGTACGTGGTATACGTGTCAACACCAGCCATTGACCTTCATATACAGTGCTGCCACATCCGCCCAATTACCGTTGCCGCCAATTACAGTATGGCACTTTATTATCACAACAACAAGCATAAAAAAACATGCACACCCAGGCTGAACACACTTCGGACACCACAAAGAAACATTACTAATATTCAAACAATATATTCGATCAGTCATTAACTACGCCAAGCTCATCTTGGGCCTCCAGCCGATCAAACACACGTCTCAAGTCTCAACATACAGACCATACAAAACAAAGCCCTTCGCATCATCACAGATTGCACATTAACAAAACCCATCGAGCACCGACACACAGAGGTAAAACTGCAAAAAATCAAAGACAACTTGGACGTGAGAGGTGCACACACAGTTCCTTGCAACAGCAAATGCCAACCCGAATCATGCTTGCCACTACATGTGGCAAGACCCTCGACACATTAAAAGGATACCACAAAGACACTACAGTGACATCCTCCAAAATTTCCCCACAATGAACAATGGAGACAACAAAAAACACATCCACACCCACATCACCATAAACACAATCGACAAACTTAGAAGGCCACACAATGCTTGATCCCATGAGAACATATCGGGCCCAATACATGTTTTAAAATCTCATGCTCTATATCGTTTTTGGCCCTATCTCTCAATGGTGAGGAAACACTTTTATAAATTAAATAATTATTGTTTCTGGATTTGGATCTTCACCAAAATTGACTCACTTCGTCCTTGTCACACACCCGACCTGGCCACCAAATTTCATCTGAATCCATCCACAATTTTTTGAGATATCCTGCACAAAAGCAGACAAACAGATAAACAAAAAACCAATGTCACCCGCAGGGTGACCCGTATCTTGCCAAAAGGTGACCACGTGTGACTTCTTTAAGGTCACACTGAGGTGAACAGAGCTGCTATCCACCAGGAGCGACTCCTTGAGGAATATCTGCCTACGAGAGATTCCGATAAGAATCGTTCTGCAGAGTAACCATGAAAAATATGCTTTTGCCTCATAACGTCACCAAATGACGTCATAATGTCTCAAGCTTGACATATCTAGAAAGCACTCATCGAGGTGTTCAATTTGAGGTACTACACGATATGGTTCCTAAAACTTGAAAATTTGACCTTGGGGTCAAATATGTTTGACCTCAGGCGCTAACCATGAAGGTCAAGGCCAATCGCCATCAAAAATGAATCAGCTGAGCGCCAGACCATGAACTATATTCTCATGAAGTTTGAAGACGATCCGATCAAAATTACTCAAAAAATAAGGGTTTCGTCAACTCCCCTGATTTGCGACAAAGTGACCTTGACCTTTGACCTTGACCTTCAAAATTTTATGCGCTGAAAGGGACCTCCTATAGGCCTCTGATGTGCGAAGTTACAAAAATTTCCAATGATAACTGTGCTCTGCAGAGTGATTTATACGTGATTACAGACCAAAAAAAAACAAAAACATATGAAGGTCAAGGCCAATCGCCACCAAAAATTAATCAGCTGAGCGCCAGACCATGAACTATATTCTCATGAAGTTTGAAGACGATCCGATCAAAATTACTCAAAAAATAAGGGTTTCGTCGACTCCCCTGATTTGCGCCAAAGTGACCTTGACCTTCAAAATTTTGTGCACTGAAAGGGACCTCTATAGGCCTCTGATATGCGAAGTTACAAAAATTTCGGATGATAACTGTGCTCTGCAGAATTTTTTATACGTGATTACAGACAAAAAAATAAAAATAAAAAAACATACAAGCTGACTAACATATCTTGCAAAACTTCGTTTTGGCAAGATAACAAACAAACAAGAAAAAGACGTCGTGCAGAGCACGATACTTGCAAAATCCACCCCCTTCTCCAGAGGTTGCCATGGATGCATGAAATTGTCCATTTCTTTAACATGAAAATTGACAATCTAAATCAAAGCTCAGGTCAATCGGATGAAAATTGATGATTTTAGAAGTTTGACCTTGAGTTGACCTTTGACTTTTTGACCTCAAAAATACTTGGTTTCCCAATCCAGTGATGCCTTAAGCAAATATTGTTCAAATTTCAAGTCAATCGGATGAAAACTTACGATTTTAGAAATTTGACCTCACGATGACCTTTGATCTCAAAATCAATAGGCTTCTCAGTTGAGACTCCCTCTACAACTAGGCAAAGTATCATGATGATCAGTTTAAAATTGTGACCTGCAGGCAATAAACAGACAAACCAACAGACAGACAGAAGAACACAATCGACTGACCAATGTACTTGAAAAATCTTCGATTTTGCAAGCAACAAACAAACAAGCAGACAAACAAGGGTGAAAACATGATCTCCATCCACCTTCGGTGGCAGAGGTAACTAGGCCCAAACAGTGTCCTAGGCAATAAACCCCCACCCATCCATGACAGACCAACTACTCTCGAGGTCTGATCGTTTTCACTTTGCACATCTCTGCTGTGGACACCACCCACAGCTCGTACACTACAAACAGAGACTTGACATCACCACTGACGACACCTGCAACCTCTGCCAGGCTGCCCCACACAAAACAAAACACATGATGGAAGACTGCACGGTCCTGGCTCCACTTAGACAAGAGCACATCACAGATGTGAGGCATCTCTGTGTCGTTCCTTGGAGATCGATCGGCTCTCTCCGTGCTGCGGACCTGTTCAAGCAGAACTGACCGGAACAACAACAACAACAACAACAACAACAACAACAACAACAACAACAACAACAACAACAATGGGACAGATCGCTACAGTACCACTGTAGTTATACTCTAATTGGGACAATGTACACTGTTTTCACCCACACAGACTGTGGAGAATTCTAGATAAATGAAAGTGGTGGAGTGTGAAGATTATATAAACTGTGAAAATTCTTACTTTCTGTTCAACGTGATTAAATAATTGAAATACTTTGTGCTGTTTTGAGTGGTTAAAATATTTTTTTAAATATTTATCTATGTAAGCCCTAAGGTCTTGAAGGTTTGACATCTACATGATGCTGCTGAAGTGTTTCACCCATTGCATTCCATCATATGATTAGTTAACCAGGATGATTTGATGATGAAGCAATAGTAAACTGATTTACTCTTGTTGAGAAGTGTGTAAGTATTTTATTTTTCTCATGCAAAATGGTTTTAAAAGAAAGAATTGTTTAAAAAAATTATTTGGCCTTTAGCTTAAGGTTGATGGTAATTTTTAAGTTCTTATTTGGTGACTTACTTTTTTCTTTTGTTTCACTTGTTATTTCATAAAGTGCTGGTTCATACTTTTTTTTTTTTTCGTCAATTTTTATAGTTTGAACAGAAAATAAATTATAGATGCAATAATTACCCCAGTGAGCAAAGGGGACTGGCATGATAGTCGAGAGCTCAGTTCTTCATTGCACGGCCCGTGAGCCACTGGCGGCCCCTGGTGGCCTGAAGTGCGGCCCCTGACGTGTAGCCGATAATACACAAATGTGAAAACACTACATCATAATCTGCCATAAATGCGATCAAATTGACCCGCTGGTTTCAAATGAGTGTTCGAACGTGAAGCATAAAAGTAACATCACTACATCAGTAGATGGCAGTGTACAAATAATGATGTTTGCAGCCCAGTAACCACAACGAAGACGCGTACATGGGGGTAGGGCCTAATAATAGCCATTACGGAGTCCTGCAGGTGGTGTGGCGGCTCTCACACTGATGTATTTTTGGCATAAGTGGCCCCTCTCTAAAATAGTGAAGATCACTGGCCTAGAGGTATGTGCACTCACATTTTAGTTGCCTAGCCTAGATTTTCACCTGGATCCGGTGGTGTTTTGCTGGTGTCTTGCACGTAGAGCAATTGCAACAATGCCTGTGCCGTCCCGGGAATGGATATTAAACTGCGTGCTCCATCTGCTCGGATTAGTTGGGGGACATTACAGACTCCACAGATTCCTTCATGAAGAGTAGGCGAGCTATCATTGGCACCGTGGCCAAATTCCTGCACCCTTAGTCGACTATCTCACATCGGAGTGGCATCCCAGCCAGGATTGCGACCTTTGCATAGAAACTGCTTTGGCAGAACTGATGCTCTATTTAGAGTGAGTGAGCAAAGAATAGTAACACAACCTCGATTCCCCAACACAACACAGAATTTTAACAACCGCGTGCAAAATATTTATATGGTCCCGAGCTGAGTAAAGTTGGAACATTTGTGCTGTTGTGTTCGTAATAGTAAAACCATCGTGTTCAAATTCCAAAAGTATGTTTTCTGGTAAGCAGTATTTCTTGAAGGCAATTAATGAGTCCCATGTTCTCTTTGCTACTTAACCCAGGCAAGATCATTCTAATGGCAGTACTATAGTAACTATACAGTACTATAAAGTACTACAGTTTAAATGTTATAGTATTACTGCAGTACATTTTGTAGTTGTATGATAGTTGTACCACAGTATAATTGCATGCCACTAGCTCTACACTGGTAAATTGGAAAGAATGTAGTTGAACTTCTTTTCTACGATAGTATTGTTACGGTTGTGGAAATTCGCATTACACCATAAAGAGTCCTCAGTTAAGATATCTCGATAGGTCCATGTGTAGTTAGCCCAAACCCGTTGTATAGAGGGAATTTATGTGATCCATCCGGGCTGCGACGCTTTGAGTTAGCCATTTTTCTGTTCTATCTTTTATTTCAAACAAACAGCATCTCAACAACCATGCCATCCCCACCACAGCGCCAACCACACTACAACGACGCCACCTCCACCACCTACGCTACCACATAATCGCTTCTACAACCCTTCGCAAACACCACCACCTTCGCCTTTACCTTCACAACTTCATCCCACATCATCGCTTCTACGGCCATTCCCATACACCACCAGTCAACACCAAACGTCGTGTTCCTGGAGCCGTTTGGCAGTGGAGGCCGAACGCATCAATCCGTGGATCAGGAATTCTCATGCCCACTTCTCCTCCGTCCAATGGGCAAGCGCGAGGCGGCTTGGCCCCGCCTCCGGGCGCGTGTAGGTGAATGCCGTCTCAGTCCGTCTATGCAAATTTTAGGATGAGGGGAGGATCACGCCCCCTTTTCCTCCGACCAATGGGCGAGCGTGGCTCCACCCCGAGGTCATTTTGATCCGAATATTTGCATACCTGGGGTATAAAAGGGACGTACGCGGGCGGGTGAGGAGTGGTTGTTGCTGTTGGTGGTTCGTTCGTCTATGAGTTCTTCAGAGTTTTCCTACGAGTCCAGCTGGAGGGAGTCGAGTCGGCGCATCCTCGTCCTGGGCCTTGTCGCCGTCTACATTGGGAGAGGGCGAGCCTTCTGCCAGGTGCCGGAACGATCAGCCCGCGGTCCCGAGACTGCGTCGGCGGGACGGAGCATCCACCATTCTCCCCTTCGAGCCCGAGCGTCAACAATTTCTCCTCCCCCATAATCCGCGCTGAGATAGTGCTGGAAGCCCCGTTCGTGGCGCGGAGCGGCTACACGTGCCGGCGCGAGGTGCGAGTCGCAGACCACATCGGGGAAGGCTCGGATTCGAGGTCAAGGACGCGACGCTGGACGACGCGTGCGGGGAAGTCGCAACTTTCTCTTTTCCTTTGGGTTCGTGTAAATGACTGTGAGTGGCGCCTGTCATTGAAGTAAAACTGGTTAAGTGTTGCCGTGTGTCGGGTTTAGTCGGGACATCTCTTTTGCCTGTGATTGTGTATACGTGCCATTTCTTGACTTGCTTTTGCTTTATTGTACATGATGATTGTGACTGTATACGTGCCTTCCGTGCTGGTCTGCGTGTGCAATTAAACGTGCTTGTGTGAACTTGTGCCCCGTTTCGCTGCGTCCTTTCCTTTGTTTGAATTTCCATCTTGCATAAACGTAAGGGGTTCATAGTGGGTTCAACATCCCGGTAATTAATCTGAACTGTCCAGGTCGACGATAACACCGCTCGGTTATCCCGATAGTACGGAACGGGCCGCCCAAGCGGCTCGTGTCCGGAGTCGACCTGTGGCGAGGTACGATCGCCCAGTTAACCATCCGCGTGGGTACTTAGGTAGGTCGAGTTTGGCGAACAACCCTATCCTACGCGGGTGGCCAATTGGCACGATTGTGGTGAGGTCGAAAGGCCCACCCGTGACTAGCTCCCGGCGTTGGTCCGCGAGGATCACGACAGAATTGTCCGTCCGGTGGGCGACGTGCCGCGATTCGAGTTACGTGGCCGTTCGCACGCCGGCGGGCGCGAATTCGCAACAGTATATTCTATGTAAAATGGCAACTTACTTTACTTCTGCTCACTGTCATGCAACGAGAGATCACTACAGTACCACTGCGGTTATACTTTAGTTAACTCGCACTGCAGGACTGGCATGTACCCTCTCCTCTTTCTTATCTTCTCCAGTATATTCCACATACCTATAAAGGCTTTTAAAGTGTAATTTCAGTTCTACTTTAGTTAACTACAGTACTACCCACTGTAGTGTTACTTCACCTCATTACAGTATTTTATTACCACGTAAAACTTACCCAGACACCCACAGTACCACCAATTTTCAACTCATTCTGTCCACTGGTTTAGGAGTGCATACAAGTCGAACCACAAACAAACAAACGAACAAGCCAAAATATATATATATATATATATATATATATATATATATATATATATATATATATATATATATATATATATATATATATATATATATATATATATATATATATATATATATATATATATATATACAGTAAACTGTCGTATGATACTATAGTTAACGTATTCTTATTGAAGTCAACTGTCGACTACAGTAACTACAAAAATTGTACACCACATGTTAGCGATACTTAATTGTAGTTAATGTAGTTATTATGATCTTACTACTTTGTTGCTCTTGCCTGGGTAATTGTAGCAACAGGTTCACAGATTATTTCATGCATTGTTATTGTGAAAGGATTTTTGCAATATTTTACTTTGTTTTCGATATTTTATGAACTCTATGAACTTTGTACCACCTCCTCTTTCTTATCTTCTCCAGCATCTTCCACATACCTATAAAGGCTTTTAAAGTGTAATTTCAGTTCTACTTTAGTTAACTACAGTACTACCCACTGTAGTGTTACTTCACCTCATTACAGTATTTTATTACCACGTAAAACTTACCCAGACACCCACAGTACCACCAATTTTCAACTCATTCTGTCCACTGGTTTAGGAGTGCATACAAGTCGAACCACAAACAAACAAACGAACAAGCCAAAATATATATATATATATATATATATATATATATATATATATATATATATATATATATATATATATATATATATATATATATATATATATATATATATATATATACAGTAAACTGTCGTATGATACTATAGTTAACGTATTCTTATTGAAGTCAACTGTCGACTACAGTAACTACAAAAATTGTACACCACATGTTAGCGATACTTAATTGTAGTTAATGTAGTTATTATGATCTTACTACTTTGTTGCTCTTGCCTGGGTAATTGTAGCAACAGGTTCACAGATTATTTCATGCATTGTTATTGTGAAAGGATTTTTGCAATATTTTACTTTGTTTTCGATATTTTATGAACTCTATGAACTTTGTACCACCTCCTCTTTCTTATCTTCTCCAGCATCTTCCACATACCTATAAAGGCTTTTGAAGTGTAATTTAATTTGACTAATGGGTCACTGTAGCCTGGTGTTGGCTTGGTTGTTAAGGTGGCTGGCTTGGGACCTTAATGTCCTGATTTTGAGCCCCTGTCAACGGTTGGAAGAACACCAGATGGGGTCGATTCAGCCTGTCATCCTTCCGAGGTCGGCGAAATGAGTATCAGTGTACTGGGGTAATAACCTACGTCAGAGTGGTGACCTGACCAGGACCGTAGTCCTTGCCAATGACACCGTCTCGGCAGCCCTATGAGCCTTCATGGCATAAAAGGAATGGTATTATTATATTAATGGGTCATTGTGGTAAAGCCCCATGCATTATTAGAAATCTTGTTGGATAAATTATTTACAAACAATGTGCATTAATAGCATGAGTATAATACTACAATAATTATTTGCAAACAATATGCATAAACGTGCATTTTCAAGATTTTCAAGATAACCTTGTTTTTGCCATTGGAATGTTATGCACACACAGCCAGGGGAAGAGGCATGAGTATAAATATAAAGAAGTGAAATCTGAGTGTGTAGGTTCAGGAAGGAGGGAGAAAAAGGATGTTGAGAGAAGGTATGTCAGTGAAGGAAGGGAAAGAAAGGTAAATGTGTAGAATCAGTCATGTTTTTGGTGTTGAAACTTTTGAAAATGGAAACACTTTTTAATTATTCCTTTGTATTGTATGTGGATGGACCTTTACCATAAATACAAAATCAATTTTTACCGACCTGTTTTTGACTGTGCATTTCATAGGGTACATGCCAGTCGTGCAGTGCTGGTGGACCAAACCTCTGGGCTTGCCTTCAGGTATGTTCTTCAAAATTTGTCTTTGCACTCATTGTTTCTAATCCTTATGTGTATTATCCTGGATGTTTTCAGGATCCCTGCAATACATTTTATCAGAGCTCTCATCAAATGACACTTTATTACCCCACACACATTAATTTTTCAATTTGAGTGACATTTTACATTTATGACTACCTTATTACCACTCCCCTCACTGTGACCATTATTGCTGCTTTTCTTAAATATATCTTGTCTCGGGATGAATTTGGGTCGTAGTGGTCTTTCATTCGTAATTGACGAAAGCCCGTTGAGGGTGAATTGGCAACAGCTGCGAGCACCGTTTATCAAGGCTCTACTGTGCGCTTATTGGCTTCGTTCAGCCTAATTCGAGGCTCGGTGTACGGTACCAATTAGCGGAGCGCTTGGCTGATTCGACGGTCCCACAGGTATGGCATTGGAAGTGAAAAGGCCTGTAATCTCACCCAGGACGGCCAACTCAGGTCACATCGTGAAGGGCATATTGAGGCGACTCGCCAGACTCGTACCAGGCAACTGGAATGACCTGCACAATGACATATATATATATATATATATATATATATATATATATATATATATATATATATATATATATATATATATATATATATATATACAGTAGACGACGCGTAAGTCGGCAGCGTGTAACTCGTCACTTCACCTAAGTCGGCAGCGTCAAAAAGTCCCAAAATTATCTAATATTAAATCCCTTTGAATGAAGTCTGTCAGTCGTCATCTCTAAGTCGTCAGATGTTGTCCGTTCCCGCGTAATGGAAACAAGTAAATTACCACGCCTAACTCGTCACAAGGAACTGCTGCCTCGTGAGAAGCCAGATTTAATGGAATCGTGATGCGCGCTCATTGGTTTACACCGCCAGTGATAGGCTATTTATAACTGCGCTGCGTTCAGCTCAGTCAGCATGCCGTCCCAGATGCATCTGAAGAGGTAGGCAGGCTGCGCAATGCAGTCTGGCGAAGGAGTAAAGGATCGATCAAGCTTCGTGTTGAAGTCCGATCATGGTTTTATATTGGCTTGTTTTGTACATCACCGCACTCACTTACACATAGGCATTGAGTGGTAGTCATCACCACGATGTCTGTGTGTCATGTAATTTATCGATTGTATATGAGTTTTCATTCCATATGAAAACTCATTCCACATTCATTCCAATGAATGAATTCCAACAGCAATTCATTCCACATTTGTCGATGGTGATATACTATCACCAATGGTATATGAGTTGTCATACAGTTGTTCATTATCTTTACTTTTGATAAACTGATTCATGAATTCCATCTTTGCTTGATCACTTTCCAACTCACCAATGAACCCTCACCGATGCACCGAGGATTGTTTCCCTTTTGGTACAATAGCCGGCTTAGAGATTGTTGCGCCCTCTCACACGTACGTGTCCAGGCCATGCGCGACTTCATCCTTCACCCCACAGTCATCATGAATGTTCGCATACGCGTAAGTCGTCACACGTCTAAGTCGTCACTTTTTTCTCGGTCCCGATGGTGACGACTTACGATTAGTCTACTGTATATATATGTATATATATATATATATATATATATATATATATATATATATATATATATATATATATATATATATATTTATATTTATATATATATATATATATATATTGTTGTGGTTACCAAATTCGCAAACCACCATTCAGGTCCCTTAGGTGAGGTATCTCGGTAAGTACATGTGTAGTTAGGCCCAAACCCGTTGTCTAGTGGGAATACATGTCATTTATGCGTGCTGCGACTCTTCAGGATAGCCGTTTTTCTTTTACTATCTTTAATTTGGACCAACCGCCATTGTTACCACCACCAACCACCGCTTCACCACAACCGCCACGACCTTCACGTCACACCTCGCAACCGTCGCATCGCCACCGTTCTTGCGCCGCCTGTGGGTACCGGTGTTGGACTCGTGCAGGGCGCGCGCCGAACAGCGTGTACAAAATCACGGATTTTGTGCTTCAAAAACGGATCAAAAACGACACACGCCCACTTTTTGCCGTCCAATCGGTGAGCGAGGGGCGAATTGGCCCCGCCCCAGGGCCTTGGAGGGCGATCGATATATGCAAATTTATGGATCAAAAAGCATTCACGCCCACTTTTTCTCGGGCCAATGGGGAGCGAGGTGAAAGGTCGAAGGAAGAGGGTCAAAGATGAGAGGGCGAAGCCACGGGGCTGATAAAAAGCGACCGTGTTCGTCAGTCCAGAGAGTAGTAGAGTAGGAGAGTCGAGAGGGAACAGAGAGTCAAGACTTCGCGGGCGGTGGAGTTGGCAAGAAGGAGCTGGTCGTCGTGTGCGTTGGAGTCGGAACGGAGGGGACGGAGCTGTGGAGAGGCGGCGAGGGCAGACGAGGGGGTGCTCGCGTCGTGCAGGGAGCTGCACCCCAGGGAGGCCGACAGCGCGACCTGGCCGAGGTGGAGACGCTCGTCGCGGGACAATAAAAATCCTCTATACCCCGAGCATCAGCAACCCCCTCCTGTTTCCCCCCGCGCTGAGATAGTGCGACCAAGGGGGCCCCTTTCCCACCCCCTACCAGACACTGCCCGCGAGGCCCGCGGAGTTGAGGCACCATCGCCGCTCCGCGTCTCATCACCAGACGGGTAGGCCCGACCCAGTCTCGGCCTCAGGCCCGCCTCATCCTTGAGGGTATTCTTTCCTTGGTTTTGGGTATGTGTTGTCGGCGCCGTCTGTGAAGTAAAATTGTATAAGTGTTGCCGTGTGCTCGCGTAATCGGTATTAGATCTGCATTGTCGCATTTGCTTTTTGTGTAAATTGAATTGTGTTTTTCTTTTCTGTGTGCTTTTGGTGGAATTGAATATGTGTGCTTTCCGTTCGTCGCGAATAAATGTGCTTTGTGTTGAACTGTTTCCCGCTTCGCTTCGTCATTTCTTTCTTTGAATCCTCATCTTGCTTCACGTAAAGGGTTGGTAGTGGGCTGAATACGCCCGATAATTAATCGAACCGTCGAGGTCGACGAATAACACCGCTCGGTTATCCCGATAGTACGGAACGGGTCGCTTAAGTGGCCCGTGTCCGAAGTCGACCTGCGGCGAGGTGCGATCGCCCGGTCTACCCTCCGTGTGGGTACTTAGGTAGGTCGAATTTGGCGAGCAACCCTATCCCACGCGGGGGCTGATTGGCTCGATCGCGGTGAGACCGAAAGGTCCACCCGTGACTGGTTCCCGGCGTTAGTCCGAGAGGATCACGACTGGATTGTCCGTCCGGTGGGCGACGTGCCGCGATTCGAGTTACGTGGCCGTCAGCACGCCGGCGGGCGCGAATACCGCAACAATATATATATATATATATATATATATATATATATATATATATATATATATATATATATATATATATATATATATATATATATATATACCATTGTCCTCTCCCTCTCTCCTCTCTCCTCTCTCCTCTCTCTCTCTCTCCTCCTTATGCATGGACACATTTTAAGTTCCAGACATCAAACTCTGAGTACAACTACAACCTTGTGTGTGTGTGTGTGGGGGGGGGGGGGTCACATAGGCTATGTGGCCATAGCCTCACACGGGGGGTGCGGGGTGTGGGGGGTAAATTCTCTATGTAAATTGTACTGTGTAGCGCCACCTGGTGGTGGTGGTGGTTTTTTTATTTTTTTTTTATTTTTTAATCTGGGCAATGCTGAGGTAAAAGCACTCTTTGCACCTCTTTCCCTTCTCACTCCCTCCTCCCACCACTCCTGAAAAAGAAACCCAAAGGGCCTGTTAAAGCCTGTCATTGTGTGTGACATTTCTAGTGGGAAGGGACATCAGGTCGAATGGGAGGGCAAAAGAGGGGGAGGAAGCGGGACGTGACGACGGGAGGGGGGGGGTGGCGGGTGAAGGATTAAAGCAATCTTGCATGGGTAAATTTGTCTTCCTTTTCTTCTCACCCTAAATTTTCGAAGAGACGGGTGGGCTCTGAAAGTATATATATATATATATATATATATATATATATATATATATATATATTTATATATATATATATATATATATATATATATATATATGTGTATGTATATATATATATATATATATATATATATATATAAAGCCTGGTGTTGGCGCAGTGGTTAGCGCAGCGGCTTGGGATCCAAAAGGTGCTGAGTTCAAGCCCCGTTGGGCCACTGAATTAATACACCAGGAGGTTGACTCGGCCTGTCATCCTTCCGTGGTCGGCGAAATGAGTACCAGTGTACTGGGCCGGTGTATACCCCGGTTAAAATAGGTGTACCATATCCCTGTGTCGTAAGAGGCGACCAGGGTTGCGTCAGGAAGGGCATCCGGCGTAAAACATGTACCAAATCACTATGCGGATCATACGGATGATCCGCTGTGGCGACCCCGAAAGGGAGCAGCCAAAAGAAGAAGAAGATATATATATATATATATATATATATATATATATATATATATATATATATATATATATATATATATATATATATATATATATATATATATATATATATATCAACAGATTCCATGGTAGATTCTCCAACCTTAAATTGAACAAACAATGACTCAACAGTTTCGATCAACATGTGCAAAGCACCATGCATCCATTAACCTTTCTCAAGAGTGATGAGCATTACCACATCATCCCCCTAAATACCCAAAGGTGGGGGTGGACCATGCTGGACACATAACCACCTCTGTTCCACACATGGCTAGGTTTGCACTGTTGTGAATTTACTTATTACATGCATTTAGCGGCTTTCTTGATGACTACTGATCGTGTTTATTCGCAATGACAATGACCGATTATTTTCTGTTATCTGAAATGTTGTTTGGTGTAATCTATTTGGTTTACATGTGGGTGTTTGATCCATTAATTATCCTTATGGTTTTTACCCCTCAGCCCGAATCAGGCTGAAAAAGGGGTATTGTCGTCACAGGCGTTGTCCGGGCGTCTGTCAACTTTTGGTTTCCGTCGATTTCGAGGAGAACGCCTTGTCCGATTAAATCCATTTTTGCAGGGTGTGTTGGGGTTGAGTCGAGGAAGGTTCCTTTCGAAAACGGGCGCGCTGCGATTTTCAATGTGGCCTCCATGGCAGCCATTTTGAAATTGGTTTCCGTCGATTTCGAGAACGCCTTGTCCGATGAAATCCATTTTTGCAGCGTGTGTTGGGATTGAGTAGAGGAAGGTTCCTATCGAAAATGGGCGCGCTGCGATTTTCAGTGTGGCCGCCACGGCAGTCATCTTGAAATTGGTTTTCGTCAATTTTGAGAACGGCTTGGCTTGTCCGATTAATGCATTTTTGCAGTGTGTATGTGTTGCCACCATCTTTCGACATGACCCTCTTTAGAGACCAGTTATTGGTACCGATGGCAATAAGACTGGATGTGATGAGCGATAAGTTGAGCGATGACATGAAGGTGATGGGCAGCAAAATGGACGTTAGGCTGGCCGAGGTAAAGGCGAATTGAACACAGGGCAAGTGGAGGTAAAGGCAGAGGCAGTGCCATGGGAGACGGGAGATGTTTGATACATGTTTGATGCAGGAGATGTTTGGATGTTTGGCGAGAGATGGGGAGCGAAAGTGAACGTGGCATGCGTGCAGGTCGCGCAGTGTGTAATGGCAGCCAGTGAGGCCAATGTTAAAATCGAGGAAGCACTGGGCCAAGCACCATTACGGGCAAGGGAAAAGATAGCTCCACAAAAGATAGTTGAAGCCAGGCCGGAGCGTGATAATTTATTATTTATAACAGAAACATAAATGGGAAGTGATGAGATCGGGGCATGCACGGGGAAGGATGTGTGCAGGGAGCGTGTGACCTCTCAGGTGAGCACATCTGTGCGTCGGGAGCCGACGGTGTGTTCCGATCAGTTGTTGGAGCCGGCATTTGCCGATAACAGGTACGTGGGCCCCACAAGTGCAAATGGGGAGTGCAGGGTAAATGAGGAGACTCTTCATGGGGATGTTACCTGCCTGTGTTTGAGTAGGCATGTTTGCAGTGTGTAAGTCCTGCTCGTGGCGCACCGTCTGAATTTGCACCCAGGCCAGTGGCACGGGTCGGGGTCGTGGAAACAGTGCGGCTGTCTCGTGAGCCGCATGCTTTGGCATGTGATGAGCGGACAAGCTGTGTTGTTGAAACTCCCTGAGACATGCTGTCTGACACAGGCATGAGTGAGGGTGAGGGTGAGAGCACAGTGGAGGACGAGCCGCTGTCTACATCTGTGTCTGCAGCACAGGCGTGCGTGGCGGGAATCGTATTGCCAGTTGGTGAGGTGTGCACCTCGGTGCACGTTGAGCCATTGGTGCGGGAGATCAATGTCGTGTGCTCTGTGCATGCCGGCACGGGTGCGCACGCGTGCGAGTGTGAAGGAATGAGCATGGTGCCGGAGTGCATGGGTGGGATTAGTACAGATCGCGAGGAGGTTAAAGGAATGCATATGGGGAAGCCGTTAAATACAGACGGTGTCATTTTAAATTTAAAACGGCTTCCCATATCGTTATTGACTCGAGCCAACTGGAGGGACGTTGCAAAGAGTGCTGCATGTGGGCGCATGCATGTATGCTTGCTGTCCTTTGCGTAGGTAGATTGGAGGGTTATTACAAATGCTCCTGTTGGGTTAAAAAGCAAACGCCAATTATGCTCGTTTCATTACGGGTAATCCCCATGGAGAGGGACTGGGGAGCAAGTCATATTGGGGGGATAATCGTATCCTGTGAGAGCCTTGGAGGAAAGAAGCTGGTGGTATTGTTGTGGGCTGGCGTTCGGCGGCGATAAATGACCACTGGGTGGAGCAGTAGAGTCGTCTCCCACCAAACACCTGCCATTTCGGTCGTGACTCTCAGATAAGTCCGAGAGTTCACGGGTCCCTTAGTGGACCGTGGTCGCCAATATTTTGACGGCGTGGGGTAGGGTTAATTGCCTAATTTCAATATACCTAAATACCCACGTGGTCCAGCTACCGGGGAAAACCACACCCTCGACGGACCTCGGGCGGAACGGACCGTTCACCGATCCCGATCCGGGTGTAAACCGAGCGGTGATTACCAAGATCCGTCGGTCCAAATGAACAAGTTACCAGCCCAAACGGCCTCACTAATTCTCAAGTCCAAACCATGCTGGGTCAATCAAAGAAAGGACAGAAACGAACTGGAACATTTAAACAATTATTTTATTGACAGGAATAAAAGAAAGGGACGAAGTGTAGACTTATTCATGACTATATGCATGCAAATATTTACAATGATCATAAACACTTAAACAGTTTTACTTATAGGATGGCGCCACATACAGACACACACTCAAAAGAAAAAGGACCCAATTGGTCTTTATTCGACCCTCACAGCCAAGGGGATAGTCGAGCTGGGGGTCAGAGTTCTGTCAGGGTACCTGACCGAGTTCGGGCGGCTTGGCCCGCGACTGCACGTGTGGGACCCGTGGTCCGTGGGAGCTTGGATGGTGGATAGCGGATCCAGGGTCGCTCCTTGTAGAAGGCCAGCGGATACTCCAGGCTTGAGAGTTCCAGCAATGACGACAGCACACCCAAGCTGCCTTCCAAGAACTGCTCCCTCCAAAGAACTTCAAATAACTCTCAAGAACTCCCAAGGACACACAAGAACTTTCTGAACTCTGAACTCTCTGAACTCGAACGAGCACAAAAACTCTCCACACACGCACACACTGAGGGTTGCGTCCTCCTTTATCAACCGCTCCGAGCGGGGCGGGGCCTTGGTGGAGCTGACGCACTGATCGCCCTGATTGGACAGGGACCTCCATGGATCCGTCCTTTCTGGGCGGGGTTAATGCTGAGCCGGGAAAACCCCACCCCCTCGATACGTGTCTGTACCCCTCTTGTTAGAGAAACAACGATTTTGCCTCATGGTGTTGGAATGCAGACCAATTTGAGGAAGTCGAATCAAGCATGCAAGGACCTTGCCTCGTATGCTACGACCGTGAGGTGAGGGTGCAAGCGCTGAAAGACACTGTGGCTGCAAGTGGAGGGGATCTGGAGATTTAAATAACCTAACTATAAAATAACTCACAGTGCACACACAAAATTCCCATCAGACAGAATGAGGGATTCTAACTATAAACACATACTTATCGAAATAACTAAGCTACGGGGACTGCTGTCTGTTTGTGTGCAAAGGCTTCCAGATTCATAACAGTATTAGGACCGGGTGTTCGGGAAGAACTCGAGTGCTTCCCCTCCTGTGAACCTCAAACCCCAGGCCTCAACAGTATTCACATTTTGTCCGAGGGTCCGTTAACACAGACCATCCGGAGGTCCAAAGACCTCTGCGGATGCCGAAACAATATTTGAAATTACTGCGTTGTACAGTATTACGATCCCGCAAATGAAGGATCGTCCAAATTAAACCGAGTTTGATGCTCAATCACACGTGAAGGCAAAGGTGGGAATATGTTTCTTATGGTTAAAAAATGCTTATTTAAAATACATTTGGGGAATAAGGAAGGACAGAACAATCAATAAATACGGAACGACCTTCTCTCAAAAGACAAAAGAAAAGGAGAAGAGGAACACGCAATCTTATGTGCAATGAAAAGAAAGAACCCACAATGGCGCCAGGATACTGGACTCAAAATTACAAAGGGGAACTCAGGTGAGTACTTGAAGCAAATGAAAAATGTGCCGATTATTTTTCAAATGCGCATAAAACTTGATTGTATGCGGGGTTGAATGTGGTGCTGTGACCACATCATTCGCAGAGGCGGTCTCCCACCATCTATCAACCACGCTGTTTTCAGCATCATGCTGCAGTTGAGTGAGCTTGTGCCCAAGAGATTGCTTTACCTCAACGTTATGTAGTTGCATACTGTACCCTTAACTGCAGTATGGCACCGAAACATCAAGCTTCTCCAAGTGGAAGTGGAGTGAAGAAATCCTGTAACATTATGTGTTTAGCAGAGAAACTCTTGATTTTCAACGAGTTGCTTGGCAAGATGAGTATCGTGCCGGTCGGCCTTGAGTATCATGTCAACACGTCCACCATATGCACCATTCGTTCAAGCCCGACTTCCTTGGAGTTAATAGCAGAAAAAAGCTTTGCCCTGAATAGGTGTTCAATGCTGATGAAATGGGGCATTTATACGAGAAAATGGGTAACACGATGTATATCTCCAAGGAGCAGAAGGCGGTGCAAGAGTTGAAGTCTTTCAAGTATCGTCTTGCACTTCTCTTTTTTTGGAAATGCATCCGGCGATTTTTGAATGCAAATCTTTTGTGCCGTGACACGCTCACCAGCGACGATGATCCCCAGGCCTCAAACAATATTACCCCCCCTCCCCCTGTCCGACAACACACACACACACACACACACACACACACACACACACACACACACACACACACACACACACACACACACACACACACACACACACATATTCCCTCTGAGGTTTTTATTAACAAAAAAACTTTATAAAATATTTGTCTATGTTAGTTCCATGACCACGTTCCCCTGTTCCCATTTGTCCAATGAGGTCTTTTGCTTACGCAACACGGTTTTTGCCGAACGCGCCATTTTCCAGGAACCTAACCCGCACATTGTACAAGGGTTTACTGTATATACTGATGATGGTCTGTCAAATGATCAGCTGATTAACAAACCAGAGTCCACCATGGAGCTGTAAGTGCTCAGATGCCGGAACAGTGATTAATTATTACCTCCACCACCAAAGGTGGAAGGAGATTCTGTTTTCACCCCTGTCTGTTGGATTCGCTATATATGCTCGATATCCCTTATTGTCGGGTTTTCCGTCTGTCTGGCTGTGTGTATGTGTGTCTGCAACGCGAGGCTCCACAGCACGAACCAGTGAACTGATTTCGATGAAACTTTGCCAACATGTGGAATATATACTGGGAATGTGCGCGTTTGAATGTCGTTGCCTCGCAACCACCCGTTGCTGTGCAGCGGCTGAAAAACCGCGTACAGTATTTTCAATACTTGTCCTTCAGTTTTGAATGTAGAGAAATGACACTTCGGAATTAAACACTTCGAGATATTTAGAAAATTTTACTCGAGCCGATTTTTGATTGAGGTTTTATTTTTCAAATGGTAGTCCTTCAAAAATCGGGTGTCTATTCACCGTCATTTTTTATGAGGGGCTTAGGGAAAATGGACGTGGTTGATGAAAAGTGCGAGTGGCGTAGGTAAGTGCGAGTGGTGTAGGAAAGTGGGCGTGGCTTATAGAAAGTGGGCGTGGCTTATGAAAAATATTGTGTGGCTCAGGATGTGTGGTCAAACAAGAGCATTGAGAGACGCTTATCGGGGTGTGTGTGTGTGTGTGTGTGTGTGTGTGTGTGTGTGTGTGTGTGTGTGTGTGTGTGTGTGTGTCTGCAACGCGAGGCTCCACAGCACAAACCAGCAAACCGATTATTTTTCAAATGGTAGTCCTTCAAAAATAGGGTGTCTATTTACCGTCATTTTTTATGAGGAGTGCCAGTTGGCAAAATACGCAAGAGGAAAAATCTTGCCAGGCAGAGGAACAATTGTATGTGAACCAATACGTCTTGGCAATGAATCTTCGGCGGTGGATCGGTCAGAATGAAAAGCATAGTATCCAGCGCTTCAATCCGAGTGAATCCCTCGTCGCCTTCCGGCTTGTCTGTTTGTCTGTTTATTTGTTTGTTCATTTGTTTGTTTGTGTACAGGTATCTCAAAAAGTTGTGGGCAGATTCAAATTAAATTTGGTGGGCAGGTTGGGTGTGTGAAAAGGATGAACTGACTATATTTTGATGAAGATCCGGATCCAGATCCGACGACCAGAATTTTTTCTGTGTTTCTTCACCATTGAGAAATAGGGTTAAAACGATATACAGTATAGCACGATATCTCAAAAAGTTGTGGACGGATTCGGACGAAACTTGGTGGACAGGTTGGGTGTGTGACAAGGACGAATTTATTCGATTTTGCTGAAGATCTGAATCCAGATCTGGATACGAGAATTTTTTAAATATTTTAATTGATTCTTCACCATTGAGAGATGGGGCCAAAACGATATATACTATGATATTTCAAAAATTTATTGGGCTCAATGTGTTCTACTGGATCATACATTACTTGGCGGAGGTATGCATTCTACTGAGTGCCTTCTAGTTTTCGGTATGCTGATGGGAATTTTTATTTGTAATAATTTGTAGATTTTGCTCTTAAGGCTGGCTGGAAGTGATGCCACATAGGTTGAACGAATGACTGATTAGTATGATGAAAATAACAATTAGAATGATAATCGGGGGCTGCAAACAAAATGCGAAGGAAGGCCCATACAATACAAATGAATTCACAATGACCAGTTTTTAATATTAAATTTAACCTACTGCACTTTGTCTTGTACTGCATTTATATGATGTCTGCATCTCCAGCCACATCGTGAGTCCATGGCAGTGCTCTCCTCTCTCCTCTCTCCTCTCTCCTCTCTCCTCTCTCCTCTCTCTTCTCTCTTCTCTCTCTCCTCATCAGTAGCTGCTCGCTTCTCTCTGGCCATACTTTTTTCTGTCTCTAACCTGAATGGGCACCTGTGGGTGCATGCTAGTTTTCACCTCTTCCCCTGGCGGGTGACAGAAGGAACAACAAGTGCCAATTGCTAGGGGGTTCCATGACCATGTGCTATGCCCCCACTGTTCTCAAGATAAATACAAAGTATAACCCCTACTCCCTTCCCAACACTTCTACACCACCCCATTCTACTTCCCATGGGGTCTACACACTATCCTTGAAAAATTAGGTCATGATCAATTAAGGCGGTTAAATATATACTCTCAAGAAGGTAAAACTGGAAGAAAAAAATCCAAAACCATGATTTTTCTTCACCCATTAAACCCATCCCCCACTCCCAAGCCCACCCTCTTCAAAATGTCCAGTTTTTTTCTTCCTGAGAGCTAACTGCTGTACCCATCCTGTTAACCACACATGGCTCACTTACCCCTCATTCCTTACCACACCCCATTATGTGTTCAAGTCAACCTGCTATTGATGTCCTCCTCTTCCCACCTTTCTACTTTTCATTTTATTCTGTTGCATCCTGATCTGCTCAGTATTCTTGCTCTTCTACAAGTATTGTATTTAAAAATTTAATTTTTCACCATAAATCCCCATGAGCTCCCCATTATGCAAGCCACATTTGGTTTTACTGAGGCCCATTGGGCTGACATTAGTAACTGGATCCCAATATAGAAACCCCTCCCCCATTCCCTCTCTTCCACACTCCACCCCCATAAAATTACTCCCAGCCCCTCCCCCCCTCCCCATTATTTTACTCTCCATTATGTCTGCTAAATTTGGTTGTAATCACATATGCCATTACAAAAATCTCCCCCCCTCTCCCTTCTCCCTCCAAGTGGCCCTACAGTGTTCCATTCGTAAGATGTACAAGATACAAGCAATCAGACAGACAGACAAAATGTCTCTTATTGTCCACCACCCTCTGCAGGGAGGGGCAATAACAGACATTGATACGAGTAGAATGCGACTTCCCTCCTACTTGCTTTACAGTATCATTCCCATTGCTTATTGCACTTAAAACATGCATTTAATTATGCAAGATGACATCGGTAGCATGATACATCAACAAAAATGTACTTATTTATATTACACTAACTCGTTGACATGGGGACCTGTATACATCAATATTTGTATTGGGAAAAATATATAATTAACACATCTTAGACTAAAATGTATGTCATTTACTTAACCGTTTGAATGCTCCCTGAAAATTTTTGTTGCCATGAGAGAATGCATTGCATGGGCCGTTAACAAAAAAATCTAAACTAGGATTATGCAATATTCTGCCAATTCTGGTCAAGCAAGTTCTGTGTTTGCTCGATCTAACAATAAAAAAAACTCGTTTGAACTAAAATCAAATTTGCAGAAACATACACCCGAATGATCCGGCATGTTTGGAGGAGATTTTATTGTAGAGTTTCAGAATAAGGTATAGTATGATAATGATGAGTTGGGACACTTCAAATCCATCCATAATTACATCAGAACTCGCGTTTTTGAAAATGACATTGGTAATCAAGGAAGTGCACAAAACTCAAAAAGTATAATTGATCTAGGAAGATGTTATTCCTATTTATCAAGATATTTAAACAAGCAAAAAGAGCTGATTGTTGATATGACAAAGTCCACCATAACGCTTCAGTCTCCCACATCTGTTGTCTCTCTTGTCATTAGTTTTCACACGTATTTATTACCAAATTTTATATCGGGTGGTTGTACCACACACCTCTGTATTACCACACCTCTTCATGGTGGTTGTACCCCCCCCCCCAACGCAAGTCCATTGGCCAAATCTTCCTTATTTTTCCCTGCTGCCCAGATTTGTCAGGCCTGCACAGTCATGGTCAGAGTGCCGACTGGTCCTCGTGCACTGGCACTTTCTCTCTTGTCTCTCTCTCCCTAACTCTAACTCTGTCATGGCTCTGACTTCTTGAAGGTGGGGGTATACCATCCTGGATGTGGGGGATCTCTGGGCCGCTCCTGGGAGATCGATACAAGTTCACATTACTCGGTGACTCGAGGATTTGAGAAGACTGTGCAGGCCCCTGACATCATTGAAAAATGCTTCCTTTCTCCATGCATTCCGAATTGCATTTGTGGATGCAAGGGTGATTGCATAATATAACTGGTCTTTCTTCATCAATCAGTCGTTCCACTACCAAAGTGCTCATCCACTCATCGTGATTGGCACTTCTTCAAAGTCACTCTATTGGCTGTCACGGCCAGGCAGAGGACTTTTATTCAAGGTTTATCCCCTAGAGAAATTTGATACCCAGGGTTTATGAGCTTTCTCTGCTCAGTCTGTGAAAACAGAAACCCTTCTTCCAGAGAAACTGCCATTAAGGGCTGACAAGCTTTCTATCCCCTATCAAAATTGGATTAGAGTGCTGAAGACTTGCTTTTCATCATTCACCATCTGCAACCTTTTTAGGTAACCCAGAATACCCACAAGGAGTTGGCGGTCAGAATGAGGTACACAGTGGCATTGCTCAAAAACTTACAAGTACTCAACACTACCAGAATACCGACTGAGGAGACCACATTTATATTCCTTTTATACTCTGCATGTTGAGAGAATACTTTTTCAATATTCCACTCGAAAATGTTCATTATTGCAGAAAAAGTTTTGAAAAGCAATTTCTGTATGGAGTATAATTAATTATTCATCTAATATTATTATTATTAATATTATTATTATTATTATTATTATTATTATTATTAATATCCTTGGCACTTGATATGCCATTGTTTGACATGTTTGCAGGGTGGTTGTGATTATGTTGGATGTGGAGAATCATATGCTGATCACAGCACCATTCATGCTCAGGTATGTAAATGTACAATGTTGGCAGGACTGGTAAATTGACTGCCTGAATTATCTATTATATAAAGCCATGTTTGTTTGTTTGTTTGTTTGTTACTTGCAAAATTGAAGATTTTTCAAGTATATTGGTCAGTCGATTTTGTTATTCTGTCTGTCTGTCAATTACCTGCAGGTCACAATTCTAAACCGATAGTCATTAAACTTTACCGGGTTGTAGAGGTAGTCTCAACTGAGAAGCCTATTGCTTTTGAGGTCAAAGGTCATCTTGGGGTCGCATTTCTAAAATCGTAATTTTTCATCCGATTGACCTGAAATTTGAACAGGATTCGCATATCGCATCACTCAATTGGGAAACCAACTATTTTGATGTCAAAGGTCAAACTTCTAAAATCATCAATTTTTATCTGAAAAATTGTCAATTTTCATCCGATTGACTTCAAAAGTAAACAGCAATTTTCTAGTGCATTACTGAATTGGGAAACCAACTATTTTTAAGATCAATAGGTCAAAGGTCAACTCAAGGTTAAACTTCTAAAATCAATTTTCAACTGAAAAATCATCAATTTACATCCTATTAACTTGAAAGTTGAACAGGATTTTCAGTCCATCACTGAATTGGGAAAGCAACTATTTTTGAGTTCAAAGGTCAACTCAAGGTCAAACTTCTAAAATCATCAATTTCAGTCTGAAAAAGAATCAATTTTCATCTGATTCACCTGAGCTTTGATTAAGATTGTCAATTTTAATCTTAATTAAATGGACAATTTGATGCATTCATGGCAACCTTTGGAAAGGGGGTGGATTTTGCAAGTATTGTTCTCTGTACGATGTCTTTTTCTAGTTTGTTTGTTTGTTTGTTTATATATGCTTCAAAAACGAAATAGCTACTGAACCAAATCCAAGCAAATTTTGCATGTTGCCGATGGGTACCCTAAGTATGGCTTCTGTCGGGGTAGCATAACTGGAAGAGGGAGTTCACGGTGGGGAATACCCCAATTCTCTTGATCGAAATGTGCATCGTATAGTGCCATCCGGTGGTATCTGGTATTACAAATCATCTTCTTTTATCAAGAAAGTTGAAACAACTTGATAATATACATAACAGTGATGTTGAAATCTGATTGAGAATAATTCAAAATTTTCAAATTGTTTCATTTCACTCATTTTAAGTGGAAGTTCAAACCAAAGCACCGAACACTGAGCTCACTCAGATTTCAACATCACTTGAAGCGGAAGTTTTTGCTCACGCTATTGTTACACGCAGTCTCCATAAACTCAGTAGCATTAGATGCCATAGTGAGCGTTTGTGGTTTCACCTGGTTCTTTTCGCACTTCAGAATTACCATTAGCAATCCGAGTTCTCATTGAACGAAACCAAATTTTATGAGTGCTTCTCACACGAGAGTGCAATGTCGGTTATGGTTTTGAAATCACCCAGGTCAGGTCAGGTATGGGAGCATGTGCCAGAACAGCACGTCGCTGCGTCCACTTTCCGCCGGTACTCCAGGGGCCTCCGTCTGGCCATCCCCCAGGCAGATGCCAGGCCCATCCCCATCTCCTTGAGATGATGGTCAACCTGTTGCAACCATGAGGCACGTGGTCGACCCACTGGCCTCCTCCACTCATGAGACTCCCTCGCTGAGAGAATCTGGTGAGCAGGATCAGAGTCAGGAAAACGAGCCACATGTCCATACAGCCGCAACTGACGCTCACGGACTATGCAGGTAACAAATCTCATCCGAGTCTCTCTCAGCAACCGCTCGTTGGACACAAAATCCGACCAGCGATAGCCAAGGATTCTCCGAAGAGACCTGGTACCAAAGGAATTAAGTCTCCGTCTCAGATCCTTGGTCAGAGTCCAAGTCTCGCACCCATAGAGCAAGACTGGAAGTACCAAGGACCTGAAGACTCGGACTTTCGTCCTCCCGCACAGGTACCGGCAGCGCCACACCCCATGAACCAGTGAATCCATGACTCCCCAGGCCCGACCCAGACGTCTATTGACCTCTGACTCACAACCTGCGGAGACATGAATATCACTGCCAAGGTAAGTGAATCTCTCCTCGACCTCAACATCCTCACCACAAACAGACACAGAAAGGACAGCAGCATCCAAGATGTCACCGAAAGCCTGGATCTTAGTTTTGACCCAAGAAACCCGTAATCCCAACGGCTCCGACTCCTCATTCAGCACCTCGAGGGCCCCCAAGAGGATGTCTAAAGTCTCCGCAAAGATGACTGCATCATCTGCAAAGTCAAGGTCCGAGATCTTGACATTCCCAAATGACGCACCGCAACTTGATCTCTCCGACATCCTCCCTAGAATCCAGTCCATACAAGTGCTGAAAAGTGTGGGGGCAAGTACACATCCCTGACGAACTCCAGTAACAACTGGAAATAAGTCAGAGATGGTACCACCACACTTCACAGCACTCTCAGTACCAGAGTAGAGTTCAGACATCAGATCGATCAGTTTTGGTGG
The DNA here is from genome assembly GCF_056783735.1 of Eptatretus burgeri. Taxonomy (NCBI): domain Eukaryota; kingdom Metazoa; phylum Chordata; class Myxini; order Myxiniformes; family Myxinidae; genus Eptatretus; species Eptatretus burgeri. The sequence goes on from NC_140965.1 coordinate 75,407,744, forward strand.
CACCCCACGAAGACCAAGAATCCTCCAGAGGACATCCCGATTCACTGAATCGAACGCTTTACAGAGATCAACATAGGCTGCAAGCAGCCCCTGCCGAAACTCTCGTCTGCGTTCGGTGAGGACACGAAGTGCAAGGATACGGTCAATCGTTGACCTCTTTGGTGTAAAGCCTGACTGCTCTGGACGCTGGTGCTCAAGCAGATGGTGGCGAACCCTATCGAGAATTATCCGAGCAAAGACCTTGCCCGGCACTGAGAGCAGCGTCACCCCTCGGTAGTTGTTGCAGTCTTGGCGATCACCCTTCCCTTTCCAGAGAGGGACAACAAGGCCCCTCTTCCAGTCAGTTGGGATGATGCCTGTGTTCCAGGCAGAGCACAAAACTGCATGCAACGACACGAGTGCAGCATTTCCACCAGCCTTGAGAAGTTCGGCATGGATGCCACAGATCCCTGGAGCTTTGCCCTGTTTCAACTGGTTCACCGCAGCCTGTGTTTCCACAAGCGTAGGTGGACCACAGTTGATTCGAGGGTCAGCAACAGGGATTGTAACACCCTTGACGTCCAACTCGACAGTTGGGGGATCAGCCTGGTACAACCGCTCAAAGTAACCGGCCCAGCGGGCCTTCACTTCAGACTCCTCTGTCAAGAGCCTACCACTCTCTGCTCGAACTGTAGTGCTCCGAGGGATGGGCTTGGATGAACGTAATGCGCGAATTCCCCTGTAAGCGGGACAAGAATCACCTGTCCACAGGTGATGCTCTACCCCCTCACAGATTCCTCGCACATAGGCCTCCTTGTCCACCCTCAGTGCACGTACAGTTTTACGCCTCAGCTCCCTGAACAGCTCAGCTCTGCCATTCAGCCTGGCCCTGCGACTCTGGTCAATGGTATCCAGTGTCCCTTGAGAGACAAAATTCTTCTTTGCCCTGCGGTGAGCTCCAAGGCATCCACCGGCAACATCAAGGACGGTGGTCTTGAAGGCGCTCCACAACTCTTCAGGACCCCCCAAAGCACCCAGACCCCCCAAGTGTCCACTCAGCCTGTTCGCAAACTCCTCAGCTACTCTCTCATCCCTGAGCTTGGCAACATCCAGCCTCGGCTGGGATGGTACCATTCTCCAGGATTTAAGGTGCAGCTTTAGAGTTGCTACAACAAGCCTGTGGTCAGTATTGAGGAACTGAGCACTCCGGTAGACCCTGCAGTTCTGGATCATCCTCCAACGACCGTCAATGAGGACATGGTCAATCTCCTTTGCCACACCGCCAGCGTTGGAATACCAAGTCCAGCGATGAGCTTGTGGGCGCTGAAACCATGAACCAGCCACCCTAAGTCCATGACTTCTTGCAAAGTCAAGGAACTTAGTGCTATTCTGGTTCATAGTTCCTGACCCATGGGGACCAACACACACCTCATAACCGTCCCTATCAGTTCCAGTCGATGCATTGAAATCCCCCAAGACTAGAAGTGTATCTCGTCTTGGGCACTGATCAACCACAGACTCGAGTGTGGCGTAGAATGCATCCTTCACGGTGAGATCACCCGAACCCACAAAATTTTTGGCTTTTCATGGGTTTCTCGGGGCACACCCACAAATCCTAGTGTGAAGTGGTCCAAGTACTCAATTGGTCTTATGGATTATAAATCCCAGACGAGCCCCCAAATTCTGCTATGTGTGGTCTCCGTGCCTCAGAGTCAGTACCCCGCAAGTACCCGGAGAGTCATGTGGCAGACAATTAGAATGATCACTTTAAACTTTTCTGTCACTTGGCAACCAGGTGACAACCAGCGTACAACATAAAACAAAAGGAGATTTGAAACGCAATTTATTAAATCCCACTGCCTAAGCGTGAATATCATTCAATAAGAATTCAATCACAATAATTCATCATCACCAGCCCTCAGTAACTATAAAATTCTGCACAAGAATACAAGTCGCATTCAATGCTTTTTCAAACTTGATCAAAGTTTCCACACATATTTCAATGCAGTTTCAAATACTTCCACAATTCTTTAGAAAGGCAATTTCTACCCTCTGAGAAAGGCAACTTTTACACTCACGTTTTAATACAACCCTTTTATAGGATAAGTGCCGTGAATCAAAGTCTGTATCTTGCACTGTCGAACCAAGCGTGTAGGTTCCTGACATGCAATTGATGAATGCTCTGCCCTGTGTATGGAGTGCGCAAGCCCCGTGGGAATTCTCTCGCAGTATAGAATCTTTCTGCACCATGGCCATTGTACCGTGAGGAGTGAGGAGGAGGGATGACCTTGACGCGAGATGCCTAGAGAAGTTGTTGGCATGGAATGTCAATGTAGATCACTCCCAAGTGTTGCGTGGGTTCCTCGCAAACTCATTCAGTCTGCCGGTAGGAGAGGACCCACATCTGTGAAGGTGCACTGGATCATGATCAGGTCTGTGGTCAGCATGCACCCCAATGGTTTGAGGCTCATGAGCCGTCGCAGCCCGTCTCCTGCTGTGCACAGCCCATCTTTGGAAAAACTAACTTGACTGCACTCCGCTGCTCGAAAGGCTCCAAACACTGCTGGAGCTGGATCTTTGGTTCACCTCCAAGACCTCCTCCATGTTGCTTCTGCCAAATGCTCTTCCCTTCACCTTTTATTGAAATGACGGTCAACTCTAAAACAAGGCGACCGACAGTCTGAATTCAAAGATTGACCAAAGCTTGACCAAAGCTTGACCATTGTTTTCCATGACAAATCTTTCACCCAGTCCATCTCTCCCCAATGTAGGAGTTTAGCTCTCATGTTACTTGAACACTGAAGCCTCAACAAAAGTCATCCTCAAAGTTCTGTTGACAATCCATCATGGTGCTGAGATTCCAATGACACATTCAGTTGTCTGTGCACATCTTCTTTCACTGAATACGTATTACATTTATTTAATACGTAGTTTTGCCTTTTTATACAGTATCTCTCATAATTATGTAATTCAAGTTGCCTTTGACACAGAACCTACAATACGTAACATTTCCAATTATATAGTATTTACTAATCCGTAACACTATATATATATATATATATATATATATATATATATATATATATATATATATATATATATATATATATATATATATATATATATATATATATATATATATATATATATACACACATATATATATATATATATACACACACAACAAGGACAGTTGATGAAGGTGATGTTGGCTGATGGAAGATGACCTCAGGCAAATTATAGAGTGAATAGAGCCGAATGTTTGTGAAGTACAACATGTTGACTTTTGAGTAAATCTGTCAGCAACGCAATGCGTACTTTTTCTGGTTGCTTTATAATTGAACAATTTAGAAATTTGAAGCATACTGGAACATTTTATTTTTTCTTTCTTAAAAATAATGTGATTGACATGTATAAAGCAAAATCACTAAGATTCAAAGTAACCCAGTTAGTTGGAGCACAGTCCATAATTTATAACACTTATTTGCTTTCTCCATCTCAAGAAGAAAGTTATTACGAATTGGATTCAATCAATTCTACAAATGATTATTGTTACTTAGTCTGCCAAATGCATTCCTGTTTGTTACCAAATGAGATCAATGCTTGATGTTGAGCTGCAATCTCAACAAATGAATCAAAGTAGTTTATTTTAAATGTCGGCATTACTTGGAAGATTTCAGTACACATTTATTAGTGGCTTGTTCTAATTATAATATGCTCGCAGGAGCACCTGGTTTTGCCGGTGCTGTTCTAATCCTGTTGGCATTTTGAAAAAAAATCAAATTTTGTTTTGGTTTTTTCTTTGTGGGGACCTAAAACACTTTCCTTCACCCATTAAGGAATGGGGTCAGTAATGATATAATGTTACCTTTCACATAACTACAAAGGCTAAGGCATGATAGAGCGATATAGAAAAAAAAAATGCAAACTTTTTTTTTCAAAATTTTCCAAAAATTTGGCCGAAAACACTCCACGGCACTCACTAATGAACCTCTGAAAGTTTGATGAGATTCGTTCAGCCATCTCTGAGAAAAATAGTGACACATACACACACACACACACACACACACACACACACACACACACACACACACACACACACACACACACACACACACACACACACACACACACACACAATTATAATGTCGATAAAGCACGCTTCTCTCCTTGCAATAATGGCAAATATTGTGGGAATGTTTGTCTGACAAGAATTAATGTTAAATTCTGACATTTCATGGTGATCTGTGGTCATTCACCAATACTTTCTTGGGTTTTATATGAGACCAGTTGCAGGTTCAGACACAATAGATAGAGACCCCAAATTTTCTTATCCCATATTCCAACAATTTCAGCCAGATGCCTCACACATTATTGAGCACTATATTTCACATGGGCTTCAAAATGTTAAATTGAAAAACTCGAATTATTATTCTATGACCACTTATTTGTTGACTTGGAAAAAATTAAAAATGCAAAGAATTCACATATTGATACCTGTATACCACATCCTATATCAACTTATGTCACAGTAAATTTTTAGTTTATGGGAAAGGTCAAGCAGAGCATTTTTTTCTGAAAGGGCAACATGCTCTGCAATGCTCGCTGTCTCCAGCAGGATCTCCAAACCTCCATTTGTCAATCATTCACCCGTTTAATGATATCAGGCAGTGTTGTACCACCAAGTGAGTGAAAGCGAACAAATTTCCAGAAAGCCATGTATACAAAATGGCACTTGTTAGTCGTCATCCAATATAGGACTTTTGAAATGACGTACGAATGTGAATGAGGCCTTTCGTGCATGCACTGTGTGTGTGTTTTCAGCAATTTGCTTCCACGAATTGGGGCACTTTAACCTGCCATTGCTATCGCAAAACCTGTACATGAAATAGTTTTTTTAAACATAATTTTAGTATTCAAATGAAAAAGTAGCAATTCCAAGATGATTAACCATAATTGTGTTCCTGGAAGCAAATCGGACTCACAAAAATCTATAAAATACTAGAAATATCCATGAATGAGAGGTGTCGAGTTCCTACCATTTCCTGTTAATACAAGCGACCAGAGGCAGTGGATATCTCACACACAGACACACACACACACACACACACACACACACACACACACACACACACACACACACACACACACACACACACAGACACACACACACACACACACACACACACACACACACACACACACACACACACACACACACACACACACTTTAAACTTCCGGCTAAAGCAATTTGTTGCTCTCCACGTTCACTACGCTCGAGCATTCAAAATCTTATCCAAGGGGATCAGGAAATGGATGAATGGTTCACAGAAAGTAACACATTCCTCATTCCAAAATCTGAAGAAACCTAACTCCCTCACAAATACTGGCCAATAACCTGTCTACCAACAACGTACTGACTTTTAACAGGAATCATTACAGAAACGATGTACCACCATAGAACCAACAAGGATGCCGAGAGGCAGAACAGAAGGGATGTAAGAGAGCATGTTACGGAACAATAGACCACTTACTTCTCAACAAGGCCGTACTCGAAAACTGAAATACGAGAAGAACCAAATTGTCCACAGTCTGGATAGACTATAAAAAAAGCTTTTGATAGTGTCCCACATTCATCGATGATAAAGTGCATGGAAATATACAAGATACATCTCCAATAATCAATCTGATTGAGAAAGCCATGGATCTATGGAATACCACAATAATCCTGCAACACTCGGAAGGAAAGATCGAAATACCAGGAGTGAAGATACGACGTGGGATCTTTCAAGGAGATAGCTTTCCCCCCTCCTGTTTTGCCTGGCTCTGGATCCAGGAAGTAACCTCATTAATGGGCAAGGCCACAGATACATGCTCCCAACAAATAAAAGAATGTCCAAAGAAACAAGAAAGATGACACATCTACTTTACATGGATATTTTTTGGATATGGATATATCATATATTATGTCAGGTCAGGTTCGATCTGTGACCTGCTACAGGTACCATATGAACCTGTACTAATCAGTTCCATGGTCGGGTTGGCGGCGACTAAACCGTCTCCCCCACCAGGTTTTCTGGTGAGGAGGGTGTTTGGATATGGACACCCAGCAGGATTAAAAACAAAACCTGCCAAAGGGCAGAGGAGCTCCTTGTGAGCCAACGGCCATCCATATCTAGTGCCCAACTGTGTCTGCGGACGTCCTCCTGCAGTTGGGTCACTTCTTTTTAGGAGGTTGGTGGCAGGATTTGCACTCCGGCCACCGTAAAACCCTTCATTCCGCAAAACGCAAAAAAAATCTGAAAACCCACTGCGTGGGAGTACCTCCTGTGCAGCTTCCCTTCGCAGGGCAGCTCACCGGATGACGGGATTGGGGCAAAGCCTTCGGGACCCCCAATCTTTGATGATAGGAGGGAAACCACGGGGTAACATCCCTGGGTCAGATTGCGGGAGATTGTGTCGGAGTGGTGCTGAGGTGTCGTCCACCAGACGGCGGTCTCCTTGGGTTAACCTGAGGCGGTCCCTTCGGGTGTGTGCCTGGAATGTCCTATCCCTAAGAAAGGATGATCACCTTTCTCTGTTATCATCTGAGCTCAAGCGTTTGGACATCGGGATTGCAGCTCTCTCTGAGGTTCGGAGACCGGATTGCGGCGAGATAATGGTGGGTGGTTACACCTACTATTGGTCTGGTCGCTCTGATGGTTACCATACCCAAGGAGTTGCTGCAGCTGTGTCCAATAAGCTGACCGCAATGATAATTGAGGTAACACCTGTCAACGAGCGTATTATGAGATCAAGGATTCGTCACTCCTTAGGTGTCATTTCCCTGGTCTCTGTTTATGCTCCGACTGAGGCAAGTGATCTCACCGTGAAGGACACATTCTACGCCACACTCGAGTCTGTGGTTGATCAGTGCCCCAGACGAGATGCACTTCTAGTCTTGGGGGATTTCAATGCATCGACTGGAACTGATAGGGATGGTTATGAGGTGTGTGTTGGTCCCCATGGGTCAGGAACTATGAACCAGAATAGCACTAAGTTCCTTGACTTTGCAAGAAGTCATGGACTTAGGGTGGCTAGTTCATGGTTTCAGCGCCCACAAGCTCATCGCTGGACTTGGTATTCCAATGCTGGTGGTGTGGCAAAGGAGATTGACCATGTCCTCATTGACGGTCGTTGGAGGATGATCCAGAACTGCAGGGTCTACCGGAGTGCTCAGTTCCTCAATACTGACCACAGGCTTGTTGTAGCAACTCTAAAGCTGCAACTTAAGTCCTAGAGAATGGTACCATCCCAGCCTAGGCTGGATGTTGCCAAGCTCAGGGATGAGAGAGTAGCTGAGGAGTTTGCGAACAGGCTGAGTGGACACTTGGGGGGTCTGGGTGCTTTGAGGGGTCCTGAAGAGTTGTGGAACGCCTTCAAGACCACCGTCCTTGATGTTGCCGGTGGATGCCTTGGAGCTCACCACAGGGCAAAGAAGAATTTTGTCTCTCAAGGGACACTGGATACAATTGACCAGAGTCGCAGGGCCAGGCTGAATGGCAGAGCTGAGCTGTTCAGGGAGCTGAGGCGTAAAACTGTACGTGCACTGAGGGTGGACAAGGAGGCCTATGTGCGAGGAATATGTGAGGGGGTAGAGCATCACCTGTGGACAGGTGATTCTCGTCCCGCTTACAGGGGAATTCGTGCATTACGTTCATCCAAGCCCATCCCTCGGAGCGCTGCAGTTTGAGCAGAGAGTGGTAGGCTCTTGACAGAGGAGTCTGAAGTGAAGGCCTGCTGGGCTGGTTACTTTGAGCGGTTGTACCGGGCTGATCCCCCAGCTGTCGAGTTGGACGTCAAGGGTGTTACAATCCCTGTTGTTGACCCTTGAATCAACTGTGGTCCACCTTCGCTTGTGGAAACACAGGCTGCGGTGAAACAGTTGAAACGGGGCAAAGCTCCAGGGATCTGTGGCATCCATGCTGAACTTCTCAAGGCTGGTGGAAATGCTGCACTCGTGTCGTTGCATGCAGTTTTGTGCTCTGCCTGGAACACAGGCATCATCCCAACTGACTGGAAGAGGGGCCTTGTTGTCCCTCTCTGGAAAGGGAAGGGTGATCGCCAAGACTGCAACAACTACCGAGGGGTGACGCTGCTCTCAGTGCCGGGCAAGGTCTTTGCTCGGATAATTCTCGATAGGGTTCGCCACCATCTGCTTGAGCACCAGCGTCCAGAGCAGTCAGGCTTTACACCAAAGAGGTCAACGATTGACCGTATCCTTGCACTTCGTGTCCTCACCGAACGCAGACGAGAGTTTCGGCAGGGGCTGTTTGCAGCCTATGTTGATCTCTGTAAAGCGTTCGATTCAGTGAATCGGGATGTCATCTGTAGGATTCTTGGTCTTCGTGGGGTGCCACCAAAACTGATCGATCTGATATCTGAACTCTACTCTGGTACTGCGAGTGCTGTGAAGTGTGGTGGTACCATCTCTGACTTATTTCCAGTTGTTACTGGAGTTCGTCAGGGATGTGTACTTGCCCCCACACTTTTCAGCACTTGTATGGACTGGATTTTAGAAAGGATGTCGGATAGATCAAGTTGCGGTGCATCGTTTGGGAATGTCAAGATCTCGGACCTTGATTTTGCAGATGATGCAGTCATCTTTGCGGAGACTTTAGACATCCTCTTGGGGGCCCTCGAGGTGCTGAATGAGGAGTCGGAGCCGTTGGGATTACGGGTTTCTTGGGTCAAAACTAAGATCCAGGCTTTCGGTGACATCTTGGATGCTGCTGTCCTGTCTGTGTCTGTTTGTGGTGAGGATGTTGAGGTCGTGGAGAGATTCACTTACCTTGGCAGTGATATTCATGTCTCTGCTGGCTGCGAGTCAGAGGTCAATAGACGTCTGGGTCGGGCCTGGGGAGTCATGGATTCACTGGATCATGGGGTGTGGCGCTGCCGGTACCTGTGCGGGAGGACGAAAGTCCGAGTCTTCAGGTCCTTGGTACTTCTAGTCTTGCTCTATGGGTGCGAGACTTGGACTCTGACCAAGGATCTGAGACGGAGACTTAATTCCTTTGGTACCAGGTCTCTTCAGGGAATCCTTGGCTATCGCTGGTCGGATTTTGTGTCCAACGAGCGGTTGCTGAGAGAGACTCGGATGAGATTTGTTACCTGCATAGTCCGTGAGCGTCAGTTGCGGCTGTATGGTCATGTGGCTCGTTTTCCTGACGCTGATCCTGCTCACCAGATTCTCTCAGCGAGGGAGTCTCATGAGTGGAGGAGGCCAGTGGGCCGACCACGTGCCTCATGGTTGCAACAGGTTGACCATCATTTCAAGGAGATGGGGATGGGCCTGGCATCTGCCTGGGGGATGGCCAGACGGAGGCCCCTGGAGTACCGGCGGAAAGTGGACGCAGCGACGCGCTGTTCTGGCACATGCTCCCATACCTGACCTGACCTGATATATCATGGATATCCAAAAAATCCAAGTATTTTTGGCTTCTTTTAGAAGCTTTGGGAGCCATTTTCGGTAAAAATCCTTTTCTCCCACACATGATGTACGTAAACATCCCTTGATCAATATTGCTGCTTAGTGGTTCTGCGCATGCACACCAAGCATTTTGGAGTGGATTATATCATTTTGAAAGTCCTGTATTCAGAGGAGCCAGAAATTGAATAGACTTATTTTTCCTTTGTGGTTGTGTTTCTTCAAAGGCACAATGAATTCTCGACTATGAATTTTCTGTTGTCTTCATAAATGTTGTGAATAAGGTGTGACAGCCCAGCTTTAATTCAAATTAATAGGTTTGCATTGTTTCAAAAAAAAAATTGATTCTTCCTTTTAGGATACAAAGCACAGCTTAACTGTAAACTTGACGACTCTACGCATCTGGTGTTATACCTGTGAACAAGAAGTCTTCCTGGACACACAATTGGCTGACGCTGCAGCACGCACAGTGAGTACTGCTTCCATTGTTTGCACCTATGTTAAATTAGTAGAGGAATAAACTTAAATTGATCTACAGTTTGCTCGTGAATGATTAGAATGCTTTAAAAGCAACCACTTTTCACGAGAAATTTAATTGAATAGATCTGAGAGATGATGGATCCTGTGGCAAGTATCTATCCACAAGTTTAATCAACAGCCCTTTCTTCTAATGCAAAAAATGAATACTGGTGGGTAGTTAAACACCACGGCAGAAATCAAGAGAGCAGATACTGTATATATAATTGCATCATAAATGTCTTTTAATGAGATATGATTTGATTGGGATAGCTCTTTTTTTGAGTTACTTTTGTTAATGAAGACATATGTGCTGAGCAGGCAAGCAGTGTGGGTGCCCCCTCCATGTTCAAACGCATTTCACCAATGATGACAGAGGAAGGAGATTCAGAGGTGGATGATGATGATCAGAGACCAAGAGGTGCTACCTTCTTTCTTTCCTCTTTCTATCTCATTTATGCATGAGTGTTTTAATTGCTTAATGGGATCACTTCCTTTTTTTTTGAAACCATGATATTATTTTATTTTTGAGACTTGTCCAAACAGTCTCATTATATTATTCACCTTTGGATACCTGTAAGTCTACCAACACAAAATGTTTTCTCTTATAAAGCCAAGGTTGTTGGCACAGTCTTACAGTGTCATGGCTGCCATTAATTTTTGATCCAATCTGGAAACATCACAGGAAAACCAATATACATAACGAATGGTTGTATAAATTCTATCTCTGGAATGAAAACCCTTAGGTAACAACTTTTTTTACAGATTTTCCTAAAGATTGTGTTTAATAAATGCATAAATTTTGTTACTATACTGAAATATATTACCAGCTGTTTACAAAGTCAAAATCACAGACACTTAACCAACTATTTGTTTTTTCTTTGTAATTAATTCCACCACCAAAGGTGGACAGAGGTTATGTTTTCACTCCTGTCTGTCTGTCTATTGGTTTGCATGTCTGTGAACAAGATGTCTCAAAAAGTCATGGATGGATTCGGACAAACCTTGGTGGGCAGGTTGGGTGTATTACGAGGAAGAATTGATTCGATTTTGGTGAAGATCCGGATGCAATAATCTTTTACGTGATTCTTTACCATTGTGTGATGGAGCTAAAAACCAAATATAGCACGATATCTCAAAAAGTTATTGTTGGATTCGGACGAAACTTGGTGGACATGTTGAGAGTTTGACAAAGACTAATTGATTGGATTTTGGTGACGATCCGAGGAACTAGAACGCAGGACAGACCAGGACGTAACAGAACAAAAAGAGCAGTAGAAAGTTATGAGGGAGCGAATGGACAGCCCAACGGCAGGGTTGATGGAGACTTGGAAATAAGGGATGTGGGGAAGAAGGGGGGAAAGGGGAGGACACAAAGGGTGAACAAGGTCGATAGAGCCACAAACTCTCAATCACAGAAGTGGAAGAAAGAGTGGGAACCTAGAAGGATGTGGGAGTTAATGGGGGTACAAAATATCATGGTGTGGATGGGGGATGACCTGAGATGGTGGTGAACAGCTATCTTGAAGCTCTTGGGGGAGGAATAAGATTGAAGAGATTGAGGAAGTTGGTTCCACAGGTTGGAAAAAAGAGGAACAAATGAGTAGAGGTGTGCAATAAGTCTGGATTTTGGGGGTTTCACCAGAAGGGGGTTACTGGCAGACCTGTATGTGCTGCAGAACCCTGGTGGTGGATGTGTGTGGGGGAGGGGGGGACAGCATGGAAAGAGCAGAGGATGCATGACCAGAAAAGAGGTGAGAGAAGACAGAGACCACCAACCTATCTGCAATGTGAAGGTGATGGGCCCATAGACTCAGCTTAATTCCAGCATATTCCAATGATCTTGAAGGTCTTGGTTTCCATGGCATCAAGTTGAGCAAGATTTGAGGCAGGAGCATCAGACCAGAGGGGACAGTAGAACTCCATCAAGCTGTAGATGAAGGCCTTGTAGGTAGATGAAAGTTTAGATGTGTGAAGGAAAGACTTTGCATGATGGAGGATGCCCAGTTGGTGACTGGCTTTGGAGGCCAACTTAACTATGTAGTTTGCCAAAGAAAGGTCATGGCTGATTGTGAATCCCAAAAGTTGAAGTGACTGAACTTCCTCAAGAGGATTGTTGGGGAAGTCGATTGGAGGGTTTGTCAGATGGTCTTTTCGGAGAGACGGTATGAGATTGTGATATTTATCAGGATTGAAAGACCTAATCCATGTGTTGGACCAGCTTGTGATTCTATGAAGGTCTGCAGAGGGGGAAGAAGCTGCTGCTTGCCTAACTGAAAGATGAGTGGTGCTAAGGCAGATAGAGTCATCAGCAAAGAGATAAAGAAGATTTTCCAGAGTCAGAAGGATTGGTGGTGAAGATTAGAAATGGCACTGGGCCCAGAAGACTGCCTTGGCACATTTTAGCCTTGACCAGAGAGGATATGAGAGAATCCCATTGATTGCCACCTGTTGGCTAATGGCATTATGCAAGTTATGACTTGAGCAGACAAATCTGCAAAACACGGCGAGTTCATCCGATTTATTCATTTTCACTCATCTTAAAACTATTATCATTATGAATACATTTGTGATTATTAAGACCGGGAGCAGATCGCGTATTGGTATTTACAAAACAGCAGCCGAGAGGGGAGAGGAAATTATGGCTGATTTTTATGAGGATGGAGGAATGCTTTTTGAACTGCTATGCAAGCAACATGGTCCAATCTCGTCTCATGATTGGTGCATTACACTTGTTGGTCACTTGGCAAGCAAGGCTCCCACAAAATGCAGGAAGAACAAAACTAGAGAGGATGTCAACGTACTGTATGGTAGCTTCAAACCTTTCCCAGATTCTGAAGTACCTCCACCCAAAATTTGGGCCTCCAGGTGCTACGGTTCGGCCGTGAAAAAAACAACATACAAACACACAAACACTTGAAAATATTTATTTAGATGTTTCTGTAATGTTTATTGAGATGACATGTTTATTCTAAAATTTGAGCGAAGAGGTGACAAATATTAATATTGCAGTTTATGCTGTGTGGAAAGAGGGTGAGAGTTCAGGAAATTTCTGGTTACTTCTGGATATTGAGGCATCTTGTGTTATTGAGCAATTCCTTGCAGAATCCAGTCATGGCAACATCCAGTCATTATGAGTAGCTTGTTGAGGGGAGGGGGCTTTTGGCAATGATCTTGAACTGAGTATATTGTTGCGAATTCGCGCCCGCCGGCGTGCGAGCGGCCACGTAACTCGAATCGCAGCACGTCGCCCACCGGACGGACAATTCCGTGGTGACCCTCTCGGACTAACGCCGGGAACTAGTCACGGGTGGGCCTTTCGGCCTCACCACGATCGTGCCAATCGGCCCCCCGCGTGGGATAGGGTTGTTCGCCAAATTCGACCTACCTAAGTACCCACACGGAGGGTAGACCGGGCGATCGCACCTCGCCGCAGGTCGACTTCGGACACAGGCCACTTTAAGCGATCCGTTCCATACTATCGGGATAACCGAGCGGTGTTATCGTCAACCTCGATGGTTCCGATTAATTATTGGGCGTATTTAGCCCACGACCAACCCTTTACGTGAAGTAAGATGGAGATTCAATTAAAGAAAAGACGAAGCGAAACGGGAAAAACAGTTCAACATAAGGCACATTTATTCCGCGGAAAACGGAAAGCACACATATACAATTACAATTATGCACCAAAAGCAAATGTAAAAGAAACACAACAATTATGCACCAAAAGCAAATGCAACAAAAGAGACACAATGCAGATCTACTACCGACTACGCGAGCACACGGCAACACTTACACAGTTTTACTTTACAGACGGCGCCGACAACACATATACTCCAAAGCAAAAGAAAAAGGGGCCACCCTCAACTACAAGGGGGCAGACGGGCCTGGGGCCGAGACCGCGTCGAGCCTACCCGTCTGGTGATGAGCCGCAAAATGGCGGCGGCGCCCCGACTCCGCGCTCCTCCGCGGGCCTCGCTGGCACTGCTTGGAATGGGGTGGGAACGGGGCCCCCTTCTCGCACTATCTCAGCGCGGGGGAAACAGGGGGGTTTGTTGATGCTCTAGGGAAAGAGGATATCTGGCTTGCTTGGGTCCCGCGACGAGCGACTCCACTGCGACCTCGACCGCGTTCCCGGCCTCCCCTCTCCACAGCTCCCCGACAGACTCCGAACCCCGTCTTGACTGCTGCTGCTGCCACGCTTCGCCGCCGCCACAACGCGCCCGAACCCGAAACAGAAACTCTTCTCTCTGCCGCTGCCACACCTCTCCAACTCGCCCGAGCCCGAAACAGAAACTCTCAACTCGACCCAATTCGCTCCGCGCTCGGCGCTTTATAGTGCGACAGGAGAAACCATATGCAGATTTTTGGATCTGGATCGGCTCGGGGGTGGAGCCACGCTCGCCCATTGGACGGAGGAAAAGTGGGCGTGAATCATTCCTGATCCGACTTCCCCGGAAAGGCCGCTTTTTGCACCCGCTGCTCGGCGCGCGCCCTGTACGAGTCCAGGATCGGTGCCCACAAGCGGTGTGGGAATGGGGGCGGGAGGAGGAGAGGTGAAGGTGGTGGAGGGTTTATTGTGGTGGTCCCTGGCCACGGTGACGCTTGGAATGGTGGTGATGCGATGATTGCGAGAGCGAGTTGTGAAGGTAAAGGTCGTGGCTGTTGGCGTTGTTGTTGTTGTGAAGCGGCGTTGCGGTTGGTGGTTGTTGTGTGATGGCGGTTGAGACGTGGTTGGCTCAAAATAAAGATAGAACAGAAAAATGGCTATCTTAAAGGGTCGCAGCCCGAATGAATGACATTTATTCCCTCTAAACAACAGGTTTGGGGCTAACTACACATATACTTACAGAGATATCTCACCTATGGGACCTGAATGGTGGTTTGCGAATTTCCTCAACCACAACAATATAAATAGTTAGACAGAAGAAGAGGCAGTCAACAGTTGCTTTGTTGTGTACAGTGCTGTGGCATTGTGCTCTTGTGCTCCTTGTGGTTTATCTCTTCAATCAATGCAACTTTGTCATGCACCAGCCTGCTGGTTAGGCCTAAGTCGCATTTGCTCAACGGCGAGGATACGGCGGCCGTACGCCCTCTGAATTGACAGAAACGTGCGGTGGCCGCAGAGTTTCTGCAGTGGCCTCAGGGTGGCCCTACGCCGTTTGGCTATATTTTACAGGCCGCAGGGGTCGCCGTGGAATTATAGCGCGGAGTTATAACTTTTTTCATTTCTACGTTCGCCGTAGCAATTCGACAAGCCAAAACAAAAGAACTGGAAAAAAAAAAGGAACCCACTCGTTACTGTCCGTCTGGCTGCACGTTCGGCTTAGGGCCCCCCTGCGATCCCCCTGCGATCCCCCTGCGGTCGCCTTGCTGGCACCTTGCATCTGCCTTGAAAATTCTATGGCCGCCGCAGGAACGCCCTAAGGTCACCATGCGACATCAAATCAAAGACCGTACGGCACCCCGACGTTTTCGGTCTCCACAATTTAAAAATACGCCGTGCGGCTCCCCGAAAAATAAAAACATATGTGACTGCTACATTGTGTGACCGTGGAAATACTGCGGCCGCCGTATAATTGCTCGTGGCCGTAGATTTTGGAGACCCCACGGCCGCCGTGGCAAATGTGACTTAGGCCTTAGCCATCGATCAATTTCAAACCTGGAGTACTTTGACGGTACAACTCACTGTGTATGTTTTATGTGTTTAATTGATCTTGTAAAATAGTGTAGCTCATTTATGTTTGTACATTTGTAAACTATGGTTTCCCAGTCTCTTCCTTGTCATATTTGAAAGAGTGATCCCAAATATTCTAAACTCTGCCAGTATGTCATTGGACCAATGCTAAGCTGTACACTCGTATGTTTCACGTCACAATATGTGCAAGTCTTTGCCTCATCCAGTGCAAATGCAGTCTTATGAAGAAGCTGAATCCTGTTTGGTATAACCCAGAGGTGTGTCAACCAAACAGTGATAGAATGGCAGGCAGTGTGTGTACACTTCCTTCGGAAGGTGCTGTACCCATCTCCAACACAGCGGTTGGTGTTAGTAGCTTAGAGAGCAGCTTGTTCATCACCATTTATAGCATTGTAGGTCACTTTCAATAGCACACTTTTATTTTTCTGAAATATTGTGGGAAATGGTTCAAGTTGTGTGTTTCCAGCTATTTTTTTTAAAAATAGAAAGCAAATATTCTGCAACTTTGTTTTTATAGGTCTTACAGGATTAAAGAACATTGGAAACACGTGCTACATGAATGCAGCTTTGCAGGCACTCTCAAACTGGTAGGATTTACTTGAACACCCTTTATTGTTTCTAATGTAACTTTAAAACTGCATCTGTGTATGTGTGGGAATGAGACTGCACCTGCAAGTGTATGAGTAAGCTTCACATCTGCATATTTTTTTTACTGTTAAATTAGATAATTTTTTCCTTTTTATTTAATTAGGGTACCAAGCCTTACAGGCGGCTGGTTGGTACACTATTGTTTTTCATCTATTCTTTTTTTTTCTTCCACCGCATATTTCAGGTTTATTCGCTTTTAAATTTGTTTTCTCCGCAACTGCATGAGCGATCAACACGAAACTTTCAACGTAGAAGCACCCACCCGTGGAGATTATATATATATATATATATATATATATATATATATATATATATATATATATATATATATATATATATATATATATATATATATATATATATATATATCGGTCATGTGGTATAGCAGCCATGTTGGAAAAAAGGAAAAACTTTGGACATCTTCTTTCGTAGTCTGGAACCACTCAAAGAAAAAAAAATTGAAACTTGGCACAGATCAGGAATGTACTATGGGGAATAACATTGATAACAATGATGTCATTGGTGATGATGATGTCAAAATTGAATGCGCCAAATGATTTATCAGATTAATACCAAACTTTCTGTGGGTGATCGACAAGGAAATGTGACCAGTGAATTAAATTGATGACATCAGTGACATGGTTTGCAGCCATGTTTTTTTTTTGAAAAATTAACCTAAAAAACCGTCCACTCCAAAACGGCTGAACAGATCGAGGCAAAACTTTGCAGATATGATCAACTACCCATGTGGAACAAAGTTTGATAACTATGATGTCATCACTGATGTGGTTTGGCAGCCATATTGGATTTTAAAGAAAACTTTTTTTAGCTTTCGAGATCGAAGTAAAACTCCATACAAATGATCGACGAGCCATGGCGAATAAAGTTTGATAACTGCGATGTCGTAGATCACATGGTCTGGCAGCCATATTGGATTAAACCTCAAACCTCTAAAAAAACATCTCTCAAACTGCCAAACGCAAAACTTTATGTAATCGACTATGCACGGTGATTAAAGTTTAATCACTAAAACATCATCAGTCACATGGTGTGGCAGCCATATTGGATTGAAGGAATATATTAATAAATTCTTTCTCTGAAACCGCTTAACCTATCAACGCGAAACTTCACAAATGCCATCGAATACCATTGCTGCATATAGGGTGAAAATAATGAAGTCATAAATCACGTAGATTGGCAGCCATGTTGGATAGAAAACAAATTTTATCCGATCAACGCAAGACTTCACAAACATGATTCCCAACCCAATAAGATGTGGAGTGTAAATTTATGATGTCATAGATCACATGGTCAGGCAGCCATATTTGTTTGAAAAGATTCTTTAAAAACCTTCTCCGAAACCGCTTAACCGATCAATGTGAAACATACCACAATATATGCCGCAAGGGTAGTGGATCATATCTCCGAAGTCTCGCATCAATAGCTTGAGTGGTTTCAGAGAAATCATTTAAAAATATATTTTCTTGAAACCAATGTGGCTGCAACACGACATGACTGATGACATCATTGTTATTAATTCCGTATTTTTGCACCAAGGATAGTGGATCATATTTGAAAAGTATTGTGTCAATAGGTTAAGCAATTTCAGAGAAATATATTTTTAAATATTTTCCTTGAAACCAATGTCGCTGCCCCACCATGCAACTGATGACGTCAGGTCAGGTCAGGAATGGAAGCATGTGCCAGAACAGCGCGTCGCTGCGTCCACTTTCCGCCGGTACTCCAGGGCCCTCCGTCTGGCCTTCCCCCAGGCAGATGCCAGGCCCATCCCTATCTCCTTGAGATGCCGATCAACCTGCTGCAACCACGAGGCACGTGGTCAGCCCAATGGCCTCCTCCACTCACGAGACTCCCTCGCTGAGAGAATCTGGTGAGCAGGATCAGCGTCAGGAAACTGAGCCACATGTCCATACAGCCGCAACTGACGCTCACAGACCATGCAGGTAACAAATGTCATCCGAGTCTCTCTCAGCAACCGCTCGTTGGACACAAAATCCGACCAGCGATAGCCAAGGATTATCCGAAGAGACCTGGTACCAAAGGAATTAAGTCTCCGTCTCAGATCCTTGGTCAGAGTCCAAGTCTCGCATCCATAGAGCAAGACTGGAAGCACCAAGGACCTGAAGACTCGGACTTTTGTCCTCCCGCACAGGTACCGGCAGCGCCACACCCCATGATCCAGTGAATCCATGACTCCCCAGGCCCGACCCAGACATCTATTGACCTCTGACTCACAGCCAGCAGAGACATGAATATCACTGCCAAGGTAAGTGAATCTCTCCATGACCTCAACATCCTCACCACAAACAGACACAGACAGGACAGCAGCATCCAAGATGTCATTGAAAGCCTGGATCTTAGTTTTTGACCCAAGAAACCCGTAATCCCAGCGGCTCCGACTCCTCATTCAGCACCTCGAGGGCCCCCAAAAGGATATCTAAATTCTCCGCAAAGATGATTGCATCATCTGCGAAATCAGGGTCCGAGATCTTGACATTCCCAAACGATGCACCGCAGCTTGATCCTTCCGACATCCTCCCTAAAATCCAGTCCATACAAGTGCTGAAAAGTGTGGGGGCCAGTACACACCCCTGAGGAACTCCAGTAACAACTGGAAATAAGTTAGAGATTGTACCACCACACTTCACAGCACTCTCAGTACCAGAGTAGAGTTCAGACATCAGATCTATCAGTTTTGGTGGCACCCCACGAAGACCAAGAATCCTCCAGAGGGCATCGCGATTCACTGAATCGAACGCTTTACAGAGATCAACATAGGATGCAAGCAGCCCCTGCCAAAACTCTCGTCTGCGTTCGGTGAGGACAAGAAGAGCAAGGATACAGTCAATCGTTGACCTCTTTGGTGAAAAACCTGACTGCTCTGGACGCTGGTGCTCAAGCAGATGGTGGCGAACCCTACCAAGAATCATCCGAGCAAAGACCTTGCCCGGCACTGAGAGCAGAGTCACCCCTCGGTAGTTGTTGCAGTCTTGGCGATCACCCTTCCCTTTCCAGAGAGGGACAACAAGGCCCCTCTTCCGATCAGTTGGGATGATGCCTGTGTTCCAGGCAGAGCACAAAACTGCATGCAACGACACGATTGCAGCATTTCCACCAGCCTTGAGAAGTTCAACGTGGATGCCACAGATCCCTGGAGCTTTACCCCGTTTCAACCAGTTCACCGCAGCCTGTGTTTCCACAAGCGAAGGTGGACCACAGTTGATTGGAGGGTCAGCAACAGGGATTGTAACACCCTTGACGTCAAACTTGAAAGCTGGGGGATCAGCCTGGTACAACCGCTCAAAGTAACCGGCCCAGCGGGCCTTCACTTCAGACTCCTCTGTCAAGAGCCTACCACCCTCTGCTCTAACTGCAGTGCTCCGAGGGATGGGCTTGGATGAACGCAATGTGCGAATTCCCCTGTAAGCAGGATGAGAATCACCTTTCCACAGGTGATGCTCTACCACCTCACAGATTCCTCGCACATAGGCATCCTTGTCCACCCTTAGTGCACGAACAGTTTTACGCTTCAGCTCCCTGAACAGCTCAACTCTGCCATTCAGCCTGGCCCTGCGACTCTGGTCAATGGTATCCAGTGTCCCTTGAGAGACAAAATTCTTCTTTGCCCTGCAGTGAGTTCCAAGACATCCACCGGCAACATCAAGGACGGTGGTCTTGAAGGCACTCCACAACTCTTCAGGACCCCCCAAAGCACCCAGATACCCCAAATGTCCACTCAGCCTGTTCGCAAACTCCTCAGCCACTCTCTCATCCTTGAGCTTGCCAACATCCAGCCTAGGCTGGGATGGTATCATTCTCCAGGATTTAAGGTGCAGCTTTAGAGTTGCTACAACAAGCCGGTGGTCAGTATTGAGGAACTGTGCACTCTGGTAGACCCTGCAGTTCTGGATCATCCTCCAGCGACCGTCAACGAGGACATGGTCAATCTCCTTTGCCACACCGCCAGCGTTGGATTTCCAAGTCCAGCGATGAGCTTGTGGGCGCTGAAACCATGAACCAGCCACCCTAAGTCCATGACTTCTTGCAAAGTCAAGGGACTTGGTGCTATTCAGGTTCACAGTTCCAGACCCATGGGGCCCAACACATGTCTCATAACCATCCTGGTCAGTTCCAGTCGATGAATTGAAATCTCCCAAGACGACAAGAGTATCTTGCCTGGGACACTGATCAACCACATACTCGAGCATGGCATACATTGCATCCTTCACGGTGAGATCACTCGCCTCGGTCGGAGCATATACAGAGACCAGGGAAATGACACCCAAGGAGTGACGAATCTTTTGTCTCATAATATGCTCGTTGACCGGTGTTACCTCAATTATCATTGGGGTCAGCTTATTGGACACGGCTACAGCAACTCCTTGATTATGGTAACCATCAGAGCGACCAGACCAATAGTAGGTGTAACAACCCACCATTATCCCGCCGCAATCCGGTCTCCAAACCTCAGAGAGTGCTGCAATACCGATGTCCAAACTCTTGAGCTCAGATGATAACAGAGACAGGTGATCATCCTCTCTTACGGATAGGACATTCCAGGCACCCACCCGAAGGGACCGCTTCAGGTTAACCCAAGGAGACCGCCGTCTGGTGGACGTCACCTCAGCACCACTCCAACACACTCTCCCGCAATCTGACCCAGGGATGTAACCCCGTGGTTTCCCTCCTTTCATCAAAGATTGGGGGTCCCGAAGGCTTTGCCCCAATCCCGTCATCCGGTGAGCTGATGACGTCATCGTTATTAAAATATATGCACTGAAGGTTGTGGATCATGTTTATAAAGTACGAGACGACCCGTGAACCCATTGGGTTCCCGTTGTGAGAGCGGTTGATGAAAAAAATAATAATAATAATAATAATAAGAAAGACACAAAATTTAAAATATTATTTAGTGGTCAAACTTTAACTTGAAGAAAATTTGAGCATTTACCTCAGGAGTCATCATTCGGCCAACCGGTTTCTCGAGGTGTATCAACACATTCTGCATGGTTTGTCCTTGTGCTTTAAGGATCGTCATACCAAAACTTGACTGAATTGGGAATTGATTTTTTTAAATAATTTTTTTCGTTGCCCGATTTGAACGAAACTTGATACTGCACACCGCAGGCGAATGCTGAGTTAGGTGGCCCTAAAATTTTTGCGCTATCATGTACCGTTTTGGCTGTATTTCGGGAACATACATACATATACGAGGTCCGTCTAAAAAGTAACGGGACTGACTTCGCAGAAATTTTATTCCAAAAAATATATTGAAATCACAGCTTGTCCCCTTCAAAATAGTTTCCCTCCAGTCTCACACACTTGTCCATCCTCTTCCACGCTTCGATGCACCCCCAGAAGGCTTCTTCTGGAATCCTCTGGAGCTCTGTCATCACGGCCCTTTTGGTGGTCTCCACATCAGGAGACCGGATCCCCTTGATCACAAGGGGATCCGTTGAGCTTTGGGAATAGGAAAAATCACAAGGGGCAAAGTCTGTCGAATACGTGAGTTGCTCCAGAGTTTGCCTGGTTTTGGCTGAATGGTTAGGGTGGCGGTCTTTGGAACCGAGGGTCCTGAGTTCAAATCCCGCTCAGCTGTTGAATTATTACCAGGTGGGCTAAACTCGGCCTGTCATCCTTCTGAGGTTGGTAAAATGAGTGCCAGCATGCTGGTATACTGTGTCGGAGTGGCAACTCGTCCAGGATTGTGCCCAATAGCCAAGGAGACTGCTTATGGTCCCAATCTCCTCCTCTTCCTCCAGAGTTGGCACGTTCCTCTCTGCCAAAACTGTGGGATGCTCAGGGCACTGTGAGCAGTCGTGTTGGCATCGTGGAGCACCCAGGCATTGTCCCACAGATCCCTCCTTTTGTCTCGGACTGATCTCATGAGGCACCGTAGGATCTCCTTGTATACGTATTGATTCACTGTTTGACCTTGTGGTCGAAACTCGAAGTGGACGATGCCCTTGATGTCAAAAAACGTGATGAGCATCACCTTAACCATCGACTTTGACATCCTTGCTTTCTTTGGTCTTGGTGATGCCGGACTTTTCCACTAACGACTCTGCCGTTTGGTCTCGGGATCGTATTCGAATATCCACGATTCATCGCCAGTAATGACTCTCCCGAGCAGGTCGAGATCGTCCTCGAGGCGCTCAATAATGCCTTGACAGACATTGACTCTTTGCTGTTTCTGGTCCTCGGACGACACCTTGGGAACCACCTTTGCGCACACCTTGCACATTTCGGGATTTTCAGTGATGATGCTACAGACAGTGACCTTGTTGATGGAAAGTTCCTCAGCAATCATCCGCACCGTGAGTCGACGATCTGCACGCACCATCTGCTTCAGACGCTCGATGTTGTCCACCGTTCTGCTCGTTGAAGATCTTCCAAACCGCGGATTGTCTTCAACCTCCTCCCGTCCCTCTTTGAACCTCTTGTGCCATTCAAATGCACGTGTACGTGACATCGTTTCTTCCCCGTAGATTTGCTGCAACATTGCGAAGGATCCGCAAGGTGTTTTGCCAAGCTTGGAAAGAAACTTCAGATTGGCTCTCTGCTCACGACTCATAGCGCGACGACTCAGACTACACAACATGTAAAGCATGACCTGTAAAAAATCACACGATGAGCACAGTCAACCATCACCAATCATATATATTGCTGGAATGTCGTGAAAGACTGTGATGCAACCCGTTCATTCAAGTTGTGTAAGTGGAGCACACAGCAGGCTCAGTCCCGTTACTTTTTAGATGGACGTCGTGTATATATATATATATATATATATATATATATATATATATATATATATATATATATATATATATATATATATATATATATATATATATATATATATATATATATATATATCCTGGTGTGTTGGCGCAGTGGTTAGGGCAGCGGCTTGGGATCCAAAAAGGTCCTGAGTTCAAGCCCTGTTGGGCCACTGAATTAATACACCAGGGGGTTGACTCAGCCTGTCATCCTTCCAAGGTCGGCGAAGTGAGTACCAGTATACTGGGCCGGTGTATACCCCGGTTAAAATAGGTGTACCATATCCCTGTGTCATAGGCGACCAGGGTTGCGTCAGGAAGGGCATCCGGCGTAAAACATGTGCCAAATCACTCTGCGGATCATACGGATGATCCGCTGTGGCGACCCCTAACGGGAGCAGCCGAAAGAAGAAGAAGAAGAAGAAGATATATATATATATATATATATATATATATATATATATATATATATATATATATGTATGTATATATGTATGTATATGTATGTATATATGTATATATATATATATATATATATATATATATATATATATATATATAATGAGAGTGAGTATGAGAGTTTTAGTAATATCTAGATAGATTGCATTGATAGGTCAAGCTGTTTCAGAAGAATCATTTTTTTTTAAATACGATCGACTTGGCATGTGGAAAACACACAGACACACACAGACACACACAGACACACACAGACACACACCTTTTTAAAGCCATTTTTCTCTGCAAGAGTGGGGGTTAGCCCTGCGGGTCCCATAACAATCTTCTATCATGGTTCCCTTTTTGAGGCAATGTAGTTTTTTATATGGCCGGATGCCCATCCTGACGCCAACCCTTTAGTCGCCTCTTACGACATGAAAATTTCAACATCATCAGTCGCATGGTCTCACAGCCATATTGGATTTAAAAAAACCTTATACATCAACGTGAAACTAAATATGTGATCGACTACCCATTCTGAATTCATTTTAATTAAGATGACGTCATGGGTCAGGTGTCTGACCAGAGCAGGGTTGTATCAAAGTGGGGCGGCTTGGGACAGGTGTCCGATCAGAGCAGGGTTAGGGTTAGGTATCATCACTATCATCACGTATCATCCTATAATGCAGTTATAAAGTGCACGCTTCTAGTTTAAAATTAGTATCGATTTGTCGCCAAATTTGCTTGTTGATTATTTATAAAGATGAGACAAAATTCCCACCCTAACACTCCTCTCTCACCCTAAGGGTAATGGACGGGCTTCAAAGTGGCGGTCTTTGTGTCGACTTGGATGTAGATTGTACAACTTGATGCAAAGACATCTTCAGCAGGAGGATGCTGCATGGAAGTTGCTTTCGGTTCAATGATTCCCTATGGCCTGAATTGGCTAATATCCTCTGCAAACCTGATACCATGGGACTTTTTAAATACAAAAGATAGAACACTGCCCACTCCCAAAAATATTCGAAAAGCTTATCCAAACTTGTCACGACATTTATTGTACTTCTGTACTTTCTATCCATACCTAGAACTGAGCAGCCCCCCTGTGATTATAGCATTGATATATATTTTATATTTTTTTGTTTCGGTATAATTTCCATCAACATTTTGATTATTTTGTAATCTGATCTGTTTCATTTTATCACTTTTCACCAAGTGGTGCTTGACAATATGAGCTGCTGGAAAATGGCAAGGCCATCGCAGACTGTCACAATCCTGTAAGTGTAAGACCTATCATTCCTGTAAGACCTATCCCCACATGATGCACCTATCATCACATATCATCCGATGATGCACACACATATCAAGACGTGATGCACATATTTTTTAATCCTGTAAGACCGATCATCACATGATGCACAAATGCCAGACCAACTAAGCCCACAAAACATCTATGCTTGTACTGTTTCATTCGACCTGCTAATCATTGGCTGATTAGATGCAAGGTTCTCATTGATTGAAAAACTAGTGTGCTGTTCATGAATCTATCATCAAGACATGCTACCACCAAGGTCAGCCAGATCCAACATTGTCGAGCTGCCATCATTATGCTTCGAGTATGTTGAGGTTGCCATAAAATAATACAATAATGGCATCAAATTGGTCATCCATTTCAGACTTGCATGATTTCAGTGAAGAGCTGTCATATCAGGATGGCGTAGAGGTATGGACACTCGCTTCTAAGCTGTATAGCTTGGTTTTCGATCTTGGCTCAGCTATAAACTATCATCCTGGTGTTTCACAGTCAGGGTGATTCATCAGTGTGTGTGCCGTCTCTCCGATAGATGTTAAACTGGGAGTCCCGTCTGCCGGCACGAGTTGGTGGGTGTTCAGGATCCCATGATGTAAGTCGCTTCGAGTTGGTGAGCTATCGCCAGCACCCAGGCCAACTTCCATATTCCTAACTACTTCATCGAATGTAGGGCCTGGCCAGCTGGTTCGTGAAAAACTTAGGCCAAAAACCTCCCCCGACCAACTCCACAAGAACTTGAGAATAATTGTGGTTGTTCAAAGAAGAAGAAGAAGAAGAAGAAGAAGAAGAAGAAGAAGAAGAAGAAGAAGAAGAAGAAGAAGAAGAAGAAGAAGAAGAAGAAGATGATGATGATGATGATGATGATGATGATGGTTTCAGTGATGATCGGCAGTCCCTATGTTGGTAACCTGACAAAAACGTTATAACGTTGATCTCAAGCTAACACCAGTATCAACCCCTGGATGAACATAACCATGAAACACATTGATTAAAACAGGATTAAATGCAGCATAATTCCTGATGATAACGTCATGCGGTTAGTTGGTCTGACATTTGTGCATCACGTGATGGTAGGTCTTGCAGGATTAAAGAACAGGTGGATCACGTGATGATATGTGTGTGCATCATCGGATGATAGGTGGACCATGTGATGATATGTGTGGGCAAATATGATGATACGTGATGATAATGCGAATCACAGACTTACTACCAAAGTGCCATTCAAATCGGTGAATCAAGCCAGGCATTTCCCACATCTGTGAGCATTCTGTGATTCCTGCTTTATTCATTGTGTCCTTTCTTCAATGGTCATGTTAAAGGTTATTATTTTTGAGTAATATAAATGAAAAATATAATTGGAGCAGCATGTTAAAAAGGTGACGTTTGCAGGTAGGTCATTTGTTGTGTTCATGTTCCTTGAATGACACGAGGACAATATTGTAAAGCAGTAATATAATTCATTTTAATCTATAATTTATTTTTCCAAGATACTAGCCCAAAAGCTGATTGTAGATTTTTATATCTTCAAAAAAAATACACTTTCAGTTTGCGGTCTTTCATGGTCAGACCGGACTGAGTGTAAATATTACGAAGGATTTTGAATGTCTATCCTCACTCTGCATAAAATGCTAGCAGAAAAGACAGCTAACCTAAAGACCCCTCCAAAAGGAAGACCCTCGATGATGAAATCTGCATTTGGACAGCTTTCACTTTGGCAACCAAGGAAGTTCACTTGTCTACACGCTCTATTGGTTTGTGTAATCGGTTGAGCGATTTGCCCACTGCCCAGCTCCCAAGTTGGAGGTCCAGTGCATTTGATTTGTACATGGGGAGCATCAAGGTTATTGGACTACTTTGTCTCGTCCACCAACATCAGATTGGCCTTCCTCTATACAAGCTCTGTATTTTGCATGCAAGACTGCCAATATCCGATCGAGTATCAATCCGTGAAAATTGTACTGTCAAGGGTTAGAAAGTTTGTCAATGGTATAATCTGAAATAATTGTGTAAATTTGCAATAATGCCAGTATACAAATGATCACAAAATAGTTCACGTTGGCAGAAATGGCGTTAATAACGTGATATCACCATTATCCCCAAAACAAGCTTGGAGACTTCTCATCGTCGACCAAATAAAATGATCCAGCTTCGCTGTGGGATGTAATGCCATTGTCTGAACAAGGCCATTTCCAGTGGATGAAGAGACTGGCTGGTTTAGCATGCCATGCAACCACAAGCTTGCAAAGATAGGAAAGTGCCGAGCATGTTCAAGACAATGTCGATGGTGTGAATGATTAAAAAAATGAAACTGGGACCTTTGTTGGTGAACCACTGGGATGACTACAGGTGTCATCATCTCACCCGCTTTATCTGACATAGCATGTTGCCAAATGATGTTGAACACCAGGCCTGGCCAGCCATTTCTTGAAAGAATTGCACTAAGTGTATTTGCTCTGTAAGTTGGTGACTCCCACTTCACTTAAAAATGGCAGGAGAAACTGCTCTTGGGCTATTCCGATTGGATTGCATGTCTTCAAAGCCACACTTAATATTTTGCAGCGCTATACTACGCGTTTGAACCTAATATTTTTCAATGCCCCTTCTTACTACATTTCCCTAGTGTTTAGGTAAAGGTTGTTCATAATTTATTTTTGAAAACATTACCATGGAGCACAATTCTTACCAATGGCTTGAAGTACAGGTGTAATTTGCACCCACGAGCTTGGTGCCCAAATGACTGACAAAACCCATCACCATAGCTTCCCAGAAGTGTCGATGCTTTATCTTGCCTGATAACGACCAAGCTTCCACTTAACTTGTTTTTGGATCCCAAAAAGGTGTGTTTGTTCTTTTTAAAAATATGTTTTTTAAAGTTTTTTTTACAGTGAGCAATATCTTTATCTCTTTCACATAATTTTGGAAAAATAGAATTGGAAATAAAGTATCGATGAAAATTTTATCTTGTTTGTTTATGTATGACTAGCTGTTGTGTAAGACCTGGTGTTGCCTGTTGCTGTTGAATCATGTTGGCATTTTGAAGAAATCTAATTTTGATTGACTTCTATTTTTTGTGAGGGCCCAAAACACTACCCGACACCCACTAAGGAAATTAGGTCTGGTATCATTAGAGTTGTAATTTTTTTTCAAAAACAAGTTTCTAACTTTTCAAAAAAAATTGTTTGCCTGAAACACTCCCCAGTACTCACCGACGAACCTCTGAATGTTTGACGAAGATCCTATTGGCCATGTTTGAGAAAAATGACAAAACACAGACGGAATCTTAAAGTACAGATTATGAGCAATTTTGTTTCATTTTCATCTTGTTGGTTGTAATCTTGAGTGCGTAGCAGAAGAATGAATGGCATCCTCACAGGGCTTCACCTTCTCTTTACTTGGATTATGTTTTTCGGGTAAAGTTGTTGTTTTGACTGAATTAATGCAATACTGATTTAATTATGTTTTAGTCCCCCACTCACACAGTTTTTCTTGGAATGTGGAGCCCTTGTTCGAACGGACAAAAAACCAGCTCTTTGCAAAAGCTACCAGAAACTAGTGTTGGAAATGTGGCATAAGAAAAGGTAAGGTGGTTTTTTGTTTGTTTGTTTGTTTTTTTGCATATGGTTTACCTCGATGCTGATCTTGATATTAACCGTTGACTTCGGTGACAATTTGTAGTCAACCATGACATTTATTTACATAAAAGATTGCTTTATTTGGGTACCAAGCCTTTCAGGCTGGGTAACCTATTGTTTTTCTTCTGTTTATTCTTATTTTTTTCCCTCCGGCAATTTTTGGGTTTATTCCCTTTTAAATTAATTTTCTCAGAAACCGTTAGTCCGATTGACGTGAAATTTTCACCATTGTGTGTTTTTTTTACGTATAATTTTTAAATGATAATTATGACGTCATAGGTCACGTGGTACGGGCGCCATCCTTGAAAAACCGAAAAAAACTTTGGACGTCGTCTTCTCTGGAACCGCTCCCTGGAAAATAATTGAAACATCGCTCATTGTCAAGATCTCAAAGGGTACAAGTGGTGTTAACAGTGACGTCATCGGTGAAGTGGTATCCCGGTGAAAATTTTACACGTAGAACGCTGCATCCGAAAAATTTGAAATTTTTGAGTGTCATCTATGCAACGACTTACTGGAGAAAAAAGAAGTTTGCGACGTCATACGTCACATGGTTTGGCAGCCATATTGTTTTTTGTTGTTTTTTTTTTTAATTTAAGAAATCTTTTTCTCCGAAACTGATGAACAGATTGAGGTGAAACTTTACAGGTATGACTGCCTATCCATGATGAAGAAAAAGTTCCATTGCTTTTTTAACGTACCAGGCCATATGGCTTGGTGGCCACATTGGATTTACCCTAAAACCTCTAAAAACCTTCTTCTCCAGAACGGCTGGACAGATCGAGGTGAAACTTGCATACACACTTTCCCCAAAACTTGGGGAATATTAGATATATTTGCACAAGATGTATAGATCCCCAAAATATGTATTTGCTTTCTTCTCCGAAACTACACACACAATTTCAATGAAACTTGACCACAACCTTCATCACCCGTGATGTAACAAAGTTTGCTCGCACTATTTTTTTAAATCTGGGCCAGAGTGAATTTGTGGGGGGGGGGTGGGGTTTCCCCCCAAAATAGGTATTTGCTATAACATTGGTTCTTTGGTACATTTTGCTGATTTCGTCCCACGTTGACTTCCTCCTCAGTATCATTATTCTACCAGGTGAGCGCCCAGGACTATTGCCCCTATTTTAAGATGCCATTTTGTGTTGTTAGGCAAGTTGTTGATGATCGAACTGATGCCGAAAAACATTACTACATGATAAGTAATAGGTGGTGTTAGCAATGTTGGTTGCTTATTACAAGAGACTGCTTACTTCTCAGAAAGCACCCCAATTTCTGGTGACCTTTTACCACTATACTTCCAGAAGCACATCCAATGAGACTTGATTAGCCAGAGTGAAAAATCCTTCCAACTTGCAATCACACAAAACTCGGCTCTCAGAGCTTCGTATTTACCTGGAACTAACCATTCCGTGTGAGAGCACCTTTGGAGTGTCATGGTGATCCAACAGATGAAAAAATATGTGAGAAAGTAAGGCAGGTAAGACAAGATTCATCCACGGTGATCACCAAAGATCTTAAAAAGACCAATGACATATCGCATTCACAACCACCACATACCACTTCCCTGTTTCTTAAAGCGTGAAATGTTATTCACAAGTGCACGTATATCAGCAACTCTCTGCTATTAGTAAGTTTCTACACAATTGAAACGGCTTAATTAGCAGGGTACCGGTCTCCGTCTTCGACGGGTTTGAAGATGTCTCACCTCAAATGAGCCATCTTTGGGAGTGTGTATTGGTAGAAACGGGAATTCAATGTAAAGTGATGATGTGGACCGTGACACACTGTACATGTTTACCTTGGAGACAATGGCGGTCCACTCAGAAGAACTATCGTTGGTGATTAAAATTGGCAAATACACTGCCATTTCATATCATATCGTTTATATCGTATTATGCACAGCTTCGACATTTTGACATCGACGTGACATCGGCAATGTAAGTGTTTGTAAAAGTTAAGATGATCTGATTACCTCCACAAACTTGTGTGATAACGCCCCCAACTCGGTCTTAAAGTAAAACAAGCATAATCCGCGCTCTGCGCGACATGTTGGGGTTGGTGTGTTTGAGAAAGGAACTGATGCAGAGTATCAGTAGTAATTTTACTTTAATACAGTAAGTAGAATACGATTTCACTGTTTCAGAACCATTTTATTTACTTTTTTTTGTACCATGCACCTCATATGGTCTTTGAGATAATGTAAGCCGAATATCACGTTACTTGAGCGCAGAACAAAGTCGAAGATAGCGCGACACGAAACCACAAACTCGGAAATAATATATAAGATAAGATTGCAGCAACGTGACAAGATAATGATGGATCCTCCCCACCCCAAGTTACTAGTGATTTGTGTTTCTTTTCAATCGATGCATGCTAATATGATTGCGTGTTAATAAAATGGGTGTTTTGAAACCAGACCGCATCTCTGCTTATTTCAATAGCTTGGTTTCTGAAACTGGGGAGAGGTGGTATGCAAAATGAGTGTAATGTATATTTTTTTGCTTCATTGTCCTCGCTCCATTCATTCACAAGAGCTCTGTCGCTTATTCGTGCAAGCAGTTTAATTCATACTGGAAAATAGGTGTTTTGTTTTTTTTGTATATAGAGTCAAGGCTCATGGAAGGGTGAGAACACATCCTGCTTCTACTCTCCCAACAATGGATGGAAGCCCTGTCAGACATAAGATCAGGGCTGTCTCTCTGAACACATATCGAGCATTTGATATAGTCTGGCATCCCGCCTTGATCTCCAAACTCTCTGCTTATGTTGCCCAAGGAAACCTCTCATGGCTCATTGACTTCCTCCACTCTCATAATCAGCATGTTGCTCCTAACAGGATTCTCTCATCTCATCTCCCTGTCAAGGCCCAGTCTTGTTCTTCATCTTCATCAATGATCTTTCTGATTCACTGAAAAATCTTGCTTACCTCTTTGGTGATAATTCCACCCTTTGACTTGTCTTTTCTCATCTTTCTGACAGGAATGCATCAGCCTCTTCCCTTTTTGCAGACCTTGGTTGAATCAGGAGCTGCTCTAATAATTGCAATATATCTTTCAACCCTGACAAATCCTGCACACTCACGCTGTCTCTCCAAAAGGACCATGTAGAAACCCCTCCCATCTACTTCCTAAACAAACCACTTCAAGAGGTTCAGTCACTCAAGCTTTTGGGCCTCATCATCAGCCTTGATCTTTCTTGAGCAGACCATATTTCCAAGATATCATCCAAAGAGAGCCCCGGCTGGGTATCTTTCATCGTGCAAGGTCTTTACTTGGCCAATCTCAACTTTTGACAATCTATAAGGCTTTCATTCACAGCTTGATGGAGTACTGCTCTCTTTGGGCTGGCACCAATGGAACACACCTTGCATTTCTTGATATGGAAAGCAAGGCCCTCAAAATAATTAGGATCTTCCATGACGAAAATGAATGTCTGCACCTGTTACTCTTGCGTTGCAGACAGGTTGATGGTCTCTCTGTGTTCAATGGCCTTCTTTTTGGTCTTGCACCCTCTGCCCTCTTTTGGCTCTGTTCCTCCCAGGTATTTGCAGGGCATACATGCCCTGCCAGTAACCCTCTCCTTGTTAAACTCCCAAAATCCAGGCTAACTGCTCACCTACATTCATTTCTTCCTCTATTCTCTCATCTGTGGAAACAACTTCCGATATGTTCAGCCACATTCTTTCATCTAGGGCTTCAAGATAACTGTTCACCATGACCTCACGTCACCCCCAATCCATACTCATGATTTTTTTCACCCCAGATGACCCCATTTCTAAGCACTCCCTTTTTCCAGGTTATTGTGATCCCCCCCCCCTCCCTCACCTCTTCATGTGAGTGAAGGAGGTTATGTTTTCACCCCTTTCTGTCTTGTTTGTTCGTGTGCGGGATATCTCAAAAAGTTGTGGACAGATCCAGATGAAATTTTGTGGACAGGTTGGGTGTGTAACAAGGACGAATTGCTTCGATTTTGGTGAAGATCTGGATCTGGATATGAGAATTATTTAATTTTTAAAGTAATTCTTCACCATTGAGAGATGGGGCCAAAAACAATATATAGCATGATATTTCAAAAATATATTAGGCCCGATATGTTCTGTGAATCGGGCATTACGTGGCGGAGGTATGCGCTATACCGAGTGCCCTTCTAGTTAGTTGTGTGTTGGTTTGTTCCTTATGTATTTCATTCCTGCTTTCCCCTTCCTCTCTTTCCTGTGTTTAATTCAGCTTGTGTGCAGCTTGTTCACTTCCATTGTTCACCTAACAGCTCCCCCTGCCCTTGATCTCTCTTCTGCTGTTGGTGTTTTCTCCTTTCCATGTCGTTCCCTTCCATTCTGCTTCCGCTCTACTATGAGCCTCCATCACGTGTAAAAAAAAACAAACAAACTTATCATGGAAGGAGAGGGGATGAAAACAGATTTACCAATTTGGGAGAGGAAACAACAATCAACACAAATGTGGACAACAACTGATGGCAACTGACAAATTGGGAACATCCCTCACCTTGGAAGTATGTCACTCTGAGAAGAGGGGAGAAGAAAAGCTGCCATTGCTGGGAACTGAAGCATTGGAGTGATGCATTTCATCAATGGCGATTGTATTTTGTTTTTACTCATGGTCTTTGATCATGTCCACCATTTTTTTTCGTTTTAAGGAGTAAATTATCATTGCCTTTAATTAGTTTGGACTTGATGTATTAAGTCATTATTTCAAGCTCCAGTTCAAAGATTAGAACAGGTGAGACAGTTTGATTTGAATCTGGTCCTGCAAACACCTAATATATTTATTTTGTAGTCTGCCTTCATGGGGCAGAAAGATAAACATTCAAACTCACTCATTTATGTGGAACAAAAGTCTGATGTGACTAAGTAATTTGATTTGCTGTTGATTTCTAAAGCAAAATGTATTTACAGGCCAAGCTACCTGGTACCCACTTCACTGGCACACAGCATCAAGCTTGTGAACCCAATGTTTCGTGGCTATTCCCAACAGGTGTGATTATAATCTCTGTCTCTCTGTCTCTCTGTCTCTCTGTCTCTCTGTCTCTCTGTCTCTCTCTCTCTCTCTGTCTCTCTCTCTCTCTGTCTCTCTCTCTCTCTCTCTCTCTCTCTCTCTCTCTCTCTCTCTCTCTCTCTCTCTCTCTCTCTCTCTCTCTCTCTGTCTCTCTCTCTCTCTCTCTCTCTCTCTCTCTCTCTCTCTCTCTCTCTCTCTCTCTCTCTCTCTCTCTCTCTCTCTCTCTCCATGATAATTTTCATACATTTACATACTTTGTGAAGGATTTTTCACATATTTCGCATAAATCTGAACTTTTTTTTTTTTGCTGAGAGGCATTTTGTCTCCGCGAATGTGTTGCGGGTCAGACACCAGGATAGATGGGAACACTGAAATCACCAGATCAACCTCACAAGTACCAATTACTTGATTGCTACCCATTTGCCTGTCCCTTCACCTCAGCTTTACACGAGTCATCTTATTACTCTGAGTTGCAGAGGGTGCAAACTTGTTTCACAGAATGGAAATAGCTTTGAATAAAGGTGAA
Source organism: Eptatretus burgeri (assembly GCF_056783735.1). NCBI lineage: Eukaryota > Metazoa > Chordata > Myxini > Myxiniformes > Myxinidae > Eptatretus > Eptatretus burgeri. Next base: position 75,441,784 of record NC_140965.1, read on the forward strand.
TGGATGCCTTATAACACACAAAACAAGAAATTACAGATTTTTTAGCTCCCATTGGACTTTGTCCGAAACAGGGGCTTATTGGATTTGGTGTCGATTTTCACATGCGTGCGTCCACAACCATATCTTGGACATGTATGGACCAATTTCATTCATACTTGGCACAAGGACAACACATGATATGCACATAATTTTGTTTCATGATGCGATCAAAGATGGCCGACTGGCAGCCATTTTAGTTGTTAAAATAAAAACCCCAATGTTGAACTCGTCGTTGAACCATTTCTCGGATATGCATTTACCGGTCTTGGTCAAACTTTGTGCACAGATAACGAATGATGCCTTCCATACGCATATCATTTATTTTTGAGGTCAGATCAAAGATGGCCGACTGGCGGCCATTTTGTTACTTAGACGTGTCCCCAACCATTTCTCGAACATGCATGGTCAGATTCTGTTCAAACTTGGCACAACCACAGTACATGATGGCATACACGTGCACCTCACTTTATTTTGCATTCTTATCAAAGATGGCCGACTGTAGACTCATGGCCATTATAGTTGTAACCCCCTCCCCCCCCCCCCCGGTGTTGAACACGTCATCAAACATTTCTCAGACATGCATTTACCGATCTTGTTCAAACTTGGCACAAAGATAACGTGTGATGGCTTATATATGCACATCATTGTTTTTTGAGCTAAGTTCCTAGATGGCGGTCTGGTGGCCATTTTGTTACTTAAAAGTGTCCCCAACCATTTTTTGGACATGCATGTTCCGATTTTGTTCAAACTTGGCAAATGTCACAAATGTTCTTGGATGTCACATGACCACTCAAGTCTGTTGCGCTAGCCCTTCAACTGCTACAATAAAATTACTCAAACCATGGTGGCTATGACATGGTTATATAATACTAGCAGGGATACCCGTGCTCCGCACAGGAATCCCGTGGATGACGGCGGGTCTGAAGGAGTATATGTCACAGTTAATTGTGAAATTGTAGAGGCTGCCACCATTATTATTTTTTTTCATCACCACTATAATATTATATTTTCCCGCCATGTTTCATATACAGAAGACTCGAGTTCAAAAATGTTAAGATTTATTGCCGCATCAGATAAAAAACCATAATGCCTCAACAATGTGAGGCTGGTTTCATGTCATCATTTGCGACTTAATTAATTCTCATTCTCTAGCAAATTCCGTTGGTCCCATGTCAATCGGCTGAACTTGAAAAATTAACGTTACGCAATCAGGTGATGACGTCATAATTCGGAAACCGGGAAGTCGGAAGTCATTGTCTTCAATTGACTGAAGCATTATTTTTTCATTCTATTGCAAATGGCGTTGGCCCCATGTCAATCGGCTGAACTTGAAAAATTAACGTTACGCAATCAGATGATGACGTCATAATTCGGAAACCGGGAAGTCGGAAGTCATAGTCTTCAATTGACTGTAGCATTATTTTTTCATTCTATTGCAAATGGCGTTGGCCCCATGTCAATCGGCTGAACTTGAAAAATTAACGTTACGAAATCAGGTGATGACGTCATAATTCGGAAACCGGAAGTCGGAAGTACAATTCTTTTACATCGGGACACCCCCGGGTACATGTTCTGTCAGCATGTGAAGTTTGGTGAGGATCAGTCCAGTACTTTTCGCGTGCATAGGTCACAGAGAAACAGACACACTTTCAACTTTATATATAGATATTGTGCAATAAGGATTATGAATGCATGATGCATGAGAACCTCAAGCAAGGAAGGTGAACATCTGGAGGAAAACTACAAGCTATGGATTGAGAATTATAAAGTGAGATCGCATTGCCTGATTCACTGACTGTTTGGACACAGCTGAGGTCGTGGACCTACTGATGTGGAACCACGGCTGTGGTTCTGAACTTTATGTTTTGAGCAGAAAGGCTCGAAATCTCAATGAGAAATGGAGGATGATTTAGTCAGTTAAAATCAGCTGTCCATCACTTATAACTTACTGTAGTTCTGCCTTTAGGTTTACCAATATTTTGATGTTTACTATTATTATGGGGTTGACATATAAGGTGTTTCAGTATTAATATAATTTATAACATCCTTTAAGTGTTGATTTAATGCCTGAGAGATAGCTGTTATTGTTCAATAAATGATTAGTGTTACGATAAGGTAGCTTTATGGAAAAAAAAAATGTGTGTGCGCTTGCGTGTATGTATATGTGTACGTGTGTTATGATTATACATGGTGATTATATCGATTACATTTCCTGATATTCATATGCTTGCCAGTGTCTTATCAAAATTTCTTCTCAATCATTGATTTCAATGCTATATCTCTGTAATGGCTCATTCATTCTTCATGAAATCTGCATGGATTATTCAATTCAATTTTGTTTACAATACAGTAACACAATTGTCTTCGTTGACAAGAAAGGTTGAGGTTCAATGCACCAAAAATGTTCCGTAATCTGCATTTCCGCAGCAGATAATAAATCTGCAAATGCTAACAGATATGATAATACTTAACTTGTGCAGTAATACGTCATAAACGAGAACGTCACTCGGCAGAGAGCATACCTCCGTCAGGCTGAATAATTTACATTTTGTATCCTACTGAAAGGCTGGATCTGCATCCGCACCTGAACCAAAATATAATCGGCTTGTTCTTGTTATCTACCCAACTCATCCACCACGTTTTGTCATAACCTGTTTGCAACTTTTTGAAATATCATGCTGTACTGTATATAGTTTTTGGCTATGTCTCTCATTTATGAAGAATCACTTCAAAAATTAAAAAAAATTCTCGTATCTTGGAGTTCTGAATTAATTTGTCAGATCTCACCCAAAATCGAATTAATTTGTCTTTGTCACACACCAAAACTGTCCACCAAGTTTTGGCCGAATCCATCAAAGTTTTTGAGGTATTCTGCTCACAGCCAAACAGATAGACAAGGCATGAAAACATAACCTCCAGCTACCTTCAGTGGTGGAGATAACAATTGTCATTCTTTCTTTTGAAAGTGATAAAGTTTCAGGTTTGAGTGCACATTTTACCGTTTAATTTTTTTCAATGCCCTCTCATACCTCGACATATGGTATAATGCATTGATTTTATGGAATACTTTTGTGACAAGCTTTTCCAGCACTTTGTTATTCCTGTGTTTAGGATGCACAGGAGTTTCTTCGTTGCCTCATGGATGAATTGCACGAAGAGCTGAAAGAGACCGAGACCAACAGTGAGGGCAATGTGGTTGCCTGCTTTAAAGGGGAAATTTTGGGCCAGGAATCTATCGACGAACTTGTGCTCTTTGACCCTCGCCGTGCATTTTCTGATGATGAGATAATCTCGTGTGACTCAGGCATCAGTAGTGAGGTTTGTTACACCTACATCTGCACTGAATTGTGGAAATTTAACATTGGGAAACACATAAGTTTCTGTTGGTTTGTGCTCTTGAATAATAATTTGAAGTCCCCAGGTCATCTTTGTGTTTTTAAACTGTCATGACGAAAATGTGTGCACATTGGATGGATATTCTCATGTTGTTTTTATTTGCATGTATTTTTATTCATGCAATATGGTGTTGATTGCAATATTCCCACAGTTGAAAGGCTAAGCTGGGTTCTGTTGCCATTAATTCAAGGCTCTTCTTGTTCCCATAACCATTGCATTTGTTTTTGCTGTCTCTTGTCACCCATGTGTACTTTCATCTGTTGTGACCGTTTTCGATCCAAAAATGAAAAAATCCATGGATGTGGTTGGATGAAGCTCGCTTGTCATTACTCTCTCCCAGTTTTTCAATGTGGAGATGCTATGTATTTTAAACAGTAATTGAGCTTTGTAATATAATTGGATGCAAATACCTGTGAAGAGTATAGAAACTACAAAGATGCAATTATTTCACCCAGTCTTTTCATCATGGGTGTTTTTACTTTAGTGTCACTGGTCATGATTCCAAAATAATGACACCTCGTGCTGTTTATTAAAAAACATGCTACTTTTAATTGTACTCGATAAACCTTCATATCACGGGGTTACGTTCCTGGAAAATGCCGCGATATTCAAAACCGCCATAGTTAAAACCAATTTTCTATGGTAATAAGGGGATTAGGTTCCTGAGCTTCGAGAATATGTAGAGGAAGGTCAGCAGTAGCCAAAAATAAACACATCACAATTTAAATAAACATGTAAGCTCAACATAAATCGGCCTTACGATGAAGTGTTCTGCTGCGTTGAAGCAGATTAAACGTTCAGAAGCAGTTTCAACTTGGCCCTTCCCTTCTGCAATGTATCTAAAGCCCCCACCATTCCTCTTCTATTAATTTCGTCCATCGTTTCCCTTTGTAATCTGTCGATGTGTTTCTTTTATAAATCATTTGGCAATTCCGCAAAGCAGGGAATAAATAAAAATAATTGCTTTGTCCCATCATTTTACGCTTCGGCGCCATGACTTACGGTGCGTGAGAAACAACAAAAGGCTCATAATGCGAGATATCCATCATTACTCCACTTAAAAACCACAATTGGTCGAAGATAAGCCCCGCGAAAACCAATTTGGTACATGAAGAGGTTGCCTGCGATTGGTCAAAACTGGCAAAAATGGTTTTACCTGACTGTAAAACCCTTCATTCCGCAAAACACAAAAACGCAAAGAAATCTGAAACCCACTCCGTGGGAGTACGTCCTATGCGGCTTCCCTTCACAGGGCAGCTCACCGGATGACAAGATTGGGGCAAAGCTTTCGGGACCCCCAACCTTTGATGATAGGAGGGAAACCATGGGGTAACATTCTTGGGTCAGATTGCGGGAGAGTGTGTCGGAGTGGTGCTGAGGTGTCCGTCCACCAGACGGCGGTCTCCTTGGGTTAACCTGAGGCGGTCCCTTCGGGTGGGTGCCTGGAATGTTCTATCCCGAAGAGAGGATTATCACCTGTCTCTGTTATCATCTGAGCTCAAGCGTTTGGACATCAGTATTGCAGCACTCTCTGAGGTTCAGAGACCGGATTGCGGCAAGATCATGGTGGGTGGTGACACCTACTATTGGTCTGGTCGCTGTGATGGTTACCATGCCCAAGGAGTTGCTGTTGCTGTGTCCAAAAAGCGGACTCCAATGACAATTGAGGTAACACCGGTCAACGAGCATATTATGAGAATAAGGATTTGTCACTCCTTAGGTGTCATTTCCCTGGTCTCTGTCTATGCTCTGACTGAGGTGAGTGATCTCACCGTGAAGGATGCATTTCACACCACGCTCGAATCTCTGGTTGATCAGTGCCCCAGACGAGATACACTTCTAGGCTTGGGATTTCAATGCATCGACTGGAACTAATAGGGATGGTTATGAGACATGGGTTGGTCCTCATGGGTCAGGAACTATGAACCAGAATAGCACTAAGTTCCTTGACTTTGCAAGAAGTCATGGACTTAGGCTGGCCGGTTCATGGTTTCAGCTCCCACAAGCTCATCGCTGGACTTGGTATTCCAACGCTGGCGGTGTGGCAAAGGAGATGACAGTGTCCTCGTTGATGGTCGCTGAAGGAGGATCCAGAACTGCAGGGTCTACCGGAGTGCTCAGTTCCTCAATACTGGCCACCGACTTGTTGTAACAACTCTGAAGTTGCACCTTAAATCCAGGAGAACGGTACCATCCCAGCCTAGGTTGGATGTTGGCAAGCTCAAGGATGAGAGGGTTGCTGAGGAGTTTGCGAACAAGCTTAGTGGAGATTTGGGGGGTCTGGGTGCTTTGGGAGGTCCTGAAGAGTTGTGGAGTGCCCTCAAGACCACCGTCCTTGATGTTGCCGGTGGATGTCTTGGAACTCACCATAGGGAAAAGAAGAATTTTGTCTCAAGGGACACTGTATACCATTCACCAGAGTCACGGGGCCAGGCTGAATGGCAGAGCTGAGCTGTTCATGGAGCTGAGGCATAAAACTGGATGTGCACTAAGGGTGGACAAGGAGGCCTATGTGCGAGGAATCTGTGAGGGGGTAGAGCATCACCTGTGGTCAAGTGATTCTCCTCCTGCTTACAGGGGAAATCATGCATTGCTTTCTTCCAAGCCCATTCCTCGGTGTACTGCACTTGGAGCAGAGGGTGGTGGGCTCTTGTAAGAGGAGTCTGAAGTGAAGGCCCGCTGGCCCGGTTACTTTGAGCGGTTGCACCAGGCTGATTCACCATCTGTCGAGTTGGACGTCAGGGGTGTTGCAATCCCTGTTGCTGACCCTCCAATCAACTGTGGTCCACCTTCGCTTGTGGAAACACAGTCTGCGGTGAACCGATTGATATGGGGTAAAGCTCCAGGGATCTGTGGCATCCATGCTGAACTTCTCAAGGCTGGTGGAAATGCTGCACTCATGTCGTTGCATGCAGTTCTGTGCTCTGCTTGAAACACAGGCATCATCCCAACTGACTGGAATAGGGGCCTTGTTGTCCCTCTCTGGAAAGTGAAGGGTGATCGCTAAGACTACAACAACTACCGAGGGGTGACGCTGCTCTCAGTGTCGGGCAAGGTCTTTACTCAGATAATTCTTGATAGGGTTCGCCACCATCTGCTTGAGCATCAGCGTCCAGAGCAGTCAGGCTTTACACCAAAGAGGTCAACGATTGACCGTACCCTTGCTCTTTGGGTCCTCACCAAACGCAGACGAGAGTTTTGGCAGGGTCTGCTTGCAGCCTATGTTGATCTCTGTAAAGCATTCAATTCAGTGAATCGGGATGCCCTCTGGAGGATTGTTGGTCTTCATGGGGTGCCACCGAAACTGATCGATCTAATTTCTGAACTCAACTATGGTACTGAGAGTGCTGTGAGATGTGGTGGTACCATCTCTGACTTATTTCCAGTTGTTACTGGAGTTCGTCAGGGGGTGTGTACTGGCCCCCACACTTTTCAGCTCTTGTATGGACTGGATTCTAGGGAGGATGTCGGAGAGATCAAGCTGCGGTACATCATTGAGGCCTTTATTTATCGAGACCTTAGATATTTTTTGGGTCCCTCGAGGTGCTGAATGAGGAGTCGGAGTTGCTGGGATTACAGGTTTCCTGGGTCAAAACTAAGATCCAGGCTTTCAATGACATCTTGGATGCTGCTGTCCTGTATGTACCGGTTTGTGGTGAGGATGTTGAGGTCGTGGAGAGATTCACTTACCTTGGCAGTGATATTCATGTCTCTGCTAACTGTGAGTCAGAGGTCAAAAGACGTCTGGGTCGGGCCTGGGGAGTCATGGATTCACTGGATAATGGGGTGTGGCATTGCCATACCTGTGTGGGAGGACGAAAGTCTGAGTCTTCAGGTCCTTGGTGCTTCCAGTCCTGCTCTATGGATGCGAGACTTGGACTCTGACGAGAGATCTGAGACGGAGACTTATTCCTTTGATACCAGGTCTCTTCGGAGAATCCTTGGCTCTCGCTGGTCAGACTTTGTGTCCAACGAGCAGTTGCTGAGAGAGACTCGAATGAGATTTGTTACCTGCATCGTCCGTGAGCGTCAGCTGCGGCGGTATGGACATGTGGCTCATTTTCCTGACGCTGATCCTGCTCACCAGATTCTCTCAGCGGGGGAGTCTCGTGAGTGGAGGAGGCCAATGGGCCAACCACGTGCCTAGTGGTTGCAGCAGGTTGATCCGCATCTCACGGAGATGGGGATGGGCCAGGCATCTGCCTGGGGGATGGCCTGACGGAGGCCCCTGGAGTACCGGCGGAAAGTGGACGCAGCGACGCACTGCTCTGGCGCATGCTCAAATACCTGACCTGCGATTGGTCAAAATTGGCGATATTCAAACTCACCGATATATTGAAGCGTTTACTGCACTGTGAAACCCTGACATTCGCGGATTTGACATTCGCAGTTTATAAAATGTGACCTGTTTCTACATTCGTGTTTCGCATTTCATTTTTATTTTTCCCTTTCCCTTTCCAGAGAGGGACAACAAGGCCCCTATTCCAGTCAGTTGGGATGATGCCTGTGTTTCAAGCAGAGCACAGAACTGCATGTAACGACACGAGTACAGCATTTCCACCAGCCTTGAGAAGTTCAGCATGGATGCCACAGATCCCTGGAGCTTTACCCCATTTCATTTCGCATTTTTATTTTTCATTTTTATTGCACTTCAGAACTGGCCTCTTTCATCCACCGCCGTTGATATTATATTAATTCAGCCTGGGGATTCTTCCACAGAAGCCTGCTCTCTCTTATGAACAGATTAATTCCATGTTGTCTTCAATTGGGGTACTCTGGTGGTGAGGCAGTTGTTTTGAAACAACTTGCATTCTCTTCCTGGAAGGCAAATCCGACTGACCGCAACCTTAGATCATTCCACAACACCCGCAACAAGTGTGTGTCTACTCTCAAGAGAGTCAGAAAACAACATCTGTCCAATCTCAATAATGAACTTTCAAACTTGTCAACCTGCTCTAAAATATGGTGGCACCTTGTCAAGTCTGACCCTGGTGTATGCTCCCCTTTCTTCCCTTCCCTCACTTCAAATGGCACCACATTCGACTCCGCTCGTGAGAAGGCCGAATGCTTCAATTCTGTTTTGCTTCAAAATCTTGTGTCCCTTAGCCCTCCCTCTCTGTGCCCATCCTTCCCAGTCATACCCAATTGCTCCTCAATCCTGTCCTTTGTACCTGAGAAGGTAGAAGAGTTTCTGGCAACCCTCGACATTTACTCCGCAACTGGACCAGATGGCATCAGCTCACGTGTCCTAAAAACCTGCTCTGCTGCTGTTGCACTTCCTCTCTCTGCACTTTTCACCCTGTCATTTACCATAGGTCATCTTCCATCTGTTTGGAAATCAACCAACATCACAGCATTACATAAAAAGGTGCAAAATGGATCCCCTTCACTACAGACCAATCAGCATATTTCCAATCATCAGCAAGGTCATTGAATCCATCATCGCAATTGACATAAAATAATTCCTTTTCACAAACAGCCTTGTCTCAGATCAATTTCGATTCAGACCAGGTCACTCTACCTCGGACATGCTACTTCTACTCTCGCAAGGCGAACTCTACTCTTGGATTACTGATTACTGACTTCCTCCACTTTCGCAGCCAATGTGTGGCTTTCAACGGAACCCTTTCTTCTCCTCTCTCTCTGTCAAGGCTGGAGTACCCAAGGCAGTGTTCTAGGCCCCGTCCTATTCCTAATCTTCATCAATGATCTCTCTGAATCTCTGGAAAATCCTATTTATCTCTTTGCTGATGACTTTACTCTCTGCCATGACATCCCTCATCCTTCTGGCAAACAGGCAGCAGCCTCTTCCCTCTCCTCAGATCTTGACAAAAATCGCAAACCAGTCAAACACTTGGAACATGTCTTTCAATCCTGAGAAATCTATCTCTATCTCTATCTCTATCTCTATCTCTATCTCTATCTCTATATCTATCTCTCTCCTTTACTGTAAATCCACCTATCTACTTTCTCACCAACCCTCTCAAAGAGGTTCAGTCACTAAAACGATTGTGTCTTGCTCTCAGCCATGACCGCTCTTTGCAAGCCACATTTCAAAGTTGGCCTCCAAAGCCAGACGGCGTCTTACAGTATTGTAAAATTGTCGGGGTTGTCGGTTGGCGGGGTCTTACAGTATTGTAAAATATTTTTGATCCAAACATCAAACTTTTTTTTGTGTTGACATCAGTAATTTTCTTTCATTCAATGCAAGACAGTACTCATAAATTTCGCTAAGATTCTCCAACAACCTGCATGATGATCAGTGGAAAAAGGGGTCCTGAACCTTTTCGGACAGATTATGTCACATAAAGAAACTGGAGTGGGCACAAACAAATGCAAACACCCCCACCTACAACAATATGGATTTATTGTTTTCGATAGCAGACCAAACTTGTCTTGGACATGGAAGCTAAAGTAGAATTTGCACCAAGCTGCAGTGATTTGTATGAATGAGTTATTTCAACTACAGTATTTTCCGGTGGATAAACCATGGCCAACCGCATCCCCGTTTTTCACCCTCAAAAAAAAAAAAAAAAAAATGTATATAATTTCCAGTGTATTTGTGCACCCATGTTTTTCACCTTCAAAATAAATGAGTATTGTCACGGCCGTGGCCATTAGGTTAATTCCCCCAACCCAATTGCGGTGGACGGACGGTTGACATCTACCAGGCTGGATCGCCGAGCAGTTTTCCTTAGGAGCCGAACATGTGATCCTCAGAGATTATGGCACGCGCATGGGAGGGGAAGGGCGGCACTGCATGCACGTGACGGAACAGAAGGATGCACAGCACAAGGGATTTATACTCGAACCCACGACAGATACATGGACACCAGCAACTGAAACACGGGGATTTGATGAAAATAGATGAAATATTGACAAGGGTAATAATTCAAAATGTAATAATAAAACGTGAGGTCAATTAAAGCCGAAAGTCGAGGGGCCTCCACTCACAGACTTTAATACAGACAAGGGGCAAACAAAATAAAAGAAAATCCTCCCTTTATTCTGGCACCTAGCTTTGTCCAGAGATGGTCTTTATTGAACTTTGCGATCCAGCTGCTTTGTCCGACGTGGGAAGATGCGTACAAAATGGCGCCGAGCCGCTCTTTGGGCGGGAAACGTACATGAGGTAATTCGTGAGGCGGTATTCAACACCAGGGCTCACCAACCGCCGTGCGGCTTCTTCTCATGAACGTATATGCCAAATGTTCCTCTCTTGCAACAGGTTCACTCACAACGATCGTCCACCTTCCTCGACCACATGACGAGACTATCTCTGAGGCCCCGTGATAAGGCCACCAGGCACGATCTGCTTCCCTCCTCAGAAACGTACACACTTCAGGGCTCAGCCGAACAATCAATGACTCGCGTCTTACCCAGCACGCGGGCAAATTTACAGCATGACACGAGAATCGCACAGCCATTTCATCGTGCCGAGAGGAGAGCAAAGCAAGATCCTCTGTCCCAACCACGTTTCTCTCACAACAGGGTCCTCTCACGACTCTTGTCTTTCCTTCGATCATACCACCCACTCCCCTCACGTCACACTCACCAATCATACGCCTCGGGGGCGTGACTTGCTGGCATGAAGCCAGGAAGGCGGGGCTCGCCAATCATAATCCTCGGGGGTGTGACTAGTTGCAGCAACAATGCAACAAGCAAACCAAATTAATAATAATCATAAAAACTTGGGTTAGCCTGTTAGTATTCCCATCTGAACCCCTGGCTCATTATACAGGGAACTCAGGTTCAAATCTCTTATAAATATTTGTTTGTCTTTGGTCTCCAATTGCCCCTCAACTCTTTCTAAAAATAGTATAATGCCTTCCAACATATCCCTCCTTCATCTTATAAATACACACAAACTCTTCCATGAGCCTCTCAAAATAATAACACCATTCGTTTCTTGCCATAAAGGCACATAGAGCTGTCGAGGCAGTTTCATTGGCAAGGAGTACAGTCCTCGACGGGTCGCCACTCCGACGCAGGTTACCCTGAATCGTTATTACCCAGTATGCTGGTACTCATTTTGGCAACCTCTGAAGGATGAAAGACTGAGCCAACCCCACCTGGTGTTAATTCAACGAGAGACGGGCTCGAGCTCAGAATCCTAAGGTTCCAAGCCAGCCACCTTTACCGCTAAGCCAACACCAGGCTATATCAGTCTCTCATAGAAACCAATAATTGAGTCTAATTGAAGTTAGCATATGCTGTGTGTATTCATGTGTCAATATGTAATGTTTCTGTCTTTTTTTAATCATTGATTTAATAAATTAGTCTTCATGGGAAAAGTCAATCTAGCTTCCTTTATTTTTATATTTGGCATTTTAAAGGAATGCAAGCAAGTACTTCATGTGCAAAATCTGTAGCTAAAGCCTTTATGCTATAGTTATAGAATGTTAAGGCTGTTTGTCCATTGTAACTTGGCCTTTAAACATGTCTTTTTTTAAAACCCAGCTTGTTTTGCACAGTTCTGCTGGGATTCTATGGTGAACCTAATTGCATGTTAATGAGACTTTGTCTGGCTTCAGGTGCGTGAGCGTGTCTCAGTTCTGGAGGACCCAAACGAGACAGAAATTATGCTTCGAGATGATGTAGGAGAGCGTGATGGTCGGTCATGGGAGCGCAAGCGACGTCTGCAGCAATCTGGTTCCGAGAGTATATCTGCTGAACATAATACTGAGGGTGCTGCAGTGGACTCATTAGATGTAGGGGATGCATCTGTGAATCATTGCCCTGCTGCAACCAGTTCTTGGCACACTGGTGAGACTTCATTTGTTCAGCAGATCATCTTCATAATTATTTTGTCAGTGATCCAAGTTAGCTTTTAAGGTTAAGAACTCAAATTCAATGAACGTGTTAAATTGCTTTTTTCTTCCCCACCCCTCCCATTGCCCACATCACAATTCAAAATGGTGGAGGGCTTTTTCACTGTGATCTTTCCTGCTTTTCTTCTTTAATGGCCTATCCATTTCCCTTTTGTCTTGTCCTGACACCTACATGACAGAGGCAGTGGCCGACCATGAACACTATGTGTACATATTGAAACGCACATCTAACTCGCTGCTTGCGGACTCTCTTTCGGGCCTGCAACCAAAACTCTCCAGCAGCCCACCACGGGCGATTCCCATCCGTTCCCCACACCCTCTCGCACAAAAGAAGGGTACTGCTCTCCCTTCATTTTCACTTACCTCTTTCCAGAGTCAATGTTGGATTGTTTGTTTTTCTTTTTGTTGAGATGGTCATTGTGCATTTACATTCATGCAATGTCCTTGATGCCTGTTGACATTTGAATGCATTTCATTGCTTCCAGATGTTAACCAGGCTTTGAGGCTATTTAATGAATCTAAATTTGCAATGTATTGCACCTGAGGGTCATCCAAAAGGATCTGTCACCCATACCTGTATAATATATATATATATATATATATATATATATATATATATATATATATATATATATATATATATGTATTATACAATTTACAAAATGTATTTGTGTAATGTTACTTACATCATCTTTATTTTCTTCAATGAACTTCATCCATTGTGAGTTGACTTTTTGATCCCAGCACAGTGTTCTACCATGGTGTTAAACTCATCACGAGCAGATGCAAAACATCACCTCCTAAAGTAATTTTTCATTTCAGAGAATAATTGGATGTTTAGCTGACTCAAATCGTGAATATGGTGGGGGTGGCAAAACGTTCCATTCCCAGGATTCAGGCAAGTTGCAGACATTTACATTTGAATGAGCAGAGGTACCCGCACCTTGTGTGGAAGGAATTTAGAGTACAGATATTTGAAGATGATTTGTAACACTGCCCAGCACCGAGTGGTGCAACACGATACACATTTATATAGAGAGAATTGGGGTCTTCCCCCACCCTCAACCCCCTACCCTGTAGGTTTGAAAATGTTTCTTGCATCTCCATTTGCAAAGAGAATTCCAACGGTATGCAATATAATGGGGTTACTACCGGTGGGGCTGATTCTATCGATGGACAAACAAATTACAACTCTTGTTGTGTATCTTCTTCTTCTTCTTCTTTCGGCTGCTCCCGTTGGGGTCGCCACAGCGGATCATCCGTATGATCCGCATAGTGATTTGGCTTCGTTTTTACGCCGGATGCCCTTCCTGACGCAACCCTGGTCGCCTCTTACGACTCAGGGATATGGTATACCTATTCTAACTGGGGCATACCGGGCCCAGTACACTGGTACTCACTTCGCCGACCTCGGAAGGATGACAGGCTGAGTCAACCTCCTGGTGTGTATTAATTCAAGCGGCCAACGGGGCTTGAACTCAGGACCGATTGGATCCCAAGCCGTGACCGCAACCACTGCGCCAACACCAGGCTTACAACTCTATATATATATATATATATATATATATATATATATATATATATATATATATATATATATATATATATATATATATATATATATATATATATATATATATATATGTATATATATATATATATATGTATATATATATATATATGTATATATATATATATATATATATATCACGGGTTAAGAGACATAATGTGGTAACTGCATTTCTGGTGAAACCGAATAAAATGGCTCTCATGTCTTTCAACACCATATTTATCTTTCATTAGCGATTTGCAGGAAATGGGAAATTTTCAGTTACAACATTATGTCTCTCAACCCACGAAATATGGTGTTGAAAGACATGAGCCATTTTATTCAACCCCGCCAAAAATGCAGTTACAATATTATGTCTCTCAACCCGTGATATATATATATATATATATATATATATATATATATATATATATATATATATATATATATATATATATATATATATATATATATATATATATATATGAGCCTGGTGTTGGCGCAGTGGTTAGGGCAGCGGCTTGGGATCCAAGAGGTCCTGAGTTCAAGCCCCGTTGGGACACTGAATTAATACACCAGGGGGTTGACTCAGCCTGTCATCCTTCCGAGGTCGGCGAAATGAGTACCAGTATACTGGGCCGGTGTATACCCCGGTTAAAATAGGTGTACCATATCCCTGTGTCGTAAGAGGCGACCAGGGTTGCGTCAGGAAGGGCATCCGGCGTAAAACATGTGCCAAATCACGATGCGGATCATACGGATGATCCGCTGTGGCGACCCCGAACGGGAGCAGCCGAAAGAGGAAGAAGAAGATATATATATATATATATATATATATATATATATATATATATATATATATATATATATATATATATATATATATATATATATATATATATATTGTTACGGCTGTGGAAATTCGCATTACACCATAAAGGGCCCTCAGGTGAGACATCTTCATAGGTACACGTGTAGTTAGCCCAAACCCGTTGTTTCGAGGGAATTTCTGTGATTTATCCGGGCTGCGACGCTTTGAGTTAGCCATTTTTTCTTTTCTGTCGTTATTTTGAATCAACCACGTCTCAACCGCCATCACACAACAACCACCTTAACCACCACGCCAGCCATCGTCACCAAATACAACCACGCTCCAACCCGCAGACAACAACCACAACGCCAACCCTCACCACAGAAGACCCTCCACCACCTTCGCCTTTACCTTCACGAATTCATCCCACATCATCGCTTCTACAGCCATTCCCGCACCACCCGTGAACACTGAACGTCGGGCTGTCTCGGGCCCGTTTGGTGATTGGTGCCGAACGCACCGAGCCGCGAGCGTGAATGACGGCCTTTCCGAGGGGAAAATTCGGATCAGAAACGCTTCACGCCCACTTCTCCTCCATCCAATTGGCGAGCGAGGGGTGGCTTGACCCCGCCTCCAAGCGTGTGTATGTGAAGTCCGTATATGCAAATTTTAGGATCAGGAGAGGTTCACGCCCATTTCTGCCCGACCAATGGCTGACCGGGGGGGGGGGCGGCGTGGCCCCACCTCCAATCGCGTTCTGATCCTAAAATTTGCATTTTGGCTGCTCCTGCCGCCTATAAGAAGGCGAGCGCAAGGCGAAAAGAAGGAGAGTTGGGTTTTGGAGTTGCTTGGAGAGTGTGGTCGAGAGGTTGCTCTTGGGGACAAGGAGCGGTGCGTTGGCAGAGTTGAGTGCGCGCGGTGGAACTGCAAGCAAGGGAGCTCAGGTCCAAGGCAAGAAGGACGGCGGTCGGCGACGAGGTTTCGGTGTGGGGGATCGCTCGTCTCGTCGTGGGACCCAAGCCAGCCAGCCACTCCCTCCCCCTTTCCCCCACGCTGAGATAGTGCAAAAGGGGGCCCCGTTCCCACCCCACCCCAAACGTCATGCCAACGAAACCCGCCAAGGGGCACGGAGTCGGGGCACAGTGGCGTGGCCACATTTGTGGCTTGCCCGCCAACGCGTCACGAGGACGCGGGTAAGACCTCCCCGGTCTCGCGGACCTGACCGCTCCTCCAGGTCACGCACACATTTGGCCTACGGGCCTGTCTGCCTCCTTGTCTGTGAGGGTGGCTTCTTTCCTTTGCTTTTGTGTAAATGTGTGTTGGCGCCGTCTGTGAAGTAAAACTGTATAAGTGTTGCCGTGTGTACGCGTAGTCGGTTTTAACTGCTTTTCTTCTTGCATTTGCTTCTTGTGTATGGCTGTATATACGTGCTTTCCGTGTGTCGCGTAATAAAGTGCTTGCATGTGAACTCTGCCCGTTTCGCTTCGTCTTTTCTTTATTGACCCTCCATCTTGCTTCACGTAAGGGGTTCGTAGTGGATGCAATATCCGGGTAATTAATTGGAA
>NC_140965.1:75467974-75520474 GCF_056783735.1 Eptatretus burgeri
TGACCAAAACTAATTTTTTTAATCCATCTATCACACCAGCTGTTTATAAATAATATTGTTTGTGAACATATCCCTGAAACATCTAAATAAATGCAACGTTGTTTTTTGGTGAAAACTACTCAAGGTTTCTGAGTTGTATACAGTAAGTACTGCAGTTTTTTAATCACACCCACTCCAACCTGCCGATTCCCGAAAAATTGGCGAAGTGTGTGTGTGTGTGTGTGTGTGTGTGTGTGTGTGTGTGTGTGTGTATGTGTGTCTGCGCACGTGTGTGTGCGCGTGTGTGCGTGTGCGTTGTTGATAAAGCACAACATTCTCTCTCTTTCTCTCTCTTTCTCTCTCTTTCTCTCTCTTTCTCTCTCTTTCTCTCTCTCTTTCTCTCTCTTTCTCTCTCTCTTTCTCTCTCTTTCTCTCTCTCTTTCTCTCTCTTTCTCTCTCTCTCTCTCTCTCTCTCTCTCTCTCTCTCTCTCTCTCTCTCTCTCTCTCTCTCTCTCTCTCTCTCTCTCTCTCTCTCTCCCCTTCCTTACTCTACCCCCTCCTAATACAGTGCAGCACCCTCCTCCCACATCTCCTGTCTCATTCTCCCCTCCCCTCTCTCTCTGTCTGTCTGTCTCCCGACGTGTCCGGGCAGTGTTTGTCTCCAGCCAGCTTGGCTCTGGATGCGTCCAGGCGGTATTTATGTCTGGACGTGAGTTTGTCTCCGTACTTGTTCAGACTGAGTTTTTCTCCGGACCGTGTTTATAGTATGACCGGTAGAAAATGGATTTCAGACATTATTTTGTTTCCATATTCACTGTTATTCCACGCAGAATCATTTTGATGAAACAGAATGAATCGGAATTAATGCTCCACAGCACGTCTGTCTTCCCTTCCCCCTCCCTCCTCTCTCCTTTCCCTTCCACCTCTTCACTCTCCCCGCTCTCTCCCTCTCCCTCTCCCTCTCCCTCTCCCTCTCCCTCTCCCCCTCCCCCTCCCCCTCTCTCCCTCTCCCTCTTTTTCTCTCTCTCCCCTTTAGTATTACCGCCAGCAAGTGACCGGTGGTATTTGCTATTGTGTGTGTATGTATATAATTACGGATAGTGGACAAAGAAATGGAAACACACCTGGGTAAATGAGGGACATTAAGTACTGTATATTGAAAGCAATGGCTTCCACAGCAGCAAATAGCAATGGCCCATGTGTTGATTAAGCAAATAAGATTCCAGCATGTTTCGGGTCATATATAAAAATGCTGTGCAGGCCTGGTTGCCTATAATTATAACTAGAATAGCTGCAAGAGGAGACCTCAGTGACTTTGAAAGAGGGGTGATTGTTGGGGCGTGTTTGGTCGGAGCGTCAGTGACAAAGAAAGCTCAATTTGCTGATGTTTCATAAGCCTGGTGTTATGCCTGGTGTTGGCTTAACGGTTGGGGTGGTGGGCTTTGGATCCGAGGGTCCCGAGTTCAAATCCTGAGCATCTGTTGAATTAATACCAGGTGGGGTTAACTCGGCCTGTCATCCTTCCAAGGTTGGCAAAATGAGTGCCAGCATGCTGATATACTGTGTTGGAGTGGCGACCCATCCAGGATTGTACCCAATAGCCAAGGAGACTGCTTAAGCAGCACCAATGCTCTGCACAGAGTATGGTCCCAATCTCCTACTCCTCCTCCTCATGAGCAATGGTGTACAAGGTGATGTTGGCATGGAATTTTGAGGGAAAGGCATCATCATTAAAGGGCAACAATGGATGGAAGTGCATACTCCAGGACCATGATATCTGTGCATTAATTTGAAGTGCAAGACAAAGCAGGTGAGAAACTGCAGATCAATTGACTGAAAATTTCAACCTGGGGCACGAGCAGCCAGTTTCATTAAAAACCGTCTGCCGAGAACTCCACAGAGCAGGACACCATACTCAGGTTGTAGTGCACAAACCACTTATCACACGTGGCAATGCGCAATTGCGAGTTTAGTTGTGCAAAGAACACAGGCAATGGACTACCAAGCAGTGGAGAAATGTGATATGGTCAAATGAATCGTCCTTCGCAATGTTCTCGACAAATGGATGAGTGCATTTGTGGCGCCAACATAAATACCTTCAATCCTGAATGCTTGATTCCAACAGTGAAGGATTCTGATGGTTCTGTGTAATGTTGTGGGGTGCATATTCCTGGCATAGTTTGGGTGCAGTCATTCCCTTTGAAGGCAAAGTCAATGCCAATCATTACTTGATAGTCCTGAGTGATCATCTTCACCCCATATAGCAGCATTTCTTTCCTGCCAGGAGGGGTTTCTTCCATAATGACAATGCCCCCCTCCACGTAACACATACGGTCACACAATGGTTTGATGAGCATGACACTGATGTTATCCATATGTCATGGCAGCCTTTTCAGTCACCAGATCTGAACCCAATCAAGCATTTATGGAAGATTTTGGAATGATACCTGAGACGTCATTTTCCACCTCCATCAAACAAGTGTGAGTTGATTGACTTTCTCATGGAAGAATGGTTCCGCATCCCTCCTGTAGAATTTCAGACGCTGGTGGACTCTATACCACGGCGCACACAGACTGTACTGAGCGCACATGTTGCCGAGCACCTGATGGAGTGACTTTACATTGGTGATTCCATTTATTTTTTTGTCCACTACCTGTATAATCAGTGTTTATTTCCAGCAAGTTTGATTGAAATTATCTCAAATTCTGCTGTATGAATGCCCTGTTGATATCCCCTTTAATTATTTATTTTTGGTTAATCCTTCCTTGGCAATGCAATATTAAATTTATTTACAAAGAATGATTTTAATTATGTTGACAGTTGTATCATTGATATTTTGTTTGTAATTTTCTTTCCAAATTGTGATTGGTAATGTTTATTCTTCGGGCCAATTGTCTCCTCAGCACAGTTGTATGCTGCAGCTAAAAAGAGGAAGCAACCCAGGTTTCGCAGCGTTATCTCTGACATTTTTGATGGCTGCATCTTGAGCTCCGTGCAATGCCTCACCTGCGATCGTGTGAGTGATTGGTGTGTGTGTGTGTGTGTGTGTGTGCATGTGTGCGTGCGTGCGTGCGTGCGTGCGTGCGCGCGCTTGCATAAGCAGCTTTTCCTTTGCAGATTTCAGCGACAGTGGAGACATTCCAGGACCTGTCTTTACCCATTCCTGGGAAAGAGGATTTGGCAAAGCTGCACTCAGCTGTACACCAGAATGTAGCTGTCAAAGTGGGAACCTGCAATGATGGTTACAGTTCTCAGAGCTGGGTCATTTTCATTATGGACTACGTCCGCAGGTGGGAGCCACGTGCTGCATACAAACAATGACGGTATCTCTACCTTTTTTGTTTACCCATTTCTCATCGTTTTGACCTTCCACATGTTGTTGTCGTCTCCATCATCAAAACGCAACAACTTCTGGAATAATAATGTTTTTTTTTGTTGTTGTTGTTAAAAATGTTCTTTTCTGGTGGTGATAAATTATCTCTGCTCTTCATCAGGTTTGTTGTGTCATGTATCCCAAGTTGGTTCTGGGGTCCAGTGGTTACACTTGAGGACTGTCTTTCTGCTTTCTTTGCTGCCGATGAATTGAAAGGTAAGCTATAAGTAAAACAAATAATAAATGCAACATGGATGCACTATAACATTGGGTTATAAGGATGGGAGTTATGAAATTTGAAAATATTCCATATATTTGTCACAAACAAAGCTTCTCTAATTGATAAATTTCTGGCCACGAGGCAGTCATTTGTGGCCCAAAGATGATTATATTGACAGGGATAACACAAAGTGACATTAGAATACATCAATGTGACACTATACAAAGCAAAAGGTAACTTGCTTGTTCTTTTTCCTCTTTGAGCTCTCTGCTCGCCCACCTTTACCATATTTTATACTCTCACTCAATGTACTTTCGACAAAGCCATTCCCCAATAAATTACTTCTGATTACTAGATGATTCCACACTGGGAAGCCACTAGTCAAATTACTTCTTAACATTAAATAGTTTCATTCTCTGAAGCCGCAAGATTTTACCCGAATGCTCGTGATTTTCCGTAATTTGTAAAATCTAACATCTAGCATTAATCCTTGTCACAGTTTACCTTACTCTATATTTTCAGTGAGCATCTAGCCCAGTGTTTCTCAACCGGGGTTCCCCGGAACCCTAGGGTTCCGCAAGAGGTTGCTAGGGGTTCCTCGAGAAACAGTAATAAATAGGCTAATGTATTTTTGAGTAGTTTTTGTTTGATTTAATATTCGTAATTTTACTATACACGTATGGCATATTGTTGGAAACTCCTTGGTTATTATAATAGAGGCTTCAACCTCTTATATTATTTACAATTATAACAACCATAGGGAATGTTATATTATAATAACAATAACAACCACGAAGCGCGATGGACGCCCGGAATAACGACTCGTCATTGAACATGGCACACAGCCTGTACGTGATGACGTCACCCACTCAAAGCATGATGCGTGATGGACGCTCGGAATAACGACTCGTCATTGAACACGGCACACGGCCTGTACGTGATGACGTCACCCACTCGAAGCACGATGGACGCTCGGAATAACGACTCGTCATTGAACACAGCACACGGCCTGTACGTGATGACGTCACCAATGATGACGTGGTCTGTCTCATTGCCAATAAATTTGACAAAAAGGGGGTCATTTTTTTCCTTAAACCAGGTATCCGAAAAAAATTATATTATATTTACCACGTGAACTACGATAAAAATATAAAACAGCTAGATATTAATCATGGTATGTAATAATTTTTATGCAGGGGTTCCCTGAGACATGAAAACTATTTCAAGGGTTCCACAAAGGTAAAAAGGTTGAGAAACACTGATCTAGCCTCTCAGGAAGCGTAATAAAATCTATCCTAATAAAAGTGTGTGTGTGTGTGTGTGTGTGTGTGTGTGTGTGTGTGTGTGTGTGTGTGTGTGTCAATGTGTCTGTGTGTGTCAATGTGTCAGTGTGTCTCCTCGATAACTCCAAAACCATAACACCTCGCAGCCTGAAATGTTGCATGCTTACTGAGAAAACTCCAAAGAAGTGCATGACTGAAAATTGGGTGTTTGGGTTCATTAGAACACCCCTTTTTGAAGATAATTAACGGCCTTATTTAATTATATCCTTCATCAGGTGATCGTCGGCCACTTCGCTCTCTGGGGTCTGAAGCCGCCATGTTTTTTGGCCTGCTCAACCATGCCTTGACTTGGAACAGGCCGCAACGATTTCTTAGTGATAAAGTTTTTTTTTATTCACTTTCCTCACTCATATGATCAAATGCCTGTTCATCATAGCTACAAATCGCTGTATACATCGCTTCTATAAGTATCATAGGTTTCAAATTATGAGATTGGAGTGATTTCTTGCATTATTTTCCACGATCTACTATCACGGACTAATTAAAGTATATCATCAAAAATATTATTTCGATTTTGAGGATCAAATATCAGCCATACTAAATAAGTGTCAAAATCTGTTGTGAAATCTGATAATTTAAACTTTAAAGACATAACGAGTCTTATAACTAAGCCGATATATCTTTTTAATTTAAGCAAGCAAGGTTATCGTCCTTTCTTCTCCATACATACACAAAAAAATGTGAAATTTCCAAAGCATTAAACTTATCTTTTTCCTCTGTTTGGAGAATTATATTGAATGAACAAAAGATTTAGTAACGTGCCAAAATCACGAGCTTCATTGAGCTATATGATTTAATCTATTCATTGTTGGACCTCGTGTCCTGTCCCCCAGAGGGACTGCTTATCCTAACGTCTGCCAGATCTGTGTCTATATTTTTGGATGTTTCCTGAACTGCTCTACAGGGAATCAAAGCAAATCTGGTGAAAAACAGACGTTTTAAAATACAGTTATAATGTTTGCATGGACCATGAATTGTTGTACCACATGACACGTGCACAGACTAGCAGGCAACGTGGCGGATTATCTGCAATGTTTATTACACATGTGATTAACGTAGAACAACCCTGGAGACATCGCAAAGTTTAAACAGCAACTCTTCTGTGGATAAAGTCATTATTTGAACAAATTTTTTTAATTTCTTTAATTGCTGCAGACACGGTGAAGACCGGCTTTAAAGTTAAAGGGATCCTATATGGTATGCAGCCACAGCCTGGCCAACCGTTTTTTATCAACCATTTCATTGGAGTGCTTGATTGAGTGTTTAAGCCACTTGTTGAGCGAGCACCATACAGTCGATAGAGGTACAGTTCGTGTCCTGATCAAGATGTACAGTCAGCAGTTTAGTCCAAGAGCATTAGGGTTTAACCTGTACATTTTTGGTAACAAGCTGATTTTTTCAGGAAAGGTCCAGGAATGTGTGTGAAATAACATATTAAAAGTCCTCATGAATCCTCCTTGAGCGTTTTCCGCAATCCAAGATGGCGTCCAAAATGGCCGCCATTTCATGTTTTTCTCTTAACTTTGCAAGTAGATTTCCCCAAAACGCACTTTAGATGTCTAAATATATGTCTTGAGAAATAAGGAACTCATTCAGATACTTTGAAGTACAAAGGAAACAATAAAACCGCTGAAGTTCTTTCTGAAATTCAAATGGTGCTCAAAATGTCCGCCACTTATCAACACACTGCTGTTTTAGCCTGTTTCAAGAGGCAAAGACATTCAAAACAAGATCATGCTAGAGATTCAAACCTCAAAAGTTTCAGATGAATCTTTACCTTACGCATGCACACACCTAGTTGCATCAGTCATTGTCTTCATCGTCGGATGCTGTATCTTCAATGTTGATGTCCTCTGAAGTTGGGGTAATATCATCGTCGGCATCTATAAGAGTTGGTGCTGTATTGTTGCAATTGAGACCACTGCATTTACTGCACATTGAGGTACAAAAGAGCCCAAGTTTCTTGCAGCTACATGTCATGCTTCTGCAACCATCTGGTTTACACCCACATGCCACCATGTTCAGCAAAGTGTCGGGTGCAACAGCAATGTCTGTTTCTACCGGGGTAAGAGTCCCGTCCTGAAATCGCCAGCCCCATTCTGTTGGAGATAAGGAGTTACCCATCCATTCCTGGACGGTAAGATAGGCGCGATATGAATGTTGCTTTGCTGCAGCACTAGTTGGAGGTAGACTTTCTAGCTGAAAGGATGAACTCGGGGAACTGCGACCGATTGCCCGTTTGTATGCGATGTGACGGTAGTCATCAAGAGATTCAAAACTGCTGGCTCCATAAAGCTTAAGAATGAAGCCTTCCCCAGCTTTTTCCACCTCGTCATGGGTGCTTCCACTGTTTGTGAAGGTATCCAGCAAGTCGTAGTCCCGCTTCTTGTGCACCATCTTGAAAGCTTTACGCTTGCCCTGACGATATATCGCAGAGACCGTGTCACATCCCGTCACAGCATGAAGAAACATCAAGTAATTTCTTGTGTCCCCTATGGCATGCTGAATCTCATGAATGTTGAAGACCGTGACAGGATTACTGCGGCATAGCATGTACACATCTGTGGAAGAGGTTGCCCGAGCAACTAGCATTACCAGTAAGTCTGTGTCCGTACCAACGACAGCAACTGGCACATGTTCTGACTCTGCCAGTGCTAGTGCTGTGGAGACAATCAGGGTGTCGGCGTCTGCTTCTGCCTGCTTGACACATACTCCAGCCATGAGCATTTTGTCACGTAGAGTTTGTATAAGTCTCGCCTTATTGTTGCCGTTGGCTAAGAAAGCTGCTTGGGTTGTGGTGGTTGGCATATCATCTTCAAATATGATGTCACTAGAGGTACACTTCTGAGCTCTTCGTTTCTGCTCAGCTACCTTTGTCGAAGTTGCGCTTCCATATCCATCAAACACCACCGTTGATTGAGCTCCATAGTGTTTTAGGATGTACAGCTTGCGTGCTTCAGCATCTCTTAAGATGTATTCTAATGAGTTCCTCATACTTCAAAACATATATGTAGACATTTAAAGTGTGTTTTGGGGAAACCTGCTTGCAAAGTTATGAGAAAAACAGAAGAGGCGGCCATTTTGGACGCCATCTTGGATTGCGGAAAACGCTCAAGGAGGATTCATGAGGACTTTTAGTATGTTATTTCACACACATTCCTGGACCTATCCTGAAAAAATCAGCTTGTTACCAAAAATGTCCAGGTTAGGGCCTATTTTGACCTAATGCTCTTGGACTAGTTACTACAAGGTTGAGGTACGTGAATTACAAAGGTTATATGGTTTCTCTTTGTGAGTTTCAAAGCAAAATATATTTGATAACACCCGATTTCCAAGCCCTTTGCCGTATTCACGTGTTTTCTAAATTATAGAGCAAAAATTTTTTCCGCCCGTCACATGACGATTGGCAGCTGTTTATTAAGATTAATGTTGATGCACGTCTCCCTGAAACATATATAAGGCAATGTTATTTTTATAATTTGTTTATTTCAATTCCCCCAAAACAAGGGTGAAAGCTACTCAAGGTTTTTGGGTTGTATACAGTATGTACTGAAGTCGGTAATCACACTGACTCTAATCTGCCTTTTCCTGAAGAATTGCCGATGTCAGCCAATTACTAAGTGTGTGTGTGTGTGTGTGTGTGTGTGTGTGTGTGTGTGTGTGTGTGTGTGTGTGTGTGTGTGTGTGTGTGTGTGTGTGTGTGTGTGTGTGTGTGTGTGTGTGTGTGTGTGTGTGTGTGTGTGTGTATGTGTGTTTCATAAAGCATAACATTTTCTCTCTGCTAACTCTCCTCCTCCACCCGTCTCTCGCTCTCGCTCTCGCTCTGTCTGTCCCATCCTCGCTCAGCCCCAACTTAATACCAAGCAGCACCCTCCCACACATCTCTTCCTCTTTCCACACATCTCTTCCTCTTTCCACTCTCTGGATGTGTCTCGGCAGTGTTTGTCTGAGCGGTGTTTGTCTCTGGGCGCGTCCGGGTGGTGTTTGTCTCTGAACGTGTCCGGACGGGAATTTGTCTCTGGACGTGTCCGGGCGTTGTTTGTCTCCGGGTGGTGTTTGTCTCCAGACATGTCTGAGTGGTGTTTGTCTCTGGACAGCTTAGCTCTGGATGCGTCCGTGTGGTGTTTGTCTCCAAACGTGTCAGGGCGTTGTTTGTCTCCAGACACGTCCGGCCGGTGTTTGTCTCCGAACATGTCCGGGCAGTGTATATGGCCGGATGAGAGTTTGTCTCTGGACGTGTCTGGGCAGTCAGTCGATGATAAGTGGGGCTTCTGGGAAACCCATTCAAATGATTGGGGAAAAGGGAAAAACTTTCTGACTCAAGCCCCAAAAGCTCAAAATAGCACACTGATTTTCTCCACAGAAATCCCCTTCCCCTCCCATACAAGCAAATGTAAAATTGAGACTATGAAAGATTGAGACTTACTGATGAAAGCACTTCTTCCCTTTTATATTTTTATTCCACTCAAAGAGCGAACCAACGAATATTTGCCCATGTTCTACTTCAGGGAATAACTAAATTTTCTTATAACATTCATTTCCATCAAGTATATTCACAAAAAATAACTTGGAACTTGGTTCTTGGTATGTGTCTTTGTTGAACAGAAATGAAATGATAAACTTCTCTTAATGCCCTTATTTGACCACCTCCTGTTCCACATATCATTTTGAGATTGTAGTAAATTGTTTTTCCATTGTTCAATTGATAACCATCAAAGTTTTCAGTCCATTCAAGGATAATTTTTTTTCTTTACATCCTCCAACTTATTTATAATTAAATTTATCCGCTTATTTGTGTTATCTACTTTTACCCCGGTTATTTCTTCAATAAGACTTATTTGATATTTTTCACATTCTTTATGTTTCCCATTCAAATACCAAGGCTGATTACATCTCCACCCTTTGGTTTGGTTATTGCTTGGTTCTATCATTTATTTATCAGTAAAAAGATGGCGGTAGCCTGTTAAAATTCCCAACTCAATATCTTAACACTTATACTTATAACCAGAAAGGAGAAGATTGATTCCATTCTCTAAAATATATCTTTTATCATCAAAAGCTCCGAATGCTTTCTTATTTATCTCTGTTGTATAGAATTGATGTTGATAATTTCTACTTGTATTCATTTTTCTGTACTCTTCCTTCTTTAAGGTTAAACAGTTGTAATAATGTTAAAAGTTTATTGTTTCCTTGATTATATTTTTCTTTATTCCCTTTAGCTTCTTATCACACCTTTCAATGTTATTATTATCAATATACGTGAAAGCATAAGACTTTGATCTCAATCCTATAAATCCACTCATGACCTTCACACCCAATTCTTCTTTAAACTGACCAATAACCTTTTTATTCATTGATGAAAACAACACATCACCTGACTTATAATTACTTGTATCATATATATATATATATATATATATATATATATATATATATATATATATATATATATATTATCAATCATATCCTCATATACATCACTTGTCTTAATTTCTAATATAAAACTATCTGTATCCATATATAACAATGACACATTTTCTGTTGGAACAGAAAACAGTTATGATACCGAGAGTTTGTGTTCAAACGGTAGTTATGAAAGTAGTTTTGTAGATGATTGTGAAAGCACCAATGAAAGTAGCGAAGATGATACCAAAGATGAATTTTATTTGAAGTAAAGTTTTATTTTATAAATATGAATAGTTCACTACATTTTGAGCCTCTTGAATTTCCTGATTCTCCACATAACAAATTTGAGAATTGTCCTGCGTGTGAAAGACGGGGATTAAACACAGAGTCAAAAGCCTATAAACAATGTATGTTTTGTGATTATCTTCTAATTAATGACAAAAAATATAAAAAGGAATATAATTTTTTGAGATTTATACCAAAAATGAATTACTTTACAAGATTGATTCGAGAAATGAATGAAAAGTATGAGGGTGATAATACACCTTATCTTACAAGAGAAGAGACTGAACAAATGACGACCATGTTTCGTGGATTTATGATTTATATTATTAACGATTGTCATTTTCAGGGAAATATCAACACAAGATATTGTATAAATAAAATGATGGATTATCTTGAAATTAAACCTAAACTTAGGATAAAACATAGAGTTTCTAAAAAAGCCAATAAAAAATTTAATAACCTGTTTTCCAAATATATAAATGAATGATTTTTTTACCCATTTGGGAAAATAAGATAAAATTTAACAACCATAAAAATCTTCCAAATTCATTAAGATGTCTCAGAGTTGGTTCAAGCGGATGTGGAAAAACTTGCTTACTTTTAAAGATGCTCCTTACTCCCAACTTTTTAGATTATGATAATTTAATAATTTTCATAAAGTCAAGTTTTCAACCTGAGTATCAACTACTCTCACAAGCTTTTAATGCTGGTCTTCAAAAAGAAGATATAATCGGTTTATTTAAACTTCAAAACAAACTAAATGATTACAACATTGAAGATATAATACAACTATTTTGTGATACATAGAGGTATAAAAATAAATCAAAGCCGATAACTTGTATTCTTAGTGAAAATACAGATGATATACCTTCTCCCCAAGATTGGGATAAATCAAAAAAGAACCTTGTTATCTTTGATTGTGTTAATGAGAGAAACCAAACGGTAGTGGACAGCTACTACACAAGAGGGGGACATTCTTCTTGTAATTGTATTTATCTTCATCAATCATACTTTCAATTCCCTTGTCGCTCAATAAGAAACAATGCTAATACTTTTATTTTATTCAAGTTAAATTCAATAGGTATAAACAATTTTTGGAGAGACAATTGTTCTACATTATGTAGTAACCAGAGTTGGTGTCAAAGCCACCCAATGCTCGCCTGTTTATACATTTATAGTTTTTAAAAGACTAGTCTAATAATTAATATTTTTAAATTTATTTTATTGCAGTGAAGTATAATTATAAAGCAATATCTGTATTTGTATATTGTAATCAGCAACAAGAGCGCAAGTGAGCACAATATACGCCCTAACAAGAAGGCATATACAGAATTGTGCTACTACATGGAAAACAGCATCCTGGTTGCCATGGCAACCACTTTAGATGACGAATGTATGTCGCGACACACCCTCTCCACAGTCTGTACCTATGTACCAAATATGAAACGTGAAAGTTGAAAACTTTGGGAGTTAGTGTGCGGACAGGAACGGATGGAAAACAGCATCCTGGTTGCCATGACAACCACTTTAGATGACTAATGTATGTCGCGACACACAGTCTCCACAATCTGTACCTATGTACCAAATATGAAATGTGAAAGTTGAAAACTTTGGGAGTTGGAGTGCGGACAGGAACGGATGGAAAACAGCATCCTGGTTGCCATGACAACCACTTTAGATGACGAGCGTATGTCGCGACACACCGTCTCCACAGTATGTACCTATGTACCAAATATGAAACGTGAAAGTTGAAAACTTTGGGAGTTAGTGGGGACAGGAACGGACGGAAACAGCATCCTGATTGCCATGGCAACCACTTTAGATGACGAACGAATGTTGCGACACACCGTCTCCACAGTCTGTACCTATGTACCAAATATGAAACGTGAAAGTTGAAAACTTTGGGCGTTAGAATGCGGACAGGAACGGACGGACGCACGAATGACCAGTATCATATAATACGCCCCGAGATAGATAGATATATATATATATATATATATATATATACACACATATATACATACATACATACATACATACATACATACATACATACATACATACATACATATCGGGCGTATAAAAAATAGTGTGGTAGATAAAAACATTAGAAAGGAAAAAATAACTTGCATCAAAAACTTTAACATTTTCACGCTCATGCTGACGCTCATGCCGGGGGTATCTCAACAGCTCTCTGTTCTTCAAACAGGCGAGCTAAAAAGGAATTTGGGGATTATAAGAAGCACACGACTGAAAAATATAAATATATTGTTGTGAAACAAGATAGGATATTAAGGGATATATTTTTTATTTTACAAAACAATTACATATATAAATGACAACTATTATTATAAATCTTGTGGGTAAATCTGCTTCTGGAAAAAAACTTTCATAAATCAAGGTTCTTGTATAGTACAAATGAGAATACAGGCAATCCTCGTGTTACGACGGTCTCGACGTACGACGTGTCGTGGTTACGACGTGTCGTGGTTACGACGCATCTCCCATAAATTATGAAGAAAAAAACCAAGCGCAAAAAC
This sequence comes from Eptatretus burgeri, assembly GCF_056783735.1. Taxonomy (NCBI): domain Eukaryota; kingdom Metazoa; phylum Chordata; class Myxini; order Myxiniformes; family Myxinidae; genus Eptatretus; species Eptatretus burgeri. The sequence goes on from NC_140965.1 coordinate 75,481,122, forward strand.
GTCCGAAAATTAGCCACAAAAAGTGATCGATCTTGCTTTGAGTTTAATCTGAACAGTAGAAACACCCCGACTATCCACTCTCTGTGTGTTAACCCAGTCTTCAAGTTCGTCTTCCAGTTCGGGCCATCGGCATTTCCTACCTCTGAAAGCCTTTGTTGACTTTTTGCAGCGAGAAAGTTCGCCCCTCTGTGAGTTTTGAATTCCTTGTGTGGACCTCTTGTTTTTTAATACCATACTCTTACCAAATCAATATCTCTCTAAATATATTCTGAGGTCGCAAACTCATCACTGAATAAATCAGGGAAACACACAAACAGCCGCAGCGATCAGGGAAGACACTTGGAGTGTGGATTGAACTTTTTCTCGCTCAGCTGTGGTTTACCTCGCTCATTCTACGTTTTTCAAGTTTCGGTTTACAATGCAAGGTAATAAACGTAAATATAAATACCATTATATAGATAAATAACAACATCAATCCAAGTAAGAAGAATAACCTCACTGTGATGAGTCAGGAAAATTAATTGACTTTCTGCAGGAAGAGGACTTTTACAATGAGTTTTGAATTCACGAAGAGTCAAAACCAGTTTTGAAACCTAATGTGAATCTAGACAAAGACTGGAGACTGAGGACAACAACTTGATTTGGCCTGAAGCGTCATCGGGAAAACCCGCAACATCGGAAAAATCCATAAACAAGCCGCATTGTTATTTTAGCCGCAGAGGTCGAAGTTGAGGGAAAAAGTTGCTGCTAATCGTACGAATTTTACGGTAGTGCTTTGGCTGCAAGACCACCATCAACGGCGTATCCCAATGAGCCTTATATTGATTCAGGAGAAGGCTAAAAGATTGTTTGAGGAGTGAGGGGCAGAACGCATTAAAGGTGTGTTCCGACTGACACGGAAAAGCGCGTTACGACGCGTCATAGGAACGGAACTCCGTCGTAAGTCGAGGACCCCCTGTATTGTAAATTTGCTTAAAACGCACCATGTAGTTCATATTGTATCAACAACAACAACTAGAGCAATAAGACCTGGAGAAGTAGAAGGTGAAGATTATTACTATATTTCAGTGGAGGAAGATATGCAATTGAGGAATGAAGGCCAAATATTTGAGGAGGTTTCTCTTGGTACAACAAAATATTCACATTGTAAGAGTGAGTTAAAGAAACTAAAATATGGTGGTCTTGGGATATTAGAAACTAATCCAGAAGGAATAGACAAATTATTAAACATGTGAGTGGTAATGGGGTTAAGATTTTATCATTCAGTTTTGATGTTGATGAAGAAACTCAACGCAAACGTATGAAAAGCAGAGATACAAGAATTAGTGAAGAAGAAATTACAACTCGTATTAATGTTAATAAAGAATTTGATGAAATATTTAAAGAAAATGTTTTATTTGAACACATCTACTTTAATGATGAAGAAAAGGAAAATTTCCCTGTTGACCTTTATAATTCAGTGAATGATATTTTCCAATAAATAAATGGATGCGAAAGAAAGAGCAAGAAGATTTAAGGAGCATCAAGAGTTGGTTTCAAAAGTTGTAAAACAACAGGAAGACATAAAGAAGAAACGCAGACAGAAAGTAATGGGTGAAGAAGCATTTGAAAGAAAACAAGAGAAATTTTTTTAACAATTTTAAAAAACATTATAGATATATTATTCTATGATATAGATATTATATTATATAGATATACATTATATAGAAGCATTAAAGATGCTTCTGCAGTTCCCACAATAGAATATACTTCGAAAAAACTTCAAATGTTAAAAGATCTCAGTCAAATGACAGAGGAAGAATGAGGGCATATAGGAGAATTAGAATATGATGATGGATTATTTCAACAACTGGAAGAGATTAATCAACCCCCTGATTATATTGTGAAGGCTCTTCAAAACAATGAATATTCAGCGGATTCAAAAACCAAAGCAGGACTCATTCCAACAGAACAACCAGCAATATTTCATCTTGTTCAAGAAAAGGGATTGATACCTCATGATGAATTAAGGTTCTTGAGTTCTGCTCAATCTCCTGTTAAACTAACTCCGAGATTAATGTTTCTTCTAACAAAAGATGGAAAACAAGGTTCAACTGTGAGGGATGAATCAAAGTATTTTGATAAACCATTGGATATGAAAAATAAGGATGACAGAGTATATTGTTGCGGGGCCAGTATCGACGATGAGCAGGACCGCTAGATGGAGCCGTAGGGTCGACTCCACCGATCACCTGGAATTTATAGGTCGTCACTCCAGATAACTCCGGAGCTGACAGGTCCCTTATCAGACTAAAGATCGCCAATAGGTTGACCACGTGGGGTAGGATCGATTGCCAATTTCAATTTATCTAAATACCCACGTCGTCTAACTACTGGGGAAATTCATCCTAGACGATGCTCGTACGAACGAGACGCTACCGTACTCGAACCGTGTGCGACCCGAGCGGATGGCCACCAAGCTTCCGTCGGTCCAAATGTCCCTTTACAGTGGCAACAGCCTGGCTAGTTTTCCAACACGCACCATGTTAAACCAATAAAAGAAAGGACGAGGACGAAACGATACATTTAACATATGGTTTATTTATAATGGAGCAGGGGGGGGGGGGCACATAAGAAGCATAGTTATCCGAATAATAAAAGGCATGTATGTACAGCAAGGCACTTATATTATACAATTTCTACTTACTGGACTGGCGCCACACACACACACACACACACACACACACACACACACACACACACACACACACACACACACACACACACACACACACACACACACACACACACAATAATCAGACCCAAAGCGGTCTTTATTGAGGCCTCCAGCTCGGATGGAGAGGCGAGCTGCAGACCAGAACCTGCCATGGACTTGTCCACCTCGTGTGGTCTTCGAGCTGATTCGAACCGGGCACCAGCGAGAGGCGAACAAAATCCAGACACCGGTGAGCCGCGATCAGCCTCCCGAGCTCGGGCGGATCCTCACGTGCTCCAGAACACGTGCTGGTGAAGACGAGGCGCCGATCCTTCGCAACCCGCTCGAGTAGATTCAACCAAACAACCGCCAACCAACTAACTGTCCTCTCCGTTCCCTTTTTTATACCTCTTGGGCGCGGCTCACTCAGGCGTGGCCCGTTTGCCGTGGGTGGGGCCTGACCTTTCCCCTACTCGGTGCGCCGCCAAGCGAATCGGTGGGTGGGGCATGTCGCATTCCATGACTTGCAGTGCCCAAGTGAGCCGATGGGTGGGGCATGACCTTTCCCCTACTTGGCGCGCCACCAAGCGAATCGGTGGGTGGGGAATGTCGCATTCCATGACTTGCAGTGCCCAAGTGAACCGATGGGTGGGGCATGACCTTTCCCCTACTCGGTGCGCCGCCAAGCGAATCAGTGGGTGGGGCATGTCGCATTCCATGACTTGGAGTGCCTAAGTGAGCGCGCGGAGAATGCCGGGAGCAGAGGGTTTTCGTTGGTGTTGTAAAAATAAAAGGAAACCCTGACTATCAAAGTAACTCAGAGCGCATTTAGATTTATTCACCCATTAGACAAGGGAAAGGGAGCTATCTATCCATATTTACTTATCGATATAACTGAGCTATAGGAACCTGAATGTCTGTGTCCACAAGGCTTCCAGATTCGCAACAATATATTGATCTGCTGGACTCTATTAATTATAGGGTTACTCTATCTGGTAAAAGTAGGAAGAATGAGAAAGAATAACACATTATTCAGGCTTTAAGTATCCTTGGTTCAGGTGTTAGTTTTCTTCCAAATGACCCATCACAATTAGTTAATAGACTGTTATTGCTGTTCGGCAGTAAGAAGGCTGGAAATAACAATTGTTTTAATGAAGCATCAGCCATTTTAGACCAGTTGATGAACATGAAAATAATTAATAAATGTCAATACGAGGACATTTTATCCCATATTAAATAAGATGAGAAGCACAATCCTGAGTTTTAATTTCACAACAAGTGACCACACATCTTCATTCCATACCCACTACAACTTGACGCAACAAAATAATATGAGGCGTCTTTATTGTCCATGGAAACTTATAATACCTTGTTTAACATCACCGAGAAAAATGACAAGTTTAGTTATAATCCGGGAAGTGGATACAAAACGATAACAGTTTCACCCAGAGCATATGAGATTTCTCAAATATCTTCCGAAATTGCTCACCTTATGAAAGAACAGGGCGATGAACCAAAAAATATTATGGATATTCAAAAACATACTTCAAAATCAACGATTAAACTTAAAAATAATTACAAGGTTGATTTCACAATTGATAATAATTCATTGAGAGAGTTATTGGGTTTCTCCTCAAAAAAGATTGAAACTACTGAGACGTTTTACAGTGATAATGTAATTCAAATATCCTCGGGCATAAATTCGGTATTAATTTACTGTGATTTGATTGATGGTGCTTATAATGATGGAATAAGAACAAATACAATATTTCATTCAGTGCATACTCAACCCAATTGGTTATAAATTCAACATGGAACCCAAAAATCTGGTTTATCTACCTGTGTCAGGAAAAACCATACACAGAGTAAATTTTAGGATAACCGACCAAGATATATAATCGCATGATTTCTTTTGATGGAGAAATTTTATCCATCAGAATTCACCTACGTGAAGTTTTGCAATAAATAAATACGATGGTTATTGTGAGGAAACACGAGTTGGGAAAATATAAAATAATTTCAGGGGATGGGATGTTCCTTTCCACCATACTATAAGGGTGAAGGTATGTATCTTGGTGGAGGATACCATTAACCTAAGAGACAAAGGGGTGTAGGACATCAATTTAGAAAAAAAGGAGATAGGATAATTGATACTCGAATGGGTATAGGTTCAACTATTCTTAAACATAAAGACCGAATTGGTTCAACTGCTTCTGCTGTGGAAAATGTAGCGGGTGCTATAAAGAGTATAAAAGATGCCCAAAAGGAATCTCATAAATTGCAAGCAATAAAAGAAATTAAGAAAGGCAAAACTCAGTTGTCTCCCTGAGAAGGACAGAAAATAATTCAAATACTTGGGTCAGGGTTTCAAAAGTTTTAGCATCTTTTTTTCCTAAACAAGTACAAGTATGGAAGCAATTGATAGTATCTATGATTTGGATGATACCATTGACATCTCAAACTCTACTAAAAAAGAAGACTACTTCAAGGTAAGTGCCATAACTGGAACAGACTGGAATACAAATGGAACAAAATGTTTTGAAATAAATAATCAACAAACTTATTTGAATCTTGCCGAAAGTTTCTTGTTGTGTAAATTTACATTCACTAAGGCTGCAAATACCACAAACGCTACACTCGTAAATTATTTCTTCTGGAAAATGTTTGATTGTGTTAATTTGTATATTGGAACATAAGAAGTTGAAGCGGTTGATTATGTCTCTGCTACATCTGAAATTATGAAATTTACACTATATTCATTTCGTGATAGAATGGGAAAGGGGGGTGTCGAAGGTTTTATTCCTGATATGGCAACGGGAAAAAACACAGACCCTGGATACAGTCAAATTTGTAACACGTGTCAGGAGTGGGATGAGTTCGTATCCCACTCCTGACACGTGTTACGAATTTCGCGCCCGCCGGCGTGCGATCGGCCACGTAACTCAAATCGCGACACGTCGCCCACCGGAACGGACAATTCAGTCGTGACCCTCTTGGAACTACCGCCAAGGAGCTTGAAACGGGTGGGGGTTTAACCTCACCACAACCCAGTCCGCATTCTACCCGCGCGAAATAGAGTGAATCGCCGAATGTCGATATACCGAAGTACCCGCGCGAGTTGCGTACCGAGGAGTTTAACCACGCCGCAGGTCGACTCCAGACATGAACCGCTTAAGCGGCTCGTTCCATGCTGCAGGGATAACCGAGCGGAGTTATTGTCGACCTCGATGGTTCAGATTATTTACCGGGTGTTTTAAACCCACTATCAATCCCTTACGTGATGCAAGATGGAACTTTCAAACAAGGGAAAAGACGAAGCGAAACGGGAAAACAGTTCAATAAGCAAGCACTTTATCACACACACACACACACACACACACACACACACACACACACACACACACACACACACACACACACACACACACACACACACACACACACACACACGCACGTATTCACAGCCATACAGTAATGCACGTATAACAGTCAAGACAAAATGCAACAAAAGCAAAAACACAATGCAGAGCTGCAAACGAATATAATTATTTACAACACTTAAACAATTATACTTGTCGGACAGCGCCACAGCATTCACTCAAAAGCAAAGGAAATGAAAGCCACCCTCACAGGCAAGGAGGCAGACAGGTCCGTGGACCAAATGTACGTGGATCCTGGAGGAGCGGCCAGGTCCACGAGACCGAGAAGGTCTTACCCGCGTCCTGGTGCGCGATGGCGGGCAAGCCGCAATGTCCGCGCAGCTGCGCCCCGATTCCGTGCCCCTGGCATGGTCGGTGAGCCCTCTCCGGCGTGCTCCGCGCAGCACGGTTTTGTCAGCACCACGGTTAGGGTGGGGAAGGAATGGGGCCACCGGCACTATCTCAGCGCGGATGGGGGAGAGGAGAATTGTCGATGCTCAGGGTCGAGCGAGGGGAACGGCTGGCTGGCTCGAATCCCGCGACGAGACGGCACCAACGACGAGACGAGCGACCCCCACACGACAACCTCGATGACGACCGCCGTCTTCACTCGACCCGAACTGAACCGCCGTCTTCACTCGACCCGAACTGAACTGCACTCGACCCGCACTGAACTGCACTCGACCCGCACTGACTGAACTGCGCAAGTCGCCTTGTGCTCGCGTCTTTATAGGCAGGAGGAGGAGCCTATATGCAAATATTGGGATCAAAACGCGATTGGAAGCAGGGCCACGCCACCCTCTGTTCAGCCATTGGTGTGGCAAATAGGGGAGTGAGCCTCTTTTGATCCGAATTCTCTCTCCTAAAGAATCCACGTTCATTGCGCTTGGAGGCGGGGCCATACCGCCCGACGCTCGCCCATTGGACGCAGAAAAAGGGGCGTGAGCCCTTCCTGATCCGAATTTCTCCCTGAGAAGAACGCATTCGTACCCGCGGCTCGACGCGTTCGCCATCCATTACCGAACGGGCCCTGGACAGCACGACGTTTGGTGTTGACTGGTGGTGTGGTCGATGGTTGTAGAAGGAGATAGGCGAAGGTGGTGAGGGGTTTGCTGTGGTGGTTTGGTGGTTGGCGGGCGTCGTTTGGGAATGGCGGTGAAGCGATGTTTGCGGGATGGAGTTGTGAAGGTAAAGAGGCAAGGGTGGTGGTGTTTGAGTTGTTGGTGGCTTAATGGTCCAAAATAGCAATAGAGAACGAAAAATGGCTAACTCAAAGCGTCGCAGCCCGGATTAATCACACATATTCCCTCTATACAACGGGTTTGGGCTAACTTCACATGAACTTACCGATATATCTCACCTGTGGACCCTTTATGGTGTAATGCGAATTTCCACAGCCGTAACAATATTGTTTGCTTTTGGAAGAAACAGAATTACAGATAATGGTATCATGATTAGTCTCACATAATTTTTTTGATAAATAAATGGGTGGTAAAGTGCCAACTGGTGTATATGTTAATCAAATCAAGTTGTATTCAAAATCAAAAGCCTTGTATAATTAACATTAATACAATTCAAAGAAAAGGAGCAGTAACAATTGATGTTTTGCTTACAAGAGAACAGGTGAAAATCTTGAACGATACTGGCTCACTTAAAATTAATATGTCAAAACCAATGTTGAAGAAATATTCAATAAGCGAGACGAGTGGAGGATTTCTCCCATTTCTCATTCCTTTATTCATTGGTTTAAGTGTGGCTGGAGCATTGGCGGGTGGTATTTCAGCAGCGGTGAAAACTGCCAACGAAAGGAAGGCTCAACTCCGGACTCAAAAATAATTGGAAAAACACAACAAAAAGTTGGAGAAACAAATTCGTGGAAGTGGTGTAATTGTAGGTTTTGCTGAAAAACTTGAAAGTCTGCCTGATAAAGCGAGATTGTTAGTTCGAGATATGCTTTATTCTATCGCACAAGCAGGTGTAAAATTAACTAAAAGGGGTAATGGATTATATCTTTCTAATAAATAAATGAGAATTGATGAGTGGTTTAAAGAATTTGGAAAGAATACAACATCAAATTTAGAACATCAAATCTTCTTCTTCTTCTTCCTTCGGCTGCTCCCGTTAGGGGTCGCCACAGCGGATCATCCGTATGATCCGCATAGTGATTTGGCACATGTTTTACGCCGGATGCCCTTCCTGACGCAACCCTGGTCGTCTCTTACGACACAGGGATATGGTACACCTATTTTAACCGGGGTATACACCGGCCCAGTATACTGGTACTCATTTCGCCGACCTCGGAAGGATGACAGGCTGAGTCAACCCCCTGGTGTATTAATTCAGTGGCCCAACAGGGCTTGAACTCGGGACCTTTTGGATCCCAAGACGCTGCCCTAACCACTGCGCCAACACCAGGCTAAATTTAGAACATCAAATATTGTAAGAAATTAAAAATTCATAATGTGGTTATTTGTATGAGAGATGAATAAACAAACGTGTCTAAACATACAAAGAACATCATTATGAACTTCGAAGATAATAATGGGAACGGTTCTCATTGGGTTTTTTATTTTTAATAGTCAAGACAAATATTATTTTGATAGTTTTGGTCTTCCACCACCTGTTGAAGTAATAAAATTCTTACAGAGTGGTGTTTATCAAACATTTCAAGTCCAAGAATTAAATTCAAGTGTTGTGGTCAATTATCTCTATTTGTGTTATTTCAACTCAACAAAAATAATTTTTTTAATGACATTATTTTTAATGTAATATAAGTGACTTATGTTGAAAAAGATGGTTCTATATTTGGTGTATCCCAAGAACTGGATATTGATATATCAACTTGTTACACAAAGGCACAGGCTGAACGACAGAAATTTAGTATAGCAAAAAATATTAATATGAAAAATGCTTATAAATTAATAAATTATCCAAGTCCGACTGACGCGAATGACTTGGGGAGATTAAGTGATTTATCACAATATATATCCTTAAATAAAATGGCACGTTTTGTTAAAGGAGTCAAATTTACAACTACAACACCTGGTTCAACAAGCCATACACCTTTTTTTATTAAATTAAATTATCTGCTTAGTATTGAATTTTATAAAGAAGGAAGAATAGTTAATATGAGAATGGAGAAATGGAGGTATAATATGTGTGATTTAGGATATAATTGGTCTTTTTCATTCAACCGAGAAGACCTACACGATTTTTATCAGTCTCGTGAAGAAGAATATTATCCTCTTGGTAAGAATCAGGAGGTATGTGGAAGCACAATTAGCAAACAACAAATACACGATTTTGGGAATAGGAAATTATATGATGGTAAAGCAATAGTTTATATGACAAAGAAGGAAGGAAATTGGATAATTATACAAAGTCGAGGAATACAAACTAATTTAACTATGGGAAGATGGGGAGGTATTATGTGTCACCATATTAATCTGTCATATATTACTGATACATAAATGACAGCAAGAAGGCTTCAAGAAAATTGTAATTTTTGCATTCAAGGATACCTACAAGAAAAGGGTGTTCGATTTTACATTCCTTATGAATTGTATGAATTTACAGACATTTTTCAATGAAGAACTGGTGTTTTTTACATTCCTTATGGTGTTCGATTTTACATTCCTTATGAATTGTATGAATTTACGGACATTTTTCAATAAAGAACTGGCTTTATACTGATGTTAAAAAACCCACAAATTGAGATTTGATTAAAATATTCAATAAAAATGAACTTCTAAAGGTGATGTAATGTAAAACTCTTTCAGACATCATCAACAAATCTTATTGGTTTCCTATTATGAGAAAAATCATTGTGGATTCAAGAGTATCGCAGAATCCAGATGAATATATGTATGATATTCTATGGGGTGAAAGTGGTTCAAAGATAGTAAGGGATGAGGAAGGAGTTGAAGAAACTGAGAAGAGAGAGAAGGAGGAGAGGAGAAAGAGATAGAAGGAGGAGAGGGAGAGGGAGGAAAGAGAGAGAATAAATAAATATAAAAATATGGCAATCAGTGAGATTGTAAAAAGATCAAAGGTATTACAGAAAATAAATAAATCTCAACGCACCGAGGAGGAAAACAAAGAATTGGCAAGTCTACTAAAAATATATGCGTCGACTATTAACATCGGTTTCAGGGAAAAGATTTAAACGAGAAAGTGAAGATGAAGAAGAGAAAGAAGGAAAAGATTATATTATTGATGATGTTGGTGTAATTGACTTTAATTAAAGTTTTACATTTTTTTTTCTTAAATAAATGGAGGAGAGAGTGAAGACATTTCTAAGGATTCTTTATGTTTTAAAAATTAAGATTCAAATGTGCATGTTGGAAATAAAAAAGGTTTTCGCACTCTGAAGGAATTTTTCACATAAATAAATGAGTTAATGTCTCAAATGTAAAAAAGAAAACCGAGAGTAAAAATATCTCGTATGTTAAAAGTAAAAACAATAGGGTTATAAAAAAGGTACATGTTCGGTGTATGGCTCAAAAAAGAGTGAATTCATCACCAAACACAAACAAGGGGGAGATATACAAAAGTTTTTATCAGGAAGTAAATTTGTAACAACTGGAATACCAGGGGAATTACATCTACCAGGGTATTCTTTCTGTGGTCCCGGAACAAACTTGAATAAAAGATTAGATGAGGCTGACAATCCTAAACCGTGGAGCAAACCTATCAATCGGGTTGATGAAGTGTGCATGAGGCACGATATTGATTATGGAAATAGCACAACGTTGGAAGAAAAACACGAAGCCGATAGAGAAATGTTGTATAATTTATCTCTGATACAAAATCCAACCTTGAGAGAAAAAGTTGATAGGTTCATCGTGAAGAAGATGATCAGTGCTAAATTGAAACTTTGGCTTGGAAATTCAAAAAACTTATAGGCTCTAATGATGTCATTAAGATTGAAGAGCAATTTGCTGATGAATTACATAAACCTAGTGACCGTTTTTACAGCCATTTTTCCCTGCTGTGCAGGGGTTGGGCTTTTTCTTGAGGCAATGTTTTATGGCCGGATGCCCTTCCTGACGCCAACCCTGGTCGCCTCTTACGACACACAGGGATATGGTACACCTATTCTAACCGGGGCATACACCGGGACCAGTACACTGGTACTCATTTCGACGACCTCGGAAGGATGACAGGCTGAGTCAACCCCCTGGTGTTAATTCAGCAGCCAACGGGGCTTGAACTCAGGACCCTGGGATCCCAAGCCACCACCCTAACCACTAAGCCAACACCAGGCATGAATTACATAAACCAATAATCACAAAGTTTCATAGAAGGAAGGATTATTCCAAGGAAGTTGATTATATCTGGTCCGCTGATTTAATTGAACTCAATAATGATAAGGGGTACAAGTATGCTTTAACCGTTATTGATTTGAGGAGTAGATATGCGTGGGTTGTTCCTTTGAAAAACAAAACAGGTAATACTCTTATGTTAGCTTTCCAACAGATATTCAATAAAAGCAAGAGAAAACCTAAAAGAACTGTGGACTGATGAGGGTACAGAGTTCTACAAAAAAATATTTATGAATTTTCTTAAAAATAACAACATTACATTATACAGCACCTTTAATGAAGGAAAAGCGGTTGTTATTGAGCGTTTTAATCGCACTTTAAAAGAGACTATGTTAAAAGTTCACTCAACTCAGTTCTCAACAATGGTTGTCTTTAATTCAGGACATTGTAGATAAGTACAACGACACGATTCATACCTCAACGAAAACGAAGCCATCAGAAACATTTACAAAATTGAAATATGAAAAAGACATTAATGTCAGAAAGCCTAAGTTCAAAGTTGGTGATATAGTAAGACTATACAGGTGGAAATCTCATTTTGAAAAAGGTTATACTAAACGATGGACTAATGAACTTTTTTAAATAGTTGATGTCGTCGGTACAGTTCCTTGGACTTACAAATTATGTGATTTAAAGGAAGAGATTTTCGGTTCATTTTATTCACAGGAATTACAAAAGACGAAGATAAATGGGGAATTTTTTTTTTGACTCTGCTCCTTTTTTAACTCCACCCCTTTTTGACTCCACCCACACAAGCCACATCCACACAAGCCCCACCCACATAAGCCACATCCACGCAAACCACACTCACAAAAGCCATATCCACGCAAGCTGTGCGAGGACTATAAAAATATAGTCCTAAAAACTATATATATAAAATATAGTCCTAAAATATAAAAGGACTGTGATTACATTGGGGGGAAGAAGTGCTTTAATGAGTAAGTCTCAATCTTTCATAGTCTCAATTTTACATTTGCTTGTATGGGATGGAAGGGGATAGGTGGGGAGAAAATCAGTCTCCTATTTTGAGCTTTTGGGGCTTGAGTCAGAAAGTTTTTTTCCCTTTTCTACCATTCACTTGAATGGGTGTCGCAGAAGCCCCATTTATCATCCACTGTGGTCTTTATGTCTGGATGGGAGTTTGTCTCCGAACAGCTTGGATCCAAACGTGTCCAGGTGATGTTTGTCTACGAACGTATCCGGGCTGCGTTTGTATCAGAACGTGTCCGGGCGCTGTTCAGGTCTGGACTTTGGACGGGCGTTTGTCTCCGGACGCGTCTGGGTAATGTTTGTCTCCGGACGCGTTCAAGCGGTGTTTATGTCCAGACGGGAGTTTGTCTCTGGACGTGTCCGGGCGGTATTTGTTTCTGGACTGCGTTTATCTCCGGAGACATGTCCGGACGGTGTTTGTTTCTGGGGAGCTTGGCGATGCGGGAGAGAGTTGCATTGGCACTGTTTTTCAGCTGACAGTGGAGTTGTATAGCTCCCGTTTGGAGCTATAAAGACAGTGAGTTCAGCCATTTTGAAGCAGGTTCTGCATCTTTGGACAAACAGACAAACAAACAAACAGACAGAAAGTGGTGAAAACATAGCCTCCTTTCACCTTCAGTGGTGGAGGTAACAAACACACAAGCACTTGAAAATATTTTTTATAGATTCATATTGGATGCATTCTAAGCTTCAAAATGAGCTTTATCGCGTGCCCCGATCCCTTTCTGGACTTTTAATTTGGCAAAACGTGGTCTTGACTTGCATAGCTGTTGTAGTTGTCATTGTGCTTCAGGGAACTATTATTTTATATATGACACCCCAAAAAGTGATGTTAGGTTTATGATTCCAGGAAGCTGTAAGAATGTACTTCATTGTTCATTCCATATCAAAACAAGTATTGATGCAAATTATTTTGACAAAATAGCAAGAGGGTATCATGGAAAATAAAAGCATGCGTCATTTGTCCCTGTCATCAACTACACGTTTAATTATTACCTTGTGGTGACAGTTCAGATTGCGAGGAGAGAAAAGTGTTCTCTTGATTCAGACTAAGCCTCATGAATGGCTGTATTAATTCACTCCTGTTGCAGTATTTTGATTAAGTTCTCATGCAGTTTACTAGAATTGAATGCACTACTGGTTGGCAAAGACTGGAAAAAGTCATGACAAAAGGCTGTACAATTCCTCAAGTTGTTGTTCTTGCATTGGGGGTGTCTGCATATGGTGTGCACACTTGAGAACTTAACTGGAACACCAATTGTTGCAGAATCTGCATCTGCATGGATCTAAAAGGCTGGATCTGCATCAGGAATTCAACTGAAATCTAATTGGCTTGCTCTTGTCACCTTCCCAACTCGTCCACCAAGTTTTGTCACAATTTGTCCACAACTTTTTAAAATATCGTACTACATGTTTTTGGCCCCACCTCTCAATTTTGAAGAATCGCTTAAAAATAATTTTAAAACCCTAGCTAGCATCTGGATCCAAATCCGTTTCTTCACCAAAATCGAATCAATTCATCATTGTTACACACTGAGTCTGCCCACCAAGTTTCATCCAAATCCGTCCATAACTTTTTGAGATATCCTGCTCACAGACAGACAGATAGACGAAGACGAACAGACAGAAGGGTGAAAACATAACCTCTGTCCACCTTTGGTGGTAGAGATAATTAGAATTGATCTCTGATCTGGGGAAAAATGTTTCTGGATTTCTTTGTTATATCATATTGCACTTTAATTGTTCCTCCCTTTACCTCACATGCCTTTATCATCACAGGTGACAACATGTACAACTGTGAGCGGTGCAAGAAGTAAGTTGTGCCAGCTACTTTCTTTGCTGTCAGCATAAATTTGTATGACACATTTTTCAACTAATACATAAAACCAACACTCAAAAGGTAACATTGCCACCTCAGGAAGATTCCTGGACCTCAATAACCTACCTAGAAGTTTCTGATGAGCCTGGATACCTTCAAATGATTTGATGACTCATTTTATCAAAAGTCACTCTGCCAATCCTTGTTGCAGTGATGATAGTTTTGCTTCTGCCCTGTCATGGGATTGGCTTTTTTCTGACAGTAAACTTCATGACCTATTAATTTTTGACACGAGTCTTTATTAGCTTTTTCTTATACCGACTGACCATCGAAAGATTTCACAAATTTTGAGGCCTTTGTCAAAATAGTTCTTGGTTAAGTACCGACGACAAATCGATTTTCAGGATAAAATTTGTCAGAAGATAAAATTGCCTTTTTAAAGTATTTCCAGGTGATTTTAATGAAACTTTGCCTTACCTTACAATTCCCCCAAGGCCTTATCTCTGTACATAGGAGCTCATCACGAGATGAGCTCAACACTCGATAACACACCTCTTGCACTTTTAAATTAACCCTTTTTTTTGAAGAATAAGCTTGTCCATGTTGTTTTAAAACATCCTTAAAGCCCACTCTCTAGTTAAGTTTACCTGTTCTTTCTAAGTTGTGGTACCATCTCCTGATGTATTGTGCCTTTTGAAAACTTGTCCATCTTCAATAATATCCTAGAAATTATGTCTATCCCTCCTCCTTTCTTGAGTGCTCTACTACGTTACGCCCAGGTGGTGCTGTTGCTGTCTATGTTTCGAGTTTCCTCCCCCACAGTTCTTATACCTTACATCACCCCTCCTCCCCCTTTTCCCTCAACTACCCAATTAAACCATGGAATATATCTTGTTGCATATTCCCTTCCATAAAAAACCTCTTGTTTGTGTGTAGTGTGTACCATCTCCTTTATAGCATTGAAACCATCTTAAATGCCCTATCAATAGACATTGATCACCTCATTTCCACATACCCCAGCTTTCTACTCCTGTCCTGTGGTGATTTTTTTTACTGCTACCACACTAACGAGCTTGGTGTAGGTTCTTCATATTCTCAGCACTGAATGGCAGCTAATAGTGTATGTGGAGTTGCAGCTGTTAGGCCGAGGTCACATTTGCCACGGCAGCCATGGGGTCTCCAAAATCTGCAGCCACTAGCAATTATACGGCGGCCGCAGTATTTCCACGGTCACATAATGTAGCAGTCACACATGTTTTTATTTTTCGGGGAGCTGCAAGGCATATTTATAAATTGTGGAGACCGAAAACGTGGGGTTGCCGTACGGTCTTTGATTTGATGTCGCACGGTGACCTTAGGGCGTTCCTGCGGCGGCCATAGAATTGTCAAGGCAGACGCAAGGTGCCCGCAAGGCGACCACAGGGGGACCCTAAGGCGAATGTGCGGCCAGACGGACAGTAACAAATGGGTAAATTTTAAAAAAAAATTTTAACCAGTTTTTTTTTTTCGGCTTGTTGAATTGCTATGGCGAACGTAGAAATGAAAAAAGTTATAACTCCACGTTATAATTCCACAGCGACGTTACGGCCTGTAAAATATAGCCATACGGCGTAGGGCCACCCTGAGGCCACCTCAGAAACTCTGCGGCCGCCGCACGTTTCTGTCAATTCAGAGGGCGTACGGCCGCCGTATCCTCGCCGTAGAGCAAATGTGACTTAGGCCTAACTGATCCAGATCCTGGCTGGCATAGTGTTCACTCACTATGCTGGTTCTAGTAATGTCAAGCTTTCCTGGTAATCTCTTTTGTTCCTTATTCTCTAAGATCTTTAGATCATATGATTGTGAGGTCACTCATCTCACTTGACATTTTCTGAGGCATTGCCATTCCACCATTATAACACAGCTTCACAGATGCCAACCCTCCCGATTTCATCGGGAGGCTTCCGAAAATTCACCCAAACTCCCGCCCTTACGATCACTATCCTTATCCTCCCGAAATTTTGATATTTTTGCACTGTTCACTAATCAGAATGTACTAGTATGAGAATTGAATGAAAAGCATCGTCTGCTACGTAGAGCATGTGGTAACTCCATAACGTTCGCTGCTACCAAATTGTACGTAAAAAAATGCAAATTCAAATGAGGAGCAGCGAAACATTGGGTCTGGATCTCGCTTATGCGATCATGCACTGAGATTTAGTGCATGCGGTATGTGTGCAATACAGTGCATGCGGTATGTATGCACAGTGTATATGCATGCGATACGCTCACTGCATGCAGCTGGGCCCCGTACCAGCCCGGCGGTCGCGACCACCGTGCGGTGTTTAACAGCCGCTAGAGTTCTACGAGTCGCGCTGCAGCTGTGGAACATCGACTTCGAAGTTACCGATGCTTCAAGCCCTCGATGTTGATTACGAAATGGCAGAAAAGAAGCTTACGAAGACCAAGAAATGGTCTCAGAAGTACAAGACCGAATACAGTCTCCAATACCCGTGTATTCGAAAGTCTGAAAGAGGAATTCATCATGCGTATTGTACAGTATGCAGCATTGATATTTCAGTTGAGCACGGAGGTCGCGATGATATTCGGAAGCACGTTGGAAGCAAACGGCACACAGACATTGCAAAGGAGAGATCTTCGAGCACGAGTACCGGTACACTTCTGAATTATTTCACCAAACAAGGGACAAGCGAGGAAGAGGATGTTACCCGAGCGGAACTTCTCTTTAGTGGATTTATTGTGGAACATAACTTGCCCATATCAGTCTCAGATCATGCTGGACCTCTATTTCAAAAGATGTTTCCAGATTCAAAAGTTGCTTCAAAGTATGGATGTGCAAGAACAAAAACTTCAGCAATAATTGGTGAGTTGTCAAATGTTACTGCTTCATCTCTTGCCGATATTGCTAGACTAGCTCCATTTAGCCTAGCTACAGACGGTAGCAATGACAGTGGTGAGGCCCAGCTATATCCTGTCCTGATTTCGTACTATGACAACAGTGCTGGGATTGTGAAGCAAGGTTTGCTAAGTTTGCCTGCATGCAAACAAGATTCCACTGGAGAAAACATTTTCAAACTGCTTGATCATGAGTTCAGTGACAGGAAAATTCCGTGGGGAAATTGTGTTTTCTTTTGTGCTGATAATGCCTCTGTCATGGTGGGCAAGCACAAAGGAGTCGCTGCTTATATCCACAAACAAAATCCAGAGTGCTACATCATGGGATGCCCTTGCCATATGATGCACAATACGGCCAAGAAGGCGGCTCAGGCCTTACCCATTGAATTAGATGACTTTCTCATCGATATTTACTACTACTTGGACAAAAGTAGTAAACGCGTCAAAGGAGTGAAAGCACTGCAAGAACTCTGTGATGCCCCGACACACAAGATTCTGAAGCATGTCGCAACAAGGTGGCTGTCCCTTGGTCAGTGCCTAGACAGGCTGATTGAACAGTGGGAGCCACTTCGCCTCTTCTTCAAAGAAGAAGTACGAAGAAAAATGCAACCAACTGTAGCCAAGACTCTAACAATGAGCAAGAAGGACGGCACTGTATCTACTGCCAGTACTGGCACTGCAGGATCAAGCACTAGTGGAGCAGCATTCACCACTACCACTGCAGTATCTGCTGCGAAGAAGACAGCAGGGACAGCACCAAAACCAATGCTGAGAGCAGGTAGCATCACCGGCCCTTCATCACGTTCATCTACAAAGCAGATCCCTTCAGAGTCGAGAAAGACTGTGATAGTCCCATCTACAGGCAAAGAAGGACCCAAGTTAAGTTCTGCTTTTGCCAAATCACTTGATAGAAGCTCAGCAAAACCTTCGAATCAGAGGTCTTCTTCCTTGGCTGCACCTACCTCAAGCTCTCTCCTCAAACGTAAAATTGGATCTGGTACTACGAGTCTGACCTCTTCTGCTGGCAGTAAACGCAAGTGTGATCGCCCTGCGGCTAAGTGTACTACGTGTTCTACAACTAAAAGCGCATCTTCCTCAAACACTGTGCAGGAATCTAGAGAAAAACGTGTCAACAGGATGTTCTTGTCTCCACAAACAAAACTCTATTGTTTCTTCCTTCGATATGCTAACAAGCTTTTTGAGAAGGGGAATCTTCTGCTCCAAAAAGACGAACCCTGTATTCATCTCCTGCACGGATAATTGAATGGTCTTCTGAAAGATATCTTCGTACGGTTTTTGAAACCATCGGTGTCATCGGTTGCTCTGGTAAATGTACCCTTCTCTGACAGAAATCATCAGAAGAATGATGAGGACCTCATGATTGGGAACGATGCCAAACTGTATATAAGGGAACAAAGGAGTCTCAAGAAATCCACCTTCACTCTGAGTGAGTCAGACATCCAAGGTTTCTTCAGTGCAGTTCACTCATATTATGTGAAAGCCTGCAATTACATCTTCAAAACCTGGCCGCTAGATGATGAATTAGCCAAGCATGCTCAGGTGCTGGATGTTAAGCTACACCAAGAAGTGGGGTTTGACTGTGTGGAGTTTTTCATCAAGAAATTCCCCTGTCTGTTCAGTGGCGGTGATAGTGACATAGACAGTCTTGAGAGTGAATTCGCTCACTACCAGGCAGACGCCTCCATAGCTACAATTGCTACTGAGACAGTGAGAGTGGATGAGCAGTGGCATCGGATTTCACAGCTCACAGATCCCTGCACTGGTGCCAAGAAGTATCCTAATTTGAGCAAAGTGATGAAGGGAATCTTGGTCATTCCTCATTTGAACGCATCATGTGAGCGGGCACTCAGTCTTGTACGGAAGAATCATACTGAATTTCGTCCCAATTTGAGTGTCAAAACCCTGGAAGCTCTCTTAATTGAAAAACTAGCTCATAGCACCCCTTGCTACCAGAGAGAATACAGCAAAGACATAATCAGAAGGGCTAAAAGAGCCACACAGCTGTCACTCAGAAAAGCTGCCATGGAAAAAGCAAGCAGCAGTAGTACCAGCCAGTAAGGTAAGAAAAATATTGCTTCTTTTGTGCTTTTTGTTAATCTTTGATTGTCCCCTAACTTACTAATATTAACATACATGTAACATTAAAAAGTGCACAATTTTCCCCTTTTTTTGTTCAAAAAGTGGGAATTCTTAACATGTTAAATGCTCCAAAATAGGGCTCAGAGGGCACTAGAGAGCATCTAGAACCCCAGAGCTTCCAGGGCCCTAAGGCGGGCCCTGGACCCCGCCACAAGGGTCGAGCGCTCCGCGCTCGAGATGTGCGCTTCGCGCACATTATTTGGTGTCGGTTGCAAATCCTCCCTAATTCTGATTTCCAAAAGTTGGCATCTCTGCAGCTTATGTGTGGACAACTGGCATGGTCTGTCATCTCAACCAGGACATTGAGCTATGAACAAAGGCCTTGCGTGCCATGAGAAGTTTAGATTTTGCAAACTTCTGTCCCACTTGAATGAGACTTCTACCGCAAAATGAAGCGAGAAAGCATCTGAAAATTCAAAACCTGTCCAAGTCTGATTTTTCCTCGAACTAAACTTGAGGCAAACGACAGCTTAAAAAACAAAAAAAGTAAAATTTATTTATCAGACTTCTCCATGTTCTCATAATTAAATGCTTCTTGAATGTTTAATGGAAAAAGCTCAAATGGTAAAAAGTTGTAGCCTGGACAGACACACTGAAGTTCAATGGTAAATAAATATAGAAATGAGGAAGCGATTGCAAAACCCAGCCTTCTCGCGCTGACACGTGGCGGAAGGGTTAATGAGGCCTATTTCTATTTACTGGACTTTACCTTTTGACATTTTGGCTCGATTATTAATTAGTCTTCTCCATATTCTCATAATAAAGGTTAGTTGAATGTTTGATGTCAAAAGCTGAAATGGTTAAAAAAAAAAAAACAGTTTTGCCTTGGATGGACACACACACACACTTATTGTAGCTGTGCCTAATGAATTAATGCATCTTTAATCATTTTAAAGTTATCGGAGTTAAGGTTTACAATTGTGTAAGGTTTTAATTCATTTGTGCTAATCTGTGTGCTTTTTGTCAGGCTTCGGAATGGAGTGAAGTATTGCAAAGTTCTCAAACTACCAGAGGTATTTTTTTTGTTTGCTCAATAAATTATTTCAATGTTTACTATGAAGCTACTGGAAATTTAGGCAAACTAGCTGTGCCTATACCCATTGCTTCGCTGATGGCTTTAATCAAAAGGGAGCATGTTTGTACTTCACAAACGTATTGCATGTCTATCTGTGATTGACAATGAGGATGTAAAATGAAGTAAAACGTGTGAAAAATGCATCTCTTATAACATGTAGTTGTTGCTGTTGTGGTGGCTATAGTTGTTTTTGTTTGTTGTTTGTGTACTTTTCTATATCTTTATTTGAGAAATAGTACCATGTATCATCTGGGGTGTTCCTTCCCTGTCCTTCTCAAGGTTTCCTACTGTTGTAGAATAATAAATGTTACTGTTGGAACCGCTACATTCAGCTCCCATTACCACTTCTTCCTCTTCTTCAATCCTGGAATGAGGGATTTTAAAAAGAGGGCATGCGTGTGATTAAATGGACACAAGTTTTTGTTCCAGGTCAATCGATAATTATTAGCTTTCCAATCAAGTAAATCGATCAGTAGCTTTCCAGCAGTACTATTCTTATTTCTCTACGACAGCAGCAAACATCAAGCATGAAGCAAAACACACAGATGAATGTTTCTCCTTTCAGTAATACTTATGTGGATCGGTGCGCTTCGTGCGCCTCACTGCACATCACTACAGAGGAAAAGGCGTCTTTGATAATGCCTGCTTTCACCCGGAGTGAGGGAAGGGGAGGTTGGTGGGTGTGGGTTAGTGGGAGTGATGGTGAATCGTGGGTTGTGGAGAGGGGGGGGATGGGGGAATGGTGCTGGGGCAGGTCAGCCAAATACATTTTGTGCTCTGACTGAACATATCCTGTAAATCAGAGGTCAGGACCCAACACGTATAAATAAAAACGAACTGAGCACAAACTTATATTTATTTTAAATTATCAGTTAGAGCTTGACGGCAAAGACAACACAATATCAACAACTGGATGGGAAAGTCGAACTGCCAGCCGTACAGAGCAGACGTGCCCCCAATACACCGCTTACCTTGCTCTTCCAGTGGGTGCTTACGTCATATATTTACTTTTGCACACATCTCAATCTTTATCTCGATTAATCAAGTCAAAGTAACAAAAAAAATTAGCACTGATGAATACAGGTAAATCACGAATGTCTTTCTTAGGTAATATTGTTGAAGATTCGGCGGCGCTTAACAGCACCGCCGTCTCAGGGGTTATAACGCCGGCTAGTTCGGCACAGGTCTCGGGTCACGTGCCTCAGATCACGATACCAAAGTACACCTTGCCAGTTGGGGATATAGCCCCGGCTACAGACTGGGTTTGTCAGAGACCGAGCAAAGTCTGCCACAATCTGTAACCAGTTTGGTTTTAAATACAAATCGAGCGATTGTTCCTCAGCGCGGCACGAATAAATTTGAGGGGGCAAATGTCATATAAATCATCCAGATTTATTGGGGACACATCGGGGAGCACGACACAAGCAAAGCATTCACGAACGTTCTAATTAATCTATAACCCGCTCTTACCTAGGGAGCTACGGATACGGGTTTCAAAGGGAGCCCTAGCAAAATAAACCTTAGGCCTGGACACATGCAGACAAGACACGGAGTACTTGGTGGTGCCTCATGGACGAGAGGAAAAGTGTCGAAGGCACGAATGCGGCTCGTGACAAGCCGATGGCGTCGGATTCGAGCGCCCAGCCCGAGCATGCAGTGTGGCAAAAATGGCGCTCGTTCTCCTATCGGCATCGCTCGCGCATGCCACGTGGCTAGATGGCGGCGACATACTTCTTTTGTCGACACCGCTCATGCACCAACCTCGGCACGTCCAGTCCCCGTAAGGTCGATGGCACATGAGAGAAAGATCTATGGTGTGTTCCAGCTGGTTTCTCACAAGGTCCAGTATGCGAATCCAGGCCTGGCCTGTACACCAGACTAGGCCTAATCTGGGTGTTGCACTCTGCAGGTGGATCGATGGGATGAAAAGACGTCTTCGATCTGTGCAGGGAGTAAGGACAGTCAGAGGCTCCGTGGTTGGATTCAGGATGAACCTGGGGACGACCTGCACGCTGGGTCCATCGCCAAGGAGGAACAGCTTGTCGAGTCACTCCTCATGAAGCAGATCGCCGACCTGCACAAGCAGTTCCTTCCTTGCCTTTCGGGACGGGCCTTACGGACCGCCTCCAAGGACACGTGATTGGTCCATCGTTTGAGCCCACAGCAGCTCTCCACCAATGGGTTGTTGGCACGTCTTGCTGACTGACTGTCAGGGCGCTGGGTGGGAGCTCGTTAGAAGGGGGGAATGAAAAAAGTAGGCGCCTCTCGGTACACCACCACTGTATGAATGCTGGACAGCCTGCTACACCTCCTGACACACATGTAACGTCCGATTACCAAACAACCTGGCTAAACATGCATTTAAGGGGGGATCTGGGCTAATCCTATATTTAACTACAGGGGGAGCACTCGGTAGAGTGCAAAGCCTCCGCCGCCAATACTGCTCGGTCACTCAAGTGAACCTGATATCCTATTCATTCAATTTGATGTCAACAGTGCTCACAGAGTTATAGTTTGCAACTTTCCCTTTTACTTTTAACTTTTACATACTCAATTCATTCGTCATAACGAGATTCCTTGAGACAGAAATTGATTTTACGTGGGTATATCCACCTGAAGTTCCAAAATCAGCCACAATTATAATTTGGGCATATTTTTTGTTGGAAATCACTTATAACATGTAGCAATGCAAAAAAAAAAATCGAAATTTTGTTGAAAAAAAGTTGCAAAACTTTCTAAGTTTTTTTTCTTTTTCTTTTTTTTCTCTAACAATTTTTAACCTCCGCCATCAAAGATGGACGGAGGTTACTGTTTTCACCACTGTCTGTTTGTTACTTACGAAATCTAAAGATTTCATAAGTATATTGATGACTTCTGTCATCTGTTTGTGTGTTTGTTTGTTTGTGTGTCTGTTTGTTTGTTGGCACGATAACTCGAGAACGGAAGAAGCTACCAATGTCAAATTACACCACGTGATTCAGGACGGTGATGGCTAGTGCCGAGTAGATTTTGGTCAAAATCGGTCAAAGGTCCAGGTCACAGTGAGGTCAAACATTCGATTTTTGATGGTTTTGTACAGAATCATCGTAGAAACTTCTGGTTTGCGTCGCTACCTTCTCCAGACACAGCTTTTATTAGACAAGGTCAGAGGTCAAGTTGACGATTTCGTAAGTACCAGTCTATGACTGCTTGTTTGTTTGTTTGTTTGTGAACAGTATTACGGAAAAATTTTTGATTTTGTGATTCAATCATTTCCTTCAGTCATCTCATAATTAATTTAATTTGATTATGCCAGTTCACATTTGAGATCAACATCATCATTATTATAACTTGCAGGAACCCCACCCTCCGTGCGAGATTACCCTTCTCAGTTTATCAGAGCTCGGGCTGGAGTATGTGCTCGAATATGTGCACCGAGTAAGGCTAAAGTACGTGCTCATTTGCTGGCCTTGGGTGGCCAATTATAGTAAGTATTGAGGTTAGAACCAGAGGTAGAATTGGGTTTGAAACCTCTACATCGGCCTAAGAACTGTTAAATGTTTATTTTGGAGTTTCTGTGACATCCATGTTTCATCCATTATAGTAAGAATTTTATGATTATTACTAGCGAGGTATGCTTACACATTGAAAGCAATAACGAACCGTGCTTCCCTATTGTCTCGGGTCACTCACCTGCATTTGTTTTTTCATTTATTTATATTTTAATTTGCGGATGCTTTCTGATGGTTCTCTGATTTTTTTCCCGGTGTATTGGCTTCGATGTCTGTCGGCACACAAAATTTCAGCTTTCTATGTCACCCGGAAGGTACTGAACTTTCATGTCATTCAGTGATTTGGTGAATCTGTGAATGAGTGGTTAGAATGAGTTTTATATATTAGATTGTTATTATTATAGATTTCTTATGTCCCACCACCTTCAATAATTATGCACAAAGCATTAGGTGAGAAAATCATGATAAGATTGTAGACGTATTTCAAGTCCATATTTGAAGCTGTAGAACCCGAAAATGCAGTTGTGCACAATAATGAATGAGTGCAATATCTGTCAGTTGAACATGTCTTCAGCTGAGAACACCAAACAGGATTTTTCTCATTATTGAGAATATATTGCATTCAATGTTCAGAAAGATTCCAAACTGGTTTTGCAATATGTGTGTGTGTGTATATATATATATATATATATATATATATATATATATATATATATATATATATATATATATATATATATATATATATATATATATATATATATATATATATATATATATATATATATATATTTTTTTTTTTAAATAGTGATGATTACTATTCTTATTTCACAATGTAAGAGAGACTTTGTTTGTGCTTAATGATATTAATTGCTTATGACTTCATCGTGAGATTGCTGCTCTGTCTAATGAAGTTTTGCTTTTCCCTTTAGAGTTGAAAACTATTTTTCTTAAAACCCCCACGCCTCTCCCACCCCTTTCCACCTGTAGATTCTTTGCATTCATCTCAAGCGCTTCCGTCATGATCTAATGTACTCGACCAAGATCAGCAGCCATGTGGCTTTTCCCATAGAGAACCTTGATATGGGACCATTCCTGGCCAAAGAAAGCCACACACAGGTTACTACCTACAACCTACTCTCGGTCATCTGCCACCATGGCACCGCTGGAAGTGAGTGCCATATACAGCAGTTGAACATGTTTTTGAAAAATTGTCATTTTCCCCTACTTTTATAAATACATATTTACTAGCAGGGTACCCGTCACTAACAGGCTCGTAGACGTCTTTCCTCAAATGAGTGCGTATTGGTAGAAACGGGAATTCAATTTAGCTATTCAGTTTTTAGATATCGCAGTGGATGGAACTGGTAACCTCGGAAACCTCATTCCATTCTACCAGCGAAGATTTCCAATCCATGCTTGTTGTACCTCCGAAGTACTACTTTGGAGTGAGGATGATCTTATGAAAACTCGGCTCGGAAATGTATTTAGGCATATTTTGGGCCTATCACCTGACGGAAGATCACAAAATTACTTTCCATGCCAACCGACCTTTTAAACTCCTTCACACCCATTTTTCACACCTTCCACATCGCTTCTTCAGTTCCCAACCTGCCCCCCTCTCTCTCTATACTCCCCATAGCTTTGCATTTGGCAATTTTCATTCGGTATTTCTCACAGCATTTCATTCTGGTTTCCCATTCAACGGTCCATAGATCAGTAGTTTCAGTTTTTCTTTTCAACATCAGTTTCACTTTGGGATATCAGTTTTGATTCGTCATTGCAACTTGTGATGTGACGCGAATGGTGCATGAAAAGATCGTCAAAAGCTATTTTCGAGGTGATTTTTGCAATTTTTCCAATGGGTCTAGAGGGGTCTAAAGTGGCTTAAGGGTCTTAAAATGTCAAAAAGGGTTGATATCTGATGGTTTGAAGGGATCTAAGGTGTATAGTGTTTCAATGGTCATAATATAAAGGGGTATAAAATGTTTTAAGGGTCATAAAGTGGTCTCAAGTATTTAAAGGTTCCAAGCGTCTAAAGGATCTTAAATGGGTCTAAATGCCTAAAGGGGACCAAGGGCAAAAGAGCAAAAGGGGTCTGAAGTGTTCCAATGGTCTGAAATTATCCAAAGGGTCTTAAAATGTCTATAGGTCTGAAAAGGGTTGAAGAAGGTCTATACGTCTCAATAGGGTCTAAATGGGTGTGAAGGGGTTTAAAAGGTCTTAATAGGGTCTAAGGGGTGTAATGGGTTCTACTGGTTGTACAGGGTGTAAGGAGTGAAGCTGTAGTCAATAATTTCCTCATGTTAGTGAATAAATTAACCCTGGAGTGCAACTCAGCAATAATGGGACAACTGACCTCCTCTTGACTGTTTAGAATACCTGTTTAGGTGCATCGTGGTTAAAAATCTGATCGGAGAAAGTTTTGTCATGATTAACTTTGGGAGCTCAATGCAGTAAAGTCACAAACAAAAAACATTTCACTTTTAAATTTGTATATATGGACAACCTATTTTCCTGCTGCAGCCTCTTCTCCCTCCCTCTTCTTCCTATTCTCAGGGAGGTGGCGTCACTTTTTTCTTCCATCGACCAGCTTACAGTGAGATCTTTCAGCAAAGCCATGGCTAAAAGAGAAAAGCTCTATCAGAACCTCATTCAAAGTTGTGGGAAAGTTCACCCAGAAACGTCCAAAAAGTCTTTTAATAGTTCGTTTTAATACGTAACGAAAAAGGTCGTTATGTCACGGCTCTGGAAACATCCCCCAACCCCTTGGAAAACCCCATAACATTTGGACACGCACTCACTCCCACTCCCACCCCCATCCCCCACTCCAAACCCCACACATTAGGGACGTAATTTTTGAATGTCCCCTTCGATAAGACATCGTTAAGAGGATGGAGATATCAAAACTATTGCAAGAAATTAAATATATCTCACCTGTGATTGAATATTTCTGTGATAGTGACCAGAAACCATTTGAAAATCAAATATATATATATATATATATATATATATATATATATATATATATATATATATATATATATATATATATATATATATATATATATATATATATATATATATATATATATATTGGTTGCCAAGGTTCCTGGCCCTACCCACGACGATATCTCCTCATTAAATTTTTATACTGAATTCCTGTTTCTACCAACAATACACACTCCAAAAAGTTGCTTACTTGAGGTTAGACATCTACGATCAAAAATAAAATCACCGTGTAAACTTGGTTCTTTTAAACTGTCGGATGTATGTTTGGAGGTGTATATTTGGTGAAGTTACCTAAGGTGGTAACCTTTTTTTATACAACTTCGTTTTTCACCCTTAAGAGGTGAGTCATTAGATGAGCAGTAAAATTACGTTTAAATCGATGTGTAGGTTGTATTTGTACTATTTTCGGTTTTTGAATGATAAGCACATTTGAGAGGTCACGTGACTCCTCCTTCACCGATCTTTCTGATCATGGTAACGTCTTGCATTTATCTGGTAAAAAGTTATTTTTCACATTTCATACCATACAGTATGTGACGATCGCAATTCACCACCTCACAAATTTTATATAGGTATCCAGGTTGAAATCCGAAGAAAATAGGGCTTTTTATAAAGCATTGAAAAAAATGGATCTACCTTCGTGGAGATGGTGACAGGTGGCAGCTCGGGTGTTTATAGGTTATGAATTATGAGAAAATGACTGTTTAAAACCCCTATTCAGGTGCATCGTGGTAAACAATGGGATCCTATAAAGTTTTGTGGTGATTAACCTTGGGAGTTCAGAGAAGTAGGGTCACAAATAAACAAACATTTCACTTTTATGTATATATAGATAGCGAAGTAGTTATCTCCACGCTTTTTGAAAAAAATGCGGCTCCGTCTGTATGTCTGTCCGATACGCTATTCCCTCCTAAACAGTAGTGCAGAAATTCACTAAACTTGGTAGTTATGATCACCATGTAGCACGAAGGCACAAGAGCAGACTCATTTTTGGGCCCGCCCCCTGTGGCAGGGTCAAAAGGTCAAATGCCAAAAAATGCAATTACGTTCCCATTTTTAAACATTTTAAAATGAAACTTTATATGTGCAATTACCATTGGGAGATGCATTAAATATGTAATTATTATTTTGTATTTGACCTCAGGTTTATGCCCCGACGGGGGGAGGGGTTATGGGGGGGGTGGGAGGGACTTGAGGTCATAGTGGTCAAAACGGATAAAAATGTTTCACTCAAAATTTGATATTCGGTCATTCCTGGTGGAACTTTTTTGCCATCTCTCAACTTTGCTTTTGGTGCGAAGCGTGGGAATTTGTGATGGCATGTCACTGACTTTGTTCTAGTTGTATATGCATTGAGCAGAGATTTCCCTGAAAAGTGAAGTTGGCATTTGGTTGAAACAGACAGATATGAACTTATCAGTATAAAACTGAGGATGTGAAAAACATAGCTCGAGTAGGAATGTTTGAATGAGTAACTTTGCCAGCTATAATTATTATCTGGTATTCTGGTTAGCATATCTGGGAACTTTTGCTCAAAAACGTAGATTTAGATCCAATGTTTGCAGGAAGCTACCAGAGCATTCGTGAGAATGCGCCAAATGGATAATGTTTAATGCTGCACTGTACAGTACTTCATTTTAATCATTGAAAACACATGTTGGCCCCATAATCTTCGAGTTTTTTTTGGTACAAATTCTGCAAACTAAAATAAATTCCCTGGGTGAACACAAAAAGATGAGCAGGAATATAGACTGTGAATTGCTTGGCAGTAACAGACAAAAAAAAAATCAAACAAAGCTGAACAGACAATCCAAACTATCCAACGTATTTACAGATTATGGATATACACGAGCACTAAATAACTAATTTCGAGCTCAGTGGTTGATAACACAATGTTGCACAAGCAATCGCTATTATGTGAACAGCTTTGAGAAACCTAATCACTATGCTCGTGCATGCAGTGAAGCAGTTGATTACGCGACACTTGCATGAAGATCATCGTAGTCAAAGCGCATGCACGTGTTAGACCATTTGTGTGAGATGCAACAGTCCAGTGCAGAAATCTATTCTGAACAAGAAGTTAAGCATCCAGCTCTTCCATGAGTTAAGGCTCATGGAAGTGCTGGAACAGAGAATGGATCAGGACACGATATATGAGAAGGAACAGCAGGAGAAGGGGTAACACCAACAGTATGGCGGAGGGAGAAATTAGAAAGAGACAGACAAACAAGGGATGCAGGTAACGATGAGGGTTAAGGGACAACACAACGGGTAGACAAGATGGAGACAGAAGCAAAATTTTGAGAGGGATGTGGGGGGGGGGAGTTTAATGGGTAATGTGTGGAGAAAAAAATCATGGTTTTGGATGGGGAATGATTTGAGATGGTGAACAGCTGGAGGGAAGAATGAGATTTTAGAGTGTGGAAGTTGGTTCCAAAGGTGGGAAAAAAGTGGATCAAATTCAACGTATTACATGAAACATGTTTGATTTTAATAGTGCAGAAGCCTGGCCATTTTGTTCATGGTGCAGAAGCTGCTACTCAAACACAAAACACACTCCAAGGTAGGAGCAGTATTGTTACGAATCTGGAAACCATGCGCACTTAACATTCAGAGTCCCCGTAGTTCAGTTATTTCGATAAGTATGTGTTATTCGTTAGAATCCCTCCTTCTGTCTAATGGGAATTGCATGTGTGTGCTCCGAGTTATTTTATAATCAAGTTTATTACATCCTCATCAACAACAACTACAACTACAATTACATCCTCATCAACAACAACGCCACCATCCCACACTCAACCGGTTGCCATTGCCCATGTGTTTTTGGCTGAAGGCGAGGGCGGAGCGTCCATTGCCACAGATCGAGGCTCTGCCCCAAGGCAGGGCATGGACGTTTCCTCCAGCGAATGAGTGAAGGGCGAGAATGACTCGCACGCCCGAGCCAATCGCGAGGTGACCACGAGTCATCCGCCAACCCTTTGTCCAATCATGGGCGAGTGGCTAGGAGAAGAGACCCCTCCCACCTCAGAGGGGTAGAGTGGTTGTCTGAACCAGTGTTCGGCAGAGTGGATTGTGGCGATAAGCGGTCTGCGGTCTTGGTCTTGGTCTCGATTAGCGGTCGGCGGTCATGGTTCGAGAGTGGTCTGCAATCCTGGTAGCGATTGCGGCGCGGTCTGTGGTCGTTGGTGAGCGGTCTGCAGTCTTGGTGCTGACAATGCCAAGGTCGTGGGTTCGAGTCCCACCGTGGTGGTTCGGGTCGGTGTGACCGTACGAGGCGGTACAGGTACCCCTGGCCCGGCTCTACCGACTGAAGACCCATTGAGGTCCATTTTCGTGTGTGTGTGTGTGTGTGTGTGTGTGTGTGTGTGTGTGTGTCCGTGGGCCCCGTCTGTAAGTAGAATCGTATAAGTGTTTTCCTCTCCTTATAAATTACATTTTCTTTATTCATGATAACTCTGCTCTGTGTCTCCCCTCCCCGATTATTCTTTGTAAAATAAACCCCTGTTAAATGTTCCAGTTCGTTGTTAGTGCTTCATTGGCCTTGCAAGGTGCGTATTGAGAATTAGTAAGGCCGTTCGTGCCGTAGGTTGTTCATTTGGTCCGGCGCGGCTTTGGTAATTTCCGCTCGGTTACGCCGGATCCGAGTCGGTGATAGCGACTCGATTCGGACAGAGTCGGTCGAGGGTGTGGTTTTCTCCGGTAGTTGGACAACGTGGGTATTTACTTATATTGAAATTAGGCAATTAACCCTACCCCACACCGTTGAAATATTGGCGACCACGATCGGCTAAGGGACCCGTGAACTCTCGGACTTATCCGAGAGCCGCGACCTAAATTCCGGGTGCTCGGTGGGAGACGACTCCACTGCTCCTCCTAGTGGTCGTTTTTCGCCACCGAACCCTGGCCCACAACAGTATAACTTGGTGTCAAGGAACTTTCAGGAAGACCAGACTACTTTCCACCTGCAGTACATGCAATAATTTGGAATTTAGCCAGGGTGTCAGCAATTGCTCGCCTCCTCATTGCGAAAGACGCCGTCTGATCTTTAACGTACGTAACTAATGTCAGCAGATTTAATGTCTATCAGATAGACACCACACACATCAATACATCACCACACCTGCAAAACACCAAGGTGACGGTCTCTCGCTTGGGTGAGATTAAAATCCAGTTTGGACAGCTCTTAGGTGAATGTGCATACCTGTAGGCTATTCTGTCAGCCAAGACATGCACAACATTAGTTCGACAATAGACAGACATCATTAATATGAAAAGTGTTTATTACAGATTATTTGTTGTTAGCTTTCAGAAAATTAACATCTAAAATAGATGAGGAGATGCTACCGCGGAGACTTTTGGATAAATGGTGGAGAGAGCCATACATTTCTCACTTGAAAAGTGAGATTTTGAGATGAGTCGGCCAAATCCCTGGAATATTGGGTGAAGGATGCAAAAATGGAGGGGTATAAAGTTTGTGTGCATATTACTTGGCATTGAACTTCAACCATGATTTTAACGGGATTTCTTTTCTTGTTTGGCCTCCTGTAGGTGGACACTATGTGGCCTATTGCCAAAACTTGCTCAATGGCCAGTGGTACGAGTTTGATGATCAGTGTGTCACTGAGGTGCATGAAACTACTGTACAAAATTCAGAAGCCTACGTGCTCTTCTACAGGTATGCAAGCTTTCCGCTACTCTATCTGTTCTTGTTACACATCTCAAGACTCGTGAAGGAATGGGTTTATGTGTTTATCCTAAAATTGTGAAAGACATTTGAAATTAGGCAAATGGATGGATGATTTTACCCAACAGGATATCTTGTGAATTTTTAGCTCACCTGGACTTTAGTCAGGTGAGCTTATGTAATCAAACAGTGTCCATCAGTCAGTCAGTCCGTAAACACTTCAGTCATTATCGCTTGAACCAAACACACGGTTTTGATGAAACTTAGCCACAAACTTCGTATCTGATGTCTAACGAAGGTTTATTGACCGCATCAAAATCTGTGCCGATGAAGGGGTCTAAGGGTGTTTGTTTTTTTTAACCCTCTCTCAAAATAGGTATTTGCTCTCTTCTCCGAAACTACACACACGATTTTGATGAAACTTGACCACTGCCTTCATCGCCAGTGATGTACCAATGTTTATCAACCGCATCAAAATATGCGCTCATTAAGGGGGTTTACAGGGGCGGGGGGGGGGGGTTGACCACCCACAAAATAGGTATTTGCTCTCTTTTCTGAAACTACAGATACAAAGTATATCGACTGCATCAAAATCTGCACTCATTAAGGGGGTCTTATGGGGCAGGGTTTGACCTCCCAAAATGGGTATTTGTCTCTTTTTGAAATTACACCCACAATTTTGATGAAACTTGACCACAACTTTCATCACTCATGATGTACCAAAGTGTATCGACCGCATCAAAATCTGCGTTCATTAAGGGAATCTATGGGAGGCCGGGGGGGAGGGGAGTGGGTTGCCCCCTTAAATACGTACTGTATTTGTTCTCTTCTTCAAACTACACACAATTTCAATGAAGTTTGACCATGACCTTCATCACCCATGATGTACCAAAATTTGTTCACGGCATTTAAAAATTGAGGGTTTAATGGGGTCTGTGGTTGGGGGGGGGGCAGGGGTTTGAGTGACTGTTGCTTCTGATCCAGGTAACGTTCAGGACAGGCAGCCCTATTTTTTGCTATTTGATTTGGTGCAGACACTTGAGAATTTACTCCAACAATTAATTACCTTATTTTAAGGATTCCAAGCCAGCATGGCCATTATAGCTTGGGAGCGTGTTGTTGTTGATTGAGTTATTTTTAAGTTCCACCATTTTTTTGACGTTTTTCTTATTGACTGCTGTACCAATAAACCTAAACCTTCACAAGGTCTTTACAAGTCACGATATCTCATACATGTCGTTTAATGAACTGGGTTGGGGTACTCAATTGGCTTGGTGGCCATCTTGGATTTATAATAACATTTTTTTTTTTTAAGATCTTCAGAACCACTGAACCAATTGATACAAAACTTCATGTACATTGTCAATGGATATTCACAGCTTTGATTTTCCTCAGTAAAAGTATCTTTGTGAAATAAAATTGCTAGCACAGGCCAATCAAAATTGACCATTTGCAACATCTTTGACCGCTTGGAAAAGGTCCTTTGAAGATGAGGTAGATGATGTAGAGAAACGATACAAAACAAGTATGTCAATGATGCAACATCTATTAGGTTGGAATGATAGAACTTTTGGGATGCCCCCTTGTATAATATTTGTGTGCAAGAGCATGCACAGAGTCAAACAAAAATGTCAGGTTTTCTTCATTGCAGAAAGTCAAATGACGAAGGAATCCGTGAACGGCAAAAGGTCATGGCTCTTGCAAGTATCAAGGAACCCAGCTTGCTGGAATTCTACGTTTCTCGCCAGTGGCTCAACCGATTCAACACATTTGCCGAGCCAGGACCCATCAGCAATCACGACTTTTTGTGCACGCATGGAGGTATGTGGTGTTGCTGTAAATTTATTGATTTAATTGCACCGTACACTGCAGGAAGGAAGTTGCCCTTCATATTTTCATGTTTTATTGTTTGTTGGAATTTGAAATATTTATTTTGCTATCAGCTTGTTAAAATATATTTCAATTCATACTTTTATCACAGACTAGAGGGATTCGTGTACAACTTTTCTATTCTTGGAGACCCACGTGATATTGAAGATCACTAACAATTTTATTAAAGTTTCGCTATGCCGACTGAAAATGCAACTTTAAAATATAAAATATGAAATGTGCACCTACAAATTATTAAGTTATGTGAGCAAGTCGGCAAATATGACAGGAAGTAAAACTTCCTTTACCGATATCCAACTTTAAGAATTTTCTCTCAATATCAGCCATGGTCTTTCTTGGGAAAATCCCATTTCAAGATGGCCTCCAAAGCCAACCGCCGACTGGGAATCCTCCGTTGTACAAAGTCCTTCCTTGGCACACCTGAGCCCCTATCCACCTACAAGGCCTTCATCCTCAGCTTGATGTTGTACAGCTCTCCCCTCTGTGCTCGCTCCCCTGCCTCACATCTTGCTCAGCTTGATGCCATGGAAACCATGGCCTTCAAGATTATTGGAATCTCCCACATTGAAACTGAGTGTATGGGCTTATCACTTCACCATCGCAAACAGATCAGTGGTTCTCTGTCTTCTACTGTGTCCTTTCTGGTCTTGTACCCTTTCTTCTTTCCATGCTTTGTACCCCCCCCTCCCCCTCCTTCCAGTTTCCTGCAGGATGGATATAGTCCATCATCAACCTACTTCTGGTGAAACTATTAGGGGACCCCTTATACAGCATGCATGGGGAATATCAGGCTTGTCGGTATTTGGGATTTGCCAGATTTCGGGTCCCTATACCCATTGTGCACAATAGTGTACTTCTGATACAAAAGAAGAGTAATAAAAAAAATATTCTTCCCAAATGCTCCTTCATTGGCTTGTCTAGCAAGGGATGACTGTATTTGTAAATATATTTTTTAAACCAAGCAACAAACAAAGCCATCGTTACCCAAGCTCGCTTGCAACTCATATAAACCACCAGAAAGACCTTCATTCCAGCAAAGGCTTGAGGCTTCTGGTTTTTATCGATGATCAACAATTTGCACTTGTATGTGCAGCACTGGCACAGTCGAGTATGGTTAGGTGCTCTCAAGACTCGTTAAGGTCTTGTAGTTTGAATGTTTTTTTTTTAAATAATTCGGTAGTTTCTATGTTTTTTTTTTAATCTAAATGGCACATGAAAGAACTGAAAATCGGAATAAAATATTATCATCTGCTTGGATGTAGCACTTGTATTGGGATTCTTGGAGGTGTGTGTGTATATGTGTCTACATGTACAAGTTTTGTGTATGCAAGCCCTTGTTAAGCCAAATTCTTGATCAAATGAATCATGGATTGTTATAGACAAGATTGGGCAGAGGTATAGTACTTGCCTTTAACCTTTGAGCCTGATGCTCCACCTGACTATAGACTATCATGCTGGTACTTGACAAGCAGGGGATTGATTGCATTAAAAAAATGTATGCTGGATGGATGCTACGCTGAAGAAATGTCTGCTAGTATTAGTTGCTGGACGTTCATGATACCACGGTGTCTTTCGCAAAGAGTAAACGAGTTATCGCCAGCACCTTGGCCTTATTCCAAATTACTGCCCTAAGCAAGCCGTGCTCCATTGAAGAGATGGATGTTACCAGCTGTATTTGCCTATTTAAATGTCAGCATGGTGCCCCCATGCTTGGTGTTGACTTCATGGTTATGGTGGTGAGCTTGGGATCCTCGGATCCTGAATTCAAATCCCACTTGGCTATTGAATTAATACCAGGTGGGGTTGACTCTGCCTGTCATCCTTATGAGGTCGGCAAAATGAGTGCCAGCTTGCTGGTATCCTGTGTGGGAGTGGCAACCCATCCAGGATTGTGTCCAATAGCCGAGGAGACTGCTTAGACAGCACCAACACTCTGCACAGAGTATGGTCCCAATGGATGGATGGATGGATGGATGGATGGATGGATGGATGGATGGTGCCCCTCATCTTCAAAGTCACATGACAGAACAGATTACATATTACCTTTTGGCATTCCAAGGTACATATTTCCTTTATATTCCTTTATATAGTACTCTCATATTTGCATTTTTGCTGGAAACAGAGCAGATTTCCACCTGCATTTACTTAGCACTGCTTGGGACTGACAGTATGGCATAGAGGTACACACACTCAGCTCTAAGCTGTCTAGCTTGGGTTTGAATCTCATCTTAGCTATAAACTGCAACCCGGTGTTTGACAAGCAGGGTGATTCATCAATGTGTGTGCCGTCTGTCAGAAGGACGTAAAATGGGCGTCCCGCCTGCCAGCATTAACTGGTGAACGTTTAAGATCCCACTGTGTTGTCATGGTGGCCTGCAGTACTTTCTTGGATATTGCATGGTTTTTGCCCCCAAATCATTTATTTTTTCTGTTCTCTCAGTCCTTTCTTCACCACTTCCATGCCCCCCAAATCCTGCTAATCTTTGATTTGTAACAATAGTCTCACAATGTTCACAATTACATGATTGACAGTTCAAAAGGGACATTTTCATTCAGTTGAAAGTGTACTTTCCTTTGTTTCATTTGTTCTTGGTTGAAATATCACCAGTCAGATTTAGCTAAAATTCTGCCAAAAAATATCTGTTTTACATTTGGTACACAAGAAGATGAGCCCCTCTTCACAAACTTCCTGGTGGAAATGACCTAATAAATCGTTTTCTGGTAACACCTGTTGCTATCCCTGTATGATTTTACCTGGCTTCTTCTTCTTTTTTTTCTCCTTCTGTTAATCCCTGTAACAGGAGTGCCACCACACAAGTACAATTACCTCGAAGACCTTGTTGTGATTGTCCCACAGAATGTGTGGGATTACCTCTACAATCGGTAAGTCATTATTGGGGTCCTTATAATTGCTTCTTCTTTTTGTTTTTTAACAGTCTCCCCCTCTCTTTCATGCAAGTTCTGAATAGTATTATGACTTTTTGTAAATTTTGAAAGTAATCAAATTATGCCATAGAAAACTAAATAAGATCGTGAAGAAAGAGATTAGAGAAGACAAAAATTGTCAAAAGAGATTGATTTTTAGATCCTCGTGGAGGATCTCTAAGTCTTACTCACGTTGTTGTTGTTCATCTTCTTCTTGTGGACTTTTTTGTTTCACAGCCTACAGTTTTCATTGAAACTTCCTGAAACTTGGCATATATATGTAAAAATACCCTACGCAGACAGTGACCATCTCCGATTTTGAAAATTCCTCCGAGAAAAAAAAGTTATGACGTCAAAATATCTCCGCTAATGGAAATCGACTAAAAAATTATCTCCAAAACTAGCAAGCTTTTTGAATTCTGTTTGCGGGAATCGAACAGGGCATTAGCAGAGATGAATTACTGCACATATGATACATCACTATGACGTCATATCAATTTTTATGAAGTCATTCCTATTTTTTAACATTTTTTGTTTCAAAACCCAGAGTTTTCATCGGATCTTCGTGAAACTTGCCATGTATATGCAGAAAGCCCATGCGCAGGCAATGACCATCTCCGATTTTGGAAATTCTTCCGAGAAAAAAAGTTGACGTCATAATATCGTGGCTAATGGAAATTGCCTATACCATTATCTCGGAAACTAGGCAAGCTGTTTGAATTTTATTTGCGGGAATCAAGCCGGGCATTAGCACAGATAATTTATCACAAACCTCATACATCACAATGACGTCATATTCGTTTTTATGACGTCATCTTTAAGAGGACGAGGATCTTAGCTCATTTGAGCTTGTTAAAAAAAACATGGGAACAGGAAATTTAAAGCCTACAAACCTGGCTCAATGATGGAACACACCAAAACTTTTGCCATAAAACAAGAAAATATATTCATAATCACAAATAATTATACTAACAACTCGACGGTGAGAAAATCCATATACCTGTATTTAATATACTGTTGGACCCCGCTATTCATGGATTCACTATTCGTGGTTTATAAAATGTGACCTGCTTCAACATTTGCGGCCCTGTGCTTCGCATATTCACGTTTTTGGGTTTTTTTTCGTGGACCTATTCATTGTTTTTTGCAGGCGTATTCGCGGGGTTTTTTGTGGGCGTATTAGTAGTTTTTCATGGGATTTTTGATTTTCCCTCATGGATCACTAACTGCCAGGAACCTGTCCACCTTTTTCCATTGAAACAATGCCCCGCTATTCACGGATTTGCTCTTCACAGCATTTTCCAGGAACGTATCCCCTGTGAATAGCGTGGTCTGACAGTACAACAATAATAATGCAATCCCACCAGTGAGTATCAGTAACATTCCGTTTGCAATTTAAAAGCATGAAAAGGGGATAGATAAAATTGTTACAGTCGATGAAGGATGAAAAGATCAAAGACTGTGGTTGAACTGCTCCACAGTAAATTGGCAAAACTATTTACAAAGTGCCTGGAAGCTGAGGAAAATCCCCCTAACTTGGAAAATCGTGGAGCTTGTACCAATCCACAAAAAAGGAGGTTTGATGGACATGAAGAATTACCATCCAATTTGCATACTCTATATCATCTATTAATTGTTTGCAAAAGTTATCAATAACAGACTCACGATTGAACTGGTTAACAATCAAACTGCGAGCAAACAGGCTTAATAAGTATGTACAATACTCGACAATAAATCATCTTAATACAGGGTGGGGCAGAGAAACGGGAGATTTTATAAACCAATCTCCGCTATGCCAACATAATCGCAACTTTTTTGACTGATCATTAACTTGAGGAAACCTAGTAGCTGGTTGAACCCAGTTGATTTCAACAAGATGGCGCAACGTCTCACACCTCCAGAGTGTCAATGGCCGCCGTACAACTACTTTTTCATAACCACATCATCTGCAGGAATGGTGACATTACTTGGCCTCCAAGGTCCCCAGACCTGTCAGCATGTGACTTCTTTATGGTGGCACTTAAAAAGCAAAGTGTACGCTCATCGTCCACATAATATTAAAGAGCTGAAAGAAAGACTTTGTCAAAAAATTGCTGGAATTTCTTTGGAGATGCTACTCTGCATCATGGGAAACATGCATGGAAGACTAGAGGAATGCTTGTGCAGAGCCGGACGTCACCTTGAGGATGTGATCTTCAAGAAATAAATGGCATGCTGTGTACTTCAAGATGGCATGTTTGTAATTTGAGAAATACAAAATGTTTATTTAATTACTGAGTTTTTAAAATCTCCCGTTTCTCTGCCCCACCCTGTGCAGTAAATCAACTTCAGGAAAATTCTGGAAAACACTGGAAATTGTCATTATGCCTTGCAATTATTGATTATTATTATTGTTATTATTATTATTCTCATTTCTATAGTGTATATAGATAGCAACAAATTGGAATCGAACATCAAGTTTGGATAAGTATTTGATGGCTTCAGAAGTAGCCTCGCAAGTGCTCTTTAAATCGCCCTTGAAAGTTCTGAGTATGTGTTTTGTATGGTCTAACTTGGTGTGCTGCAGTAGCAATTCAGATTGTCTTTGATCTTTCATACGTGGAAATTTTGACCACATCTTCCTTTGAGTGGCCGGATTCGTGTAAAGGCAAACCGGATCTTCCTTAGAAGCTTGTGATTCCTGGTTGTGGTATGATTGGGTTGGTCAGTTGGAATTTTGGTGGCATGTTTGTGTTTGAGCAAATCTCTTTCCAGCATTCTTCTGCTGTCTCATCTTGGTGGTGGACGGATTTGGTGAGGGTCCAGAATGGCTTCCTGGATTGAAGCTTAATCATTGATGGGCTTGTGATGTCACAGTTTATTGAGAAATGGCATTTTCCATGGCAGTGCTATGTTATCCAAGTCTGGGACTTAAGTAGTGGTGTTCTCTGCAGGAGCACAGAGATTTTCTACACTGCCACGTTCAGCGAGATGT
>NC_140965.1:75525474-75530474 GCF_056783735.1 Eptatretus burgeri
ACCATATATTGAGTGTCTTGTGTACCATTTTCCCCGAATACTTTGTGAATAAACCCCCCATTTTAATTATAAGAAGCATTTCCTCGTTTTCCTGCCTGCCTCCCCCCATGGACACTGCCAGGTTCGACTTCATTTGGGTGATCCTTGGAAAACAAAGTAATCGTAATTTTAGTTGAACACAATGGAGTAAATGTAAACACTGTTTCAGGTTCTGCGGAGGCCTTTATAAGACCCCTGGCTCAGAGAGGTCTGTGTGAACGGACACCTCTGACACGACGGTTTTATTGGTCGATGGAAAACTTTACTCAGATGATGTGTTAATACCCGAAACGCCGGCTTCTCCTTGCTTCCAGCGGTCCATAGCATACCTCGATCAACACTCTGTTGATTTCATCCATTGTGTGAACTAACCGCAAATGCAGAGCCATGCTAGATTTCACAATTAAGACTAGTTGTCCATTTTACTATATGCACAGCTGTTCACTTTTAAACAATCTGATTTCTTTATTTCTGTGAGCACTTTTGTTCAAGAGTAATGTCATTTTGTGTGTTTCTGAGATGTCAATGTTCATTGGTAACATGACATTCATATGTTTGTGCAAGGTATGGTGGAGGCCCTGCTGTCAACCACCTTTCTATATGTTCTGTGTGCCAAATGGAAGTCGAAAAACTTGAAAAAAGAACGACAGCTGAGATGGAGACTTTCATTCGGGTAAGAATGGTGCATCATTATCACTTTATTTGTGCAGTATTTTTTCCCAATTATTATGTTAATCTCATTTGAACATCTCAATTTCACTTTTATATTTTAGCATTAATTGTGCACCCCAGTCTTTTTTGCCTTCATTATTAGGTTATTTCTCCGAAATAAACTCATAGAGTGGGTCCCGGTGTCTGGCCGCATGTCCGCACATCCGTTAACATTTGACTAAAATATCTTCTCAAAAATTACCTGACCGATATGGACCAAATTTGGAATGATGCATCAGGACAGCAAGATCTCATGGGATTGTGCTCCCCATCTGGATGCCCCCCCCCACTATAAAGAGTATGAAAGGGGGTTTTTGCCCCTAATATTGGTATTTTATTTAAAATTCTTCTCAAAACCGACGGCCAAAGGCAGACCAAACTCTTCATGAAACATAAGAACCATGTCATTAAGTTAAGTTGTGCTCCCTATGACCAAACCCAGAAAGTGGGGTGGGGGGGGGCATGGGCATGGCAGGTCAGGTATGGGAGCATATGCTGGAGAAGTGCGTCACTGCATCGACTTTCCACTCCAGGGGCCTCCGTCTGGCCATCCCCATCTCATTAAGATGTTGATCAATCTGCTGCAACCACGAGCCACGTGGTCAGCCCATTGACCTCCTCCACTCACAAGGCTCCCACGCTGAGAGAATCTGGTGAGCAGGATCAGCATCAGGAAAACGAGTCACATGTCCATACAGCCGCAGCTGATGCTCACGGACTATGCAGGTAACAAATTTCATTTGAGTCTCTCTCAGCAACCGCTCGTTGGACACAAAGTCCAACCAGCGATCGCCAAGGATTCTCCGAAGAGACCTGCTACCAAAGTAATTAAGTCTCCATCTCAGATCCCTGGTCAGAGTCCAAGTCTCACATCTGTAGAGCAAGACTGAAAGTACCAAGAACCTGAAGACTTTTGTCATCCTGCACAGGTACCAACAGCACCACACCCCATGATCCAGTGAATCCATGACTCCCCAGGCCCGACCCAGACGTCTGTTGACCTCTGGCTCACAGCCAGTAGAGATATGAACCTCACCGCCAAGATAAGTGAATCTCTCCGTGACCTCAGCATCCTCACCACAAACAGGTACAGACAAGATAGCAGCATCGAAGATGTCATTGAAGCCTTCACTTTCAATGACATGACTTCACTTTCAATGATTCACTGAATTGAACGCTTTTGCAGAGATCAACATCAGTTGCAAGCAGCCCCTGCCGAAACTCTCGTCTGGGTTCATTGAGGACCCGAAGA
Organism: Eptatretus burgeri; assembly: GCF_056783735.1. NCBI lineage: Eukaryota > Metazoa > Chordata > Myxini > Myxiniformes > Myxinidae > Eptatretus > Eptatretus burgeri. The sequence goes on from NC_140965.1 coordinate 75,527,477, forward strand.
GCAAGTCAGCTTGTTGGACACAGCTACAGCAATTCCTTGGGTATGCTAACCATCAGAGCGACCAGACCAACAGTCAGTGTAACCACCCACCATGATCTCGTCACTATCCGGTCTCCGAACCTTAGAAAGTGCTGCAATACCAATGTTCAAATGCTTGAGCTCAAATGATACCAGAGACAGGTGATCATCCTCTTTTAGGGATATGACATTCTCAGCACCCACTGCAAGGGTGGTTAACCCAAGGTGACCGCCGTCTGATGGATGACACCTCAGCACCACTCCACCACATACTACCACAATCTGACCCAGGAAGTTTACCTCATGCTTTTCCTCCTATCATCAATAAATGGGGGTCCCGAAGACTTTACCCCAATCCCGTCATCCGGTGAGCTGCCCTGCGAAGGGCAGCAGCACAGGAGGTACTCGCACGGAGTGGGTTTTCAGTTTTCTTTGCATTTGTGGGTTTTGCGGAATGAGTGTTTTACGGTGGCCAGAGTGCAAATCCTGCCACCAACCTCCTAAAAAATGTAACCCAACTGCAGGAGGATGTCCATAGACACAGTTGGGCACTAGAAACGGATGGTCGTTGGCTCACAAGGAGCTCCTCCACCCCTTTGACAGGTTTTGTTTTTAATCCTGCTCAGTGTCCATATCCACATCCTCCTCACCAGGAAACCTGGTAGGAGAGATGGTTTAACTGCCGACAACCCGACCATGGAACAGGTTAGTACAGGTTTACATGGTACCTGTTGCGAGTCACAGATCTAATCTGGCTTGACCTGTCAATGACGTGGCCCTTTCCCTCTAATTCCTCATTTTCATCCCACCTGTTGGGGAAATAACCATCAGTCCCTCACGGGGCTATTTTAATATTTATTGTACCCTTTTTGTAATTAAGGAAGTGCTCTCTTCTCATTTTGTACTTTTTTGTTTGTTTGTTTTGAAGTAAGCTGAGATCCAGCATGCTCAAATTCATATTGCTGGTTGGCATCTTTCAAAACAGAGTTTGGGTTGTGTTGGTCTTGGTTTTCTTTTCATTCATCTCATGAACCTTAATATTTTACTTGTGCAGAAGAACAGGGCTTTTCAAGCAGATGAGCATCCTGGTGCCATTTACTGCATCAGTATGCAGTGGTTTCGAGAGTGGGAAAACTTTGTGAAGGGGAAGGACACAGGTGAGAAAAAACAAAATCCTTTTTCCTGCACAACAGTCATCCCTTTTTTCCAGCTAAGCTTCCGAAAGATCTATTAATCTATGTGGCTAAAAAAAAATCACGTGAATTATCTACAAGTTGTTACCCCATGCACGCGAAGCGAAAAGTGGGATTAAGCAATTGGTTCATGTCCGTCCATCCGTCTATCTTTTTAGTTTCTGATTGTCAGTTTATGATCAAGGAACAACTTATTTAAATCAAATGTTATATTTTGAACACGAATCGGAACATGAATGGAAAAACAAACCAGTCGTTTAGCAATACCTTGGCGCTGAATTTGTCCCGATCGCACATGATTTTAAGGATGATGTCATAGAGGACACAGACAACAAGCATAAAGAACTAATGTAACGTGTGAACCGCCATTAGGTAACCTTCATATTGCATTAACATCCGGGTAACCTGGGGTCTTTTGGACTCCCCCCCCCACCCCATTTTTTTGAGAAGGAATTTTTTTGAGAAAAAATTGTTCCAATCATTTTACTCCAAGAACATTATGTACATATCAAATTGAAACCCTTTGCAGTATTTTAACTAAAACTGGATTAAGCAACTGTTAATAACTTTTTTATTATTATTAAGAAAAAAATGTTAATTTTTTTTATTTTAATGTATGTTGGTCTTGGATCCTCAAAATGCCAGGTTACCTTTTAAGGGCTAAATAAGGTGGTGGTAAAGATGACTTCTGAAAAAAAAAGTTTCCTCGGACCTTTAAAATCTTTTTTTTTTCATTTCAATACACTAATTATAGACGTACTTGAACACCACACACAAATCCCTATTTTGGCACTTTCAAAACCCTTCCATTTAGCAGTACTTGGACAAAATATTATGGCATTTTATGTCATCATGACCAATCATATTCTCCACTCGTATTTACGACACTGCCATCTTACTAAAGCCATCTTACTAAAGCCATCTTACTAAAGCCATCATCCCGACACCTACCGCCTGCCATTCAGTCCATCGCCTCTTCGTCCGTACATCATATAGTCCAACAGTCAGATATTACGATATATATATATGTGTGTGTATATATATATATATATATATATATATATATATATATATATATATATATATATATATATATATATATATATATAATTATTTATGCCCGAGTTCGCTCGATGAGATGATGTTGACATATATACAGTGGGGAGAACAAGTATTTTGATACACTGCCGATTTTGCAGGTTTTCCCATTGACAAAGCACGTAGAGGTCTGTAATTTTTTAACCAAAGGTACACTTCAACTGTGAAAGACGGAATCTAAAACAAAAATCCTGAAAATCACATTGTATGATTTTTAAATAATTTGCATTTTATTGCATGAAATAAGTATTTGATCACCAACCAACCAGTAAGAATTCCAGCTCTCACAGACCTGTTAGTTTTGTCTTTAAGAAGCCCTCCCATTCTCCACTCATTACCTGTATTAACTGCACCTGTTTGAACTCGTTATCTGCATAAAAGACAGCTCTCCACACTCAATCAATCAGATTCCAACCTCTCCACAATGGGCAAGACCAGAGAGCTGTCTAAGGACATCAGGGACAAAATTGTAGACTTGCACAAGGCTGGGATGGGCTACAGGACAATAGGCAAGCAGCTTGGTGAGAAGGCAACAACTGTTGGCGCAATTATTAGGAAATGGAAGAAGTTCAAGATAACAGTCAATCTCCCTTGGTCTGGGGCTCCATGCAAGATCTCACCTCGTGGAGCCTCAATGATCATGAGAAAGGTGAGGGATCAGCCCAGAACGACACGGCAGGACCTGGTCA
>NC_140965.1:75535474-75630474 GCF_056783735.1 Eptatretus burgeri
CTTATTCTTATTCTTATTCTTATTCTTATTCTTATTCTTATTCTTATTATTCTTATTATTCTTATTATTCTTATTATTCTTATTATTCTTATTATTCTTCTTATTCTTATTATTCTTCTTATTCTTCTTATTCTTCTTATTCTTCTTCTTCTTCCAGCACAAGGCTGCAGGGTAGCATAATTAGCTGAGGGAATGGTTGTGCTGCTGATGCAATGCCTTCTGTAGGTTAGGGCAGGAATTTGTAATTTGGCCATGGTGCCGGCAATAGTTCACCTACTCTTCGTGAAGTACACTATGGGATCTTTAAGGTCCACCAAATAATGCCGACAGACGGAATACCAAGCTTAATGTTCATCCGAGGGGTGACATACACATTGATGAACCACCCTGCTTGTGAGGCACTGGGTTGCAGTTTATAGCTGACACGAGATTTAAACCCAGGCTAGTCAGCTTTGAGGCGAGTATGCATACCCCTCGGCCATCGTGCCAACCTTATTCACCTGATGAATAACCTTAAACACATACCTGTGCCAAGGCTTGTCTTTGATGAATTCAGGTCACCTCATTTGTGACATGTATGACACAAAAATTGGTTGGAAGTATTTTTTTAACCTCCTTAAAACATCTGCATTTGTTTGTCAACCACATGTCAAACAGGATGTCTGTAAACTAATGCTGGTGGGTGCACCCCAAAGGGAAAATGATGCTAAATTCATCACCTTTACAATTCCCATTGCACACATCCTTCTTTTTTTGTCTTTTCCTTACATCTTTCACTCTCTCAAGGCCTTTAACCTGAGACACTCAACTTGTCCAAGTAATGATCCTTCTGCAGATTCACCTACAAGCACAAGCAAAACCTTGCTTACCACTTTTATTTCTTTATTGAGTCAAATTAGATCAAAGCAAGCTGATGACTCTTACTTACTCAGAACTCCTTGTTTGTGGGACACTGTTTGAAGTCCCAATTCCCCTTATGGATGTGGTTCAGCATTTTACCCGAGCCTATCAGTGAAAGATGTACTCTCGCCTATCTTGCAAAGTGTATGGACAGCCCCATGAATAAGAAGGGCATGATATGCCTGTTATTGCCCCATTTGGAACAGCTTGCAGCCGCTCATCCATCAAAGAAGGAAGTCCATTTGTTGCACTGAAGTCATGTAACCAGCTAGTGTTTTGGTCTCTTCCTCATTTAAATCAACCAGATGGATCACTCCAATTTGGAACAGATATGCACCATCACCCACAATCATGAAAGCACTATCAGGCTGTCACTTGTAGTGTTGTTCCATTTGAGCTTTCCCACAATCCCATTTTCCCATTATGGATTGGTCTATTTGGTGCTGCCATCGAAGCAGATCAGCCAATTATTGTTTTCTCATATTCTTTTTGTAAAAGTAAACAAATGTGTGCCATGCTATCCTAATATTAGAAATTATATACATACAAGTTCCTTCATGAACCTTAAATGATCATTGAAGAGGAAAAGTAATATTTGTCAGTTGGCTAAACTACCGAAGCATTTGTTTAATATATGATAAATAGTGTTATACATTAGAGGTTGTTTTTTTTCTGCAAGGATGGAGGCTTATGGAAGCATTTATTTCTGTGACGGAGGTATATTATGTCCTCTTTAACCCCTTTGTTGATTTTGTTTTCAGAATGTCAAAGAAAGTAAAGTTGTTGTTTTTTTTGTAAAGAAAGTCGAGGCACATGGAGGAAATTTGATAACTTTTTCATTCCTATGAGCAATATTATTTGATGAGGCCGAGTGAAGCGAGGTCGAGGCCGAGACCGTTTATTCCTGATATGTGAAACTCCCTACAACCCATGCCTACAGAAAACAGATTTTTAGAAATCTGTTTTGGTGACCATCAGGCTGGTCACCGGCCATTTTTTCCATCCAATCATATAACTTGGTTAATCCTTTAAACCCTGAGCTCCTTGGACTTTCGGCTTCCCCATCCTGAGCTCCCTGGAGAAAAATGCGGCCGCCTGGGTTTATGAAGGTTTAAATAGCGGCTAGTAAAACAGCCACTAGGGTTCAAAGGGTTAAAAAATTATACATAAAAAAATCACAAGGGAAAACTTGATGCAGCTTGCATTAGAAGCGGGATGTTGTATGGCAGCGAAACATGGGTGATCAAAAAGGAGGATGAACGGAGGTGTGAATGAAATGAAATGAGAATGGTGAGGTGGATGTGTGATGTGACACTGAAGCATAGGAAATCAAACGTGGAATTAAGAGATAGGTTAGGTATAGAAAGCAGAAGTGAGGTTATGCGTAGGGGTAGGTTGAGATGGTTCGAACATGTAGAAAAGATGTGGTAAGGTAGTTGTGTGAAGAGGTGTATAAATATGAATGTGAATGGAAGGAGAGCTAGAGGCCATCCGAGGAAAACATGGAATGTGTTGCTGAGAGATGATCTTAGAGTTAAAGGCCTAACAAGAGGGCTAGCAAGGGATCGTGCAGCCTGGAAAGCAGCCATTAGGTGAACCACGGCTTACACGTGCAAGCATGGAAACGGCCGTAAAACGATGATGGATGATGATGATGATGATAATGATGATGGGTAGGCACTCCTATGTGGAAGTTTTGTGTCAATTTCTCAAGAAGTTGTGGAGAAAACTAATTTAAAAGTGAATATAGGTGAAAAAGTGAGGGTGGAAGGAAAAAAAAGTGAGGGCCTCCTCTGATGTTCCACAGCGTGGTCAAGGGTTGTTGTGGCCACCTATTACTAGTTGGTATTGCATACTTTGTGGCGTGTGGCAATATTTTATTTTGCTGAAACTATACTCAAAACTTGTTTTTTTTCTTGCAGATCCACCAGGGCCAATTGACAACAGCAAGATTGCCATGAACAAGGGAGGTCACATGGTTGTCAAAATGGGTGAGCCTTAGTTTTCCCAAGTGTATATATTGTTGTGGTCACGGGGAGGCCACAAGGGATGGACTGCCTCGGGTTATTCACCAGAATTGCAGGCCGTCGCACACAAATACCTTTGTGACATGGCGGGTCACTAATTTACCGCGAACGACAATAACTCGACCATTTTACCACCGTCTAAGAAACTGTTTACCTCACAGTCACATGACCTCCTTACCGGGGAACGCCCTCAATACGTACTTGTGTTAACCAGATTACCTACCGAATCAGGTGCAGCCGAGCAGAACTGCCAAGTACGTGATGGTTATCAGGGGAATCTTTGGGGAATAATGTCCTGGCTAAGATAGGGTGCAAGCCATGCTGGACTAATGAAGGAAAACGAGCTGGGAACATTTCTAAACAGGGCATTTATTTACAACCAAAGTGAGGAAAGAAATGTGGCACAGTGAATGGGATTCATTGGTATGTACAGCAGGGAAAGCAAGGAATTTTGGGGTGCAGAAAAAGGCAAGCAATCTTACAAAGGCAGACAGAGCAGTTATCCCATTATAGCTTCTACAATCTTAACTTATGCTCGGACAGGTGCCATCACACACACACACACACACACACACACACACACACACACACACACACACACACACACACACACACACACACACACACACACACACACACACACACACACACACACACACACACACACACACACACATATACACACACACACACACACACACACACACATACACACACGGAAGATTTGATATAGCCCAGAGAGAAAGAAAGCAGGTGAGGGTTAACAACCTCCCGGTACCTGGTGCGGTCGGCAGACCAACGCAACACAAAACGCTTTGGGAGAGGCAGGTGGGAGGAAGACTGATTATGTTTTGTCTAAGATGTGGGAGTGGGAAGTGTAGTGTGACATGGGGGTGGGGTGGGGTGGGGGGGGGGTTCAGCATCATGCAAGAGGAAAATGTGAATGCGAGTCAGTACGTTTGCTCCTTCGGTTCGACCCGTAAAAGAATAGTCGGGCTTTGCCCATGTTAATGCTCTTTTATGCCTCCACAGTAGATGAGTTAGATGGAAAGAAAGATGGAAGAAGAAGATGCATAAGGAGAAAGTCCCTCTCCTATCTGTGTAAATGCCTGCAAGTGTAAATGTCTGTACCTCTTGGGGATCGCTCAAACAGAGTGGCCCCACCTCACGGCAGTAGTGTGCGATCCCCCACCCCTGCTTGGTTACAGATACTCGTAGCGCCTTTTGCTCCACGCCGACCAGCTTGCTGACTGCCTGCGTGGCGATCCCGTTTGGCTCCGCATTCCTTCAGCGGCAGCACCGACAGCCACAAACACGAAGGCGAGCAGCAGCAGTGACCAACGAACAGGATGGACTCGTGCAGGCGAGCAAGCTGACTGAACGACCCACGAGCAGGCTGACTGGAAGAGAGACTGACCCCAAAAAGTGACCCAAAAGAAAAGAGAATGAACTGACTCCGCTCTGCCATTTTTATGGGCCCAGACGAAGGAAGGGGCCGAGGACTGCATCTCGACGAGCCACAGGCAAAATCATACTCCCTGATTGGAACAAAGCGGCCGTAGCCACGCCCCGCCAGGCCTCAGAGCCGGAAACTGGCTCAGTTATTCGCTGACCTTGGCACGGTTCGGAGCTCTGAGCTCTATATGGGGCCGCGGTCCGGATGCGTGCTCTGGCCCCGAAGATGCGCTGCCCTTCATTCCAACATGGGAATGTTGCAAAATTCCTGCACTACACGTGGGTCCCTCCCCGAGCCGCAGCACATGTCCGTGTCTCGCGTTATGCCCTGGAACAGCTCGATCCGAGTCTCCTCCGGGTCCCTTGAGGTTTTGGTGTGGATTTGACCACCATGGGGCAGTTATGGCAGTCAAAGAGCAAGGCCCTCTTGTCTTTACAATCTTTGTGAGAGGTGGTGATGATGTGGCATCTGTAACGAATGGTGATTGCCACGTGGCGTCCATGGTTAGGGCCGAGTGGCACGTGGCGCTCGTAGTAAGATGGTGAATAAAAGTCAGGATTTAGCAGAGGTTGTGGTGGGGATATTTTTCCCAGTTGTCGGAAGCGGTTGTGGTGAACATGGTAAAGTGTGGTGAGTGGAGTGAAGGCTGAGATGAGGTGGCGGTTGGGAATTGGCATGCACATTTGAACGGGGAATGGGTGTGCAAACTCCAACAAAACAATGTACTAGTGCGCTGTTCACCGGATGCGCCCACAGCACAAACATGCTGCAAATGCTCGTAGCGTGTGCACATTCTTATTTGCATGGTGTGCGTGCTTGCTTGCATCGTTCGTGTAATGGAAAGGAAAGGGTTAAAGGTTAAAGTGGAGGAATACAAGAGATATAAAAGACCTAACTATGAGAGTCCCACGCAATGCATCTTTCCCCTTTTTACCCACGAGACATGTGGAGGGGACTGTCTAACTCTAAGACGTATATTATTGAAACAACTTAGTCCGGGAGCTTGGTGAGATTTGTTCAACATGGAAGGTGCAGAAGGTTTCGGGTGCCAGTGCTGTAGAATTAGGTTAGGGGACCCCAAAAACTCGATTCTTAAGTTACGCCAGTGGTGGGTGGGGTGGGGGTCCCACCCCAAAACGCACCCCAAATTGTATTTGTTCAACATGAAGGGTGCAAATACCACACCAGTGTCATTTGGTAGAGGAAAGTACACTGAATGAGAAAATTGAACTTAAGAATGGGATTTGTGGTGGAGAGGGTACTTAAGAACGAGGTTAATTAACTGCGAATTAGACATTTATTTAACATAATATGTGCAAGTCTAAAACCAACATTAAAATTTACCCATAGACAATATAAGTTTTATTCATCAACTTAAGAATGTAATTGGTGGTGGAAAGTGTACTTAAGAAAGGTCAAAGGTCACGGATGAACAATTTTTGACTTAATGACCCTTTTTGCAGGTTTTCAATTCACAAGTTCACAGAAATGTTGTTTATCGAAAGATGCAACAGGGTCATATACAAAGTCAATGAATCACGGGCCACCAGTCTTGGTAAAATGTAATTTTATAGTGAAAATCGCAATCTTTTGACCCCTTTACCCAATTAAAATTTTAATTAACATAAAAAGTAAGGGGATGAAACCTTGCATTTAATGTGGATTAGAATGATACGATGTATGATCACTCACTTAAGAATGATATTTTTGGTGGTAAAGGTACATAAGAAGGGGTTGAAGGTAAGTTTGCACCGAGTGACCCCTAATTAAAAATGCAATCAACATGAAAGATGCAACAGTGAAACCAGTCGCTAAAGTTTGAAATGGGTACATTGATTAGTATGGTGGTAAAGGTACTTAAGATGAGGAGATAGACGAGTTGGCATGATTGACATCAACTCAACATCAACTCAACATCAACTCAACATCAACTCAACATCAATAGACCATTTGGCATCAATCAATGACAGGTATCAAACTGGTGATGATATTGAACATCCCTTGTGATATTCTGAAAAATTCTTTAACATTGCTTGTGAGCTCAGTCACTCTGTACCAGGCTAAAGGTCAATTTGCATTGTATGACCAGCACTGAGGGTAAACATGGCGTCATGCATTTGGCAGATCTGGGACCTGGTGTTTGTTTCATTTCAGCTACTGCACAACTAATCTTCATCAGAAGATAGGCAGTCTTCATCATCAGATGAAGAAATGCTGAAGTCGCTGTCATCAGAGCTTTCTGGATCCAAGGCATCATCTTCGTCTGGGGTCAAAGAATCTGGAAATTGAGGACCATCGAACCAAGTGATTTCATATTGATCATCCACCAACTCCCACCCATCAGCTGATGATGGATGCTGGCAGATTTCTGATTTGTCAGCATTGGCCCACATCTTTGCCATGAATGATGATCTGCTTATGTGTTTGGAAACCTTGGATTCACAGGGAGGAATCAGGCTGGCGTCAATGCCCTTCAGCTTCGCGAGGCAGTTCTCAGCTCTGACCTTTGGTCTATATGTCTTTTCAAATATGTTGTAGCGATGGTCATTGAGTGAGACATGTTTTCCCTTTAGACCGTACATCTTGGTTGTAAATTTGTTCAGGGTGTCTCTGTCTTCATCAGTTATCGTTCCTTTGGTCATCTCTGAAAATGCTTTCTGGGCATCATTGTCTTTCACAAGCTGTGCAAAGGGGCGAACTTTTCCCTTCCCGTGGAAAGAGGAGGTGTAGTCTGATCCGGTGAACGCATGGAATCCTGGTAAGGCAGAGCAGAGAGGCTGTCTGATGCTGGCACCAATGGCAGTGATGTCAGTGTATCTGCGATTATTTCCTGTTGATGTTCCAACCATTTGATTCATCTCGAGTTTGTGGGGTCTTGTTCTGATAGAGTATACCCATGGTATCATGGAGAGTATCGACACCAGATAGTGTCCCAGTTAACTCGTCAAAATTGTTAAATGCAAGCCCCATTGGTGTCTCTACAACAGTACCATCTGGACATGCCATCTGTCTAGCCTGTATGGATTCCCCCAGTGCTCTCTCAAGTTCTTCAAGTGCATGATAATTGACAATACGTCCAAACCTGTTCAATATTCTTACCAGCTTTTTGCTGCCTGTCATTGACTTAATCGCCATGCCAAGAGTAATATGTTTACCTGGTTATATATTGCCATTTCTCACAATGAAAAGTGCATCTCGACTGGATGAGGCAACATATCGTTCAACCTTTTCACTATATTTTACAGGATTTGCACCACCATACAGAACGCTGTAGAATGACAGCAAGAGATCTGGAACTGGAGCTTCGCCAGTCTTCAGATCATTCAGACTAGGATTGTCTGGGAGGGGAGTTCTCTGCACTGCTTTGATCGATTCACGCAAAACGAATGCAGCCTTTCGAATAGCTGCCTCTGATGAATGAATGTAATCAAAAGCCGAACAGAGAGCAGCTTCACCCAACCCTTTCACAAACACAACATCACCTCTTTTGAGTGATTTACCACAACGCATTTCAATTTGATCGAATCTTTTCAGTAGATTCTTTGACAAGTTTTGAGCAGATGTAATTGTCTCCACATCGGCATCCTCACACATTTCTACATATCGGCTGTAAAGAGATACAAGGTATTCTGGCCTACGTTTTTTGATAACCCACTCTTCAATACATTTATATATACCAAGGAGTGCTTTATTATTGGACTTCTTTTGGCCAGTTTCACAGCTGGTTGATTTTACAGATGCCAAATTGATATAGAGACGTCTGCAACTATGATGATATTTCACTTCCTTAACTACAAAGTCAATGTCTGCAACTTTTCCTAGGAGTCTATAGTCATTTCTTGCAACAGCAGCAGCTTTGATTGTTGATTCTGCCTGCTTAGTTTCACATGCAGTGAGGGTTTCCTCTGTGCTACCTTTCTTCCGTCGTACTTTTCTGCAGAAAAGGCACTTCATGGGGAAAATACCCAATGGACATGAACCTGGTGGCGACTGAATATTTGAACGTAGTTGTTTTGGAGCAGGGGTACTCACAGTCACACCAGTCTGTGGAACAGCAGTAAAGTTCTTGTAGCATTGGACGTGGTATCCTTGAGATATAGCAACGTTATTTGGCAGCGATTGGACGACTTGAAAGTATTTTGAGCCTTTGAAGTTCTTCTTGAGTGCCCTCTTGGATGCAGCTTCTTTGACAACGGCCCATTTTTCAGGATTGAAGGACAAAACATCAGAGCTTGGTTTCTCGCTACTGGTACTGGTGGATGGCTGTTCAATGTGAAGGATGCATGTTCTGGCGTCTGCCACTCGAGCACCAGATGTACCAGGTTCTGATGGATTACATGAATCCATTGTCAGGGCTCTGGAATAAAAGGAATGTTGGTTTTGGTGGTCGGCACAGCATATCGTAAAACAAGTGAGCAGTCTCTGAAACATCCACTCAGAACATGATAGTTGATACACCCCATCGTCGGTTTGCAACTAAAGGGAAAGGGTCAGAAGGGGTAAAATAGTTCAATAAATCAGGGAAGGGTACCGGTACATGGGTGAACCGTGAAGCCAAAAATTATATATTGGGAAGTGGGGCATGTGGATGGACCCGCTGTCCTCTTCTGCCACCTGCATGCCTACCACACATGTATTGCTTCAGTAATACACAAAACGCTCAACTACATTATTGTACACTCGACATCCCATTAGGCTTCATACATTGGATCAGAGTTATGCAATAGGAGCCAGCCTGATGGCATGGCCTACAGTCTAACTTCTGATATAGGTCTACATGTAGTCTTCTTAAACTCACCTATAGATTCTCATATAACATGCTAAAATGGATGTAACCTCTGAAATTGGTCAGCAGTTTTTCTTCATTACTCTTCTTGGCCCTCACATAGCCTGTACATTTCAGAAATCTTTGAAAATAGGTGGCAGCACTGACTTGAGCTATGGAATACCATATCATTAAAAAAAGAAATTGATGTCAATCATGCCAACTGGTCTATCTCCTCATCTAAAGTACCTTTACCACCATACTAACCCTTCTTAAGTTAGTGATCATGAATCTATGTACCCATTTCAAACTTTAGGGACTGGTTTCACTGTTGCATCTTTCATGTTGATGGCATTTTAATTAGGGGTCACTCGGTGAAAACTTACCTTCAACCCCTTCTTATGTACCTTTACCACCAGAAATATTCTTAAGTTAGTGTTCATACATAGTATCATTCTAATCTACATTAAATGCAAGGTTTCATCCTCGCACTTTTTTATGTTAATTAAAATTTTAATTGGTTAAAGGGGTCAAAAGAGTGCGATTTTAGTTATAAAATTACATTTTACCGAGAACAGTGGCCCAAGATTTATTGACTTTGTATATGACCCTGTTGCATCTTTCTATAAACAACATTTCTGTGAACTTGTGAATTGAAAACCTGCAAAAAGGGTCATTAAGTCAAAAATGGTTCATCCGTGACCTTTGACTTTTCTTAAGTACACTTTCCACCACCAATTACATTCTTAAGTTGATGAATAAAACTTATATTGTCTGTGGGTAAATTTTAATGTTGGTTTTAGACTTGCACATATTATGTAAAATAAATGTCTAATTCGCAGTTAATTAACCTCGTTCTTAAGTACCCTCTCCACCACAAATCCCATTCTTAAGTTCAATTTTCTCATTCAGTGTACTTTCCTCTACCAAATGACACTGGTGTGATATTTGCACCCTTCATGTTGAACAAATACAATTTGGGGTGCGTTTTGTGGTGGCACCCCAACCCCACCCACCACTGGCGTAACTTAAGAATCGGGGTTTTGGGGTCCCCTAACCTAATTCTACAGCACTGGCACCCGGAACCTTCTGCACCTTCCATGTTGAACAAATCTCACCTAGCTCCCGGACTAACTGCCTTGGGATCGCTGTATGTTGCGTGCCATTGCCTTAGAGGCATGCGGTTTTACAGAACTGCAACAATATTTTGGATACAATGAGTATAGTTCATCAGTGTATCTCTTTACATTCCCCATGAGTGTGATGTCAACCTGCCCCAAAAGTAGCCTATCAAGAATCTTGACGAGCATTTCAACCTTCCATTGCTGTTTCAGGTGCTGATTATGGGCAGATCTCCAAGGAAACATGGTTGTACCTGGGTTCCATTTATGGTGGTGGACCAGAGATAATTATTGGGCAAGATTCTCCACACATTGGGGAGCGTCAAGGTTCAGCCTATCCCATAGATGGGTCAATGCGACAAGGCTTGCCTCATGGTGGAGAAGGATCATTGCATCAAGTGTTGCCAAATACCAATGAGGAATTAGCACCACCACAGGACTCTGTGCAAGTCAATGAAGAATCAATGCACCAGGTGTCGACGCACACATCCGAAAGGTTTTTGCATCCCAGTCAGCAACACCAGGATCAAGACTCTTCTCTTCCATTGGATGTGCAGATGGAGTTGGAAACCTCCGTGGAGTGAACTCTGCCTGCAATGACATTGTGACGTGCCTCCTGTTTTATGTCATTGCCAGTACAGTATAACAGTGGGAATGAATCATGAGCATGGAGGCTGAGTCACACAGTGACTGTAACTCACACCATATACTAATTGGGAATTCCACTACACAACAGGCAAAAGGTGAAGGTAATTGCAGTTGATGATTTCACTTGACATTCCACGTTTCCGAAGTTTGCTCCCCCTCCCCACCTTTTATTTTGTGTTCACGAGGAATGATTCACATTGGCTAACTTGCAAACATGTGCAGCATTTACCAGGTTTCAGAAAACATTGGCTTTTAATTTATACACTGTATTCTTATTTGTTTAAACTGTGCTTGGTATATGCTTTCTCTTGTGTAGAACGTGTAAAGTGAAAGTAAATTTCTGCAAGTGTGATGCTTTCAGTTCATATTGCTTTGTTCATTCAAAGATTTTTAATTGTAAGTTCCACAAGTACATCAAGGAAGGCAATTGTGTCCTGTACTTTTATGGAGAAAGCGTTTGCTTGCGTCTCTTGGGTCACAATTACAATTAGGATTGCCACCTCTATCAAAATTGGGAATATGGAAAAGCAACCGCTCCCATACTGACCCCTCAAAGCTTCATGTCCCCCTTTCTGCCTCTCTCCTCACACCACTCTCTCAATGCTTTCCCCTCATCTCACACTCTCAAACCTTCTTCCATACTCCACACACTCAAACTTTTCCCTGCACCTCACACACACGCACACACACAAACTTTCACCTTCCCCTCCTCTCCCTGTCCCCAAATCTTCCCCCACACTCCACACACATATTCCTTCCCCCACACCCTTCACTCACCCAAACCTTCCCCCACCCCTCAAAAGCCTCACCTTGTCTCTGCAAAGCCTCCCCCATACTGTACCATCCCAATGCCTCTTCCCCACTATCTTTAACTGTGTCGACCTCAAACATCCGAGGTCTCGAAACCAATAGATCTCTCAAACCAGGCCGCTTTGATAAACCAGACATCTGTTCAACAGAATCCTTCCTCCTACAGGACATCACCAACTCCTTGGTGTGTCTTACTGTCTCCTCTTATTTGATAGGCCTGAACTACACCCCAGTGGTGGAGTTGCACTTTACATCAAGAATTCAATTTCTCACTGCCCCTTTACTGACCTTATACCTCCCAATCCCGAAGAATACCTTTGGCTGCGACTCCCCCTCTGCTCCCACCTCTTGTTCATCTGTGTAGTGTATCGTCCTATCTATATCTCTGTCTCAGCCAACATGGACAAACCAATAACCACTCATCCCAACTCTTTCTTCCTCATATGTGGTGATGTCAATTGTCACCATGCAACTTGGCCAGGTGTTGGTACCTCTCTCACCAGTCATAACACTTTAGCAAAGGACTTCTGTGACTCCATGGGACTGACTCAATCTGTGAACTTTCCAGCCCGGATTTCTCCGAATGGCAAATCCTCGCTTCTGGACTTTGTGATGACAAACCTTCCTGCAAATGTCTCCCTCTCTTCCTGTGCTCCAATTGATTCATCTGTTCATATTCTTGTGGAAATCAACATCTCTGACTATTCTCTGAGAGCTGCCTCAATGCTGGCGAGTCTGACATTTCACTCCTGTGGTATGAATCCTGTGGTGAAGCAATTGCTCTGAAACAATTTGCCTTCTCTTCCTGGAAGGCAAATCCGACTGAAGGCAGTCGCAGTGATTTCAAAAAAGTCCGCAAAAAGTGTGTGTCCACTCTCAGGAGAGCCAGAAAACATGTCTAACCTCAAGAATGAACTTTCAAACTTGTCTCCCTCCTCTAAAACCCAGTGGCACCTTGTTAAGTCTGTCTCTAGAGCATGCATGCTCCCCTTCCGTCCCTCCACCCTCTTCAAATGGCACCACAGCTGACTTTGCTCGGGAGAAGGCTGGAATGCCTCAGTTCTGTATTTGCTTCCATATCTTGTGTCCCCAACCCCTCACTCTGTACCCATCCTTCTCTGTCATAGCCAACTGGTCCTGGACTCTGTGTCCTTTGCCTCCTGAGAAAGTGGAAAAGGTTCTTTCAACCCTCGACTCTGACTCTGCCACTAGACCGGACGGCATCAACTCACGTGTCCTAAGAACCTGCTCTGCTGGTCTTGTACATCCTCTCCCTGCCCTTTTCACCCTATCATTTGTGCTAGGTCTTCTTCTATCTAATTGTAAATCTGATATCACTGCATTACATAACTAGGACACTGTACAACGTCACCAAATTTGCCTCCGCTCACATTACTACATCATTATACATACTTGTATCAAGTTTGATTTAAATCCTTGAACCCAGATTCAAAATATTAGATAATTCTGGCTGCAAGACCATGCATCCGATCAGGTTGAAATTTAAAACATATATTCCACTTGACTAGTGGATCATAACTGTGATGTTTCACATCGATTGGTGAAGAGATTCAAGAGAAATAATATATTTTTTAAAGATTTCCGTTCAAGCCAACATGGCTGCCAGACCATGTAACCTATTAATTCTTCGTGAACACCCTGGTATCTCCAAGGCTTGGGGAACATGTAGGTGAAGTTTCCCCTCGATCTGTCAAGCCATTCTGGAGAAGATTTGTATAGGTTTATTCTTCACAAAATCATAGCTGCCAAACCATGTGACCTATGATGTCATAGGTAGAGAGCTTTTTGTTCCTCATGTATAGGCGATCATACCTGTAAAGTTTCGCCTCGATCTGTTCAGCTGTTTCGGAGAAGATTTTTGAAAGTTTTTATGCTAAAAACAATATGGCTGCCGAACGTGAGCGATGACGTCATCAATCCCCCACCCTCCCCCCCCCAATACAATTTAGCTCTAGATGACCCTCAAAAGTTTTCATACTAATTGGATAAAGAATTTGACATATGCAATTATGACATCATAACGAATGTCATCAAATCAAAAATTCACACTTGTTTCCATGGGGAGTCATTGCATGAGCCAAGTTTCAATATTTTTCCATGGAGAGGTTTCTGAGATACGGAGGTCTAAAGTGTTTCCATTTTTCCAACATGGCTTCCATACCACGTGGCCCATGATGTCATAATTATCATTAAAACATTCCACATGAGTAGTTGTACCTACGGTGAAAATTTTGTGTCAATCAGATAAGTCGTTGGAGAGAAAACAGAGAAAATTAGCATTGACGGACGTATATAGGACGGATGGACTGACAACTCGAAAACATAATGCCACCATTGACCAGTGACTTCGTCAGTGGAGGCATAAAAAATGATGCAAAAACTGATCCCCTCAACGACATCCCAATCAGCTTACTTCAATCATCAGCAAGGTCATGTAATCCATCATTGCATTTGATATGAATTCCTTTCTTTTCTCCAACAGCCTCTTCTCAGATTACCAATTTGGTTTCAGACCAGGTCACTCCACTGTGGTGGACATGCTGCT
Organism: Eptatretus burgeri; assembly: GCF_056783735.1. NCBI lineage: Eukaryota > Metazoa > Chordata > Myxini > Myxiniformes > Myxinidae > Eptatretus > Eptatretus burgeri. Next base: position 75,549,768 of record NC_140965.1, read on the forward strand.
TCCACTTGCCAAACAATGGATGGAGGCCCTCAATGTCTTTAACACAGCTGTTCACCACCATCTCAGATCATCTCCAATCCAAAATCATGATCTTTTCTGCTCTCGTTTACCCTGCCCAAATCCATGCTTCCATTTTCCAGCTTTTCCTCCGTCCTTTTTTGTCTGCTACATTCTGATCCAGTCAGTGTACTAGCTCTTCCACGAGCCTCGACTATGTGTACAAAAAAAAAGAAAAAAAACAATGGCACTCGGTAGAGCGCATACCTCTTCCATGCTGACCAGTTTACATTTTGTATCCCATTGATAGACTGTATCTGGATCCGGACCTGAACCAAAATTTAATCGACTTGCTCTTGTCACTGAACTAACTCATCCACCAAATTTTGTTATAATCCGTCCACATGTTACATGAGATCAGGGCCGTCTTTCTGAACATATCTCGTGCTTGTCTGGCATCTTGCCTTACTCTCCAAATTCTCTACCTATGGCATTCAAGGCCAACTCCACACATCACTCACTGACTTCCTCTACTCTCGTAGCCAACGTGTGACACTTCATGGAATCCTTTCATCTCCTCTCCCTGTCAAGGCGAGAGTACCCCAAGGAAATGTTCTCGGCCCAGTCGTACTGATCTTCATCACTGACTCTCTGGAAAATCCTCTTTATCTAATTATGATGACTCCACCCTCTGCTATGACATCCCTCATCCTTCAGATATGCAGGCTGCAGCCTATTCCCTCTCTTCAGACCTTGAAAATAAATCACAAGCTGGTCAAACATTTGGAACATGTCTTTCAATCCTGACAAATCTCTCACTCTCACTATCTCTTTCCAAAAGGACTGTCTGGCAAACCCTCCTATCTACTTTCTCAATAAATCTCTTGAAGAAGTTCATTCATTCAAAGTCCTGGGTCTCACTATCAGCCATGATCTTTCGTTGGCAAACCATATTGCAACGTTGGCCTCCAAAGTCAGCCGCTGACTGTTCATCCTCTGTCGTTCAAAGTCCTTCCCTGGTACACCTGAACTCCGATCTGTCAACAAAGCCTTCGTCTGCGGCTTGATGGAGTGCTGCTCTCCCCTCTGGTCTGTCTCCCTTGCCTCACATCTTGCTCAGATTGACATTGTGGAAATCAAGGCCTTCAAGATCATTGAAATCTCCCACGATGAAGGTGAGTCGATGGGCTTATCACTTCACCATCACAGACAGGTCAGTGGTTTTCTACCGCCACCTTTCTGGTCTTGCACACACTGTTCTTCCCATGCTTTGTCCACCCGCCCTCCCCCCAAAGTTTCTGCAAGGCTCACACAGTCCACCATCAACTCTCTTCTGGTAAAACTACCTAAATCCAGGATCACTGCTCACCTCCACTTATTTGTTCCTCTTTTTTTCCCCACCAGTGGAATAGACTTCCACATCCTCTTCAATCATATTTTTCCCTCCAGGTCTTCAAGACAGCCATTCACCACCATCTTCGATCATCCCCAATCCAAAACCATGATCTTTTCTACCTTCGTTAACCCCACCCAAATCCCTCCTTCCAATTTTCCAATTTTTCCTCCTTTGAGCTTCCTTCTCCATGCATATGTGTTTTGCATCCTGTTTTTGTCTGCTACATCCTAATCCGTTCAGTGTATTAGCTCTTCCACGAGCCTCGACAATGTGAACAAAAAAAAAGAAAAAAGAACAGCACTCGGTGGATGCATACCTCTGCTGGGCTGAACAGTTAACGTTTTGTATCCCAATGAAAGGCTAGATCTGGATCCGGACCTGGACCAAAATTTAATCGACTTGTTCTTGTCACCGAACCAACTCATCCACCAAGTTTTGTCATAAACCGTCCACAACTTTTTGAAAAATCATGCTATATATCGTTTTTGGCATTGTTCCTCCATTGTGAAGAATCACTTAAGAAATATTTTAAAATTCTAATATCGCAAATGGATCTTCACCAATATATAATCAGTTCGTCCTTGTCACGCTCCCAACCTGTCCACCAAGTTTTGTCTGAATCCGTCCATAACTTTTTGAGATGTTTGTGTTTTTTGGTTTTTTAAAATTTTTGGGAATCCCAAAAAATTTTGGATATGGAATATTACTGGGACACATCTTGCTTGCCACTTAAGTAAGCTACAAGTGAAGGACATGTCAACTCAAGCAAGAGATGCCATTGCATACAATTTCCTGAGGCTAGTAATGATACAATAGTCGGCATTTTTTGAGAGTTATCAATAGTTTTTCATTTTCAGCTTTGAAGCATTTCTGCAATTCGTACGTCCGATGCGCTCTGAAATTACCGATCAAATGTGCACATAAAGTCACATTTCTGATTGTTTTTTTTGTTGTTTTTTAACACAAAATGCATTTTTCTCACGGCCAGAAGAGTTGTTGATCGACACGTTGAAGGTATTCTATCGGGGTGTATGAGAGGTGGATGACGAGTATGCTGATAGGATTGACTAGGATTTTTATTCCATTCCAAACGTGAAAAACAGGATATTAAATTGTTTTGTTTGAAGGTAAGCTGGATCAAATTGGTGAGATGCAATCATCAGGTTTTTATTGGCTGAGCAGGACTGAGCAGGTATGGTCCTGTTGAAGGATGCCTGAGTAAAGCACAGAGGATTTGATGTACCTGCTGCAACATTGCCTTTGGGAGTTCGAACAATTGGAAATTTCCAGGAGCAGCTCTGATACGATCCAAATATGACCGCTTCGTGAAAGTCAGATCAAAACTGTGGGATGTAAAAGTCAATATTTTCGCAGTCAAAGCGTACCTTTAGATCATGTGTTTTAGACCTTTAGATCATTCGTCATGACTTCCATCTTGGCAATGTGCTATTTTTCGATGATCGTCAGTCATGTTCAAATGTTAAATATTTGATGCAATCACTTCCCACTCATTTCACATCTTTTCCATCACTTCAACTCAACCCCCTTTTGGTGTGTAAAAATAAAGATTCCTCACGTGATGAAAGTGATCGTTTCTTGCTTCGTGACAGTTTGGTGAAATTGTATCAGATATTTTCAACAGTTCTGTCTTCAAACTGTTTGTGACTACATTCTTATAGCCCTGGATTCCGTGATGCATTCAGCAGGATTCAAGGTCTGCATAAGCATTCATTCAGAAATGCAAACATTCATGACTCATTAACATATGAATAAGGTGTACAGCTCTCACACCGTGGACAGGTCAGTGTCCTCTATATTGTTTACCTACTCTGACTTCAGCTGCCTCTGCTCTTATGGCCCTCCAACTCTCCCCAAAAACTACAGGATGTACATGTTCTTGCAGGCAAACCCCTCTTGGGTAAACTTCCAAAATGCAGGCTGACTGCACACCTTGACTCTTTTGTTCCTCCCTTATCTCATATGTGGAACCACCTTCTGGAAGATGTGCTATCCCGTTCTTCCTTCCAGGATTTCAAGCAAGCGTTGCACCACCATCTTGTGTCATCCCCATCCTGACACACAAGCTTTATTACCCCCATTCACCCTTCTGAACCCAAGCTCGTTACTTTCAGGTTGCAGTATTTATTTCCCTCCTCTATCTCTCTTGTTTTTATTTACTTTTCATTAATTCCTTGCTTATTGTGTCCAATAGTTGCCCCACTGCTTTACTGCCAGTTCATACCTTCCTTCACCTTGCTCTTCCATGAGCCTCAATCGTGTAGTGAGGGGTTCAGGGAAACCAATAACACAAATATCAAACTGACTACTGTTCATGACTCAAAAGGTAAGGATTGGACTCGGGCTCAGTTTTTAAGTACCAGGACTTAGATTTGACGTGACTACATGACTGTGAGCTATAAGTCCAATCAAACTGGGAACAGTAGTAGGCCGATTGGAAAAAAAAATTGGTATTATGTTTAGCCGAATATGAAATTATTGTAACATCATGGAGCACAAGCTATCCTGAAATGTACAAAAAGGGAGTGAAGTTTTTTTTAAAAAAAAATGGTACAAATCAAACTACTAAATTCAGTGGCGTGATAGTTCGTGTCTCCCTCGAGTCTGGAAGGTTGGCAGTTCAAACCCCGACCAAGTCGTACTAAATACTTTTAAAATGGTACGTGCTGCTTCCTCGCTTGACATTCAGCATTTAAAAGGATAGATCACAAACAAACAACCATAGGGTGGCAATCATAGTGCAGGCTTTGATCAGCCGAACTGACTCCTGTGTTGAAGTTCATTGCAAGGAATTAATATTGTTATTATTATTATTATTATTATCTCACAGTATACTTGGATTAGTACTGTAAAGTTATGTCGCCGAAGGTTTCACAGCCTCTCTTCTCGTGTCTTCCGAGAAATATTTCGTTTTCTTGCAGTCGTTTATAAAATATATACAGTTGCTTGACTTGTAACGACCAGCTGCGTGACAGCAATTCTTCATAGCTACTATTCTGTTATATTAAAATTACCTTGTTCACTTTAAGAGTAATCACTGTGTCACCACAAAACCTCGATTTAAACTGTTGACAGTTAACTCATTGCTTGTACAAAGACCAAGCAATTGAGTCACCAAACCAATTGTGCACAGCGACGCTCATCTCTTGCAAGAGAAGGCATGTCCATGACTTGCTACCACTTTCAACAAATCATCCAAGGACAGCTGTGTATCCCTGAAAAGTATGCTTCCTCAAAATTAATTCTGCTAAAGTCACTTATTTTGTTGCTGTACACTTACCACTGCCTTTATAATTGATAGTGCTGGTTGGATCACTCATATATCCTATATTCATCCAATAATTTGGCAAAAAACTGTTTTATTCACAGTTTTTGGAAGCTGTTTACAGTATTATGATCGTATGTTTGTGAAACTTTACACACATGAGAGCCTTTATTAAATGAATGGTGTGGGCTTCTGATTGTCATTGTTTTATCTCTCTCTCTCTCTCTCTCTCTCTCTCTCTCTCTCTCTCTCTCTCTCTCTCTCTCTCTCTCTCTCTCTCTCTCTCTCTCTCTCTCTCTCTCTCTCTCTCTCTCTCTCTCTCTCTCTCTCTCTCTCTCTCTCTCTCTCTCTCTCTCTCTCTCTCTCTCTCTCTCTCTCTCTCTCTCTCTCTCTCTCTCTCTCTCTCTCTCTCTCTCTCTCTCTCTCTCTCTCTCTTCTTATGTTTTGTCTGCTGTCATGAGAAAATGCACAAATTTGTTCTGTTCTTATTTGTTATCATGACCACTTGTTGTTTGGTATGTAGCACGTGGCTGATAGATGCATCATTTTCTGGAAGTACAGATGTGCCGCTGATGCATTGCCCCCCCCCCCTCCCTTACCAGTAAGCTGGTACTCATTTTAACGACTTCCGAAGGATGACAGGCTGAGTCAACCCAGCTGGGGTTATTTAAATGACATGACAGGGGCTCAAACTCAAGACCCTAAGATCTTAAGCCTGCCACCTTAACCGTCAAGCCAACACCAGGCTTGTCATAACCACTAAATCCATGCCATAGTGAAAATCAGAACTGACTACCTGCCATTTACACAAAAATTTAGTCAAACGTTTTTGGATACTTTTGTAATTGTGAGATACTCGATATGAGCTGCTGTGAAGTAAGTTGAACCATCAAACACCATAAGTTATGAGAAACGTTGATTTAAAGTTGAGATTCCCATTTTAAAATCATATTGAACAAAGATCAGTATCAGCCTCAAACATGTTAACAACTTCCATTGATATCCAAAGGTTATGCACTTTGTAAGATTATGAGCATGCACCACTCAATTTGGTGCTTCATGTAGAATAGCCCAGTTGACTTGTATAAGGTCATTTTGGCGAGCAATGTATGTATGTGTGTTCCAAAAGTTAAGAAAAACATGAGCATCAAATTCATCAATGTATGTACAGTGCCTATAGAAAGTCTCCCCCCCCCCTTTCAAAATTTTCACCTTTTGTTGCCTTATAACGTGGAATTAAATTGCATTAAATCGGGCTTTTTTCACCTATATTTACACATCGTAACCCACAACTTCCAAGTGAAAAACATATTCTACAAATTTCAGAAAGTTAATTTTAAATACAAAATGAGAATATCTTGGTTGGATAAGTGTGGCTCTTGTAGGGTTGGAATGAATGATTTATATTGGATTTATGTGTGTGAATGAGTGAGGGAAGGTTCATTGGATCCACGTCACTAACCTGTATCAGAGAGACAGGACTCACGGAAATTTGAAATCGGTAAATTTGGATGGTTTTGCAGGTAACGTTTGGGTATCTTGACATCCACCAATGAACGCAGTCTTGAGAAGGCGGTTGTTCACACGCTAAATTAGTTTTTTGGTTAAGGTTTTATCCCACAGCAGATTTTTATGTGTTTTCTGATATTTCCTACCTGCCCCAGGAGTTAGGAGTGAGGAACAAAGACATTTGCAAATATTTGAATTGTTGTGTTTAAGGGGTGTAGAACGTGAAGGAGAATAGGTAAGTTAGCTATGGCTCGCTTCCCACAGCCCCTCCTAATTTATTTCATCGGCTAATTAGGTGAGAGTCAGTTCGTGGTTAGGCCGCAAATGGTGACACCTGCACTGAACCTTGCCATTTTGCGCATGTCTACACGTGCAAATTGAAGTGCTTCGATTCCAAGTTCCACAAAGACCAACTCTGGGCCAAGCTAAGTACAAGAATAAAGGAAGGGTTTTCTTTTTATTTCGTTTCCCCTTTGTCTCTTTAAGTCTGTGTGTTGAGGCACTTCGACTTTCGGAGTTATTTACTTCAGGTTATCATTACCTTTTGATTATTGTCCTTTGTAAATAGAAGCTAGCCAAACATGCTGATTGGGTGGGGGCCCCGCCTTCCCGGGTTTCGTGCGAGCAAGCCATGCCCTGGAGGAGAAAACGGGAGTTCGGTGTGACGTCAATCAGAGTTGGGAGTTCAGTGAAGGAATGCACAAGTGCGGAGTGAGGGTCGAACGCGGTCGAGAGAGAACGTAGTTGGGATATGACCTGTAAGAACAGGGCTTTACGGCTGGCTTTCCTTCGAGGAATGAAGAAGACGGCATGATTCTTGTATCTGTGCTGAGGCGGTTTGGCTCGCGTACTGAGCAAGACGCTGGCCATCGACTCTTGGCTGGTCGTGTAGGAAGGACCTCGAGGCCTCGTGTGTATGACACCGAAGGGGACGGCACCATTCTGCAAAGAGCGTATCGGCAGGCGCGATAGACAAAGCAGCTGCCCGGGGTCTCTGGGCCTTGATGTTGAATACCACTGACAAATTGCCTGACGAATGTTCCCGCCGTGAGAGAGCGACTTGGCACCATTTTGCTGGCGGCCTCAGGGTTAGAGGGCGAGCAGCAGGTCCGGCGACCACCCCGTGTACCTCGTCCATACTCAAACCCTGGGCGTAACAAAGCATCTACAGTGACCTGCATTGCAAGATTAAGCATGTGCAAACCTTTTCCTGGCCCGACATCATGTGACTGTATCATAGCTAGTTATGATCGGTTACACGACGTAGTCTGGTGGACAAATGGGTAGAGTCCTTTTTAGAGGGTTAATGGTTGAGGTTCCTGGTCATGTCTGAGGCAGAGGGTTTTCTTTTTCCTTTTTACTATTCAACGGGATTCTCTTTGTGAGTCCACGTATCGTTGAATTGTTTTCATAAAGCAAATAATGCGGGAACTTCATGCTCTTGGTTTTAACATTCGGTTTTGATTTAACCAAACCAACATTCTGCCTCGTTCTAGTTCTTGTTAACTGGGCTGAGCTGGCAAGCTTTTTTCCCACCTTATTCACGTCGAGAACATTGGACAAGAACCGTGATTCTGATTTGTTATCTGGCCAAAACGAAGTTTTTGCAAGATATGTTAGTCAGCTTGTATGTTTTTTTTGTTTGTTTGTCTGTAATCATGTATAAAAAATTCTGCAGAGCACAGTTATCATTGGAAATTTTTGTAACTTCGCATATCAGAGGCCTATAGAGGTCCCTTTCAGCGCATAAAATTTTGAAGGTCAAGGTCAAAGGTCAAGGTCACTTTGTCGCAAATCACATGAGTCGACGAAACCCTTATTTTTGGAGTAATTTTGATTGGATCGTCTTCAAACTTCATGGGAATATAGTTCATGGTCTGGCGCTCAGCTGATTAATTTTTTGGTGGCGATTGGCCTTGACCTTCATGGTTAGCACCTAAGGTCAAACATATTTGACGCCAAGGTCAAATTTTCAAGTTTTAGTAACCATATCGTGTCGTACCTCAAATTTAACACCTCGATGAGTGCTTTCGAGATGTGTCAAGCTTGAGACATTATGACGTCATTTGGTGACGTTATGAGGCAAACGCATATTTTTCATGGTTACTCTGTAGAACGATTCTCATCGGAATCTCTCGTAGGCAGATATTCCTCAAGGAGTCGCTCTTGGTGGATAGCAGCTCTGTTCACCTCAGTGTGACCTTAAAGAAGTCACACGTGGTCACCTTTTGGCAAGATACGGGTCACCCTGCGGGTGACATTGGTTTTTATTTTTTTATCGACTACTTTTGATCACCTGCCGCCACATTTGTATTACGAGTTCGTCATTGGGCATCGACACAATGCAGTGACTCGACACATTGAAGGACCAATTTGGATATCCAACGGATCTGCTCTCATCTACCGTCTTCACGGTGATCATCAGCGATCTGCACTTCCTAGCTGTGGTGGGTTGGAAGCTTTGCTTCTGAATTGTTTTATCACAGCACACGGAGTACAACAATTTGCACAAACCAAATTTCCACAACATCTAAACCAGGCACAGTGTCTCCCTCTGGGAAGTCTACTTGAATGTTGGGAATGATGGAATCGTGTTTCCAATTGTAGATGTCCATTAAATAAATCACCAAACCTGCCATGTTCATATGAGGTAATCCCACAAGGGTCAGAGTCCACTCACTGGTAGGGATGATCGGGGAGGTCAGGTAGAACGAACCCGTCCACAGGCCTTGCACGTACCTACATCGTCGGGAGGTTTTGTTGCACGTGTTGCAAGATATCAAGGTTTTGGGCAAGTTGATCAGAAAGTTCTTTAAATCTCTCGTTGTGCAGAGGCACACCCCTTCTTCTCAGGAACTTTTCCAAGTATTTTTGGCTTCTTATAGAAGCTTTGTGAGCCATTTTCAGCAATGATTCTTATCTGGCGTGCACGATAGACATTCTCTGTCCCGATTACCCCTGTTGCGAGGAATTTCTGCGCATCCGCATTGAGCATTCTGGGGTGGATTACCTCATTTCAAAAGTCACGGTTATATGCTTTTGAAGCCTTTCAGGTTTATTTGTTGGGGGAGATGTGGAAGTACAGCACATACAAACTGTATGTTGATGACAGATTGATGATGTGGTGGGTTGGTGTATGTACAGTAAAGTAATTCCATCATGGCTGCGCACTGATCAGTGATGTGGTGTGTTTCTTGATCATTCCTGGCGTTCGGCTGCTGTTACACCTTTAATAATGCTCATCCTATCACCTATCTGGCCAGGAGATTCACCAAATCTTTCGGTGACAGCTGTAAATAAAGGTAGTTAACAACAATCTATTAAAAAAGGCAGTTAACCACCATCCAAATTTCAGTTTTACGAACTCTGTTAAATTATCCCTTCATTGACAAACAAACTTGATCACGCAATAGTGTAAGTGCAATGTTGATAAAGCTGTGTTGAACAAGCATCAACTTCCATGCTCCAAGTTCTTTGTTTGTTTGTCCTTGGAGGCTCTAAGGCTCCTGTTCGGTAGTTTTCCACTATTTGCAAATTACAAATACACTCTCCAGTAGAGCGAGTGTAATGGTTGGAGTCACGAGTGCAGACGCGAGAGGAGTAAAGTGAAAAAAAATGTAATTTTTTTTGTCCCTCGCCACTCCGAAAAGGTCAGAGACTGGGGACATTAAAATGAGCTCCGACCGATCCACCGGCCGATCATCCGTCCATGTATCTTTGTGTACGCGATATTTCAAAAACCGTTGAAGATTTGGCTTTCATCTTGCAGATGTCTATTCCTCATGACATTATCTAAACCTGATTAGATCACGGCTGTGATTGACTGAATTATGTTGCCATTGGCAACCATCTTCGGTAACTTGACTTGTGTACGTGATATCTCAAAAACCGTTGAACATTTGGCTTTCATATTACACAGATAGTCCTCATATCACCCAAAAGGCGGGGGACTGAGATTATGAGCTCCTTGTTTAAGAGAGAATTAAAATTATTATTCAAAACCAATTCCAGTATTCGGTACAGTACAGTACCATATTGCATTGTTTTTTACACATTGTTTGACTCAGAGGAGAGGAAGAGATATCCTAAAACCTCTTGTATATGGCATTTGTCCCTTCTCCTTGTAGGGACTACCCTGGTGAGTGATGAGACCTTGTCGTGGTGAGTCGATGGAAGACCTTTTTTCTGTCTCTTGCCCGCAGGAGCGATATTCTTTGCTTCGGTCATCCTCTGTCCACGTCTCAACACCAAGTTCCTGATATATAATTCCCTCAGACAATCTGACATCGATTTTTGCCCAGCTCTGAACAATCCTTCATCTATTAATAGGTTTTAAGAACTGAGAAGCATCTCGTGATCCAACCATTGTGTGAGCAGTGACTCGTTGGATTTTTTGTTGTTGCTGTTGTTGTTTACAATGTCGAGGCTCGTATGAGAGCTAACACACAGCAAAAAGGGGGGGGCAGGGGACAAGAGGGGTGGGAGAGGGAAGGACAAAAGTGGGGAACAGAGACATGAGGAGGATATCTGTGGAAGGGAGAGGTATGGGGCGGGGAACACGGGGTAAACAAGATGGACATGATAGAGACTTTGAGGTTCTTACGCAACAGGGACTTTCATGAAGGAAGGCAGGGAATTTGAAGGAGGTGGGTTTGGGGTGGATTAACGGGGGTACGAAAGATTGTGGTTTTGGATGGGGGAAGATAAGAGATGGTGGTGAACAGCTGTTTTGAAGACCTTGGAGGGAAGAGTGGGATTGAAGAGAGAGTGGGAGTTTGTTCCAAAGGCAGGAAAAAATAGGAATGAAAGTGTGAAGGTGAGCAGTGATTTTTTATTTTGGTAGTTTTACCAGAAGGAGCTTGTTGAGGACCTTGAGCGCCCTGCAGAAATAATGGGGGGGGGGGAGACATAACAGACAGAGCGCGGGGTGGGGGCGAGACCGGAGAGTAGATGGTAGAAGACAAAGACCACTGACCTGCCTGCATTGAGAGAGTGAGAGACCCAAAGACTCAGGAGATACCAATGATCCTAAATGCCTTGGTTTCCGCAGCGTGAGGCCGAGAAAGGTGAGAGGCAGGAGCACCAGCCTAGAGGGGAGAGCAGTACTCCATGAGGCTGTGGATGAAAGCTTTGTATGTGGTCAGGAGCTCAGGTGGGCAGAGGAAGGACTTTGCACGATGGAGGATTCCCAGTCGACGACTGGCTTTGGAGGTGAGGTTTGAAATGTGACTTTCCCAGGAAAGATCATGGCAGATCGTGAGACTCAGAAGCTTGAAATGAAGGACTTCTTCAAGCAACCGAGATTCAAGCATTTTAGAGTCCTTCTCCTTCGCCTTCTCCTTCGTCACATGTTTGTATAACACGTCGTAACAGATCAGGTCATGAACTATGTGCTCTGTGCAGAGCGTCCATGCTGCCGAAGCTGTTTCTACTGTTAGGGTTACAATCCTGGAAGGGTCGTCACTCCAGGCACAGAAAGTTAGGGCAGTAATTTATTCAGGGTCCCGGCAATAGCTCACCTACTCTTCACGAAGGACACCGTGTGATCTTTAACGTCTACAAAATATTGCTGGGACACGGGACGGCACGCACACTCATGAAACACCCTGATGGCAATTTATAGCCGTGTCAGGATTCGAACCCGAACAGCTTCGAGGCAGGTGTACGTACCTCCAGTCTCGGGCCTCGGCCATGCTGCCGTGTCGACAACTCATGATAACGCCATGAAACATGAAAATTACCATGAAACCCATTCATGAAGGAGACCCCTCCATGACGGCATGCAGACCCCTCCATGATGGCGTGCAGACCCCTCCATGACGGCATGCAGACCCCTCCATGACGGCATGCAGACCCCTCCATGACGGCATGCAGACCCCTCCATGACGGCGTGCAGACCCCTCCTTGATGGCGTGCAGACCCCTCCATGACGGCGTGCAGACCCCTCCATGACGGCGTGCAGACCCCTCCATGACGGCATGCAGACCCCTCCATGACGGCGTGCAGACCCCTCCTTGATGGCGTGCAGACCCCTCCATGACGGCGTGCAGACCCCTCCATGACGGCGTGCAGACCCCTCCTTGACGGCGTGCAGACCCCTGTTCGGATGGTCGTGTGGGCAAGGAATATTTTGACCAGTCACCACCATTTCATTACATCACCTCAGTCTCACAACTGGTTTTTCTCCCCCCCCCTTTTTTTTTCTTGAATACGACTTGAGGTTTTATTTTATTATTTCATAGATAATCACGGTCTTGGGTGAAAAGAGCGTTTACCTCAGTTCATCGTCACGTGACAAGACTGACTGACTGGAGTCGTGGGCATCTGAGAAGGCAGGAGGTGAAATCACGTGCAGCTGTTGGTGGTGTCAGTCCCGCACAACCACAACCACCACCACCACGAACAACAACGAGAGGTTTATAAATGACAACCTTGTGAGGATTTCTGCAGGATGGTGACTGAACACCGTATTCACCCCCTCAGCCAAGGTAGTCCCCATATATTATTTATTTATTTATTTATTTATATGTTTATTTTGTTTTTTATATATATATATATATATATATATATATATATATATATATATGTGTGTGTATTTATTTATTTACTTTTTTAATTTATTTATTTATATATATATATATTTATTTAGTTTTATATATATTTATTTATTTATTTATCTATATATATATATATATATATATATATATATATATATATATATATATATATGTGCCAGGCGATGGTACAAAAACAATCCGGGCTGTGTGCCAGAGCGTTTCCCGCTCGATTTCCTCAAGCTAAACCCGTGTGATTGCCGTGGAACGCCACCATGGCGCTTCGAGCTTTGCCTCGGCCTTTACGGAGTACCTGAGAGGGACACTGTGGCTGCACGAAGCTGCCAAATGGCCAGGACTACCGCCTGTCGCTAGGCACGCCGGGAGATTTTCGGGACCCTCGGCCATGGCTTTGTCGAACCCTCACGGTTGCTTCAGGTTCGCTCTCGAGCAACAGCCGAGTTCCTAGACGCTTGAAGCCCGGCCTCGCCTTCAAACCAGGAGTGTTCGTTCCGGTGCGCCGTCAACGCCTGGTGTTCGCCCCTCTTGGTCCGGGTAAAGACTGCGATCGCTCACGCTGAGGCCTAGTGCTAGCGCACAGGCTGCGGTGCTCGGATAGATGAGTGGTCGGGAAAGGAGGCCTTAATTTGCCTTTTGTGGGGGATCGGCAGCACTCCCCTTTCTAAGTGATGTTCTTTGGCTCATTGCTGTCGTTGTTGGAAGGAGATTTCTCGCGGGTATCAAGTTGGGATAATTTATCGGGTGCTTTGGGCAAGCATGCAGTTTCCTGGTCGTTTCCACTATTGAAACGTCATTATCATGTCATCATCGTCATGTCATCATATCACGTTTGCATCATCATGTCATCATCATGTCATCGTCATCATATCATCGTCATCATGTCAGCATCATATCATCATATCATCATCATCATGTCCTCATCCTCATCATCATCAGTCCTCGTTGCCCGAAGGTGTCGCTGCAGAGTTATCGATAAGGTTTCTCTTTCAGCGTCTTCCTACTTTCCTCATCTTTGGCTGATTGTTCTCAGCCTTAATGTGTCTTTCTTGCTGAAAGGATTGTTTTTTTTTTTTGTTTTTTTTTTGGTGTCTTGTAAAAAGGTAAACTGCTCACCTATCTTGTCCCAGGTGTTTTGAAACGGACCCTTTCATGCCTCAGCCGACGAAGTGACCACAGGCATTGTTTTCCCCGTCTGTCTGTCTATCTGTCTGTCTGTCTGTCTGTGTGTGCGTGCGTCCGCGATAGGTTTTCGTTCCCGCGATAACTTAACAGCAGCTGAAGGGAACTAAGTCGTACTTGGTACAAGTATGTACAATGATGTAAAGACGAACTGATTATACAATGGGGTCAAAAGGTCACAGGTCCCTTGAGGTAAAAAAAAAATTCCGTTACTGCGCACGAACTTGTGGAACCAGTGATGGGATTTTGACCAAGCTTGGTATCAGTTGCTATTGTGATGCAAAGATGAACTGATTAGATTTCGATATCGAGGTCAAAGGTCAGAATCTGTAATAGGTTTTCGTTACCGTGATAACTTAAGAGTGGCTGAAGAGAACCAAGTCAAACTTGGTCCAAGTATGTACTGTATAATAATGATGTAAAGATGAACTGATTATATTGTGAGGTCAGAGGTCCCGTCAGGTAAAATTTCTGTTACTGCGCTAACTTGTGAACCAGTGATGGGATTTTGACCAAATGTGGTATCAGTATTTATTATGATGTAAATATGACCTGAGTAGATATCAGTGTCAAAGGTCAGAGGTCATGTCAGGTGAAAAATGTGATACTTGAGATATCTGAAGGCATTTAAATCAAATTGGTACAAGTACGTATAATGATGTAATAATGTGGGCCGAGGCATTTCGCTCGACGTCATGACGTCGGTGTGCCCTTCTAGTTGTTTTATTTAATTTTATTTTTAACTTGGATTGAAGTTAATGCATCGACTTGGTGTCGGTGCATTATTGAATCATAGCTTTTGATGAAAAGGAATTTCTTCCTAATTGCATATACAGGGTGACCCCCCCCCACCCCAACCCCCCCAAAAAATACCACAACCTATACTATTTAATATAAAATCCTCATTTATCACTCCAGTGGCACAGTGTTTGGCACAGATTACCTTGAATCGGTCATGACTGTCTGTGTTTGAATGATGTGCTCCAAATGTTTTCCACGGTACTGCAAGCACACTTTGATTTGACGGGCAAAATAGTTGATCACTAACGCATTGAGCAAATTTTATCAATATAATTGTTGCTTTGAGTTCTTCAATGGATTTTGACCTTCCTCTGTAGATGTTGTCCTTCAGATAGCCCCAAAGATAGAAATCTGGTGAGTGCGGGATCCATTCCACAGCAAGTCTTCGACTGATGATTGTCACCAAAGTGCAAAATGAGCCAGTTCAGTGAATCATTCGAAGTGTTGGGAGTGACTCCTTCCTGCTGAAACCATTGTTCCTCTCTCATAACCCTCCTGTCACTGCCTAGGGCCCTCCAAAACTTCCGAAGAACTTGGATGTAATGTTTCGTATTGACAGTCAATGTTGCATGTTGCCTGTTTCATCCTCAACCAGAAAGGGCTTAACATTCCATGTTCACTGATTGCTACTGGGGCAGTGCATTTTTCTGAGTGGTGAGGTCGCTCGAGCACTAGATCGGGGGATGTCATTCTCCAGTACACGCAGTTATTGGAGTTGACATGGCCATAAAGAAGGAAGTGGGCCTCGTCAGAAAGCCAGACATTGTCAAGGAAGTTCTGCCTTTCTTCAAACTTGTCTGCAGACCACTGGCACATTGTCACTGTTTTCTACATATGGGTTGCAGTTATTTTGTGTTTTAATCTGAATTTTGTATGGAGACAGTTTCATATCGTGGATTCGGATTCTTCTCACTGATTCACCTGGAATTCCATGCTCTTGACTCCGCTGACTGAGAAATTTATTTGGCTTTCTACCGACTGAATCACGAACAAGGTTGATGTTCTCAGGACACGTTGCATCTTGAGGACATCCCGAATGTGTTGGTCCTCCAGCACTTTTACTGTTGAGATTTGCGACAGTGCCTTTTTTCTGAACTTTTTGACCCAGGCAAATATCGATGACTTGCAGGGCACACTGTACGTTCCAAACTCCTGTTTAAAACTCGATTTGAGTCTTCTTGTCAGAGTTTGTTTTAAGAAAAATAAATCTCCACAGAATAGGTTGTCTGCCAAAGTGTCCACGGCATCTTTAAAAAGGGAAGAACCACCAACTTTCAAAGTCTCTCTTGTCATTCACTCTTCTTAAATCAC
Organism: Eptatretus burgeri; assembly: GCF_056783735.1. Taxonomy (NCBI): domain Eukaryota; kingdom Metazoa; phylum Chordata; class Myxini; order Myxiniformes; family Myxinidae; genus Eptatretus; species Eptatretus burgeri. Next base: position 75,565,819 of record NC_140965.1, read on the forward strand.
CTGAAAAAACAAACAAGAGGTTTTCACAAGTAAGATGGAAGATGTTAGACAAAAGATAGATTTCACTTTTTTGGGGGTCAACCTATACTTTTGTATTGAAAAGTAAAACTACAGTTCACATTCATTGGACTACATTGCTGCTGCAATATAGTAATATTGTTGTGGGCCGGGGGTCGGTCACAAGGAACGGCCACCAGGTGGAGCAGTAGAGCCGTCTCCCACCGAACGCCCGGAATTGCAGGTCGTAACCTTCGGACAACTCCGAAGGTCATGGGTCACTTAAGGACCGTGCTCACCAATTCTCTGCCGGCGTGGGGTATGGTTAATAGCCAAATTTCAATCTACCTAAGTACTCGCGTCGTCAAATTACCGGGGAGGTCACACCCTCGACAGACCTTGGGCGGAATGGGCCGTTTACCGAGCCCGAACCGGGTATAACCCGAGCGGTGATTACCAAGGTCCGTCGGTCCAAATGAAAATTACGGCACCATGGCCTCCCTAATTCCCAATACGCACCGTGCTAAACCAATGAAAGAAAGTGACAGACAACGAGCTGGTACATTGAACAATCGGGGTTTATTTATAATAGGGCAGGGGAGCACAAAAAGAGCAGAGTTAAACCGACTATCAAGAATAAATGCGAGTAATGTACAAGGCACTTAAACAATTGCTACTTATAGACTGGGCCCACAGACACACACACACACACCCAAAATTAATTGTGGCCGCGGCCTTTATTTGGCCCTTCAGCTCGGGAGGGAAGGCGAGCTGAGGGCAAGAGTCTGCACTTGCACCTGTCTGCCTCGTGCGATCTGGTAGAGCTTATCCGGTGGCGGGACTCGAACCCACCGCCTCAACGCAGCACCAAGCACCAGGAACGAGGGATCGAGCGACGAACGCCAGCCAGCACGAAGGTGGACGAGGCGTGAGACGACGAGGCGTGAGACGACGAGGCGACAGGCGATCAAGGCCGAATTAAGCTTCCAGGCGGATCAGACGACACCAGGCGAGGCAGACCCAGACAGCCAGACAGAATGCGCCGATCACTATTCCTCTCCCAAGGTGGGAGGGATTTCTTCCCTGGCCACTCGCCTCCTGATTGGACGGTTGCGTCGTGCGATTCGCTGGCCGTCCCTCATTGGACAGGCCCACGGTAGGCGGGGCAACTCCCACCCTTCTGGGTGGAGTCCCGATCTGAGGCGATGAGCCTCCGAAGGGCGTGCCCTTCTTCTCGTGGGCGGAGTCGGCTCTGGAGCGAGGAGTCCCACCCACGTCCGCAGCCAGAAACACGTGCGCTATGGCGTCGGTGGAGCGAGGCGACGGTGCCGCCGCTGTTGTTGTTGTAAAAAAAACTAACTAAAAAATAACTCTGCACACACAAAATTCCCACAGAGAATGGATTCTAACTCTACACATACACTTAACGAAATAACTGAACTTTTGGACTGCTGACTGTCTGTGTGCAAGAGGCTTCAAATCCGTAACAATATTTCAGCATGTGTGGGTGAGGCAGCGTGAGGGGAGGGGAATGGGAAGGATGCGTGAGGGGAGGGGAATGGGGAAAGCTATGTGAGGGGAAGGGGAATGGGGAGGCTGCGTGAGGGGAGGGGAATGGGAAGGATGTGTGAGGGGAGGGGAATGGGGAAAGCTACGTGAGGGGAAGGGGAATGGGAAGGATGCGTGAGGGGAATGGGGAAAGCTACGTGAGGGGTAGAGAAATGGGAAGGATGCGTGAGGGGAATGGGGAAAGCTACGTGAGGGGTAGAGAAATGGGAAGGATGCGTGAGGGGAATGGGGAAAGCTACGTGAGGGCGAGGGGCATGGGGAGGATGCGTGAAGGGGAGGGGAATGGGGAGGAGGCGTGAGTGGGAGGGGGAATGGGGAGGTTGCGTGAGGAGGGGGAATGGGGAGGTTGCGTGAAGAGAGGGGAATGGGGAGGGTGCGTGAGGGGAGGGGGAATGGGCAGGAAGCGTGAGGGGAATGGGGAGGCAGCCTGAGTTGAAGGAGAGGAGGAGGACAACGAAGACAAGCATCCTGAGAATGAGGAGGAGGAGGAGGACGACGACAAAGATGGGCATCCTGACGAGGAGGAGGAGGAGGCGGATGATGACAATGATGATGACGATGAAGACTGGCATCCTGAGAGGAGGAGGAGTAGAACGACAACGACGGGCATCCTGGAAGAAGGAGAAGGAGGAGGAGGTCAAAATGGGCTTCCTGAGAGGAGGATGTAGAGGTGGTCAATGACTGGCATCCTGAGAGGAGGAAGAGGAGGTCGACAACGGGCATCCTGAGAGGAGGATGAAGATGAGGTCAATGACGGGCATCCTTAGAGGAGGAGGCAGAGGAGTTCGACAACGTGCATCCTGAGAGGAGAAGGAGGAAATCATAGACGGGCATCCTGAGAGGAGAAGGAGGTGGAGGTCGACGACCGGCATCCTAAGAGGACGGCTTCGATGACAGGCATCCCAAGGCAATTCACAAACATTCAAAATAAGGAAACTGTGGTCCAATGCACTCAACATGTACTGCATCGGCAAATGTGTGTGTGTGTGTGTGTGTGTGTGTGTGTGTGTGTGTGTGTGTGTGTGTGTGTGTGTGTGTGTGTGTGTGTGTGTGTGTGTGTGTGTGTGTGTGTGTGTGTGTGTGTGTGTGTGTGTGTGTGTGTGTGTGTGTGTGTGTGATGGGAGCAATGGGTTGGCGCTTCACTCCCTCCTACCATACACCGTTGTGGACACTCGAGGGCCTAGTCCGAGGTGTATAACAGAATATAATGTGTGTGCAATGGCAGCAATGGGTTGGCGCTTCACTCCCTCCGACTATACACCGTTGTGGACACTCGAGGGCCAAGTCTGAGGTGTATAACAGGTGGCATCTGCCGTATATAATGTGTGTCATTATATATGTGTCAATATGATTGGGTCTTGTTGTGTGTGTGTGTGTGTGTGTGTGTGTGTGTGTGTGTGTGTGTGTGTGTGTGTGTGTGTGTGTGTGTGTGTGTGTGTGTGTGTGTGTGTGTGTGTGTGTGTGTGTGTGTGTGTGTGTGTGTGTGTGTGTGTGTGTGTGTGTGTGTGTGTGCGCGCGCGCGCGCGCGTGTTTGTGTTCGTTCTCGTTATATCCATATGTTGGCTTCAGAAGGTGGAACAGAGTCCTCCCAGGTCTCCAAGTATCCGCCTCCATTTCGGTAAGGGTGGTCACGAATCATGGACCAATGTGTGAAGTTTTGTTCCGAGGGTTCTTGTGAGGATCGTCATTGAGCCCTGGACAATTTCCAACTGAAGTTCGTTTGTAGTAATAGTCCAAGTGATGGTTTTTAAGATCACTGTAAGGTTCTTCTTCTTCATTCCTGTTGTTTCACGTTTGTATGGAGTGTCGTATTGCAATGGAAATTACGCCAAAAAGATGACCTCAGTGGCTTCAATTCACTCATTGTGCAGTTAATTGGATCTCTTCGTATTTTTGACCACTTACCTCGCGATGTGTGTCACCGATGAATTGAGTCTGCAGTTCAGCTCTTACAAAATACTGAGTTTTCAATAAATGTAATTCCTGTCAACAGGATGTAGCCTTGTCTAGGAGATAGTGAAGAAAGAAAGGAAAGGTGAGGATAAGCACCATCAAAATACTTGGCACGGTCGTTGGACCATCGCGACCCAGACACTTCGGGAGGGCAGGTTGGAGGAATACTGGTGTCTGAAATGTGGAAGTGGGAAGTGTGATGTATTGCAATGTGAGGGGTGTGGTGTCGTGCGAGAGTAAAATGTGAATGCGTGTCGGGTTATTGCGTCCACAGTGGATGGGATAGAGGTGGGTACAGAGAGATGGTAGAATAGATGCGTGAGGAGGAAAGTCCCCATCCTAACCATGTAGATATCTGGACGTGTGAATGGTGTTCCTCTGTGGGACACTCCCCCTGAGTGTTCCAACCTCATGGTACTGCATGTTATCTCCTCCTTCCCACTTGATCACAAGGACTCGTGGCACCTTGCGCTCCGTGCTGATCCGCCTCTGTGTGGCCGGTTAGCGACGCCATCTGGCTCCGCGGTTCAGTGGCTCCAACAGCAGCGGTATGACAATGACAAGACAGTGAGATGCACTCGTACCCACGATCAAGCTGTGGAAAAGAAGAGTGAAGAAGGGTAGCCGCAAAACTACTAAATGGCTCTGCGCCACTCCTTTAAAAGGTCCTGGGTGTAGGGTGGGGCGAGGACCAGATAGCGACACGCTGTGCCCCAAATCCCGCTCCTCTGTTGGGCCACAGCGGTCTTAGCCATGGCCCACCAGGCTTCAGAACCGGAAACTGGCTCAGTAGCTTGCCAACCTTGGCACGACTCGGAGCTCCTCACTTTACATGGGGCCACGCTCCCCGAGCACGCACCCCTGCCCCGAAAGTGCGCCGATCGTTATTTTGACGTAGAATGGATTCGGACTTCTCCCGCTACCCATATGCTCCTCCACGAGCCGCATGCACATTCGGGACCCGTATCAAGTCCTTGAATCACCCTTCCTGCAGCCCCCTCCTCGTCCCTTGAGGTTTCGCCTTGGTTTGATGACTGGGTGAGGGCAGTTACAATGATGATGATCGAGCAGGACGCTCACACGGGACGTTCCCGGTGAAATGTGGTGGTAATTGTGTCTAGAGTGGTTGAGCGGCGCCCAGGGTAATGGCCGGTGCCGTGTGGCGCTCAAAGTAGAATGGCGAATTTTAGCGTGGTCGGAGTGTGAATGGTTCTGAGTATTTCTCCCATGTGTGGGAGGCGGTAGTGGGGAAGATGGTGAGGTTCGTGGAGCGAGATGAGGATTGAAGTGAGGTGTCGGTTGAGAACTGGCACGCACATGTGTATGGAAAATGGCACGCAAACTCGCCAAGGAAGAGAAGAAGCTGGTGATCGGCAGAGAAGCTGGTGATCCAAACAGGTCGAACGCACTCACAGCGTGAACCCGCCAGAGGTGCTGGTAACCGAACATGCGGGAGGTACTCGCAGCGTGCCTGCTAAATTGTTATTGAGTGTCATGCGTTCTTGCATGCATGTTTTGTATAACAGCTCGAAGGAAAGGGTTAAAGTGGAGGTCAGAGTGAGGATTGAAGAGAGATATATTCGACCTCACTACGAGTCTCACACAACGCATTTCATCCCATTTACCCACTACACATGAGGAGAGGACTAACTATATGAATACTAATGAAATAACTGTCTTGGGGTCACTGTATGTTGTGTGCCATTGCCTTGGAGTAAAACAGTATTGCATACACAAGTGTCAGAGGATCAAATGACACCAATTTAGTATCTCTGCCAGGTTTCCTTTAAACAGTGAAGCTGGTCTCTGCAATGATAAAGACAGCATGTCATTAACATGGCTCAACAGGACATATGAAGAATACTAATCTCATGATACAGGGTGCAAGGGGTAATTTTGGAGCATGTCACACAGGAGAAGGATCTGGGGGTGGTAATAAATATGGGAGGTAAGCGGGCAGCACAGTGCCAGGCAGCTAGAGGTGGAGCAAATAGGGTTTTAGGCCGTATTCGGAGGGGGATCAATTATAAATCAAAAGAGGTGGTGTTAACATTGTACAGGCATTTAGTGAGGGCCACATATAGAATATTGTATGCAGTTTTGGTCACCACAACTCAGGAAGGACATAGATGCCACAGAGAGGGGTTCAGCACAGGGCGACCACATTGATTCCTGGCCTAGCTAGACTCAGCTATGAGGAGCAGCTGAAGGAGACAGGGCTTTATACACTAGAAAGGAGGCGGTTATGAGGAGATATGATGGAGATGCTTAAGATAATGAAAGGTGTCGATAAAATAAGTGCAGATTAATTATTCAACAGAGTAGACAGTGATAGGACTCGGGGACATAGCCTGAGAGTAAAGAAGAGGAGAGTTAAGATGTGCAGATTAATTATTCAACAGAGTAGACAGTGATAGGACTAGGGAACATAGCCTGAGAGTAAAGAAGAGGAGAGTTAAGATGTGCAGATTAATTATTCAACAGAGTACACAGTGATAGGACTAGGGGACATAGCCTGAGAGTAAAGAAGAGGAGAGTTAAGATGGTAGCAAGGCAGGGGACTTTTACTCAGAGAGTAGTTAATGTATGTAATGGTCTCCCCGAAAAGGTAGTGGCAGCAGAAACAGTAGATAAGTTTAAATTGGAATTCGATAGGTACCTGGAAGTTATGGAGATGGAGAAGTATAGGGATGTTGATGAGACTTTTAGGTAGTTTGAGCATTGATGGGTTATCGTGTGCATGTGTACGGAGTGCTGTTGGCGGGGTTTCGTCAAGGGGTGTTGTGTGGTTGTTGATGTATGTTTTTAACCAAACCCATGCCCCCTCCCCTGAGGAGAAGAAGAAAAATATATTTTCCAAGAAGAATTTAGAAACTACAAAAACTTAAAATACATAGATAAATAAAATAACACAAAAACACTAATAAATAAATAAATAGATAAATTTTGCATTTTCTTCTTTGGATCTTGTGATGATAAATTAATGTGGTGTTGATGTCATGCAGGCATGATGGTGGGTTGAATGGCCTCCACCTGTGTCTGATTTCCTTGTATTTATTTATTTATTTAGCCTATATTCCCATTTTTCCTTCCTACCCACTTGACATTGTTGCCATTCCACTTCCATCTCCTCAACATTCATAAGTTATATCTTGTTATCTAATTGTAAAAAAACTAATCGGCATTGAGACAGAGCGTCCACACTTTTTTCTGGTATTCAAGTCGTCCAAATACCCCCTTTCCCCAAATAATTAAGGAATGGTCACATGGCCATGAAATTTGGCACAGATATTGGTTATTTTCCTGTGAAGCGTCTTGATCCCTGTTGTTCATTGCATGGCCCGCGAGCCACTGGCGGCCTAAACTGTGGCCGATAATACACAAATGTGAAAAATGCCCATCTTAATCCACCATAAATGCTCTCAAATCGGTTTCAAATGAGTGTTGCAACACGAAGCATAAAAGTAATACAACTACATCAGGATATAGTTGCAGTGTACAAACAATTACGCCTGCAACCCAGTTAACCAAAACAAAGAAGAGTATGTGGAGGCAGGCCTAATAGCAGCCATTATGGAGTTCTGCAGGCGGTGTGGCAGCTCTCACGCTGATGTCTTATCGGCAAAATGACCCCCCCCCTCCCTAAACCAATCATGAAGATCACTGGTCTAGACATTATCACATTTTACATGGAGTGGGCAATACCATTGGAGTAAAAGTCACGGTGTTTTATTTTCTTCTGTGTCCTTTTGGGGGTTGGAGTTGAGGGAGGAGTGAGACTCAAAATCTCTATTTTCCAGTAATTTTCCAACTTTATGCAATCTGATAACTCAAATTGATATCCCTGCAAGCTACGAACATTCCTCTTTTACAACAGTGCTTCATTGTCCTCTCAACATGATGGCATGGTCTCTATCTTGAACAAATATTGAGCAACAGTAATGTAATCTTGTAGGATTTCCTCCTCTTTCAACGCGTGTCACATAATGCTATTTTCTGCTCGGCCATGGGAATTTCTTCGGGCCTGTCGGGCTGCCATTTATCACAGTTAAAATGCTTATTGGTGTAGTGTACTAATTTGAAACTTAGAGTATTGAACTATTCTCTACATTTTGATCCATAAAAATGCAGAATTGTGAAAATTTTGTTGTTTATCTTGAAGGGGAAAAGAAAAGGGTGAAATTTCCAAGTAGTTGCAATTTAGCTGTTTGTCTCGAGCTGTGGCTTCCTGGAGCCACACTGTCAAGCATTTCCCTTTCCCCACAAGGCTCTGTACTGGGCAAGTCACACTGCAGTGCACGGTGTACTGTGGCATATTTGAAATGTAATTAATGTTTGCCTAGCGATTATTAGTAAACTTGTTGGAGGCAATGTGGCGAGGTCACGTGGAATGAATTTGGCTGTAAATGGAGTTTGCTTATGACTTGGTAGGTGTATTGTCTGGAGGGAGGTAATAACCTGGCTTGGACCCAAGATATATTTTGCGATGGAATTCCCCGTTGCTATGTATCAAGGTGGTTTGGTGCCAAGGTATCTTGTACTCCAACGTTTTTTACATGCATAACAAATGTCACTAAGTATATTTCAATGCTGTGGACTAATAGATAAACCAAAAATTGTTTAATTGAAGTGCACTCACTTGTCACTCTGTGACTGAGTTATCATCATCATCTTCTTCTTTTTTTTTCTGCAGGATCTAAGGCTGCAGTGGTGTGTGTCTTGTGCCTTGTATACATACCACACACACACACACACACACACACACACACACACACACACACACACACACACACACACACACACACACACACACACACACACACACACACAAAACAAATATGCTGTATAAGTTTCAATGTGATATCTTGAAAAATTTCTGAGATAAAGCAATAATAAAATCACAAAAAGACCCATTTGATTATAATGGAGTGGAATTGTTGTCATGGTAACCGTTGACCCCATAAAAATGGCCAAATCAATCGTTCTGATTTTTGGTGAACAAATTCAGTGACCCATTAAGCAAACCCTGTTCAGATTTCAAGTCGATGGAATGAAAATTGATGATTTTATGACATTGACCTTTTACTTATTCACCTCAATAACAATAGGCTTCCAGATTTTGACTAATTCTATCAGGTGGTTACGTTTAGTGGACATCGGTTTAGAATTGCGACCTATAAGTGACTGACAGACAAACAAACCAACAAACAAGGAAGATGTCGTACATAGCACAATACTTGCGATATCCAAAGAAACAATAGTTGCCATGGAAACAGCAATTTGGCAATTTTGAAAATTTGACCTATCAGGTGTTTGTTTTACATGATTGGTTATTATGCATAACAACTTTGGCTGATACTTTTTCTAACTGCTCCTGAACGGGTGTTTTACGTGTTTCGGACAGCCTTGACCTTGACCAATTTTATTTTTATAAAATATATATAATATATTACATATATGTACAAATAAGCTGTGCAAGTTAATAAGTTTCAATTTAACATATTTAAAATTTTTTGAGGTATGGTAATAAATTTGGAAATTGTCCCATTTGATTATATTATAATGTGGCAGAATTGTTGTCACAGAAACCATTGACTTGTCAAAACAGCTAAAACGATCATTCTGATTTTTGGTGATCCAATTCTGTGACCGGATATGCAAATCCTGTTCAAATTTCAAGTCAATCGGATGAAAATTGATGATTTTACGCAACCTTGACCTTTGACTCTTTTAGCTTTTCACCTCCAAAACAATATGCTTCAAGCTTTTGATGGGTGAACTAATCTAGTGACCCAATATGTAAATTCTATTCAAACTAGCAGATCACCCACCTGGAGGGTGGGTGGAGATTGCACATTACTTGATGAAAAATTATTCTATAGATGTTTGTATGTTGAAAAAGTCTTGAGGGCTATAAAGGGTCAAGGGAGTCCAAGGGGTCTAAAGGGTGTAGGGGGTCTAACGGGTATGTTCCAATAGTAATTAGGGGTCGAAAGAGTCGAATTGGGTCTACATGGTACTCGGAGTCAAAAGAGGGTCTAATTGGTTTAAAGGTCTTAAGGAGTCTAAAGGGTCTTAAGCTGTCTAAGGGGGTCTGAAGAGTCTTAAAAGGTCTTGAGGGTCTGAAATGGTCTTAAAGGGGTCTACAGGTCTAAATGGTACGTTCCAATAGTACGTAATTAATAGACCAAGTCATGGTCCGATAATACGTCATTAATTGATGTATTCACGGTCCAACTCGTGTTCAAACACCACGTAATCGATTGACATACTCGCATGGGTCGACCAAGGATTCACCTCGATGAGGATTTGCCGTCCACCCGTGTTTTCGGTTTTATATATTTAGATATGAAGTCCATCGGATGAAAATAAACAACTTATGTGGCCGTGACCTTTGACCTATTGACCTCAAACAATAGGCTTCTAGCTTGTGACTACCTCTACCTCTACCAGGCGGATACTTTTTGTGAAGATCGGAGTAAAATTCAGACAGACACATAGATAGACAGACAGACCAGACCACCCCAGACCAATCCAGAATAACAGCCCAGACCAGCAAATATATTTGCAAAAATTTCATTTCACAAGTAATAGAAAGTGTCACTAGCCAGTCTACAACTGACACTTTCATTTTGTACAGTATTTTTTCCAGTGTTTAAAAAATGTATTCATTATTTCGTTTTGTATTGGTTGTGTTTTTCATTTAAAATTTATTGCTCTTACCATTTGTTTATAAGTCTTGTTCTGCATCTGTGTGAACAGACAGTTTTGGATGTGGAGACAGCTGTATACATACACATTGCTGGCTCAAGGCAGTACAAGCAACTGAAGTTCTGTGAAGACGACGGTTTTGTGAAAAAGTATTTGGAAAAACAAATTTAAGAAGATAAAAATACAAAGTAAAAGTGACTGTGGAATATAACTCGCTGTGGGAGAGGAAGTGAAAATTTGTTACAAAGAGACTTTGTAGTGAAAACAAGAAGAGAAAAAGAGTGGCTTGCTTGTGGAAACCCTCTTGGGAGGCAACTGCAGCATGCTGGATCCTGTGGCTCGGTGCCATGAGCAAACCACACCGGCTGACACGATCGTCCGCCGCAGCCAATGGTCTCGATGAAAGCTTCTTCGGTCGCAGCCTGCGTAACCGCAACGTTAGCCTTCCTGACGAGCAGCTACAGACCAAACCGCTGGCACCATTGCGAAGTCGTCATGAGTCTGGGTCATCATCTTTGTCGGGGATGCATGATTTGCAATATCTTACCAGCCGCAAGCGAATGCTGTCCGGTACTGAAAAGGACGAAAGCACAAGCAGTGAGGCTTTGACAACATACAAACGAGCAAAGCGACTTCGGCGCTCAGAACAATGTGAGGTATTGGTGGAGGTCAAGGATAATGTCGCCGAACTTGGGGCAACGCTAAAGTGTGTGCGCCGTTGTTTAAATCTCAACTTGACTTCAGCCATAGTTGAAAAAGGTAATGTAGACAGAGAGGAGGATGAAAAGGAAGAAAGTGAGAGAAATAATGGTGATGATGTGGTAGTTGGAATTGAAGAAGAAAAAGGTACAGAGCTTAATGCTCAGAATTATTCAACTATGTGTGGAAACACAAACCAGCACTTGGATACTGGTGAAAACAATGGCAATACAGACTCTGCATCACAAATTGTGGGAGGTGGAAACGTTTTGTCCAATGGTTGCAAATTTTGGAGCAACGAAAGGAAAAATAACATGGAAATTCCGGTTTCGGAGAGGCATAGCTCGAAAGGTGCGATGGAAGAAGATACGACAATGCTCAAATCTGTTCAAGCGGTTGGTTGCCAGCCATTGTCAAAGGAAGTGTTGGAAGGTGAGGTAGATGTGGTTGGTGGTGACTCTTCATTTGGTTCAATGGACCAGGATGCAAATGTGTCACCACTGTCACAGCGCCAAATTCTGAATCGTGGACTCCCTTTCTCGTGGCATCAAGAACTTTCATGCCTCTCCGCTTCTGTCAGGTCTTCTCCAAGAAAGCGAAAAGTGCACAAGGTCTGTGAGAGCCAAATAGAAGAGACCGATACCAGTATGGAAGATGAAGGAATGGACTCAACACAATGTAGACTTTCTTTTATGAATGAAAAGCCTTTACCACAGGCAAGTGATAATCCTGAAAATGTAGATAAGAAACTGAAAAGCCTAATAAATGAACAAAAGTTTGAGGAGGATGTGACTGAAGATGAACAGGATGATGATGAGGATGAAGAAGAAGAAGAAATTGCGGAGGAAGAAGAAGAAGAAGAGCCAGATGTGTATTATTTTGAGTCTGACCATCTTGCTTTGAAACACAACAAGGAGTAAGTATTTACCTAATATTGAGAATATCATGATGAAATTTCTCAGAAAAATTTTTTTTCTTTATTTATTCATTGCAGCACATCACAAAATGTAAAGCCAATGTTCTTTTAGTAAAAGTCTTTTTCTCTCTATTACATATGTGTGTGGGGTATGGGTGGAAGCCCACAATGGGGAAGGAGGGGGTGGGGATAAGGCTTCACCTTGATGGCCACCTGGTTTCCCAATGCCCCCCCCCAACCCCCCATATCCAAACCCCAAAAAATCCAAGTGTCACATTTTTTTTTTGCACTCAGCAACCAATAATGGAAAAATCAAATTGTTGTTGGCTAAATCATAGACATTAGCAAAGCAGAAAATTTCATCAATGCTTGCCAGTGCATTCACTCCTGAATCCTAATATTCCCTGCCTGTCGGGACAGGAAAGGTGGGGGGGGGGTCTTTCCCTCCCCAGGATTTTTTTCATTGTATTTGTGGGACCATTTAATTTTGCTAATTCCTCTTTTCCACTATGTAATAGATTTTTTCTATTCTGTTGGAATAAAGCCACACCATACACTGATGACGGTCTACACACAACCCTTATCCATTGTAGCACCCATGCGCTGCTAATATATTGATAACTAACAATTCTTGTAACAGCAGTCATTAATTTGAAATATATGACCTTTCTCTGTGGAGAATCACCTGTTCAATCTAAATCTGAGCTCTGCTTTGTTCTGTCATGGCTTAATGTTTTCCTTGACATCATGAAATTTTAATTCTTAGTTGATGGAAAATGTTCAGAAAGATCGACTTTTCACAGGAAAAAGAAAAAGTGCTTCCAGAAGTTTCTAATTATAAGCAAACAACTGAATGCATCTGTAGAATTTTAAATTATACACTGTATTTTAATTATACACGGAAAAAGAATGTAAAGTTACATAATTCATGTATTAGGTCATAATTTGTTGTATGATCAATCACAGCAACAACTAGAAGGGCACTCGGTAGAGCGCATACCTCCGCCACGTAATGCCTGATCCACGAGAACATGTCGGGCCCAATACATTTTTGAAATATCATGCTATATCAATTTTGGCCCTGTCTCTCAAAGAATCACTTAAAAAAAATTAAATAACTCTCCGTATCCAGATACGGATTCGGATCTTCACCAAAATCTAATCAGTTTGTCCTTGTCACACACCCAACCTGCCCACAAAATTTCATCCAGATCTGTCCAAAACTTTTTTGAGATATCCTGTACACAAACAGACAGAAAGGGGTGAAAACATAACCTCCTTCACCTTCGGTGGTGGAGGTAACTAGAAGGGCACTCGGTAGTGTGCATAACTCCTCCAGGCTGATTATTAGTTTGTTTTGTATCCCACCGATCGGCCGGATCCCGATGGCCCTGAACCAAAATTTAATTGGCTTGTTCTTGTCACATAACCAACTCATCCACCAAATTTCATCTGAATCCGTCCATATCTTTTTTGAGATATCGTGCATTCTTCTGTTTTAGCCTAATCACTCAATGGTGAAGAATCACATAATAAATTAGAGTATCCGGATCTGGATCTTCACCAAAATTTAATCAATTTGGCCTTGTCACACACCCAACCTGTCCACAAAATTTCATCCGAATCTGTCCACAACTTTTTGAGATATCCTGTACACAGACAGGGGAGAAAACACAACATCTGTTCACCTTCGGTGGGCGGAGACAATGAATAACATTTCTACTGTTAAGTATATCATTGGTTGTAGCCTGGTGTTGGCTTAGTGGTTAGGGTGGCGGCTTGGGATCCAAGGGTCCTGAGTTCAAGCCCTGTTGGCTGCTGAATTAACACCAGGGGGTTGACTCAGCCTATCATCCTTCCGAGGTCGGTGAAATGAGTGCCAGTGTACTGGTCCCGGTGTATGCCCCGGTTAGAATAGGTGTACCATATCCCTGTGTGTCGTAAGAGGCGACCAGGGTTGGCGTCAGGAAGGGCATCCGGCCATAAAACATTGCCTCAAGAAAAAGCCAAACCTCTGCACAGCAGGGAAAAATGGCTGTAAAAACGGTCATTTTTTTATTATAGTATATCATTGGTTACGCCATGCAGATAATCATATTGTTTTTGAAGATATTGTCGTGTCCAGGGGTTTAGCCCCTACCTGGACGGAGGGACAAACAGTTCTCCCCCCCGCCCCCCTTTTTAGTGATTAATGGCACGCGAAAGAAATGGCGGTAAAGGACGGAGGCACATGGGTTGTATTCTCGAACCCACAACAGATACACGGACACAAGTAAATGAAATTAAATTAAATGGATAATTTAATGACAGTAATAAAATATGTACAATGACAATAATTCAAATTTTAATGATGAAAGAAAAACGGGAGGTAATCTACAGCCTAAATTCCTACTTGAGGTGCCTCTGCACTCAGACACACACAGACAAGGGGTCATATAAAATAAAAGAAATATAGAAACCCATTTTTGTTCCTTCACTTAGCTGAGTCCAGACTATCTCTTTGCTGAGGAAGTGTGCTCGGACCGCGTCGTCGCTGCACGGGTAACCATGACCCCAAAATGGCGCCAAGCAATTTCTGAGGCAATATTCGACGTCGGGGCTCCTGAACAGTGGTGTAGCTTCTTCGTCGACCGCGCTTGTCGATCCCGCTCTCTGCTGAATGGCGCCGCTCCCTTCGGTGATATACATGAGGCTTCGAGGTCCCTCTCTCATGACCAGCCAAGAGTCAATGGCCAGTGTCTTGCCCAGCACGCAGCCAATTTGCCTTAGTATGAATACGAGAATCACAGCTATTTTGTCATGCCGAAAGGAGGAGGAGAGGAGATTGGGACCATACTCTTTGCAGAGCGTTGGTGCTGCTTAAGAAATCTCTTCATGCGTCAAAGGAAAGCCAGCCGTAATGCCTTGTCTATCTTGCTTCTGTCCCACTTTGAGCCTTCGTCTCCGACCATGTCTGTCTTCTCCGGAAACGACCTGCATCCCTGTTCTCTTGCTGAGACGCATTCTACTCTTTATTTTATTTTTTTGTTTGCCTCCCTCACACCGAATTCCACTCGTGTGTTCGCTTCTGGCTACGAGCTGCTTCACCCATCCTCTGACAAACGTGGCCCCTCACGCTCTTCTTCTTCCTACGTCATGCCCATCAATCATCAGCCTCAGACGTGACTTCGCCTGCCGTCACCCTTGGAGGTGGGGCTTCTTCCTACTTTGTCATGCAGCTCAGTTATAATGGTTGTTGTAGTTATAAATACGTAATTCTATCATTGCTGGTTTCTAATACAAAAAAAATTGGAAAAGTCACAGGAGGGCATTTGCATATTGGGGGAAATTATCCTTAATCCCAATCTAATTAACACAACACCACCCCCCGTGTTGTGATGAGTAACACTGAAGTTCACAGTTTCCCTACTGAGTTTACATCAAAATGTTTCCTGCACGTCCACGGGCCAAGCAACTCTATACGATCCGATCTTTCCAATGAAATTCCTCCATCTACCCCCAAACAAAACAATATTAACTTGTGTTGTTCTTATCCCAAACCTTTTTCACAAATTGTTTTCGAACTTTATTTTCTCTTTTTTTTTTCCATGTGTGTTTATACAGGATCGTACAATGTTGGAATTAATTATCAAAGCACAAGCAATACACATTACAATTTATAATAGTAACAAGCAAGTTATTTCAACAAGATAAGTTTTTTTTTTTTAGTAAAAACCGAGATATATAGCATGATATTTCAAAAATGTATTGTGCCTGATATGTCCTCGGAGATCAGGCATTGCGTGGCGGAGGTATGCGCTCTACCGAGTGCCCTTCTAGTTGTGAGTGTTTCCTTGGCCTCTCTTGAGACATTATTTCACATTTTTCTTATGCTTGAGAATTATTATTTTTTTAATATGTATATTTATATATTTACATCTATTTATAAATTTATATATTTATTTATTTATCCATCCATCCATCCTTTGGGACCATACTTTGTGCAGAGCGTTGGTGCTGTCAAAGCAGTCTCCTTGGCTATTGGGCACAATCCTGGATGGGTCGCCACTCCGATGCAGGATACCAGTAAGCTGGTACTCATTTTGCCGATCTCGGAAGGATGACAGGCTGAGTCAAGCCCACCTGGTATTAATTCAACAGCCAAGTAGGATTCAAACTCAGGACTCTTGGATCCCAAGCCAACCACTATAGCCATTAAGCCAACACCAGGCTTATATGTATATGTATATTTATTTATACATATATATATATATATAATTTGTTTATTTATATATACAGTGAACCCTCGCCGTCCGCTGGGGTTACGTTCCTCTAAACTTCCGCGAATGGCGAACATTTTATAACATGCACGTCAATGAGATACGTTCCAACCTCTCAAAATAAGTCCAAATATCATAAATAAAAAACAATAATAAAAAAGGACATTTAATTGAAAAATATGAACAATTGAGTAAAATATGATATAATAAGGAACATTTGCCATCAATAAGAAGGCTTTATTGCTTGGAGTACTGTTGATGGGTAGCCGCAGTCAGTTCTGCTTGAACATAGCCATGACATGGAGGTAACCAATCGATCTCCCAGGGGCGACTCACAAATCCCTCACATCTATTATGTTGTGCTCTTGCCTTTGTGAAAATATTGTTGCAGGCCGGGGGTCGGGTGAGAAGACCACCAGGGAGAGAAGTTATCTCGGGTTCCCACCAGACTCCCCGGAATTACAGGCCGTCGCACACGGATAATTCCGTGATGCGGCGGGTCGCTAACCGACCGTGAACGCCAATAACTCAACCGCATGACCCAAAGTCCTCCCCTCTATGGGTTAACCGGGTTACCTAATTAATCACGTGATTTAATTACCGGGAACACGCCCTCCGTACGCCTTGTCCAAACCTAATCACTTTACCGGATCGGATGCAGCCGAGCGACACTGCCAAGAACGTACCGGCTAAAAGGAACGGATTGTTGGGAATAAAGTCCTGGCTGAGCTAGGATTCGGACCATGCTGAATCAATGAAAGAACAGACAAAAACGAGCTGGGAACATTTATAATAATAATTTATTTACAAGCAGGTGAGGAAAGTTATGTGGCACAGTGAATAGTCATTTTATTCTTGTGTAATGCAGGGATAGAAAGAAGTGTGAGGTGCGACAATAATACAAGCACCTTACGAAAGCAGACACAGAATGGATATAACCCAAAATAATAATATTTTGCAATCTAACTTACGAGGACAGGCGCCATCACTCACTCACTCACTCACTCACTCACTCACTCACACCCCGATGAAGAGGAGTTGATGAAGAGAAAAAGGAGAGGAGATGAGGCTAACGGTCTCTCAATACCTTGCACGATTGCCCGATCGCGCCACCAATACGTTTTGGGGGATGCCCCGCTGGGTGATACCTCGCTGACAGCTGGTGCACTGTCTCTGCTTCGTGCAGCTAGTGTCAGTCCAGAGAATGAGACGCGACCGTCGGGCGTGAAGGGAGGGACTTGGGTGGAGAAGGCAGAGTCGAGAGCGAGTCCGTGGAGTGGTAGAAGGGATCAGGTGGGTGGGTGGAGTCAGTGACGTGTGGACGGAGAAGTGAAGGCGGAGTCGCAGGCGATGACCGTCGGGTGAAGAAGGTGGATAGATTGATCCCAAACCGGGCAGAGAATGGAACAAGCCGACAACAGCGATGGCCAAGACACCAAAACCAGAACTGGAAGTCGAACTGGAACTCTGGACGGCCTCGTGCCTTGTCCTTTATAAAGCCCATGGGGGGGGGGCACTCCGAAGTGATGTGTCGTCACCCGAATTGGGCGCTCCGATTGGCCCCGGCCCTTGCACGGCCCGGCTGCGATGGCCGGAAGTGGCTTCACTCCACTTCCGCCAAGATGACCCCAAGCTGTGGAATCGTCTTGCTCCGACCCCACGACATGAATTGCCTTGCACCGATCTCCCTGACTGTGCCCTGGTGACCGGCCGAGAGTCGTGTCGGCCCCGCATGCCCGCCTGGGCACCCCCGATTAGCGCTGATCAATGCCTGCTCCATGATGCACCACTTGGCCTGAACGACCCAAACCGCACAGCACGCCTCTGCCTGATCACAGCTTCGCCAGGCGGAGAGGCGAGGAGACATCCGCCGTCCGTGGGGAACACCTGTGGCTACCAGTGAGGACCGACGGTAAGATGTTAGGATAAACCCATGCACAGACCAGAACAAGATGTTTGCCATTCGTTCCCTGCTGTGTGCGATAACAAGGTGGTACGAGTTAAGCACAGGTCCGCCTTTGAGCACATTCCGTGCAGTACGTGCAGATCCGCCATGGCCCACATGGTCAGTGCTCGCGTTTGCCTGATTCTGCTATCGTGTGCGCGGGGCCAACCCCGATCTGTCAGGAATTGAGGGGAACGATCGGATAATTATAATAAATAGATGGAGGTTTGGAATGAAAAAGAATATAGTTATAAGTATCAAATGGAGGGAAGAGGATGCCGATGTAATTAAATGCAGAAATGAGTTGAAAAGAACGCGCCGCCCGTATCTTGCACACTTATGTCCTGTGTAACGTGGCGTGGTTGTTGTTTTTCTATTATCTGCCTCTGACGATGTAGTTATTGTCACCAAGCTGCCAGCAATGCTCTTGCCGATATTGGGTCATTTGCTACTGTGTTATGAAAAACAACATCCGTGCAGCCTCTTTAAGAGATATTTGTTCCTATGCCTTTTCAATGCAACCAGCAATCTCTTCCCAGCTCATTGGAAAGGTCAGACAATCATCTCGAGCTTGCAGCAGAGATTCCTCCGAAGGTATCGCTGTTTCCTCGCAGCTGCACTGTCGATGCTCATGTGGTGTTGCGGCTTTCTATTCCCCTCCCCCGGCCACGGCACGTGTTGGCCTCTGCGAGAGTAGGGTGAATATACTGATTCTGGCTCACTTTTCCCCATGTAAGTGAATGGGGGATTTTCAGCGATTTATTTTTTTTCCCCTAAAAATAAACCCCCTTTTTATCCCAAGGTTATTTGTCTCCCATTTTAACCTAGGGGCACTCTTCAAATAACCAATGCAATAAGGTAAAGATTTGTTCAAGTAGTAAAGTAGTAATGGGATTTGTTTTGGTGATTCTAAAGAAATATCTGAAACATATAAGCCTCGGGGCACTCTTTTTCAAAGAACCAATGCATATTGTTCAGCTCACTCATTGAACCTAGAAATATTTGTTCATTCTCAAATTCCTTCAATAGTTTAATTTTCTTTGCACAATAATCCCCATCTAAAATATTTAAAAATGAAACATTTGATTCTTTATATTTTCTTAAGATACCCCTTTTGTGCCATTACGAAATTTATAAACTTCTCTTAATGTTCTTGTTTGACCACCTCCTGAGCCACATATCATTTTGAGATTATAGTAAATTGTTTTTCCATTGCTCCATTGATAACCATCAAAGTTTTCAGTTCATTCAAGGATATTTATTTTTTTCTTTACATCCTCATACTTACTCGTTTTTAAATTGATTCGCTTATTTGTTTTATTTACATTTGTTTTAGTCATTTTCTCAATAAGACTTATTTGATATTTTTCACATTCATTATGTTTTCCATTTATATACCAAGACTCAGATTTTCTCCACTCTTTAGGTCGATTTAATACTTGGTTTGACCATTTATATATTGTGAAAAAACGTGGCGGTAGCCCTTAAAAAACCCTAACCCATCTTCCCATCGTTAAAACACAATCTATTCTTTACACTCTATCATACAATATCCATATGGAACACAATCTATTCCATTATCTAAAATAAATCTCTTATCATCAAAGGCTCCTAATGCCTCTTTTTATTTACTTCTTCAATATATATATATATATATATATATATATATATATATATATATAAATTTATATATATATATATAAAAATTTATTTATATATATATATATATATATATATATATATATATATATATATATATATATATATATATTATGTTTATAACTTCTTATTGTAATCATTTTCCTATATTCTTCTTTCTTATTCATCAAACAATTATAATAATTTCTAAAAGTTATTGATTTCTTTATTACATATTTCTTTATTCCCTTTAACCTCTTATCAATCTGATCACCATACTTGTAAGCATATGCCTTTGCTCTCAATCCAATAAAATCACTCATTACCTTTCCACCCAACTCATCCTTAAACTTACCAATAACCTTTTCATTCTTTTTTGAAAATAACTCGCTCTTCTTACTAAAATTACTTGTATCATATACTCCAATATATTTACAGTGTGTGCGCTGTATACAATTGCACTGAGTTTGAAATGTCCCCGGCGTCGTCTACCACATCTCCGGTGGGTCCGGTGTGTCCCCGCCCCCCCCACTTGCCTCAAGACAGCCAATGACGGCCGTCCGGTAGATGCAGTGCGTAACCTCGACGGAAATGGCGACAATTGACGGAAATACCCGAGTATTTCAATGGAAATTTGTGAAACTAATGTGTTATGTATGTGAAAACCATTTGATTTATTGCTTGACGGAAAAAACAAAGAAACGCTCCCTCATGTACGAACGAACGAACGAAAGACGTCATTTCCGTCCACCATGGCATTTCGCGCCGAACACAGAAAGCTAAGTTCTTCTTTTGCCATCATTCTCTTTAATATTAGCCATAAACAAGTGTTTCGTCATGCATTCGTAGTTGAAATTTACTTACAACAAGAACGAAAAAATAATCTCCTCAGATTCAACAAGAACGAAAAAAACCCCGAAAACATCACGTGCAGGACAAGACCAATCGAGCTGAAGCAAACTATACTGTAACTGCACTGCTCCTGATTGGTCAAAGAACACCACGTGTGTTGTGTGGGCGGTGTTATGCATGAGGATTCCAGGCTAAGTTCTTCTTATGCCATCATTCTCTTTAATATTAGCCATAAACAAGTGTTTCGTCATGCATTAGTAGTTGAAATTTACTTACAATCATTCTTTTGCGGCCCCCTCCCACGCCGTATCGAATGATTTCATTCCTTCTGTTATATAAAAAGGTGCTTATCACAATAATAACAAGATTTTTACATTTCAAATATTAAGTCCGCTTTTTAATTGTTTTTCAACTGAAAAAGCATAAATTGCATATTTTAACATTAGTGTACTGATTTGATTCACCACACGCGCTGTATTGAAGGATTTCACTTGTTCTTCATATCTTTATAAACATCATCAGTTTTTATATCTAGGATAAAACTATCATTGTCCATATACAACAATGAAACATTTTCACCATACTCTTTCTTTAAGCCATTATACAAATAATCACACATCAATATCTTTGATAAATCAAGAACTGCTGTTCCAATATAAATTGGTTTATCCATTACAATACTTTCCTTTTCCATATGAAGAGCAGAAAAGTTCTCTGAAAAAACCTCTTCTCTCTTAAAACTTGGTTTATTTATCAATCTGGAAGCTTCTTTCCAAGATGTTGCAAATCTAATGTTTTGCCTGTTTCTAACATTCTCCATTGTCTTTCCAAAGACAGCATTATTCATCAATTTATAGAATTCCCCTTCAAATTTTACTTTTGTATTTGTTCTCATATCTGTATTGAATTTAATATACTTTTTCATCCAAGGACTTTGTTTAATTTTTCAAAGTCTATGAATTTTAGCTACTCTCAATCCTTCTCTCAAAAACTGTTTCAAGCTTCTCTAATGCAAAACGTATCCCTCTTTATCATAGAATGTTGTTAATAACTTTTCTGTTGATTTGCCTTTAATATTAAAACTTTAATGATTATCACTTAATCATTCTTTCTTTGGGGTTTCTTTCTCGCATGTAAAAGGAAGGTTTTTATGCTTATTATGAAGATCACTCGGGTACCTCAAATCAACTTCAAAATAATAACCTTCTTCTTCCTCATTCAATTCCTCTTGAGAATAAATAACAATATTCATCAAAGCCTTTTCATAATCGTTTTCTTCCACCCACTCTAATTTACCACAAGGCACAGATTGAGACATTGCCCATCCATACAAATTATTAGCATCAAAATACATCAAATAATTACTATCTTTTTCACTATCATAATTTGGGAGATATTTATTATTTGCTTTCGCATATCTTTTTGAACATACTTGTGATATTCCACCTCTCTTAGACTTCTCAATCATCAAAAGCATATCAACATCACTGATTAAATCTATATCTTGTTTTGTCATTTTCAACATTGCACTCCAAGCTAAATCAGGAGCTGTGAAATAGTGGGCAGGATCTAATCCATAACAATTTTTATTATGACAGAGTGATCTAACAGCTCCAAACACAACAGCTAACAATAAAACATGTTTATAGATACAAATCATGATATTGTCCAAGGTTCTTTATCTTAAATATTTTCCAGATTTCTTGTGCGTGTTTATATTCCTTATCACTTATCTCTTCTTCATAAAGGTTATTATAGAAACTTTCTTTTGAAGGAAGTTGTGTTTCTTTAAATCTCATAAATGAATCCATATAATCATAAGGATAAATTCCCTTACTTGCAAGAATTTTCTCTTTACTTTGAATTTCATTCCTTGTTTGAATTTCCTCTCTAGTTAGAATTCCCTCTTTAATCAGAATTTCCTCTTTAGTTAGAATTTCATTCCTTGTTTGAATTTTCTTTATAATTAGGATTTCATCTTCAGTTAGGATTTCTTCATTAATTTCCTCATTAATTAGAATTTCCTCTTTACTTTGAATTCTCTCTTTAATCTGAATTTCCTCTTTAGTGAGAATTTCCTCTTTTGGAAAGAATGAATTAAGATTTGGAAAAGACCCCATGGAGCTTAGATTTGATGTTAGGTAGGCTCGTGGTGTTCCCATAAACTTGTAAGAATCTAGAAACCTAATACGAGTTCAAGGTTTTGTGAATATCATTTTTGTAAATGAAATATACTTTTGACTTGTGTTTGTTATGGCAGAAATATTCCCTGGTGTTTTTGAAAGTTCATTTATAAATAGATGTGTATTATAGTTGGCGCTGTTGTGAAGAAAGACTGGAATAAAAGAAGGAAATTTATAATTAAGATTACAACAGAAATGAGCGGGACCTCTATATTTATCAGTAAGATGACAATGATCCCTAACTTTAGACTCCTCAATTTCCTCTTCACAAATATGACAGATATTGTTCTTTCTAAATTCTAATTTTTCTTCTTTGGTTAATTTCATCGGTTCATTTGTTTCTTTTTCATTAATTTAGTTAGTCTTATACAATCCTTTTCTAATCGTTTTACAAACTCTTGTTAAGCTTTTTTTCCACTATAATGTTCAAGTTTATTGTACTTTTCTCCAACAGATGATTTGATATAATAACAGAAACCACAAGGAATATGTTTTTGATATTTATTTGTATATGATTCTTTTGAATTAGGAGAAGCTGTATTTATCTTTTTTAGGATACATTCAAAATCAGTGTATATCACAAATGGGTGCATGATAGATTTATTATAATCTTCAAAAGAAATCTTTTCACCAGGTTTAGGCATTGTAATTACAGCTGATTTATGATTACTACAATATTTTGAATGTTGTTCTAATCGTTCTTTTGTATGAAATGAATAAAGACATCGCTTACAAGGATATATTTTGTTTGCTGTTCTGAAGACCTGAGAAGAGATTGATCTTGATAAATTATTGATGTATGTATTATGTGAATTCTTTCCAACACTAAAATATAAAAGATCAATGTGTGTTTCTTCATTTTTATAGTTGTTTGAAATTTTTAATATTTGACCTTTGTTTGTATCCGTTAATCCATATACATTAATAGAAAGATTATTCTTTTTCTCAAATTTAGGAATATCTGTTAGTGGCATTGGGAATTTAAAATCTTTAATGTCCAAGGTATTCTCATATTTCATATATTGTTTTACTCTTCTGAATTACAATTTGGTGGATGTAAGTGAGCAAGAACAGACCAGAGAAATCATTTATTATCATTGTTCTTAATATTAACAACTGCCTTCTTTAGTTTTATTTCTTTTAGTAATTCAATATAAGAAGAAGCTTTAAGAGGGTTTGATTTTAGAATGTGTATATCTAAAAAGATGATTTTTAAAAATATTAAATCCACTTCCTACCACTGTATTATCAACATCCTCTTGTCTTGATAGTTCTTCATAAACCCCACGATTCAAAAAATCTTGAAATGATGTTATAAAATGAAGATCTGTTCTCATATAAGGAGTTTGTTCTTCATCTCATCTTTTCATATTCATTTTCACTCCCATATAAAACTTTAAAGTTTTCATTTCTTTTAATGTCTTTTTAATAACTTTTTCAACATCAGGTTTCACTATTTCAATTGATTCAGCTATTGATGATGGACCGGGTTCTCCAAATTGAAAAATCCTTATTTTTATATGCCCTTTAAATGCCCCATCAGTGTTTTCAATATAATAGTCTCCCTTTACTTTACTTTAAACTCATTCTTCTTGTGTTTTTGTGATTGAAGATGTCTATTATAACTACTCTTCAAAACATCCTTTGAGCAGATATCACAATGTTTTCTTTCCAACTCAAGAGGAGATATTTGATGAAATAGATTAAATGTATGTTTGTTGGTTTGAAGGTGTTTTTTATAATATTTATATTCGTGATTACAAACATCGCAGTACGTTGTATTCACCATATTTATATAATAAAACTTTGCTTAAACTAAAATTTTCTTAATGAAAATTTCATTTAATTTATAGGTGAATCTGTGCTTAAAACCATTTTATCCTCCAACTTTTTTCACTTAATAAATACAATGTTTCAAGACACAAAAGACAAGTTTCAATCAATCTCTTCATTTGTAAAAGATACTGAGAAATATGTCAAGGATGTAAAATTGAACAAAGAAAAATTTAACAACTATTGGATAAAAACAATTATGGTAAATAATATGAGTTCTTCAATTTCCTTCAGTGGAAGGGCTTTTACTATATCTGGAAGAACATCAATTAAAGTATCTCCAACAAAAGTTTCTCCTCTCCTTCTGGTAGTGTATTCAAAACTAGAAAAAGCAATGAAACAAGAAAAAGTATCAAAAAATAAAAACCTTATGGATGAAGCTTTAGAAAGAAAAGATAAGACCATCTGTAATATGCAAGGAGAAATTTGTATTTTTTTCAACAACCCTAAAGATGTAAATCCTGATGAAATAAAGGATGTTAATATATCAGGTGAAGTGACATTTCGTTCAATTGTATTTAAGGATCATTTTAAAATCACCTTTAATACAAAAAATGTTGTAGTTGAATCTGGTAATGAAAAAAGGTATATAGATATCAATGGTAATATTGTTTCTACTCATTAAATGAGTCGATATTCATCTGAAGATTTTGAAAGTATAGATGATTCTGAAGATGAACTTTAGTTTAAGTAAAGTTTTACTTTATAAATATGCTAGGACTTCCCTGATTCTCCATATGACAAATTCGAGAATTGTCCTGCGTGTGATAGAGTGGGATTAAACACAGAGTTAAAAGCCTATAAACAATGTATATTCTGTGATCATCTTCTAATTAATGATAATAAAAAATATAAAAAGGAAAATATTTCTTTTAGATTGACACCAAAAATGAATTACTTTACAAGATTGATTAGACAAATGAATGTAAAGTATGAGGGTGATAACACACCTTTCCTTACAAGGGAAGAAACTGAACGTATTAGAGAAATGTTCAAAGGATTGTTGTTGTATATTATTCATGGATGTGATTTTCAGTGAAATATCAATACAAGATATTGCATATATAAAATAATGGATTATCTTGAAATTAAACCTGAACTTTGGATAAAATATCGAGTTTCTAAAAAAGCCCAAAATAAATTAAATAACCTGTTTTCCAAATATATAAATGAATGATTTTTTACCCATTTGGGAAAATAAGATAAAATTTAACAATCATAAAAATCTTACAAATTCATTAAGATGTCTCATAGTTGGTTCAAGCCGATGCGGAAAAACCTGCTTACTTTTGAAGATGCTCCTGACTCCCAACTTTTTAGATTATGATAATTTAATAATTTTCACAAAGTCGAGTTTTCAACCAGAGTATCAACTACTCTCACAACCTTTTAATGCTGGTCTTCAAAAAGAAGATATTGTTACGAATTTTGCCCGCCCATCGTGCGATTGGGCACATAACTCAAATCGCGACACATCGCCCACCGGAACGGACAATTCAGCCGTGACCCTCCTGGAACTACCGCCAGGAGCCAGTCACGGGTGGGGGTTTAACCTCACCACAACCCAGTCCGCATTCTACCCGCGCGAAATAGGGTGAATTGCCGAATGTCGATATACCTAAGTACCCGTGCGGGTAGCGTACCGAGGAGTTGTACCACGCCACATATCAAACATTTAAAGTCCAAGAATTAAATTCCAAGTGTTGTGGTCAATTATCTCTACATGTGTTATTTCAACTCAACAAAAATAAAAAAAAATTGTGACATTATTTTTAATCTAATATAAATGACTTATGTTGGTAAAGATGGTTCTATCTTTGGTGTATCCCAAGAACTGGATATTGATTTATCAAATTATTTCACAAAGGCACAGGCTGAACGACATAAATATAGTATAACAAAAAATATTAATATGAAAAATGCTTATGAATTAAAAAATTATCCAAGCCCGACTGACACGAATGACATGGTGAGATTAAGCGATTTATCACAATATATATATATATATATATATATATATATATATATATATATATCTATATATATATCTATATATATATACATATATATATATATATATATATATATATATATACATACATACATACATACATACATACATACATACATACATACATACATACATACATACTTGAATAAAACGGCCGTGTATTCCAAAGATACAGAAGTGTTGATTTTATCTCCAGGTCGTACAGAATTCACAGTTACAATTAAAATACATTTTTATAAAGAAGGGCGTATCGTTTGTATGAGAATAGAACAATGGGGGTATGATATGAATAATTTAGGGTATAATTGGTCATTTAAAATTGACCTAGAAGACCTGGAACAATTAAATCAGTCTCGTAAGGAAGAATATTATCCACTTGGTATAGAGAATGAGTTTTGTGGAAGCACGATTAGTAAACAACAAATAAAAGAATTTAATAAGGGTAAATATAATAATGGTTTTGCCCTAGTTTATATCATGAAAACAGAAAAAACAGGATTATATATAATAAGTAAGGAAATACAAAATGATTTAACTATGGGAAGATGGGGAGGTGTTTCGTGTCATAATATTATTCTAACATATATTTCTTATACATAAATGACGGCAAGAAGGCTTCAAGAAAATTATCATTTCTGTGTCCAAGCATACCTTCAAGAAAAGGGTATTCGGTATTTTAATAAATATGTTCTACAACATAAGAAAGGTATTTTCAATAAAAGATTGGCATTATGCTGATGTTGATAAACCGACAACTTTAGCTTTAATTAGAATGTTAAATAATGAAAAAAATATAAAGTGAAGAAAACGTAAGGCTCTTTTAGAAATTCAAAAGAAATTTTATTGGTTTCCTGTTGTAAAAAAAATTATTTTGGATACAGGAATAACAAGAAATCCCAATGAATATATGTATGATATTCTATGGGGTGTAAGCGATTCAAGGATAGTAAGGGATGAGGAAGGAGTTGAAGAAGAGAGAGAAGAGGAGGAAAAGGAGAAGAGAGAGAAGGAGGAGAGGGAGGAAAGAGCAAGAATGAATAAATATCAAAATATGGAAACCAGTGAGATTAAAAAAAGATTGCAGGTATTACAGAAAATAACTCAACCAACCGAGGAGGAAAACAAAGAATTGACAAGTCTATTTGCAATATTTTCGACAAGACTATTGGCATCGGTAAGATATTGACTTTGATGAAATTTTTTCATTTTTTTCTTTAAAAAATGGAGGAGAGAGTAAAGACGTTTCTAAGGATTCTTTATGTTTTAAACATTAAGATTCAAATGTGCATGTTGGAAACTAAAAATGTTTTTGCACTCTGTTGGAATTTTTCTCATAAATAAATGAGTTATTGTCTCAAATGTAAAAAGAAAACTAATACTAACTTGAGGGGGAGCACTCGGTGGAGTGCAAAACCTCCGCCGCCAATACTGCTGGGTCACTTAAGTGAACCTGATATCATATTCATTGTAGGTCAAAACGGATCAGACTCTACTGAACCACGATTGAATAAACTAAACCAGATCGAAGCGCATGTAGAAATGCCAAAAAAAAAAATCGAAATTTTTTGGAAAAAAAAAGTTGCAAATTTTTTTTTTCTCTAACAAATTTTTTTTGGGGGGTTGGAAATCACTTAAAACATGTAGAAATGCAAAAAAAATTCAAATATTTTTCATATTAAATTGAAATTTTTTTGAAAAAAAGGTGCAAAATTTTCTAATTTTTTTTTTTTTTTTTTGGACCAAGTCCAAAATCTAATGGCATGATCCAAGGCCCATACCTAATCCCCCACCAAGTTTCGTCGAAATCCGTCCAGGAGTTTTTCCATAATACTGTTCACAAACAAACAGACAGGGGTGAAAACAGTAACCTCCATCCATCTTCGATGGCAGAGGTTAAAAATATTTCATATTTTAAAAGTAAAAATTACAGGGTTATACAAAAAGGTACATGTTCGGTGTGTGATTCAAAAAAGTGTCAATTTATCTCCAAACACAAACTCTGAGGAGATATTCAAAATTTTTTTATCAGGAAGTAAATTTACAGCTACTGGAATACCAGGGGAATTGCATCTACCAGGGTATTCTTTCTAAGGTCCAGGCACAAACTTAGATAAAAGATTAGATGAGGCAGACAATCCTAAATCATGGAGTAAGCCCATCAATAGGGTTGATGAAGTGTGCATGAGACACGATATTGATTATGGGAATACCACAACTTTGGAAGAAAAGCATGAAGCCAATAGAGAAATGTTGTATAATTTGTCTCTGATACAAAATCCAGCGCTAAGAGAAAAAGTTGATAGATTCATCGTGAAGAAAATGATCAGTGCTAAATTGAAACTTGGGCTTGGCAATTCAAAAAACTTATAGGCTCTAATGATGTCATTAAGACTGAAGAGCAATTGGCTAATGAATTCCATAAACCAATATTCACAAAGTTTCGTAGAAGGAAGGTTTATTCCAAGGAAGTTGATTATATCTGATTCCACTGATTCGTCCGCTATCTGGTCCGCTGATTTGATTGAACTCAATAATGATAAGGGGTACAAGTATGCTTTAACCGTTATTGATTTGAGGAGTAGATACGCATGGGTTGTCCCTTTAAAAAACAAAACAGGTAATACTCTTATGTTAGCCTTTCAACAGATATTTAATAAAAGTAAGAGAAAACCTAAAAAATTGTGGACTGATGAGGGTGGAGAGTTTTATAACAAGACATTTATTAATTTTCTAAAAAATAACAGTATTACATTATACAGTACCTTTAATGAAGGAAAGGCCGTTGTTGTTGAATGTTTTAATCGTACCTTAAAAGAGAGATATATAAAAAATTCGCACAACTCTGTTCACAACAATGGTCATCTTGTATTCAGGATATTGTGGATAAGTATAATGACACGATTCACACGTCAACGAATATGAGACCATCAGAAACATTTACAAAATTAAAATATGAAAAAGAGATTAATGTTAGAAATCCTAAGTTCAAAGTTGGTGATATCGTAAGAATATATAGGTGGAAATCTCATTTTGAAAAAGGTTATACGAAACGATGGACGAACGAACTTTTTAAAATTGTTGATGTAATAGATACGGTTCCTTGGACTTATAAGATATATGATTTCGAAGGGGAAGAGATTTTAGGTTCATTTTATTCACAGGAGTTATAAAAGACAAAACTAAGCAGATAATACCCATGGGAGCAATGGGTTGGCCCTTCACTCCCTCCTACTATACACCTTTGTGGGCACTCGAGGGCCAAGTCCGAGGTGTATATCAGTATATAATGTGTGTCAAGGGGGGACGTTCACAGAATCCTCAACTGAATAGTCAAGGCTTAACGTGTGTGTGTGTGTGTGTGTGTGTGTGTGTGTGTGTGTGTGTGTGTGTGTGTGTGTGTGTGTGTGTGTGTGTGTGTGTGTGTGTGTGTGTGTGTGTGTGTGTGAGAGAGAGATGGGAGCAATGGGTTGGCGCTTCACTCCCTCCTACCATACACCGTTGTGGACACTCGAGGGCCTAGTCCGAGGTGTATAACAGAATATAATGTGTGTGCAATGGCAGCAATGGGTTGGCGCTTCACTCCCTCCGACTATACACCGTTGTGGACACTCGAGGGCCAAGTCTGAGGTGTATAACAGGTGGCATCTGCCGTATATAATGTGTGTCAAGGGGGGACGTTCTTAGATCTGTGAACCCAAAACACAGAATCCTCAACTGAATTGTCAAGGCTTAACGTGTGTGTGTGTGTGTGTGTGTGTGTGTGTGTGTGTGTGTGTGTGTGTGTGTGTGTGTGTGTGTGTGTGTGTGTGTGTGTGTGTGTGTGTGTCGCCCAACCCTCACATTCAAAATCTCAACCCCAACCCTCACATTCAAAATCTCAACCCCAACCCTCACATTCAAAATCTTAACCCCAACCCTCACATTCAAAATCTCAACCCCAACCCTCACATTCAAAATCTCAACCCCAACCCTCACATTCAAAATCTCAACCCCAACCCTCACATTCAAAATCTCAACCCCAACCTTCACATTCAAAATCTCAACCCCAACCTACACATTCAAAATCTCAACCCCAACCTTCACATTCAAAATCCCAACCCTCACCTCAACCCTCACATTCAAAATTTCAACCCCAACCCTCGCCCAACACAGTCTTTTTTTCAATACGTATTTCAACAATATATATATATATATATATATATATATATATATATATATATATATATATATATATATATATATATATATATATATATATATATATATATATATATATATATATATTTTCTCTTCTTCCAATTCTGTCTTTTAAGACTTTCAGGTTTGATGAAGTAGAAAGGTAGAGTAAGCCTGCACTTTCTTCCCAGAACTAACAATATATATATATATATATATATATATATATATATATATATATATATATATATATATATATATATATATATATATATATATATATATATATATATATATATATATATATATATATTTTTTTTTTTTTAATGTTTTTTCTCTTCGTCCAATTCTGTCTTTTAAAGCTTTCAGGTTTGATGAAGTCGAAAGGGGGAGTAAGAACTTTCCTGCACTTTCTTCCCAGAACTTTCTTGATATTGCTCTCATCAAGCACCAGCCAACAAAGAACTACATCGATAGGTTTAGATCCCAAAGAGTGGTAGCATTTCAAGTCTCCAAAATAAACCCCACTTTCCAAGTCTTCAAGGTATAACCACATTCCTGTTGAGTTTTCAAGATATGTATCACATTGTGAGTTATCAAGCCAGAACCCACATTTCAAGTCTCCAAAATAAAACCAACTTACAAAGTCTCCAAGGGATAACTCATTTCCTGATTTTTTTTCAAAATTTGTGAGTCTCCAAGGTAGGCTCCATATTCGGAACCATCTTGGCAGAACCTTTTTCCCCCTGAGTCTCCAAGGTAGTTATTTAAACCATCAAGGCAGAACTCATTTAGGAATTTGAGAATGAACAAATCTTTATAGGTTCAATGAGTGAGCTAAACAATATGCATTGGTTATTTGAAAAAGAGTGTCCCGAGGCTTACATGTTTCAGATATTTCTTTAGATCACCTTTAACAAATCACATTACTACTTTACTACTTGAACAAATTTTTATCTTATTGCATTGGTTATTTGAAAAGAGTGCCCCTAGGTTAAAAGGGGAGACAAATAAATATACCTTGGGATAAAAAGGGGGTTTATTTTTTAGCGGAAAAAAAATGAATCGCTGAAAATCCCCCATTCACTTACATGGGGAAAAGTGAGCCAGAATCAGTATATTCACCCTACTTGTGAGGACGCATACGTTGAGGGTGTGGCTGCAGTTTTTACAGGTGGCTGAGTGCAGTGTCTGCTTTGATTTATTTCAGGAAGAAGAGGAAAAGAGTAGGAATGAAGATGGAGATATAATCAGACCTAACTATAAGATCCACACAACGCACTGTCCCGTTGTCCCGCTAAACAAAAGGCAATGGACTATCTGAACGCATATTAATGGAATAACTGTCTTGGGACCGCTGTATGATGGTTGCTATTACTTTGAAGGGATGCGGTTCCCACCAATTTATTATGTTGATCTCGCCCTAATTTTATTTTAGATCTCTCCCTAAACATTGACAAATGTAACGAATAGTGGACTGTTTGATGTTGTAGTCTTTCGTCAACGCAGTCACACATGCACCACTCTCAAATCGATTTAATATTTTCACTTTTTCCACTGTCATCACTTTCGTCACTTTTTTATTCTGCTCTTCAGCAGATTCCCCACTTACTGGATATTTTGGAACCATGATTAAATGAAGAGGATACAAAAGTTTTATCACAATAAAATACCGCACCTCACCAACCGCCAAGCAGCCAGAAGACAATGATGCGGCGGTGCGGCAGATGCTGGAAGACGCAGAATGTAAATTTTCAAATTGTTATATTTTCCGGCGATACGGTACAATTATAATTTAACACGTAATGTTAAATGAAGGAAAATATTGTAATCCAAACAATGAGTGTTAAAAACCATGAATTACGGACGAGTTCACGGTGGGCGGGGTTTATTTTGTCCTCATTGGGAGGATGTTCCTGGAAGATGCAGAAGGCAAATTTTTTTTTATTTCCTGGCGATACAGTACAATTATGATTTTAACAGGTAATATTAAATGAAGGAAAATATTGTGATCCAAGCATTAAAAGTGTTTAAAAAGAAACAACATGAAAAGCTGAGTCGTTTGAGGTGGGAGGAGTTCACTTTTTCCACGGATACGCAGGAGTATTGGCGTGGATGAAGAGAAAGGGTGTCGAAAAGGTAAGCACAGGTATACGAAATTGCAGACGGCAAACACACACATGGCGAGGGTTGACTATATATATATATATATATATATATATATATATATATATATATATATATATATATATATATATATATATATATATATATATATATATATATACATTTATATTTATTTAAATATATGTTTATATATTTATAAATATATATTTAATTTTTATATATATATATATATATATATATATATATATGTTTATCTCCATTTATATTTTTATATGTATATATATATATGTATATATATATATATATATATATATATATATATATATATATATATATATATCTATATGTTCAATGGGTGGCAAAAGGTGGATGAGGCATAATAATTGATGTTATAGGAAGCTGGGGAGGGTGTCATTAGGGATTGATGCACTGTGGTTACCTGTCCTTAGTTTTCTGAAGGACCTCCCTGTAGATGCCATTTTGGGTGAGTGTCTTGTTGCTGAATAGTCCTTGTGAGGAATTATTGTCCACTTTGATAGATATATAGGAGTAACCTCTTGCACGTGAAAATGCAACATATAGTTGGCCATGGGAGAACACAGGGGCTGGGAGGTATATTCCATGTTTGTCAAATGTTTGGCCCTGGGATTTGTTTATCGTCATCGACTATGCGAGTCTGACTGGAAATTGCATCCTCTGCAGTGTGACTGGAAGGTTGGCGTCTGATGGGGCAAGTTTATCATTATATAGGCCTAGCCCTTGACTGAACAGGAGCAGTAATATGTAGATAAAAATAAATCTTTACTTTATATACGATGTTTCTTGTGACATTTTTGTGTCAAATTCACCTTCTGAGGTAGTCAGCATGTGCAGAAGAGGGTTTCACATTGCAGACGCTGTTTTCGAGGAGTGGCATTACGCCTCTCGGCGGTGACGGTCTGTCGACAACAGACGTAATGACGTCAACGAATGACCGATGTCATGACGGAATTATGCCTCTCAGCAGTGACGTCACACGTCGCCATGCAAACGAATGTGAAACTTAGAAAATCGCCCAAAATTCCCAAATCTGTCCATCTGGCATGATCTCACATAGCCCATGCTGTTCATTAGACCACAGAGCACCCGCATGCCGAAAGTGGCGACAATCCGTCCGACAGTTTTGGAGGAGATACGTCAAATTACATGCAGACGTTAACAGAAATAACATATAGATACATATACACATATATGTATGTATGTGTGTATATATATATATATATATATATATATATATATATATATATATATATATATATATATATATATATATATATATATATATATGTTTGTGTGTGTTTTTGTGTATGTATCCTCTTCTTCTTTCGGCTGATCCCGTTAGGGGTCGCCACAGCGGATCATCCTTTATGATCCGCATACTGATTTGGCAAAGGTTTTACGCCGGGTGCCCATCCTGATGCAACCCTGGTCGCCTCTTATGACACAGAGATAAGGATTGGGTTTCGCCATGATTCCGGGCTGCCCTACACTCTCTCATAGCGCGGCCCAGATCAGAGCTCCCGTCCTCAAGCGATCCTCCAACCCAAGACTCCGAGTAGCCGGATTACAGGCGCATGCCACTCACCCGGTTATATATATATATATATATATATATATATATATATATATATATATATATATATATATATATATATATATATATATATATATATATATATATATATATATATATATATATATATATATATATATATATATATATATATATATATATATAGCCTGCAGAAGCTGTCAGTCGCCGACAGACCGCAGATGAGTGAGGAATGTAAGTGAGCGCCGTCGGATTTTCGTTTTTGACAAAATGACCTTCCAGCAAGTAAATTACTTTTGAATTGAAGAATTCCACGAATAAATCGTTGTTACAGTCGAAATTAAAACACAAATTTCTTTTCGGTGAAGCTTTTCATGTTGTTAAAACAATCGCACTGTTCCGAAAATATATATCACAATTGACAGGAGCTCGTTTCTTCATTTATGAATTATAACATCGATGCAATGATTACGTATTTATAAAATCCAAACGCTATTTATTTATCTTTCTATAATCGATGCGAGAGGAGATTGTAAGCTGCTGCTAACAACACCGATGGCCGTCATGAACAGCACAAAGGTAAAACTCACGTGTCTTCCGTCTCTCTTGGATGCGTGTTACAATTGCCGACAGTATTTAGTACAGTAACATGGTGTACAGGTTTGTATCCGAGGAGCAATAGGCTATACCATATAGCCTAGGTGTGTAGTTTTGTGTAAGTACAATGTTTGAAAACGAAAAAAAAAATGATGTTCGCACAACGACGACGTCGCTTAACGACGCGTTTCTCAGAACGTAACCCCGTCGTTAAGTGGCGCATGACTGTATATGTATATTTGTATATATATATATATATATATATATATATATATATATATATATATATATATATATATATATATATATATATATAGTGGGAAAAGAGAGGAATAGATGAGTGCAGGTGAGCATTGGTTCTGGATTTTGGCAGTTTCACGAGGAGGAGGTTGCTGGTGGACCACGTGTGTCCTGCAGATACTTGGGGGGTGGGGTAGATAGATAACACGGAGAGTGAAGAGGGTGCAAGACGAGAAATGAGGCGGAAGAAGACAGAGAGACCACCGACCTGTCAGCAATGGCAAAGTGATGTGACCGACCTGATGAATAATCTCAATTCTTCTGATTTGGCTCCCCAAAGCACCAACTTGCTTTTGAATCTTTCAAAAAACAAAAAAAAACTTCATTGCTCTCATCTTGTGTTACAAGTTACCCCTACCACAAATCATATAGTTACTTCTCTGGGTCTTTGCTCCTCATACTCTTGAATGTTGCCAATGGCTCCTTCATTCCTTTAGGTGAACCTATTATATAGAATGGTACTTATTATTTCCCCATGTTATTACAAAAAAAATTTCCTGTTCCTTTTCAACAACTGTATGCCATTATTTGCACATATTCTCTTAAACCCCACTACTTTCACCCTCATTCTCTTCTTTTATTTTCATTATTCCTATGCCTTCTTTTGACCATTCAGCTATCAGCGACTACTACAGGCCATGGTGGTGTTGGAAGCGCAGCGTTCACAGGCTATTCGAGATCTTGACCACTTAAGTCAACACCAGCAGCAAGCACTCGCCAACCCTATCGCCTTTGTGGAGAAACTACAGAATAAGGTTTGGTTCAACACCGGAAGATCTGCACTCTCCCATGACTTGTCTCAATCTTGTATGGAAAAAAAATATTAAAATGAAGGCAGTCATGTAAATAGCAAACATTATTTGAATTGCATGGCCATTTGCAAACCTTTTTACTGATAATTATTTGTGGTCTTCCTTTGTCAAATATTTAATGAGTGGCATGATCAACATAATCTTTTTATCTCTGACTTTTGCTGCCATTGTTAAGCAAAAATAATAATTTCATTACCTTGCCTTTATAAACAATTATGGTCATGAAAGAACTCAAAGATTTGCCCAGCGTTGAGCTCGAAGAGAAATGTGAATGAGTAACACTTTGTAGCCATTCATAAAGACATGAATTGATTGGCTGATTGGAGCTCTGTTTCAATTTCCACATGCATCTGTCCCTGAATATGGCTGAAGAAGAAGACGTCTGAATTCAAACTGCTTTGCATTTTAAATGCGGACCAGCTTTGCATTTTGCATTTTTATTTTGATCGTCCTCTTAGTGTGTTGTTGTATATCATTTGCAATTGAGCGTCTAAAAAGGCTGTGATGAATATCCCATTAACAATGTCTCACTCCTTGCTCCTTCCACCACCTAATTTAATTTCTTCCCAATGCGAATGCGGATGGGCTTTGCTGGAACGGGACGGGCGGGTGCTTTCTAATATTATAAAAGCCTTTTATTTATTTCAACTCACCATTTTAAACCATTGATCTGTTGATTGATTGCAGGTACAAATTATGTACCCCCAGGAAAGGCAATGGCAAACCATCCATTCTGTTGTGTCCTCGTTGCTTCAATTGCATGATTGTGTTTTTCAATATAGATGAAAAACGTTTCATATTTACCTCCACCACCGAAGGAGCAAGAAGGTTATGTTTTCACCTCTGTCTGTCTGTCTGTCTGTTACTTGGCAAAAAAAACAAACAATTGTCAAGTATGTTGATCGCTTCCCTTTGTTTCTGTTCATCTCTAATCGCCTGCAGGTCACAATTTTAAACCGATCTTCACGAAACTTCACCAAGTGGCGGAGTTGGTGGTCCGACAGAATCCTATTAATTTTTGTAGTCAAAAGGTCATCATCGGCCAAACGTCAACAACTTTTTCGAATTTCTAAAATTGTCAATTTTCATCCGAATGACTTGAAATTTGAAAGAGCATTTAAATATCAGGTCACTGAATTCAACCACCAACTATTTTTTAAGGTCAATATAGGCCAAAGGTCAACTCAGGTGCAAGTTCTACCATCCTCAATTTTTATCCGATTGACTCGAAATTTCAACAGGATTTGCATGTCAGGTCAATGAATTCAACCAACAATTATTTCTAAGGTCAAAAGGTCAACATCAGCTGAATTTCTAAAATTGAGAGATCGGGCCAAAATATATTGTTAAGGATTCAGCGACGGAGGGATTCTGAACCCACTCTGGCCGTCTCCGGGGTTTATAACGCTGGCTGGCTCGACACAGGCCTTCAATCGCGATACGCGTCTTCAATCGCGATACCAACGTAATTCTGGACCTTACCAGTTGGGGAAATAGAACCCCAGTTATAGACTGGTTTTGTCAGATGCCGAGCGTTTTCTGCCAGTCTGTAACCATTTTGGTTTTATATGCCAATCGAACAGATCGTTCCTCGACGCGACACAAATTAATCCATCTTCAGCAACTTCATATGAACCAACCAGATTTATTGGGGAGCATCGGGGAACACAACACAAGCAAAACATTCACGACAATGTTTTTATTAACAATCTTTAACCCGTTCTTAACTTGGGAACTACGGATTACAGTTTTCGAAGGGGTCCCTACCGAGATATGCCTTAAACAACGTGCAGACAAGACAGACAGCATGCAGACAAGACAGAGTACTTGGTGATGTTTCATGGACGAGAGGAAAGTGTCAAAAGCACGAATGTCGCTCGTAACAAGCCGATGTCTACGGATTCGAGCCCCCAGCTCGAACACGCCGCGTGGCAAGATGGCGGTGCCGTACTCTTTCTTCTCAGGGCATCGCGTGCGCACGCCCTCCTCAGCACGTTCTGGCCCCGCGCAATGTCGACGGCACAAGACCGTTAGATCGACAATGGGTTTCAGCTGATTTCTCTCAAGGTCCAGCATACAAATCCAGGCCTGGCCTGTTCACCAGATAAGGCCAAATCGAGGTGCCGGGCTCCGCAGGCAGATCGACAAACGTCTCGAGCCGTGAGGTGAGTAAGGACGGAGGCTCCACAGCCAGATGCAGGTTGAACCTGTCGATCACCTCCTCATAAGAGTCGATCGCCGACTCGACGTGCAGGCCGCCTCTCCCACTGCCAAAAAGGCAGACTCGACGTGCAGGCAGCCTCTCTTACTGCCAAAAATGGCAGAAATCGGCGCGCTCAGGTTCAGCTTCTCTCCCGGCAGATTCCACACTGTCTCTCCTTCGTTCGCTCGCTTCCCAAGCCACTGGCTCTTCCCCTTTTACGAAGCCGACAAACTCCTCCCCCCAGCTCCACCTCCCTCTCCAGGCCACTCCCCCTCAGCCGACTGGGCGGGGCCTATCGTCCGGAGAGGGGAGGAAGAAAAAGCCCTCGGCACACCACCACTGTACGAACAATAAGCATGCATCCGACACACATGTAACGTCCATTTTACCGAACAACCTCGCTAAACATGCATTTAATGGGGGATCTGAGCTTATCCTATATTTTGTAGCCTACCAAGGGCCATTCCCGTAACAATATCATGATATCTCAAAGACTTGTGGAAGAATTAGACAAAACTCGGTGGATGAGTTGGTTAGCAGATTAGATTTTGGTTCGCGGACAACAACAAGCAGATTAGATTTTGTTTCAGATCCAGCCCATCAGTGGGAAACAAAACGTAAACTGTTCAGCCTGGCGGAGGCATACGCTCTATTGAGTGCTGTTCTAATTTGTTCTGTTTTGCCAAGTGTCACTCTATGAGTGATTTTTCATTTGTTTGTTTGTCTGTCTACTGGTTTGTGTGCAGGATATCTCAAAAAGTTGTGGATGGATTCGGATGAAATTTGGTGGACAGGTTGGGTGTGTGACAACAAGACGAACTGATTAGATTTTGGTAAAGATCCAGATCCGGATACTGCAGTTTTTAAGTGATTCTTCACCATTGAGAGATAGGGCTAAAATGATGTATGGAACGTTACTCAAAAAGTTATGGATGGATTCGGACAAAACTTGGTGTACAGGTTGGGTGTGTAACAAGGACGAATTGATTGAATTTTGTGAAGATCTGAATCCAGATATGGATTCGAGAATTTTTAAAGTGATTCTTCACCATTGAGAGAGCAGGCCAAAAATGATATATTTTTTTATCGGGGAAACACCAAATAAACAAATATCATATCGGGGAAACACCCCCCCTCCCCCGGCAGAGGGGCCTCGCCACCTCGCCTATAACCTTCCCAGGGCCTGTCCCGACATTTTTTGTTCCAGAGGTTGTTTCCTATCTTTCACCGTTCAGGAGATTAGCGCGTGCAGACAAACAAACAAACAAAAACTTCAAATTATATATTAGATATGTATACCACGTGAATGCACCCGGCATTGTCCGTGTTCTTTTTGAATGAATTTAGTCTTCTGTACATCGGTCTGACTCGAGCCCAGTATCAGTTCCCTATTGGGCCACGGCAGTCATAGCCAAACGGGGTGGGTGATGGGGAAACACCCCACCCCCCTCCCCGTCGAGGGGCATCGCCACCTAGCCTATAACCTTCCCAGGGCCCGTCCAAACATTTTTTGTTTCAGAGGTTTCCTCCTGTCTTTCACCGTTCAGTAGATTAGTGCGTGCAGACAAACAAACAAACAAACAAAAACTTCAAATTATATATATATACACACATATATATTTATTTATTTATTTATTTTAACCGTCAAAAAAATTCTCTGAAATGGCTCAACAGATCAAGGCGAAACTTTACACATATGACGACCTATCCACGAGGAACAAAAGGTTCACAAATATGATGTCGTAGGTCACATGGCTTGGCAGACGTATTGGAAATTTGCCCTAAAATGTATAAAAAAATCTTCTCCAGAACAGCTGGACAGATCTTGGGCAAACTTCACATAAATGTTTCCAAAGGTATGTGTGTACAATGTTGTTCAGGAATAATTGATGTCACATGCTTTGGCAGTCATATTGGATTTAATAAGATTATTAAATAATGTTTTCTCTGGAACTGCTTAATCGATGAACGTGAAACTTCACAATTGTGATCTAGTAGTGATGGGGAACTCATGTTTTAAATTTCAACTTGATCGGACACGTGACAGCCAGAATTGTTTAATTTTTTGATGTGTTTTTTTTTTTGAATAAGGCTCACGTCGCTGTACCTGGATGGATTTGAGGGTGGAGGAGTCGCAGCTGAAATGTGAATCTTATCCAGGTTCCTCCTGATGCATTCATCTTTGCTTTTTGCTTGTTTGGGTTCCTTCTGATTTCTTCAATGCAGGACTGTACCTATTTGGTCTTGCATTTGATTTGAATTTCATTTACTTTAATCTCATTCTAAATTCAATTGCATAATAATAACTAGAACTGCCACTTTATAACTGCTGGCAGTGATGACTGGTACCCAGACGTCCGCCTTTGATACAACATGAGACTTAAATGAGAATTTTGCAAAGTTTCCCTTCGATAGGATAAGTAGTTGCAGAGAAAACGTTCTTTAATAGTGATACAAATGCAGACTTGCTTCGGGACAGCGCCGGACTGACTAGTTCCGAACCGGGTAGCACAAAGTGTTCAATCTAGTTATTACGTATGCAGTTAGCCCTTTTTCCTGGGGACATTGTTGGTATCAATTGAATTGCTATTCCTGTACCCTCAAACGCATTCAGTTGCAGCCAAGTGAGCCTTCTGGAAAAAAACAATCTAAAAGTTCTCAGATTCAAATAATTAAATAATTCTGGCTGCCAAACCATGTGGCTGATCGGGTTGAAATTTCAAAC
The DNA here is from genome assembly GCF_056783735.1 of Eptatretus burgeri. Lineage (NCBI taxonomy): Eukaryota > Metazoa > Chordata > Myxini > Myxiniformes > Myxinidae > Eptatretus > Eptatretus burgeri. Next base: position 75,606,916 of record NC_140965.1, read on the forward strand.
CACCGTTTCACATGTCGGCTAGATTATAATTGTGAAGTTTGGCATACATAGAAGCAGCGGTTCCCGAGTAAACATTGATTAATATTTTTCTTGAATACAACATGGCTGCCAAACCATGTGACCTATCAATTAGAAATTAACAAACTTGTATTGTATTGTAATTGTAATTACAATACAATACAATCTAATTACAAACTTGTAATTAGAAATTAACAAACTTATATGCAGGCATGGGGGTATAGTATAGATTATAGTGGCGAAGTTTCGCTTCGATAGGTTATGTAGTTCCAGAGAAAACATTATTTAATATAATTCTTGAATCCAACATGGCTGCCAAACCATGTGACCTATCAATTAGAAATTAACAAACTTGTATTCACTACTCGTGTGCAATACGTGTGTGAAGTTTCCCCTTGATCTGACCAGCCGTTCTGGAGAAGATGTTTAAAGGTTTGAGGGTAAATTCAACATGGCCACCACACCATGTGGCCTGTCAATTAGAAATTAACAAACTTGTGAAAGGATGTCTTGGGGAAAGTGTGTCTGAAATTTTGCCTCAATCTGTCCAGCTGTTCTGGAGAAGAAGATTTTTAAAATTTATTAATTTTCAATCCAAGATGGCTGACGAACCGTATGACCTATGACATCATAAATTTACATTCTGCCTCCAATCCTGTAGTGGAATACGTGTGTGAAGTTTTGTGTTAATCGGATAAGGTGCGTTTTTCTATCCAAGATGGCCACCAAACCATGTGACTTGTGATGTCATAATTTTTACTATGAATGCAGACATGATGGAAGATGATAGTTGCAAATTTTCTCTTCGATAGGTTATGTGATTCCAGAGAAAACATTATTTAATATTCTTCTTCAATCCAACATGGCTGCCAAACCATGTGACCGATCAATAAGAAATCAACAAACTTGAAAAAGGAACTCAAGGGGAATGTGTGTGTAAAGTTTCGCCTCAATCTGTCCAGCCGTTCTGGAGAAGATTTTTTTTCAAAACAAGATGGCTGCCGAACCAAGTGACCTATGACGTCATAATATATTTTTTTCTACGGTGAATTGTGTAGATGAGGCTCAAGAAATTTCATATTTTTCCTATGCAGCGTTGTACTTGACAAATTTTCACTGGCATACCGCTTCACCGATGACGTCACGAAAAATCACCGTGTTCCCCATGGGGAGCTTATTAAAATGTATGAAGCTAAAAAAATTTCCATTGCACAGTTTCAGAGATACAGAGGTCCAAAGTTTATCTGTTTTTAGGTCATCTCTACCGAGATGACTAATAAAGCCGGACCAAATGTCCGTCCGTCCGTCAACAATTTTTCTTTCCGATCTTGATGAAACTTAGTATGTGGGTAGAGGTTGATGAGTGTTGCACAACGATATAACTTTTGTCCGGGTTCAAGGTCAGGGTCAAGGTCACCAGGATACGTAAGTTATAAAAATCGCCATTTTCAAAACCTATCTAGTCTTCCATTCTACAAGATATTCGGCCACTGTTTATTGATTATGATCGTAAAAAAATCTTGTATCTCACGGACATATTTTTGAATTTCCGTCCTGTTTGGCCGCCTCGTGAAGGCCCTGTCACACCTTGACGATTTAGCCAACGTATGCCTGACGTATGCAAAATTGGGCTAAAACGCTGGCACGCGTCGAATACGTTATGGGTAAGTGTGTATACGTTAAGATCACGCTGGCATACGTCGTAGTTCGCCGAGCTGTTAGACAAATTTTCCACGCTTGAAATTTCCCGACGTATGCCAGCATATGACTCGCACGTTCCGCATAACGCTGGCAAAAGTTGTAGGCACGTTACGCAATCGTTGACACACGTCGGCACACGTTACTTGTAAGTTACTCATAAGTCGAAACACGTCGAGGTAATGTTTAGTGTACCCGAAACTTATTTCTAACCTATGAGTAACGTGTTTTAGGCACGTTACGTGATCGTTGACACACGTCGACACACGTTACTTGTAAGGTACTCATAAGTCGAAACACATCAAGGTAATGGTTAGCGTCAGTGTTCCAGACTCCCTGGTTTTTTGGGGGGTTTTTTTTGGTTTTTTTTTTCTTCGGTATGACGGTGATGTTGACACTTCGATTTCTAGTGCGGTTATAATATAATATAATTAAAAGGCTGCCGCTCAATGATTTAAATCATAACCGCACTAGAAATCGAAGAGTCAACATCACCGTCATACCGAAAAAAAAAAAAACCAGAGAGTCTGGAACACTGACGCTAACCATTACCTTGACGTGTTTCGACTTATGAGTAACGTATGTCGAAATGTGTCAACGATCGCGTAGCGTGCCTACAACTTGTGCCAGCGTATGCGGAATGTGTAAGTCATACGTCGAGTACATTGAGAAAGTTTCAACATGCTGAAAATTTCTCGATGTACTCGGCGTACAATGCCTTTTGCCAGCGTACTACGACGTATACTAGCATGCTCTTAACGTATACAAAACTTACCCATAACGTATTCGACGTGTGCCAGCTTGGTTCGGCAAATTTTTCATACGTCGGCATACACTGGCTAAAACGTCAAGGTGTGACAGCGGCTTCACACTTCGATGTCTAGTGCGGTAATGATTTGAATCGTCGAGCCGCAGCCTACGAATAGCCTACGCCACGTGATCGTCGGCGATACGCTGCCGCACACTATGCATAAGTTAGACTATTGTTGGGCATAGGTTGTGAACGCCAACAACACGCTCAGCATTCGTTGGTATAAGTTATCTATATGTGATTAAAACGTTCTGTGTACATTACTAATACGTTATGCATACGTCCAACACGTTATTATACGCCCCAAACTTAAAAAAAACATCAATAGTTCAGCGTACGCCAGCGTTTTACATACATTTTGAGACCTTGCCATGCACTGGCTAAAACATCAAGGTGTGACAGCCCCTTTACCTAGAAGATGGTCAAAAATCACCTCCCAGTACAAAGAAAACTTTTTACTTCCGATCTTGATAAAATTTTGGTATGTGGGTAGAGGTCGATGAGTGATACCCAACGACATATTTTTTTCCCGGATTCGAGGTCAGGGTCAAGGTCACGAGGTCACGAAAGTTGTGAAAGCTGCCATTTTCAAAACCTATCGAGTCTGTCATTTTAGGAGATATCTGGCAACGGTTCATCGATTATGATAGTAAAAAACATTACAGAGATAACCGTCACTCCCACACGGGGGTAATTTTTCTTTCTTCTTTTTCTTTTTTTTCCTTTTTACAGTCATGCGCCACTTAACGACAGGGTTACGTTCTGAGAAATGCGTCGTTAAGCGACGTCGTCGTTGTGCGAACATCTTTTTTTTTTTTTCGTTTTCGAACATCGTACTTACACAAACTTAGACACCTAGGCTATATGGTATAGCCTATTGCTCCTCGACTACAAAGCTGTACAGCATGTTACTGTAGTAAATACTGCAGGCAATTGTAACACAATGGTAATTATTTGGGTATCTAAACAGAAAAGGTATAAAAAAATTTTTTTTAAATGGTACACCTGTATAGGGTACATTATATGTAGCTTTTATAAACACTGTACACTTAGGCTACACTAAATTAATTTAAAAAAAGAATTTCTTTCTTCAATAATAAATTAACCTTGGCTGACTGTAACTTTTTTACTTTATAAACTTTAATTTTTTTAAAACTTTTTGATGAATGCTTAGGGGCCATGATGAACAAAACAACACAAGATTAAATCAAGCACACGGAAAAATTATGCAATCAAGAGACGTGGTAAACACGAGATGTACAGTTGAAGAATGCTGCGTAGCACGGCATGCTGTTTTACAGTAAACTTTTTTTTTTTTATAAGTAGAAAGAGTACACTCTAAAATAAGGATAAAAAGTACAGTATATTAAATACATAAACCAGTAACATCGTTGTTTATTATCATTATTAAGTATTATGTACTGTACATAATTGTAGGTGCTATTTTTATACGACTGGCAGCGCTACGTCGGCAAATCACTCAGTGATAGGAATTTTTCAGCTCCATTATAATGGAGCTGGCAGATTCGTCATATATGCGATCACAGTTGTATATGCGATTATGGGACCACCGTCGTATATGCGATCCGTCGTTGCCTGAAACGTCATTATGTGGCGCATGACTGTATTTTCCTTCCTTTTATTTTCCTTCTTTTTTTTGTCTCCTTTTTCTTTTCCTTATTTTCCTTTGTCTCCCTTTTTCCTTGTCTTCCTTTTCCTTCTTTTTCTTTGTCCCCTTTTCTTTCTTTTTATTTTCCATCTCTTTATTTTCCATCTTTTTCCTTTTTCTTCTCATTCTTTTTCTTTTTCTCCTTTTTCTTTGTCTTGTTATTTTCCTTCTTTTTATTTTCCTTCCTTCTCATTCTTTTTCTTATTTTTCTTTGTCACCTTTTTCCTCATCTTCCTTTTTCTCCTTTTTCTTTTCCTTCGTCTCCTTTTACCCTAGTCTCCTTTTACCCTTTTTTCTGTTCTTCCTCTTCCTTTTTTTCTCTTTCTTCTTTCTCTTCTCTTTTCTGTTCCTCCTTTGCCTCCTTTTTCTGTCTCCTTTTTCCTTGTATTGCTGTTTTCTTTTTTCCCCCTTTTTTCTCATTCTTTTTCTTATTGTTATTTTTCTTCTTTTTATTTTCCCCTTTTTATTTTTCTTTGTCTCTTTTTTATTTTCTTGCTTTGTCTTCTTTGTCTTTTTTCTTCTCCTTTTTCTTTATCTTCTTATTTTCATTCTTATTTTCCTTTTTCTTTTTCTTTGTCTCCTTTCTATTCCTTCATTTTATTTTCCTTCTTTTTCTTGTTTTTTTTTTACTTTTATTTGTTTCCTTTTTCTTCGTCTTCTTTTTTTATTTTCCTTTCTCATTTTTCTTTTTCTCCTTTTTTTTCTTTTTTCTTTGTCTCCTTTTTTCATTGTCTTCTTTTTATTGTCCTTTTTATTTTGCTTCTTCATTTCCTTCTTTCTCTTTGTCTCCTTTGTCTTTGTCTCCTTTCTCATTATTTTTCTTAATTTTCTTCTCCTTTTTATTTTCCTCCTTTTTCATTATCTTCTTTTTCTTTTCCTTATTTTTATTTTTCTTCTTGAGCCTGGTGTTGGCGCAGTGGTTAGGGCAGCGGCTTGGGATCCAAAAGGTCCTGAGTTCAATCCCCGTTGAGCCACTGAATTAATACACCAGGGGGTTCACTCAGCCTGTCATCCTTCCGAGGTCGGCGAAATGAGTACCAGTATACTGGGCCGGTGTATACCCCGGTTAAAATAGGTGTACCATATCCCTGTGTCGCAAGAGGCGACCAGGGTTGCGTCAGGAAGGGCATCCGGCGTAAAACATGTGCCAAATCACTATGCGGATCATACGGATGATCCGCTGTTGCGACCCCGAACGGGACCAGCCGAAAGAAGAAGATTTTTATTTTTCTTCTTTTCTTTTTTTTTTTTTAATAATTTTCCTTTTTATTTTTATTTTTCTTCTTTTGATTTGTCTCCTTTTCATTTTCTTTTTATTTTCCTTTTTTTATTTTTTTTTTATTTTTCTTCTTTTTCTTTTTCATTTACTTCTTTTATTTTCTTCCTTTTGCTTTGTCTCGTTTTTATTTTCATTCTTTTTATTTTCCTTCATTTTCTTCTCCTTTTTCTTTTGCTTTGTCTCGTTTTTATTTTCATTTTTTTATATTTTCCTTCTTTATTTTATCTTCCCCTCCTTTTTCATTTTCTTCTTTTTTTTCCTTTTACTTCTTTTAATTTTCCTTCTTTTGCCTTGTCTCCTTTTCATTTTCATTCTTTTTCTTTTTCTTCTCCTTTTCTTTTTCTAATTCTCCTCCTTTTTCTCCTTCCTCTTCTTCCTCTTCCTTCTTTCTTCAAATGTCATTTTTCTCAAGACTGCATGGTGTCAGGTGTTGTATGAACTCTAGTGTTTTATTTTTAATCATTTATGTGATGCTGAAATTCATACAGCTGACAGGACCCTGTAGTATGAGCCGATACACGGAATTGTGGGCTTCTTGTCCCAGTGGAATATGGAGGCCTCTTTCCTCCACAGTTTATTAATTTTTCCTTTGCAGTTCATGTCATAAATATTTACTGGCAACACTGAACTGTAATATATATTTTTTTAATTCACATTTCAAGACACTTTGTGCCTACATTCTAATCCTTTGTGACCTTATCATTTTTTCTACTTGTAACCCCCACCTTGTTAAATTGCATCTTTTTAAATGCACCTTTTTCTTTATGATGTAAATGTGAATATACCTTTGTAGTATTTCTATTGTAGTATTTTTGGAGGAGTATTTACCTGTAGTATTTTTCATTATTTGCTACATACTCTTGTTTGTTTTCTATGCTTCCTTACAACTTCCATTCATCCCTATCCCTCACCTCCACAGTTTTAATCTATATTCTGTCACCTGAGTTGACACAATAAACTTGACTGCAGAAATATTCTAATTAGTTAAAGGAAACAACATCATTTTGATGATGTTGATTTTCAGCAGTCTCATATAACCATTCATCACCTCATTGCTAAAAAAAACTTTATTTGTAAGTGCATGGTCCACGTGCAGCGCATTTGCTAATCAGTCTCGAATCACCCTGAATGAAGTTCCTTAATGAAGCTAACCAGTCTCAAATCGCCCTTGATGGCTCGCAGGGCCACTCCCTTCCCAATCTTGATCACTCAATATTGGTGTTGCCTTGCAAATTTCAGTATTTTCACCTTATTCTGTGCTCTCAGCAGTGGTTTCTTTGCTGCAACTCTGCCATGGAGACATGCTGCAATCAGCCTTCTGTGCACAATGCTGGATGAGATGTTGATGTTAAGCCTGTTCTCATTTCATTTGTTAGAAAAAAATTAACTCAGCAGCTATCATGTAAGCTGAGCAACTTCAAGCACTTGTCTTGCCTTGGAGGGGTTCTTCTGTGTCTTCCTGGCCTTTTATTGTCTTGTGCCAAGCCAGTTTCTTTTCAGGTGTTGCAAATTATATCTCATGCAATTGTAGATATTCAGCTTTTCTGCTATTATCTTCACAGTGTGCCTTTCTTCTCAGAGTTTGGATCCTCACATGCTGTTCTGTTGAAAGTTGCTTTCTTGGTTCCATTCTGAACCCACTCATAGACTTTCAAGCAAGGGAACAAGCTGATTAAAACTAATTTCACATTTTCACTAATTTTCAACTTTAATTGTGCTTTGTTGTAATTCACATTAATCTGACTGGCATTGATTACTTATATAATTTATCATCTATATATTAATACTGAAGGACCGATTTTGTGCTCCTCCTAGCGGTCGCGTCACGTTTTTCTCAGTACTGTGACCTGGACTGAAAGAAACTTCGTACCTGTAAGAGTGCATCGCACATAGTGGCAGTAGTCAACCTTCAACTCTGAAGCAGAATAAACACTTTACGTTTTACATTCGTTTACATGGCGACGTGTGACGTCACCGCTGAGAGGCGTCAGGACGTCATGACATCATCGGTCATTCGCTGACGTCATTACGTTTGTCGTCGACAGACCGTCACCGCTGAGAGGTGTAATTCCACTCCTCGAAAATAGCGTCTGCAATGTAAAACCCTCTTCTGCACATGCTGACTACCTCAGAATGTGAATTTGACACAAAAAATGCAACAAGAAACATTGTATCTTCTATCTATATATGAATACTGAGGGACCAATTTTGTGCTCCTCCTCGCGGTCGCGTCACGTTTTTCTTGGGACTGTGACCTGGACTGAAAGAAACTTCGTACCTGAAAGAGTGCATCGCACATAGTGGCAATAGTCAAACTTTCTGAAGCAGAATAAACACTTTTCGTAGAGGCGGGTGCGGGGATGAAGAGGCAGGGGCGGGGGATAAAGATACAGGGGGCAGGGAGTGAAGAGGCGGGGGGGCAAGGTAAGCAAATTTTTGGGCGGGGGTAAGCAAATTTTTGGGCGGGGGTAAGCAAATTGAAAGCAGGAAACGAGGGGGATGAGTATGCGGGGGCTGGGGTGAATTAGGCGGGGTTGAGTGTGAGGGGGTGGACAGGGGGGCAGGGGCCCGGGAGCAAGTGGGGCGGGGAATCAAGAAATGGGGGGCGGGGAGTGAAGAGGCGGGGTCGGGGTGGGGATAATTAAAATTTTGGGCGGGGGTAAGCAAATTGAAGGCGGGGGGAATGGGGCAGGGGCGGGGGATGAGTACGCTGGGGCAAGCACGCCCTGTCCAGTCCATGCCGCTCGAGTGTGGGTGAGCTGGTGAGGGTGGTTGAATGAATGGAATCTGTCTGTGACGGGGTTTCGTCTAGTTATTATTATTTACTGGTGTACAGAAATCTACACCTGTCTCCTGCATACTTTCTTCCTGCTAAGTGAATTCTACTTCTATTTCTTGTTCTTCTTTTCCCACGTTCTTCTGGGGTTGGCCGGGGAAAGCTTGGCCCTTGTCTTTCACAAACCTGCTGATCCGGCCTGACTTTCGACTCAGGTTTTTAGTTCTGTATAGGAATTTGAAATTTAGCCATGGTGCCAGCAATGGCTCGCCTGCCCTTCGCAAAAGACCAACTAATGCCAGCAGATGTAACGCCCATTTAACATCCATCCGAGGGACTGCACATGCGTTGATGAAACACCGGGATGACAGTTTATAGCTGGGCCAAGATTCCAATCTAGGCTTGATTGCTTAGAGGCTAGTGTGTGTACCTCGATGCCATCCCGCCAGCCCAGTAAGTGGATATTTACTAGCACAAAATAATATGTATTGCAAAAATAACTTTTTCAATTTCCTAATTTCTTTTGCATACTTAAAGGTAGCCATGATATTAAATTGACTTTCACAGAAATTTGAATTGTCGACCTACAGGCAAAAGCACCCGCCCACAGTAATGGGAAAATCGAGCAAAAGTAGCCGTCCCCATTGACAGGAAGAGCAAGCAAAAGTACCTGTCCCCAGTGATGGGAATGATTTAGGTTAACCTATCAATTTAAATTATTTAATGGACTTTATATAAAAGTTAATTCTGTTGCAGTCTTGGTTTCACTCATAGCCAAAGCTCTGAGCCACTTATACCACCCACCACAAAATGGTGTTACAACATCGGGCAGCAGAGGTTGGACTTGTATAAAATGAGTGTGGAATATCTTACTTGTGAAATTAAATTTTGCATCAACATTTTTCATTCCTGTTCTCCTGTCATTTCAAAACTGAATGTTGAGCTTTGCCTGTGTGTGCAGCTTTTCAACTGCAGCGCGGGAAGCGGCCGCCATAAACGAGAGACAGACAAACACATGGATAGACACTACGATTCATGATGTATACAAGATATTGCACACTTCAAATTTCCCACAAATGTTTAATGGGGAATATCACCACAAAAGTGAAAATAACCCAAACTTTTGCACAATACTTTATATACACACATACATACATGCTTACGTCATCATTGGCAGAACATCATCACTGATTATAATCACAAAATAATTATTTTTGCAATCTCATGCTTGGTGTGTTCTTGCATGTGAAAAGAGGCCTATACGTGACGCACATTGCCTACTACAAGTTGGAGCATTCAAAGCTGGAGCTGAATGGGAAATCCATTTGAAGTGTTGTTTTTCTACTTTCTCTCTTGTTGCTTTTCCTTTTCAACTCACCTTGTCTCAAAAGATACAATTCTATAATTTACACTCTTCCTCCCTTCCTCTTTGTCCAGTTCTGTAGTTTCCCATGATTTTACCAACAGGTTTCAGTCCTTCAAGTCCCGTTTACACAGATCTTTGAAGCTAAGCTGTGGCTTTCAAATTTTGTGAATGCCCTCATCTAGAACTCCACAAAGGATTGATTTGGGCAGACGCTCATCATCCATACGGACCATATGCCAAAGCCACCATAATCTTCGCCGCTTCATTGTCGCCATGATACTAATTGACTTAGCCATGGTCAAAACTTCTGTGTCAGGAATGTTGTTTTGCCAGTGAACCCTGATGATCTTCTGCAGCACCAGAGATGGAAAGAGTTGAGCCTGCTCTCCTGCTTGGCATATATAAATCCATGTTTTAGCGACAGAGCAAAGTTCACCGAGAACACATGCTTGGTATATATGTAGCTTTGTGTTCGTTGTAAGGCTATTATTAATCCATGCTGTAGCAGCTTTGGCAATACATGTTGAAATCTCTTCATCTGTCTGAGTGGAATTCATGCGTATAGAGCCAAGGTAAGCAAACTGATCAACGTCTGGCAGGTCTGTACGATGTCGTTTCAATAGGAACGGGTCACTGTGACATCTTCACTGTCTTTTTTTGCTGGCAGTGATACCGAACTTGTCACGTGTTTTAGAGAAAGCATCAAAGATTGCCTGTAATCCTATGGCTGAATGGGAAACAAGGGTGGCATCATCAGCAAATGACAGCTCACAGATAAGGAGTGTTCTTGTTATAGTCCTGGCATTCAGGAAAGCAATATTGAAGAGATTTCCATCACATAGTGTGTGAGTGTAGACACCCTCATTGATTCCACTAACTGCATATATGACAACAGACAAGAAAAAAAACATCCTGAATAGTGTCGGTGCCAAAACACACCCTTGATTTACTCCACTGAGAATGGAGAATGGTTCAAACTCCTTGCCATCAAAGATAACACGTGCCCACATACTATTGTGAAATGAGATGATTAGACTAAGAGGGTGGAGGACTGCCAGGAATTCCAGGAGCATAAACAAACCACTGCAGCTGATTAGGTCAAATGCCTTGGTGAGATCAGCAAATGCTACATGAAATTCTTTCTGTTGGTTGTTCTCCACATTTTCCTTGTGGCTGTCTTCAGGTAAAACTCATATCGACTGTCAATCTACCAGCTCGAAAACCATATTGACTCAGATAGACATTGTCAGCAAGCTTTTGCAGTCTGTTGAGCATGGCAGGGGCCATGACTCTCCCTGCTACACACACCAATGAAACACCTCTGTCATTGTTAGTCAGATTTATCTCCTTTATTATTGTACAGGGTGATGACTTGGGCATCCTTACACTATCGGCGGAACCTGTTGGCTGTTGAATTAACACCAGGTATAGTTGACAGCCTGTCATCCTTCTGAGGTCGGCAAAATGAGTATCGGTGTGCTGGTGGAGGGGCACAGCATCAGCAGCACAGCCATGCTTCCAAGAAATGATAGCTTCCCGGCAGCCAAGCTGGCGTACACAAGAATATAAACGGGTGTAACCTCTCCAGCTTTGCAACATGAAAGTATAAGTTAGTATAGTCTGTAAAGTAGACAAGTTCCTCCATGTTTATAAATCTCGCCATGCCTGTGGCTTTTCCACTCAAGAGGGCACTAAAGGCCCAGTCACACCTTGACGTTTTAGCCAGGAATGGCAACGTATAAAAATGCACGTAAAATGTTGGCGTACGCTGAAGTTTTGAGGTTTTTTTTTAAAAGTTTTGGTCGTATTCATAATGTGTTGGTCGTATGCATAATGTATTAGTAACGGGCACAGAACGTTTCGTTGTGTTAAAGATAACTTATACCAACGAATGCTTAGCCTGTTGTCGGCATTCACAACCTATGCCCAACGATAGTTTAACTTAGTCATATCGCGCTGCACGTATCGCCGACGAACTCGTGGCGTTCTCTGTTAAAAACCTGCCGCTCGCCGATTTAAATCATAACCGCCTGAAAATTGGAAGTGTCACCATCAAAGTCTCACCTTGACGATTTAGCCAGCGTATGCCGACCTATGAAAAATGTGTCTAAAACGCTGAGACACGTCGAATACGGTATGGGTAAGTTGTGTATATGTTAGGAGCACGATGAAAAACAATGAAGTACGCTGGCATAGTACGTGGTACGTTTAGTATGTCGTGAAATTTCAAGCATGCTGAAAATTTTATGACGGACTCGACGTATGGCTCACAAGTTCCGCACACGCTGGCATAAGTTCTCGGCACGCTCCGCAATCGTTTACACACGTCGGCCACACGTTACTTGTCAGTTACTCATAAGTCGAAACACGTCGAGGTAATGTTTAGCATACCCGAAACTTAATTTTTAACCTACGAGTAATGTGCTTTGAACCTATGAGTAGCGTGCTTTGAACCTATGTGTAACGTATCTCAAACGCACATTCGCGTATGTAGACGAATTTAATTGACATCTTCCGGACGACCACAGAACTTACTGAACTTGTTTCTAACTTACAGCTACCGTATAATGGCGTATCGGCAGCGTTTAGGGGAATTGGTATATACAAATGGGCTTCACAAGAGGAACCCGTCAGTGTTCCAGACTCCATGTTGAGTAGATGTCAATGTCAGTGGCAGTAGCAGTAGTAGTAGCAGTAGTTCGAGAGAATTTAGTGATGTCGATGTTATTAGTCGTAGTAGTAGCAGTAGTAGTAGTTCGAGAGAATTTAGTGATGTCGATGTTGGTCGTAGTAGTTCGAGAGAATTTAGTGATGTCGATGTTAGTAGTCATAGTAGTAGTAGTAGTAGTAGTAGTAGTAGTAGTAGTAGTAGTAGTAGTAGTAGTAGCAGTAGCAGTAGTAGTTCGAGAAAATTTAGTGATATCGATGCTAATAGTAGTAGTAGTAGTTGGAGAGAATTTAGTGATGTCGATGGTAGTAGTAGTAGGAGTAGTAGCAGCAGTAGTTCGAGAGAATGTAGTGATGTCGATGTTGGTAGTAGTAGTAGTAGTTCGAGAGAATTTAATGATGTCGATGTTATTAGTCGTAGTTCGAGAGAATTTAGTGATGTCGATGTTGGTAGTAGTAGTACTTTCGAGTAACGTGTTGCAAAGCTGTTGCAAAACAAACAGACAGAATTACTGACAATAAGGGTCACCTATTTCGGCGACCCAATAATTATACCCACAATGAAATACGTGTCCTGGGCATTGTACAAGCAGAAGGTCCTTCTCAAAATAGCCATAACCGTCCGCAGGCAGGGCACGGAGAAGACCAGAAGAGACACGGACTGAAAATCCCTGTTACAGTCTGCTCGGGTATCATAAAAAGTTCCGTCTCGAGCCAACGGCTCCACTGCCCTTGCAGGGGTTCAGCGCACACTGCACTTATGCAGGCTAGGATGGAACGCCGAACTATGCATTTCGCTCGACTCTGCCTAGACCCCGGACCATGGCTCTTGACTCCAGAGATCCCCGACTGGAACAGTGAACTGGACTGATCTTAAATACCAAGAGCTGACTTAGCTGAGGAACCAAGAGCTCTGGCTGAACATGTGTGCGAGCTTTTATTTGCTTCCATGAATGATGCCCTGCCCTGTGATGCCGTCCCTCTCCGTCTGCCCCACATCAATTGATGGTTTAACCGTAAATAAAGGGGAACCCCTCCCATGAGCCTCTCGACCCGTTTCCAAATGTTCATGCCCACCAAAATTTGCTCTTCCTCAGTGTTGCAAGGCCAAATTCCTCTTTAAAGGGCATTTATGACAGATTACAAAGGAAAGAACAGAGGGATTACAACAGAGGGAAAAGCGTTGTGAAACAAACATTAGGGAGGGAAGACAATAGTTTGTTGTACAAATATCGATGCATATTCCTACATCACAACTAAATTACCTCGCACTTAACGCTAAACATGCACTATGGAAATAACTATTGCTAAGCTATACAATCATAACTCCTGGAAGGTGTTTCCTTCAACAACACTGCCCCACCTTCCTCCTTCAGAATATCACAAGTCTGCTCTCAGAGGTGGAAGAAGCATTGGGGTCCGATTCCACTTAGCCTCTCCATTCTCTCCAAGCACTTTCAAAAACACATTTTCCCTTCTATTGACCCCCCCGCACCCCCTAATGTGGTTATATGTAACCAATTTGTCTGCCACTCTGCCAAATTGTTTTACAAATGAAAAACAATTTCAAATTGATAATTGTTTTGCTTCTACTGAAGTAACGTCTTCAAAGTAAAACTCTTGGCTTGCTGCATCCAATCCCTAGGAGCCACTGGGCTTACCTGTACCACAGCGGGTGGTTTGTTTGCCAGCCATAAACTGGGAGCAGTATACCTCTGGTTTGGCCTGTTTGCAGCAGCTTGAAACTGGCCCCAAACCTTGCACCCGCCGCCTCAAGCTCAGTTTTGACCGAGGTAAGGTTAAACAACCTCAGTGCATTGTTCCTCTGTTCTTTAAAAAAAGAAAGAAGAAAAAAAGATTACACGGGTTTAAGTTTTAGCAGAAAGCTTTGCAGCTTCTTCACACATTTTTCACCATCTTTGGTTTCGTTAAACTGTTGAGATGGAAAGTCATGAGCATTAATATTGTATTGTCATACTGGAGTGCACGTATGCAGTGGTGATCACCTTTATTGTTTTTGAATAGGTTATCCCGTGAGGCCAGAGAGTCCGCAGGAGTTGAGAACAGTAAAGGAGACTGGGTCAGAGCTGCATTCTGTGAAGGAAACAGAATCTGCACCAGAACTTCCTGGCAGTGATGGCCCATGCACCTCGACTGGTGGAAGAGTGCAGGTTTGCATTATTATGTTCCCACTTGCTGCAATTGGCATTCTATATTTAAATCCATGTTTTTAGTTCCTTCTGTCTTTGAGCTAATGGTATAAATGTTCTGGCAAAAAATAAGCCCATTTATTGTAAAATAAGTCTTTAGATCTGCACTCCAAATCCTTTTTCAACCTCCCGTGCATATCCATCGATTAGTTTTTGAGATTTTAATAAAATAATCAAGGTTACTCATTTGGCATTTAGTTGTTTCCTCCATTGGTAAATGGTATTGCATCCATGATCTGTTTCTCCTGTACATCAGCTTGTTGGTATTTCTTTTTTTGCGTTTTCTTATCACAATGCTTCACTGTGTCATGGTGTAGCCCTTACTCTTGGCCTTTGGACTACTTTCAAGTGCATTCCCTCCTTCCGCATGATTTGGCCTCACTCTTTCTTTCTGATCTGTTCTTCTTCTCTAATGCATTGGAAGATTGCGAAGTTTTCCAACTTTGAGGAACATACAATACCAATGTACAGAGTGTATTAATAGAATCTGCATTGGGTTTTGCTTTATGGTCAAGAGAAAAACTTTTTTTTTGGATGAAAATGGAACGTTTGTGTTGTAACTTCTTCCATGTTCAAATTGAATGCCAGACCTTCCCACTCAAATCAACATAGTTACATCTATTCTTGAAACTAAAATCACATGACGTACTCTTAAGTGTAATAATTCTGATCCTTCAGTGACATATCTTTAACTATCTGGTAATAATGAAACAGCAAAGAGATTTATTGAGTTACCTTGTGCAGATTTATTCAGCTTTCTTTTGGCTGGAAGAACATGGGAGAAAATTTATTTGTAAATCCCCACCTGGGGTAATTGATAAGGTGAGAGCTGATTGGTTATTACCTCCAATTATGGGTGGAAGACTTGATTGGGTCTTGTTGTGTGTGTGTGTGTGTGTGTGTGTGTGTGTGTGTGTGTGTGTGTGTGTGTGTGTGTGTGTGTGTGGTATATATGTGTGGTATATGTATATATATATATATATATATGTATATATATATATATATATATATATATATATATGTATATATTGTTGCGGAAATGGCCCTTAGTGTGTTACTAAATATAGGATTAGCTCAGATCCCCCATTAAATGCATGTTTAGCCAGGTTGTTCGGTAAATGGATGCTACATGTGTGTCGGGAGGTGTAAGAACCAGTTAATTGTTCATACATTGGTGGTGGACCGAGAGGTTCTTCTTCTTCCTTCCTCTCTCCGGACAATAGTCCCCGCCCACCATTCTGAGGGGGAGTGGCCTTGAGAAGGAAGTGAAACTGAAGGGAGGAGCCAGGGGTTTTTTGAGGCGAGCGTGCGCCGGGAAAAGTTGGTAAAACTGTGAGCGCCGAGGTGGCACCGATCGGCTGTACACGGGACGGCTGTGTCTGTTTTCGTGAGGAACGTGCCGAAAGAAAGGCAGGAAAGGCAACAGAGAAATGACGAGTGTCGAGTCGCGATCTGCTGAGTCAGCAGTCGGTTTTGAGGCGAGTGAGTGAAGGAAAAGACTGCAGGAGCACCGGGAAGACAGTGGTGAAACTGAGCGCCGGTGTGGCGCGATCGGCTGAATAGGGCTGGCTGTGTGTGAGTCAGCAGTCGGCTTGGAGGCGAGCGTGCGCCGGGAAGGCAACAGAGAAACGATGAGTGTCGAGTCGCGATCTGCTGGATGAGCGGTCGGCTTTGAGGCGAGAGAGCGCCGAGAAAGAGGAAGTGAAACTGAAGGGAAAAACTGCAGTGGGCTTTCGAGGTGAGCAAGAAAAAGAAAGGCTGTGGTGAATCGGCCGGGAGAGAAAACTGGACCTGAGCGCGCCGAGTCTGCCCTCGGCTGGATGAGAAACGACTGGTGGGGGGTCGTGATCTGCTGTGTAGGGGACAGCTGTGTCTGTCTGTGATCTGCTTCGTGAAGGAGGCAGGAGAAACGACTAGAGGCTGCCTGCACGTCCAGTCGGCGATCGACTTTCATGAGAAGGTCCTCGACACGTTTGTCGATCCGCCTGCCGGAGCCCAACACCTCGATTTGGCCTGGTCTGGTGAACAGGTCAGGCCTGGACTTGTACACTGGACCTTGTGCGAAACCAGCTGAAACCCACCATCGATCTGACGGTCTTGTGCTGTCGACCTTACGTGGGGTCAGAATGCGCGGAGGCCACGTGCGTGGGCGGTGCGACAAAAGGAGGACGAGCGCCATTTTGCCACGCGACGTGTTTGAGCTTGGGCACTCAAATCTGTGAACATCGGCTTGTCACGAGCCACATTTGTGCCGCGCCGAGGAACGATCCGCTCGATTTGGATATAAAACGAAAATGGTTACAGACTGGAAGACTCCGCTCGGTCTCTGACAAAACCAGTCTGTAACCGGGGTCTATTCCCCCAGCTGGCAAGGTACAGGTGTATTTTGGTATCGTGGTTCGAGACGCGTAACCCGAGAATTGTGCCGAACCACCCGGCGTGATAACACCGGAGACTGCGGTGCTTTGGGTGGCGCCGAATCTATAACATTTGGCTGTCGAGAGTAGGGTGTGAAAACCCAAACTAGTTACGGACAGTGATTGACGTACTCGTCCGAACCCGCCCCCCCCACCCCCCACACCCCCGATTCCGTAACAATATATTATATATATATATATATATATATATATATATATATATATATATTTGTATATACACGGTGTCCCTAAAAAATGACATCATTTGAAACTTGAATATCTAATAACTACATGTCCCAGGCAAACAAAAGTAAATAGCCTTCATGTTGAACAATAAAAGATGTATTTATCAAAATTCGAACAAGAGATTCAGAGGGATGTAGATTTTATAACCGTTTTCTCAAAACTTCACAAATGTTCAATATGCGCACCGCCTGTGATGCGACACACGTCAAGTCGGTGGTCCAGCTCCTGCCAAACACACTGTAGCGTGTCTTGCGTAACATTCTCCAGCGCCTCGGTGATTCTCTGCTTAAGTTCCTCAAGGCTTGTAGGAAGAGGGCGGACATAGACCAGTCCTTGTGAAGACTCCGTTCTCCGGCCCGGTATGAAGAGAGTCAACAGAAGAGGATTCACCAAAATGCAGCTTTATTGAAGGACCACACGCCAGCGGAGTTGGTGTCGGCAGCCCAACCAACAGTGAAGAGCTCCCAAAACCACACTGAGTTTTACATCCAAAAACTCTCCCTTATATACAATCTATCTCTAATTCCAGTCTGTCTGGTTATACTCCAACCCTAATTGATGTCACAAATCACTGTGGGATGGCTGCAGGACAAATAGAAATCCCTTTTAAGTTCACATCTGGCTTTGGTAAAAGAACCCAGCTTCTCAGAAGTGGAATGTGGTTTGACCAGCAGGGGGCAGCCCTGCGCCAATGATGGACTACCTGACAGCATTTACAGGCTATGACCCTTTTTTAACCTAAACAAAAAGCCCAGGAGTGGAATGCTTAAGAGAATCCAGATGACATTTTCCTCGGGATGTTATCACTGAAACAACACAGGCAGTGCTTTTAGAGGGCATCTGGTGAATTGATGTATTAAGAAACAGTGCCACTACAACTATAGAGAGTTTCTTTGTAAAAGGCCTTACAGAGTATATAAGAATGGGTTCGAATCCCTACATCTAATTTATATATATATACATACATACATACATACATACATACATACATACATACGTATGTATGTATTAATTATGGATCGGATGTGACCATTAAATTGCACTCCTCACAGTCCTTCCTTGGTCACATTTGACCATAATTTGCCATTTCCCCAAGCTCACCGAATAGGTGGGCCTCCATTTGACGGCTGAGTTGACCATCCCTTGGCTCCGCCACCACCAAACGGTATTTGCAAATGCCGTGAACAGCCAATGACAACCTCCAAATGAGAAGACCCCGACTACTGGTGGCCCAGGTTAGCATCTGTCCTTGCTGCCACATGCCTCACATCAAATTCTAGTATTGTGTAGGTAATTTCACAAAATGCTAATTGCCCCCATATTATTTAGGTTATTCTACAAACACTAATTGCAACAATAATATTTAGGTAGGTCCACTAGACACGACTTGCAACAATAATATTTAAGTAATTCTGGAAACACGAATTGCAACAATACTTATTTAGATAATTATACTCGACACTAATTGCAACAATACTTATCGACAATATGCAAATGTAATAATGGGTGAGCAGCACTGTGAGCACTGACGGCGTGGTGTAAGCTCCTTTCTCAACTTGCGCTAGAAGACAAAAGAGGCTCATGAGATGCATATTTCCATATAGGGGTCATACAAGTATTTTCCCATTCGTGCCTTCACTATCTGGTATTGTCCATTTTGCACGATTATGCATATGCCAGTCAAAACACTGCCACGTCTATCATAAACCTCCATCAGCATTTTACTTGAAGATTTCCTTTCTTTCTTGTTACAACTTCCTGTATCTGTGTGTGTGTAGTGAGATGCGTGAGTCCATGTTTGGCTTACCTTTTCACTTGAAAGTTTGTTGAGTAATCACTAATACCTGGAAGAGTCTTCCCCAGGGCGCCCCTCCGCCAGAGCACCTTGTTGGCCCCTCAGCTGGTGGGGGTCGGGTCTGGTTGTGGCACCATACGGAGATCCTGGGGTCTTCCTCCCTGAGTTCGCTGTTAATTATTATGATGGCCTGGGTAAGGGGTGAGGCTTCACAGCATTTCTTTAGACAAATGGAAATGAGAATCTTAATCAGAAATACTCCAAAAATCACCACCACGATGATTAGAAGCGCTGACCCTATCAAGCGCAGCAACCAACCTCCCCAGCCCTGAAATATGGATCTCCACCACTCATAGCCCTCCTCGCGATACATTCGTCCGCTAGTGAGGGCGTTTGCAACTTTTTGTAGTCGGGCCACCGCCCGGTTAGTTATGTTAGTAGGATCCAGAATCCAGGTGCAACATTCTCCGTCACTCATCCCGCACACCCCTCCTTGCTCCGCCAAAAGCTACTCTGTTCTGCATTACCATGGCACGCGTTGATACTAACATATCCAATAATTCCGTACAGTAAGCCATGGATACATTGGCTACATATTCCAAGGCTAATGGAAGTTTATCTATCCTCTCGCTATTCATGACCATACCGGCTCCTGGAACCATACAAACCCAACGGTCACTACGATTTTGGATGTTGGCTATCTCGGTAGCTAAAGCCACAAAGGTGTTTGGAGGTTTTACCGGAGATTCCTTGCTGCGCACCAAAAAGGACATTATGGCGCTTTCATGATGTCCATTGTTTGGCCGCACAATTAAACAAGTATAGTCCAGACGGGTATCATCGGGGACCAGTGGGATTCGAGTGATTAAAGATGCATGTTGACCCCATACGAATCCCGCTTTCCTGCCATGTCCCCTGTGTTTTTTATTTTTTGATCTTACCTGCCAAGCTACTCTGAATCTTTTCCCTATTGCTGTGTCCTCCTTGAGGGTTTCCTTATAAGACCAATTAACTATTCTTATCTCTTCGTTCTGTTCCACCAGATCATAAGTTCAATTGGCTTGAATGCATGGCAACTCTATGAGTTGTTGTGGTTGGATGAGTTGTGGGATTATCCCATGGTCTACCGTATTCCTTCGGGGAATGAGGAACGAAAAAGGCTTACCCTGTCCTTCTGAAAATACCTTTACGTTATCTAGCTCTGGATTATGTGTTTTTCCAAAGACTGCGTATTTATCTTCTGCCGTTCTTTCTTCATCCGCTTCCCTCCTATGTCGTTGCTGTGTTGCTCCTAGTTCCTTTCCGTTCCCTCCTTTACCGCGGAGGTGTGTACGGTGTCTTCGGCTTGAGTGTGTTAGTTCGTTGCCTAATGACAGGCCCCAGCTGCAAAGGAGTAGTGTCAGTGCCAGGAGACGCATGTTGGATCGTCAAGGGTTCTGCCGCTGGCCCCGGTGCTCCAAGGTCTCTGTTCCCTGGTCCTCCCGGTTCCACGTTCGGCAGGGTGTCTGACTCCAGTCATGGGCCTCTCACCACTCCATCTCTTTGTTTTGCCAGGCCGGCTCCTTCCTGGTTTGGTGGCGGTGTAGGGTGCCTTTTTACAGTGCAAGTGGTGTATCCGTGCACTCTTACCTCCCACTTTGACAGCGGAGGGCGTTGTCAAAAGTACAGTGTAAGGTCCCATTCACTTTGGTTGTAGGGCGTTTTTCTTCAGGAACTCTTTCACCCAAACCCGATCAGTGGGTTGAAGATCATGCAAAGAAACCCCAGCTGGTATCGGTAGCGCTTCTTGCACATGTGAGTAAAAAAAGTCCTGATGGTAGCAGTTAGCACCTTACAATCATTTCATCAGTCCTGCAAGACCAGTCCCCATCTTCCCATATCCCGGGGAGCAGAGGCCGGTAGCTGCATAGGGCGTCCTGTTATTATTTGGTGGGGAGTGAGCCCCCTTGTGGCATAAATAGAGGCCCCGCGTCAGCGGCACAGCCATGCCTCAACCAATGATGCAACCAACAGCCAAAAAGGCAGCACACCTTCTACACCCCCTCCTTTTTCTCGTATGGCCACTTTTTGTGAGCCACACGAGCAAATACCGTTTTGTCTTACTCCCCACATAACAACTCACCCAATATATCTAAATCCCATGTCGTTTTTTTTTTATGCTTCATTATAAAAGAAATGGAAATTGACACACAAACACCCATACAGGCGCTGCCCAAAGGACTGGCCCACACCAGACACACACCTCAAAAAGAAATGGACCCCGGCGGGTCTTTATTGATACCCCCAACTCAGAAGGGAAGGTGAGCTGGAGGTGAGAAGCTTCCTTGGACCTTCCCGCCTCATGCGGCCTTGATGATTTGGCTCGGTGGTACTTGAACCTGCAACTCGATGCTGCTGCAAACCCCAGGTCGGAGGGTGGCGTCGGTTATCAATGGAACTCCCCCCACAGGCGCTCGGCACGTATGCACGTCAGAAAGGCCGATGCTGGACGGAAACCAGGGAGGATGTTGTCGTTGTTGGTGAATACAAGAAACCAACTACAAAACAACTCACAGCACACGTACACTTGATTCCCATTAGACATAGGACAAAGGGAGATATCCATCCACCTGTACTTAATAAAAATAACTGAGCTATGGGGACCTGAATGTCAAGTACTCATGGCTGCTAGATTTGCATACAGATCAGGCACCCATGCCCCCCAACTGCCAGCCATTCCCAAAATAAAAATAATTTCCCTTTTACATATTACATATAACACCTTTGAACATGCAAAATAGCCCACAAGCCATCACCTCACAACACATGTCCCCCAATACGTTACTTGGGTCCTGCACAGCTGCAACCTTGCCTCTGGCAATCCGAGATTGCGCTTTTGGTCCAAACAACTTTCATCCATCTTTCAAATATATTTTTCCACAATATCAGTACAAAAATCATTAATCTTTCAATTAACAAATTGAAATTCTTTCCTTCACTGATGTAAACTGGTCCACTATGTGTTCAAAAGTCGGCAATTATACTCAGCAGAGCAAAGCAACAGTCTGTCTTAAATTCTGTTGACTATTTGCTCACCCTCCTTTCACAACTGGCCCCTCTTGTCTCTCTGCTGGTTGGCGGGCCTCTTTTCTTTCTCTTGAGTGGAATTTTACCGTTGTGCAGTTTATAACGGCCATGCGGTGTTGTTGGCAGCTGTTCACAATCTCTTCTCACAGTGATTTTATATTTTCGAAACAGTGCGAATGTTTTAACAACATAAAAGGCCTTACTAAAAACAATCTGTTTTATTTCAACTGTAACAACGATTCATTCATAGAATTCTCGAACTCAAAGGTAATTTTACTTGCTCGAAGGTAAAACGTAACTAGTAGCCTGGTATTGGCTCGGTGGGTGGGGTGGGGTTGGTTGGGGTTGGGGTGGGGTGGGGTGGTGGCTCGAGCTGCCCGGGTCCTGAGTTCAATCCCCGTCGGCCACTGAATTAATACACTAGGGAGTTGACTCAGCCTGTCATCCCTCCCAAGGCTGGCGAAATGAGTAAGAGCTCCAGCGCGTCCACCGGCAGAGGGGCACTGCATCATCGACACAGTCGCGCCTCAAGAAATGTTAACTACCCCAGCAGCCAAGCTGTCACACGACCATAATACGTCGTAACGACATGAGCGGTGACCTATATATGTTATGTATGCAATTCATATTTTATCTTTTCAATTTTAATCTAATGAATTTATCCTGACAGATCGAGGCTCATACAAAGACAACAGATATGCTCCTCTGTCCACTTCCGCACAGAAAGCTCGACCGTGGCAGGTAGAGGATTAATCATGTCATCCCCTTCAGTTCGCCAACCAACATGGCGAACGAAGCAAGACCATTCCACATTCAACCGTATGATTTTAAACCACTGTAGCAAGGACGAACAACCCCACAACAACGGTGGCCACGATGATAATTAACCAATTCATTATACCGTTGCTACACTCAAAAAATTATAGTTTTCATTATTCATTCTTTACCGTGCACTTGTAATGAATGTGACGAAAACCAACCAATTTTATGAGCCTCGACCCCGTTTCCCAACAAATGTAAATTTCCTTGGTCTACCATTCATTGCCTCTTTGCTTGCTTGAGTTGGATACTCAAAACTTCATGTTATGTTCGGTCGGAAGTGACGTTTCACAACCAACAACCGTAAATCAACATATATTATCGTATACTGAATCATACCGGAAGCGGAAAAGCGTTTATTGACGCGGTGACAATTCACTCGTGTCTGACAAAAAAAAGAGAAAAAAAAACGCGTCCGATAAACCACAACAACAACAACACAATTACAAGTCGGAATAATACGTTACTTCCCGATCTATTCACTGTGTGGTCTTCTTCTTCCTCTATTTTTGTTCCCCATGCTGTACATATGAATCCAAAGTCCCATCTAGGTCGCCAATTGTGAAGACTCCGTTCTCCGGCCCGCTATGAAGAGAGTCAACAGAAGAGGATTCACCAAAATGCAGCTTCATTGAAGGACCACACGCCAGCGGAGTTGGTGTCGGCAGCCCAACCAACTGTGAAGAGCTCCCAAAACCACACTGAGTTTTACATCCAAAAAC
>NC_140965.1:75635474-75642974 GCF_056783735.1 Eptatretus burgeri
AAGCGAAAACAATGCAGAGCTAATACCGACTACCGAGCACACGGCAACACTTATACAATTCTACTTCACAGACGGCGCCGACAACACATACCCAAAACCAAGGAAAAGAAATCCCCCAAGAATGGGGCAGGCCTGAGGCCGAGACCGGGTCGGGCCTACCCGTCTGGTGATGAGACGCGGAGCGGCGATGGCCCCGCAACCCGCGGGCCTCGTGGACAGTGCCTGGCAGGGGGTGGGAACGGGGCCCCCTTGGTCGCACTATCTCAGCGCGGGGGGAAACAGGAGGGGGTTGCTGATGCTCGGGGTATAGAGGATCTTTATTATATGCGACGAGCGTCTCCACCTCGGCCAGGTCGCGCTGTCGGCCTCCTTCGGGTGCAGCTTCCTGCACGACGCGAGCACCCCCTCGTCTGGTGTCGCCGCCTTTCCACCGCTCCGTCCCCTCCGTTCCGACTCCAACGCACACGACGAGCAGCTCCACCGCCCGCGAAGTCTTGACCCTCTGCTTCCGACTCTCCTCTTCTTGACTCTCCGACCCGTTCTTGTTTGCGACTCCTTCTGACTCTTCGTTCCCTTTTTGCTGACTCCGACCTCTGACTCCTTCGCGACTCTCCCTCGTTCTGACTGACGAACACCGTCCTTTTATCCCCCCGTAACTTCGCCTTTGACCCCCTCCCTTTGACCTTTCACCTCGCTCCCCATTGGCCCGAGAAAAAGTGGGCGTGAAGGCTTTTTGATCCACAAATTTGCATATATCGATCGCCCTGGGGGCGGGGCCAAATCGCCCCTCGCTCACCGATTGGACGGCAAAAAGTGGGCGTGTGTCGTTTTTGATCCGTTTTTGAAGCAGAAAATCCGTGATTTTGTACACGCTGTTCGACACGCGTTCTGCATGAGTCCAACACCGGTACCCACAGCGGGGCAAGAACGGTGGCGATGCTACGGTTGTGAGGTGTGCGTGAAGGTCGTGGCGGTTGTGGTGAAGCGGTGGTTGTGGTCGGTGGTTGATGTTGTGGTTGTGGTGATGGCGATTGGTCCAAAATAAAGATAGTAAAAGAAAAACGGCTATCCTGAAGAGTCGCAGCACGTATAAATGACATGTATTCCCACTAGACAACGGGTTTGGGCCTAACTACACATGCACTTACCGAGATACCTCACCTAAGGGACCTGAATGGTGGTTTGCGAATCTGGTAACCACAACACTACCCCCTTCCCTTTTTACAGACTCGTCCCGAGTCGTCAAATTTTCGTGTGCCATCATGTGTAGTTTTCCCCTAGTACATTTTACCTACGGATCCCTGAGTGCGACATTCATGGTATTCGTGTCCCCAAAATAAATAACCTGAGGGCTGCGTAACTACCTAAACAAACTCACTCACACGGACGACTTAAATAAAATTGCCGGCGCTAAGACATACATGCCGGGGGCGCACTCATATGTACAGTACATCTTAACCTTAACTTACAAATTTTACACTAAACCATGGCCCAGGATCATTGAACTCTGCAAAGAAAAAGCAGTTAGCAGGGAGCCAGGCTGCCCGCATGCAGTCTCTGGCTCAAACAATGCAGGTGACAGGGAACGTGGCTGGCTGCTCACACGCAGTCCAAGGCCTTCCCTTTTGAACTGAACTCAGTGAACAACAACGGTGCTTGGGCTGCACAAACGCAGTCTCCGTGCCAGCTCAAGTGGCACACGCAATGAGCACAACGAATGGATGCATGAACGCAAACACGGTGCACGGGCCGCCACTGCAGGCCCGTGTTGTAGCTGCCAACAGGGCAGTTCTCGCAGCTTGCAAACTGTTGCCTTGCTGATCCTGGCGCACATGGAAACGAACAGGGGGGGGGGGCAAAGCAAAAATTGAACGGGGCTGGTGAACGTGGGCAGTGGGCATGGCATGGCAAAGGCAGCAGGCAAACACAGCCCGCAGAAGAAGGCCGCTGCAGGCAAACTCAGCCCGCAGAACCAGGCCGGCACAGGCCTCGAAGAAAAACAGCCAGCAGATGAACTGGCCGGCACAGGCCTTGAAGAAAAAAACAGCCAGCCGGCAGACGAAGTGGGCCGGCACAGGCCTTGCAGCACACAGCCAGCAGATGAAGCTGGCCAGCTTTTACCGTTCAGTGGAGGTTGGTGGAGGGAGTGCGGTGGTGCTGGCCACTTGGAAGGCGGGCTCGGACCTACCTACCCGTCTCCCTCCCAACCTATCGCCTTTGCCTGTCACTGTACATACCCACTCCCTTAATTTGTCAAACCCCAATTTAGCCCCAACTTATTTTTTTGTTGTTTTTATTTTTACTTCCCCACTATAAATCGTCCCCTAACCCCCTTTATCGTCCTTGTTCGGCTAACCTATCCTGTCACCTAGCCTACTCCCAACCCCTACGTTCCCTTCCCGGAGGGGAACAAGGGAGAGCTAACGTCCTGTGTCGAGGCCCACCGAAGCCTCAGAATGGCCTCCCCAGAGTTCGGCGATCTATAACCAAAGTGGGTCCAGCGGCCCACAACGACAGCGAGGGGATGGATGGTGCGGAGGGGTACACTTCCTAATCTACCCTATCCATTTAACTGTTAAACTACCCCGGGGCTTCAACAAGCGCCTCTCGCTTAAACTATTGGTTCTAACAACCCAGATTCCCGTCGCCTGTGTTGGTGTCCTCACAATTTCGGGCCTCGCCCCCCAATTTTCTCTCCGTGCCCTCACACGGTCTCCTGGCTGGGACACGTGGCTCCCTTTGGCAGGCACGACCCTCTGCCGAATCTCCCGCTATGGCACCCCCGGGCACTACACTGCCTCCGAGCCTACCAGCTCCCTAACACCGGGGAGTGCCCCCCCCATGGCACCTCCCCTGAAACGCACACGTGGCAGGCCGGCCTCCCGGGCCCCTTTCCGAGGGTCACCCGTGCCCACTGCACTGCCCACGCGGCTAATGGCGCCCCGGGCCCCCGCACCAAGCAGGCGCACCCGTGCCCACTACTCTATCCCGGCCCCCCATGGGCCCATGGCCTACCGCGGCCGACTAGCCTGGTGCCCGGGGTACCCACTCAGCGATACTCACCTTTCGCAGCCACGCTCCCAAGCCCGTCAACAGGGCTCCTGCACCCCTCCAAATGGGTCTCGAGCCTACTTTCCCACCAACAGCAAAACGACCTCCATTTTTCAATTTGACTAACCCAACTGACTCAATCTACACTGACCCCGGGGTCCCTTGGGCGGGAGTCACTCCTCCCCCCAATCACTCATCGCACCATGCATTCCCCATTCGCTCCACACACACAGACCCGCTGGCCTCACTCACTCACCAAGCACATGCCTCACAACTCACCAACTCTTCAACACACACACCACTGAACTCTGCCATCCTTCTAACTACATCCCCTAACTAACTCGTGCTCCCACGTCGTCCCTTAAACTATAGCACGTTCCTTTTAACACTACGTAGCTAAACTACGTCCCCTCTACACATCCAAAGTCTGTCTCTGTCTCCAAAATAATCCCATTTTATTTCCCAACCTAAATCTGGCTACAATCCCTCTACCTCATCCATTCCACGGACTCCATGAGGACTTACCCCTGCCCCATGAAGTCGGTCTAACTAAGCTAACCCTTCCCCCTAACTAGTTTCCATCCTGTGCCCAGGTAAGGGGGTCTTTCACCCCTTGCCCAGGAATCCTGTACACCCGAAAGTGAGGCTTGCTTTTTTTTTTTTTTTTCCATGCGCAGCACCTGCGCGGCAACTCAGAGCTCGCGCACTTTGCACCTGCCCGTGACGTCATGCAGCTGCACGTGTTCCTCGTCCCTCCTTGGACGGGACCATCCGGCAGAGATACCCCTCCTGCCGGATTCCAACCCCACGTGCAGCCATGACGTCACCGTGCGCATAAAAAAAACAAGCCCCACGTCTCGAGGGGTTCCCCACGCGAACACATGTGCTTTGCCCGTTGGAGCTTAACACACACGATCGCGTGGAGAACCCGTCCGGTCCAAATCCGTTTACCTGCCTAAACTTTGTCCGTCCGCGGGATCGGCAAATCCACCGCGTGCGTTTCCGGACCGGGACTTCACTCTCGCAAGCGAGCACGTGGTGGTCTCGTGCGTTGCACAGCACGAACCGCGTGCTCACTGCTGGGCGAACCCGGCACGGTCCTCGAAACAACTACAGCCGCTACTCGGCTTTCTCTCCTCTGTCGCCGTCGTCGTCTCCATTCAACCCACGCACACCTGCGTGTCACGACGCACACAGTCCACTCCATCACATTCACACGGGGAGACGCGGCTGCGTGCTCCCGCATGCCGACCGACATCTCCCTCTCATACCGCTCTCTCACACACACGGTCTCCCTTGCATACGGCCGTTCACTCACGCGTGCGGGGGCACTCACCCGCGGTGCCTCACTCACACTGGCCGTTTCATCCACACACACGGCCTCACTCACACACGGTGCCTCACCCACGCACGGCGTGCTGGGAAGCACGTACTCTGGCACCATCGCCACCACACCACTCACACACGGGGTCGCTTCCACACACGGGGACGCACTCACACCTTGCACCACACACACAGGGACAACCACACTGGGGATTTGTGTCCCCACAAGGGTCTCCGGGGCCTCTATACCCCCCAAGCTCTCCGTGCACCCGTTCACAGCACTCCTCCCCTCAACCTCGCAAAGCACGACCGAACTCACCTGGTCGTGACTCACCTCAAGGGGGCATACTCCCTCCCCTCGTTCCTGGAGGAGGCCATCCAGGTGCTCGCACTGGGTCTCTACCCGCTCCGCGAGCTCACCCCCATTATCCTCCACTACCTCCGTGTGTGTGTGCGCGTCACTTACCCCGTCTTCATCGTGCAGTCTCTCCTCTATTTTGTCTGTCTCCCGTGTCTCTATACATTTTCTCTCCTGGTTCCTTTTTTCTGTTTCATCCTGGTTCCTTTTCCTTTCCCATCTGAGTCGTTCTTTCTCTCTGAGCCCCATTAGCTGTTCGTTCTCCCTCTGTTTTAGTTGTTCAATTTCACACTCATAGAGTTGTTGTTTTCTTTCCCACTGTTCCTCCTGCTCTTTGTTTTCCAATCTCATCGTTTCTTTCAATTGGCTCATTTCCTTCCTGTGTTTCATTCGCTGTTCTCTCACGACTCTTCCTCGTTTCCTCTCCTGTCCTTCCTTCTCCAGTTTCATGGTTTGCTTCATTTGGTTAATCTCCTTTTTGTGTTTCATTTGCTGCTGTCTAATTACTCTTCTTCGTTTCCTCTCCTGTCCTTCCTTCTCCAGTTTCATGGTTTTCTTCATTTGGTTAATCTCCTGTTTGTGTTTCATTCGCTGTTCTTTGTCTATCTCGTACTCCAGCCTCAGCTTTTCTTTCAATTGGTCAACCTCAGATTCATGTTCTTTTTGTTTTCTATTCCATTGTTCCTCTCGTTCTTCCCTCTCCAATCTCGTTGTGTCCTTCAATCTCCTGATTTCTCCTTCCTGCTTCATTCCTTGCTCCTTTACTTTCTCCTCGTATTCGAACCTATTTTTTTCCTTTTGTCGTTCAGTTTCAAATTCATACTCTTTCAGTTTTCTATTCCACTGTCTTTCTTGTTCCTCCTTCTGCAATCTCGTCATTTCTTTCAACTGACTGATTTCTTTCTCCTGTCTCATTCGTTCTTCCTTCATTACTCTTTCTTGTTCCTCATTCTTTAGTCTGGCCTTCGCTTCCAGCTGTTCGATCTGTACAGTGTGGTTTCTTAAAGTTTCATTTTCCGTTCTCTTCCTTTCCTCTTTTAACACTCTCAGTTCGTTTTGTAGTTCCCTCTCTTTGTTTTGGTGTTTCTGTAACTCAGAAACTTTCTTTTCCAATTCCTTTCTCATCTCCGCACACTCAGACTTTGCTTTGGCTTCTAACTGTTCTTCCGGCTTGCGCTTGTGGTTTTCTACCCGTCTTCCCAGTTCCTCTGTCTCCGTTTTTACCTCCAGTCCCAGCTTATCAACTCTCTTCGTCATGTCTTGAAGTCTTTTCTCACACTCCACCGTTTCGACCTTCAATCCCTCCTCTGTCTCCTCCTGGCTTTCTTTTAATTGGTTTTTCGCTTCGAGTGCGTTTCCATCCATTTTTTTATTTTCCATTTGTTGCGTATTTCTCTTCATTTCGTTGGTTATGCTCTGCACGAGTTCCATAACGTGCTGTCTCGTCACCTGCCCTGGCCACTCCCACTGACTACATTTAGCGGTGGGGTTATAATAAAAAAACCGACCAGATGAACGGCATCGATGCCTTTCCCAACCTTCTGGTACGGGTTTCTCTTGCACGGTGATCTCGTCCTGAGCCATGGATTCTACATTACTATTACACATACCTAATCCACCCGGCACCCGCTCGCCTTGAGACGCCATCTTGCTTCTCTTAAAGGGTTAATTTCGCTCGCTCGTAATTTGGAGGGAATCGGGGGTCGCTTCTCTCACCCCTGGACCGATTCCCGTGAATTTCGCCGGAGACAGGACAGCCCGTTTTCCTGTTCTCCGATACCAGTGCCGCGAGGAGGGCGATGAGTTTATATCCCACTCCTGACACCAGTGTTGCGGATTTCGCGCCCGCCGGCGTGCTGACGGCCACGTAACTCGAATCGCGGCACGTCGCCCACCGGACGGACAATCCAGTCGTGACCCTCTCGGACTAACGCCGGGAACCAGTCACGGGTGGACCTTTCGGTCTCACCGCGATCGAGCCAATCAGCCCCCGCGTGGGATAGGGTTGCTCGCCAAATTCGACCTACCTAAGTACCCACACGGAGGGTAGACCGGGCGATCGCACCTTGCCGCAGGTCGACTTCGGACACGGGCCACTTAAGCGACCCGTTCCGTACTATCAGAATAACCGAGCGGTGTTATCGTCGACCTCGACGGTTCGATTAATTATCGGGCGTGTTCAGCCCACTACCAACCCTTTACGTGAAGCAAGATGAGGGTTCAATGGGGGAAAAGACGAAGCGAAGCGGGAGAACAGTTCAACAATAAAGCACATTTATTCTCGGCACACGGGAAGCACACAAATACAATTCCACCAAATGCACACAAAAAAAAGAAAACACAATTCCATTTACACAAAAAGCAAACATAAAAGTGAAAACACAGTGCAGAGCTAATACCGACTACCGAGCACACGGCAACACTTATACAATTCTACTTCACAGACGGCGCCGACAACACATACCCAAAACCAAGGAAAAGAAATACCCCAAGAATGAGGTAGGCCTGGGGCCGAGACCGGGTCGGGCCTACCCGTCTGGTGATGAGACGCGGAGCGGCGATGGCCCCGCAACCCGCGGGCCTCGTGGACAGTGCCTGGCAGGGGGGTGGGAAAAGGGGCCCCCTTGGTCGCACTATCTCAGCGCGGGGGGAAACAGGAGGGGGTTGCTGATGCTCGGGGTATAGAGGATCTTTATTATATGCGACGAGCGTCTCCACCTCGGCCAGGTCGCGCTGTCGGCCTCCTTCGGGTGCAGCTTCCTGCACGA
>NC_140965.1:75647974-75672974 GCF_056783735.1 Eptatretus burgeri
AATGAAAAACCGCTTATCTGATTTCAATTATTTTTGGTTACTATGTTCCTCACCCCTGGGGAACTTTTTCGAGATGATGACCAAATGGTACCAGCCCTCGTAACCTGGGAACCTTTCCATGGGACTCTCATCCACAGCTTAGTCCGCTGCCCATTTGGCTCCTGTAAAATAAAATTGTTCATCTTCATGATCCATGGCCATCACATGTTCTGTTCATGGATTTCTTTCGTGTTGGCACCTTCTTTGAATAAAGTTTGATGGAACCTAGATGCTCGATTTTTTTATTCAAGAGCCATGACTTTACAGATCCATAACTATACGACATATAGTCTGGTCAGTTAGGGTAAAAAAAATGGCCAAACAGTGACAGACTGGACAAAAGCACCACATTTGGCATGTGGATAGACGGCACCAAAGTAAACATTTTGAGAAAAGGAGACACGTCCGACCTTGACCTTAAAGGTCAATTTTCAAAGTCAAAAGGTCACATTACACCAATTTACAATATAAGTCGATTTTGATCAAAATTCTCCATAATTGATGAGACTACTTCGCGAGGATGGTGTAAACATTTCGCTTTTCAATCGACAGTATTATAATATATTAAACAAATCTAATAACGTTAGAATATAACACGTGTTTTGAAAATCTCAATTTTGCGCATGGAGCTTTAAATTCCGATGCGCACGCAAGAGAAATGCACATAAGAAAACATTCCAAACAGCATATTAACAGGATCAGAAACTAATTAATTCGTATAATAATGATACGAGCGATAATACCGAAAACTGGACGCTGAGCCAGGAAACATCCCACAACGCGGTACGTGACGAATGGTCAAGTGGAAAAACAGTGACATGTATCTGAAGACTGTTTCATTCAGGTCACCCTTGACCACGGGTGGATATGCTTAACGGCAATGAAATGTAAGTTGTACTCGCGTTTATTGACTCCTATTTTTGTTCCTGTTGCAAGGGCACTTGCAGAGGCTCGTGCAATCCCAATGGGCATTCTTACACTTGCAGACGCAGCATTCTTTTGTGCATCCGCACTTTATGAACTCTCTGCGGGCTTGGGAAACGGGAGGACGTGTGGTCCACAGTGGAGTCCATGACGTTCCTCCAGTCACGGATATCCAGCCGAAATCAGCAGGCGAGAAGTGAGGCATATCAGGATTGTCACTCGTCACCCATATACTCGCTTGAAGGATGGACCTCTTGATGTGCTCTATTAAGGCGTCCCGAGTCGGCGGCAGTCTCTCGAGGGATGGTACGAGTTGTTGAAATATAGTACTGCGTGTTTCATTCACACTGCCGGAGCTGCTCTTGGAATCGGACAGAATAACGACGAATCTTTCAATTATTGCAAACATTGGATGACCACTCGACACGTGAATGAACAGGTGCACGACTATATCCAGAAATGCGTCTGTAACTTCCGGGTACATGTCCCATGCTTTCCAGCACGACTTTTTCCCCTTCCCCGAAAATGCCGATGTGGTGTCGCATCCAGTGAATGCGTGGAAGATAGGCATTGCTGATGATTTTCTTTCTTGAAGTGAAATGCATAACGCATTGATACTGAAGTGGGTCAGATTTTTCCCAACTCCGAACTTGATCCATCTGTCCATATCCTCGTACATTCGATGTAGTTTGTGAAATAAACCAATCACTATAACCACTACATCCGTATCAACAGTGCGGATTTCAATAGAGCGGTGTTCGTATTTCAGTGCATCTATGACGTGCACGATCAACCTCGTATCCACTTCCTCGTGGTTACATGGGGGAAAATCTGGGTTGCATCGATTCGACGATAATACGACGTCATTGTATGTTGCATTCACTTCTTTATCTGTGGGTAAGTTGAACTTCTTCATTTCTAGCGAAAGGTACACAAATAGATCCTGCTTATTTGCGTTTTCGCTCAAGAATTCAGACCACTTTCCCGGGATTCGCACTGCTGGCCCGACTCTCAACCGCTTCATGCTTCCTCTCTTGGTGCTTGTGCTTTCCTTGAGACTTCCGTTCACATAAATGTCCCAAACGACATCGAGATGTTTGCAAGTCTTCAGTTGCTGCTGCGTATATGGAATGAAGATCTTTTTGGCGTCGTCCTCAAATGTTTGTACAGAATTTGTTTGCAGGGCGTGGACTATGGCCACTCCGTCTATCAATTTGCAGTCATGCGATGGTGGTGGATCGGTGTTTCCGTCACTCGACAAGCATTCCAGAAGGTCAGATTTCTCTCCGAAGCTTAACTGCCCATGATCAGAAAGTGACGGCGGGTAAGCTTGTGTCTCGTGGTTGAAGAATTCTTGCAAGTCACCGGGTCGCTTTTGCATAGAAACGTATAGTGTACCGAAAAGAGAGAAGTCGTGTTTCAAATTTTCTACCTTGAGTTTAGCTTTGGTTTTATTCTTCGTATGTGATCTGAACAAATGTATACTGTTTTTCTTGATGGGCGCATGAATAGATAATGTCATCTCTTCGAACACTCCTTTTACCAAAGCCTCATACTGCGTCCGCCCCATTTCCTCCATTGATCGCAAGAAGTCAATTACTTCTGCCGCCACTACCTGCTTGTCCAGATTCAACAATTCCTGTGTAGTATCTGGAAGGAAGGGATTCCCCATCTCATTGATGGCGCCGTACATCTTCTTGACTTCATCTGCAAACCGCTTCTGACTTGCTCGTCCCGAATCGCAGTTGACTCGTCGCTGCACAAGGAATGGAACTCGTCCATTATCCTGGCAACTTCAGGTCCAGACACCATCCACCGCTGCAGCTGATCTGTATTTTGAAAGAGACCAATCACTCCACCAGAAGCCTTGAGAATTCGGTTCATCTGTTCGTGGGACTCATCAATCGCAATCGCGGAAAATTTCCGTTTTGATTTGGAGATAACCCAATGCTTACGTTCGAATGCCTCACGAACGCTTTCTGGTAAATGCTTGAGATCCTGTAAGTACACTGAAGCCCAGCGGTCGTAGTTAGTGTGATTCAGTGCGAAGAACAGTGGTACCAGTTTCTCAAGAATTTCGATGTACAATCCAAAGTCTGTTTCTCTGTGAGACCTTACAAAGGTGAGTATCATGATTTCCAGCCTGCGAATCATGTCCCAGAAGAAGTATGTCTGATTATCTTCCAACATGCTCAGCCGCCACGAATCAATTGATTCGCTGTTCTCTTCTTGAAGATTTTTTTTTTTCGTATGCATCCTGTTCAAGTAGCGACAAAGTTACCACGGTAACCTGATGTGTGTGTCTGGTTCGTTTCAGATGACATACTCATAGAGATGATTCGGCTGTTCCGGCGGTTGCAATGCCTGCTCTAGTCAAGGCGTTGGTCCATCCCGAACAGTCTAGTAGGTCCCCCACGGCATTCCAGAGGTCCATTTCTATGTGGAGACCCCCCTAACATCACTACATATTTGCCATCATCATATTCATCAGGAAAGAAGCCTGGTGTTGGCTTAGTGGTTAGGGTGGCGGCTTGGGATCCCAGGGTCCTGAGTTCAAGCCCCGTTGGCTGCTGAATTAACACCAGGAGGTTGACTCAGCCTGTCATCCTTCCGAGGTCGGCGAAATGAGTGCCAGTGTACTGGTCCTGGTGTATGCCCCGGTTAGAATAGGTGTACCATATCCCTGTGTGTCGTAAGAGGCGACCAGGGTTGGCGTCAGGAAGGGCATCCGGCCATAAAAAAAAAACATTGCCTCAAGAAAAAGCCAAACCCCTGCACAGCAGGGAAAAATGGCTGTAAAAACGGTCATTATATTCATCAGGAAATTTCCACTGTATACACTTGGATATTGCAAACAGTGGTTGGTCAAAAGTTACAACTGGAATTTGGGTGGGGTTCAGAAACTGAACAGCTTCTCTGATGACATCCATAGCATGCTTCATCATTGCTGGTGACGTTGATTTCTCATAGAACAGTGGTAACATCGCTGATA
Source organism: Eptatretus burgeri (assembly GCF_056783735.1). Classification (NCBI taxonomy): domain Eukaryota; kingdom Metazoa; phylum Chordata; class Myxini; order Myxiniformes; family Myxinidae; genus Eptatretus; species Eptatretus burgeri. Next base: position 75,651,930 of record NC_140965.1, read on the forward strand.
CCACCGGTAGTGTTTCGGTGTCGGACTGAAAAGACGCATGAAAAGCTGACCATGTAATCGGGTCGTGCTTGGTAATGTCACTTTTCTTCCGTATCTTCACACAGCAGTGGTTGATCCATGTTTTATCTTGGCCGCAGCACTCACCAGGGGGTTCCACACAGGTTTGTATTGTATGACCCCCGACATACTCGGCTTTGGATGTCTGCACGGACAATTCCTCAACGACGGTATACTTCGTTGGCAGAGTGTAACACTCTGGTTCCACAGCTAAGTTAAGGGCCGGTCTTTTATCACCAGGGTTATCATTTGTCACTCGCTGGAAGAGTGATATGGCTGTTCCATGGAATGACATACTGGCTGTCGTTGACGACAAGTCATGGTCGAAGTTTCCCCCTGCCACGACAATAAACACATTTTTTCGTAGTTGTGGTAGGCGTACCACACCATCGGTCAGGAATCGCGTACAAACTGCTGATGCCATTGATGCTTCAATTTCAAGGACCCTGCTGTATGATATGCTTAATCCATGTCTGAAAAGTTATTGGACAAGCTGTTTGTCTCTCGTCTAGGCATGGATCCTTAGGCCAAGGTGCACTGCCAACGGTGGAGGTTCACACTGTCGACTCTCTTGAAGTGGTGACACCCGTTTTTTCTTCTTCATATTGTTGACGATTATTTGAGCCGCTGATAGGCATTCCTGAGACTCCTCCTCGTCTTGATCGGTCAAATCCATGCCATTCAGTAACCCCGACACCATCGCCAATACATGTGGAGGGATGGATTTCCTTTGACATTCGAGATCAAAAGTACCACTGAATTTCGATTTTTCCTGAGCGAAGGCATTCCGTCTGGCTATATTGACCGCCCTTAGAAATCGTCTTCGCATCGTCGTCATAGTCATGAATTTTTTGCATGTCACTCAACATGTATAGCAGTGAATCCTTAAAAAGGAACATAACATTGCGTCCGAGGTTTTGTTCAACTGCCTCAGGAAATTCTTTCAAGATTGCCTCCTTCAACCTACTCTGATTTACTTCCTTCACAATACCCAAATTATGCAGCCGACTTTGGTATAAAGTGAATAGTTCACTCAGTTTAAAAACTGACTCGCCTTCTTCCACACAAGTCTCGATATGCGTCAGGAGTTCACGAAGCACTCTCGATTCGTTCACCTTCTTATCTTCTTCCTCGGTATCTCTGTTTTCCACTCTTTTCACAGATCTATGCCTGTTCCTATATGATGTGAGGCATTCTAAATGGTATTTAGCTTCCATAGCGATTAAATCACCACCGGAGATTTTTGCTATCAAAGAATCATCCTCGAGATCTTTTGCCATTTGCCTCACTCTCCCATCGGCTTCAAATGTTGTGAACTCGTGAAGTTTAGGTCCACATTTTTCACAGAACAAACACACGGATTTGTCAAACGACCGTCTCTTAGGTCGCTGCGCTGGTGGCGAAGATTCATTTTCGAGGGCCACAGATTTGTATTTTAGGCACCTACTCAGCTTCTGATCATTAAAACGAGAGTAGCACGATTTATGCCAGGTGGCTCTGTTCACTACGAACGTGTTGACAGCATCCGCAGTATATTCAATCGGCACAGGCAGCGCATCGATCCCACAAAAACGTTCAACATTCTCGAGAAAACGCTGGTACGGACGTATCTTAGTTTCCTGAACGTTAGATATAACATCCAGGGGGCATTTAACGGCTTCCAGTGTGTCTGTCTGGCAAATCAGGCAAAGCGACCAATCGAAGGTAGCTGCCACCGCATGCTCCGGCCTCTGCTGAAACGAAAGGGTCAGCTGTTAAAATACACAAAACACTTGGGAGGAACTAGCTTCTCGTAGTATACTGAAAGCATTTTAGATTTTCCCGTACCTCAAACCTGAAGATATAGTGATCTATGTGAACTTTGCCCCTGAGGTCGGTAGATTGGAAAAAAAATCAAATCGGGTCAGCAGGTAAAGAAACCATGATTTGTGGAAGGATTATGTCATTCTGAGAAAGGAACCCTTTAAATTTTGGTCCAAGCTAGTCTGCTTCCAGAGATACTGATTTTTTTTCACTCCAGATAGACTGTATGGTAAATATTGTCTTCGTTTTTCAATACACTAAAAGTGTGACATTTCAAGCTTTTTATGGCCTCTTGGGGGACTCAACAGATGGTAAACAGTTTAATCGTTATCCCTCGGTTAACAAAAACAATTGATTCAACAAAAAAGAAGACTTAGCTAGTTGTAATTGCAAACAAAGCCCTTGTATGCCAATTTGATGAGAATGACAAAAAAGGAACCATACAAAAGAATTGAATGACATTCATATGAATGAAAAGACCACAATATTTGACAGGCCAGAAACAAATCTAAGAAATCAATCGGTCATCAGAATCAGATATAAATAATGATGAAGATGGATGCCGACTGCCTGATCATGTGGTCTGTATAAGTATGCTATGATGGCGCGTTGGTTGGTGGTGGGACCCACTAAGCTCAGCTGTCAAGAGTCAATAATTATCATTGATCATCACAACATTCATTGTCTTATCACATCATCGAGATGTTATTTTCATCCTGTTATCCATAATCATATTAGAAATTTAAAAGAAGGAATATCCCTCAAGACTTAGCACAGGTATTATTGCTCAGTATGAGAGCTGGCAATAATACAACACTGGTACAGGCCTCAAAACCACCCATGCCTTCATTCCAATAAAGCCAGCCAATGATAGGGCCAGGGTAGTCAGACTGCAAGGTCACATTTTCAAAAAAAAAAAAAAATTGGGGGGGGGGGTGGACTCTGCTGTGAGACAACAGATCTGCATGTATTGTCATCATACATGAAAATGTTCATAAAAACATAAAGCTACCTATATTTTTGGATTCATAAAATACATTTACCTTCTTCACGTTATATTAAATAAATAATAATAATAGTCAGCCGTAGGGCAGGATAGTCAGATTGCAAGGTCACATTTTTTTTGGGGGGGGGGGAGAGGGGCAATAACTCTGCCGTGGGTGAGGCAACAGACCTGCATGTAATGTAGGGCTATCATTGAAAATCATTTTTCCGGCGGGTGGCTGGCGTCGTAAAAATCGCCATTGTTTTGCACAACTACAACCGAACAACACGCCTCTACGACACCATTCGGATGTATGGACGAGTAAAATCATATTTGGTGTCATAACGCGACCTACCACTCCCTTTTCTACCCCGAAAATGGATTTTCTAACGCGAAAGAATGACATGAATTCAGAGCACAACTTACTGCCGCCATTGTTGATGTTCCATAGTTCCTCGGCGCTGAGCACCGTATAATTAGGGCGGGGCATCAAATTCGTGCGTTCCTCCACACCGATACTCCGGTGTCACGCCCATTGATCTGGGCCAAGTTGAGGCCCGTTTGGTACTGAACTGATAATTGATCGTCGCTGTCTCCTTTTTAAAAATTAATCTCTGGACTCTAATCTACCATCTTGCCAAGTTTGGTGCTTTTGTCCAGTCTGTAAACATTTTGACCCTAACTGACTGGACTAATAGCAAATGAGGATGTTACTCAAAACCAATGGCCTTTGGTAAGGTTACATACAAGTTAATAATGAGCAAAACAACCACAGCTCTCGGGCATTAATGAACATCCTTTCCCTATAACTTGTTGAATGCCCCTTGTGCACTGCTGAGATCAATTGTTTCCTATCTGCAGAAGCGTTTGGAAGAGTTGTTATTGAAGTTTCCTCCAGAAGAAGTGGAGGCCAGACGTTGGCATAAAATTGCCTCTGCTTTGGGCAATCGCACCCCTAAACAAGTGAGTGTTTAGCACAGACTTATAGAAACGCCTACCCCCTGGGAACCTTCATGTCTTTCTCTCTCTCATTTTGCATTTTTTGTCTTGTTCTCTTTATATCAGAGTCGGGATGAGTTGCAGAGTATGATGATGTTTGTATATAATTCATGTAATTTTCTTTGCATTTTCTTTTGGAGCCATGTGTAGATTATGTACAAAAAGGAGAGCAGACACAGTATGGTGAGTTTTGAATATATCAAATTTTGTGAAAGAAGAACAATGGGTGAGAGCATGTGATGTGAAAATGGGGTAAAGGAATTTTGGGAGAGAGAAAAAGAGATGGGGATGGAGGGGAGGGACATATAATGGGGCACACGAAGGGAATAGTAAGAGGTGGTGTGAAATCGATTCTCCCTTTTGTTTACATAATGTTGGTTTGGCCTCTTATTACCCCTTGCACATGAAGTGGAAAGTGGGGTTAAGCAATTGGTTAATGTCCTTCCGTCCGTTTCTCCACAAACGTCGGTTTATGATCGAGGAACAGCTTCATTGAAATTGAATATTACATTTTTTCCACTAATCGGAACATGAATTGGAAGACAAGTTTGCCGTTTAACAGTACGTTGTCTCTGAATCCGTCCCAATTGCACATGCGCAGAGTGGAGTGAGATAATATTTTTACTCTGTCTGCCTACCTGGCAGTGAAAGAAAATTTAAAATCATTCCAAACAGGAAACACTGTTTTCAGGACGTCATAAGAACATAAACAACAGGCACGAATAGCTAATTTAATGTGGTATATTTACTGGCGTAATAGACACTGCGTCAACGCGGTAAATTCCTCAATTAATTTTTATTTAACGATCTTTAATGCCATTATTTCATTTCAATGAAGTATACACTTCACCACTGAGCATTGTGTTGTGTTCTATAAACTCTCTAGTTGAGTATAGAATTGTAAACTATTTTCAGCTATATTCCCAGGGAATGTTTATTATATATATATATATATATATATATATATATATATATATATATATATATATATATATATATATATATATATATATATATATATATATATATATATATATATACATGGATGTGATTTTTTTTTTTCTCCGATTTTTCGTGGAAATCCGATTTTAAATATTTTTGTGGATGGAGACACGTGTCATCAAGTCCATCATGCCACTTAGTGTATGTTGTTATGTAGCAATTCATACAATGGTCAACTTTTCATATAGAATCTGGAAACTTGTGTTTTTTCACTTCCTAAGATCACATAGGACTACAAATCAGCTGTTTCCAATTTTTCCAAACGTTGCTAATGACAAAAATCCAAGATGGCGGCCAGCGAGTGACGAAAATCGATAAAAATTTTGACAAATATCGTTTGGTATTTTCAGACACAGTGTATGCAGTAGAATATCTATAATAGACATCATAATCATAATCCCTAACACTCATCATAATCATAATCCCTAACACTCATCAATATGACCACTCTGATATCTTTAGTGCATGTCATTGTGTAATTTGGTCAACTTTTCATATAGAATCTGGAAACTTGTAATTTTTCACTTCCTATGTTTACAGTGAACACAAAAACAGCTGTTTCCAATTTTTTTATTCATAAGCAGTCACCAAAATCCAAAATTTGAGAAATCGCCATATTTTACCCATTATAGCACATTCAGAGATAATAAAAATATCTGTTCAGCTAAATTTATCCCAGTTAGGCATTATTTACGAACCCCCCAAAAGATGACAGCCAAATATGCACAAAAAGGACATTCTGTAGTACTGAGGACATACAATTTTAATGGATGTGCAAATACAAAACACAAAGATGCTTAGGCATATATAATTATTTTGTCATCCAAGTCCTCATTTTCCTCATCATCGCTTGAATTCTCATCAATTGCGACATTCTTGCATGTGTCCTCTGCTCCTTCACACTTGCAGAGCTCTGCAAAGGCTAGATTATGTGCCTTACAAGAGCACCGTCCACTGCACTTACTGGCGACACAAGAACACTTCACAAGTCCCACCACAGCCTCCAGTGCTGCTGGAAGTTTTGAGACAACTGGGACATAGTGGCCGACCTCCAGTTGTCGCCATCCCAGAGTAACAGGATCCAGTAGAATAAGGTACAGCTACTAAGTCTTGCAACCATATGTTGGCTTGTAGGTGTGCGCGCAATATATGCTCAGCGATACATCCTTGAGTCGGAAATAGCTTCTCCACACCTTGGTTCCCCTTCAGCTGCTTGAACATGTGCCACCTCAGTGCCTTGGCTGATGCAAACCCAGAGTTTAACAGCTGACACACAAACTTTTCACATCCAGACAACACCCCTGGTGATGGGTACACTCCAACACCAAGTCCAGCAAGAGCACAGATAACATCTTCGCCTGCCTTCATGAAGACTTTGAAGCATGATGACTTCCCCTTTCCTTTGATGTGACCAGTGGTATCACTACCAGTGAGTGCATGCAATCCTGGCAATGCTGCTGCTCTTTCTGCACCTCGAGCAACATAGATGGGCTTGAGTTTGATTTTTTTCGTCGTCCATCTCCAGTGCTCATGATGATAACACTGTCCAGCTTCAGATCAGGTACTCTTCGCAGAGCAAGCACTAGCACTAGCACATCAGTATCACAAGAATATATGTGCACAGTATTGCCCAGATGACTCACTGCCACTGCATACAAGATCAACAGTGTATCAGCTTCCTCTTGTGTACTCAGAATGCTCACCATGTTTGGCTGGGAAGAAAGGACGCCTTTCTGGGTGTGTGTGGTGATTGGCACTTTGTACAATCGAACAGCTTTTTGTGCAAGATACAACACAAGATTGGCTTTTGTTTCCTTAGTGCTCAGAAATGACTTGAAGTCTTTAATGCATGTCGTATCATCTACCTTATACCCCTTGTCCTGTGTTCTCCCTGCCGTACGAAGCTGTCTGGTTCTGTCCTTGAGCGAATTAATGATGCTGTTGTTGTCAAATACGAGGTATGCATCCATGTAACCAACCGATTTACCATCAACACTTCAAATAAAGCAGTCCAACAGATCTTTACAGGTTTTAATTTGGCTTTTGTAGACAACCATCTTCTGTACGAGAGCCATGCCATCTATTATGATGCTGGTCGGGCCGTGTTGGGTGGTTGAAAACGCATGGGTCCTTTTTGACCTGCTCAATCGATTTACGTAGCACCATGGAAGCTTCGAAGATCTTCTTCATGTTATCATGTGGGTCAGGTCTGTGTACTGCTTCTCCGACTGCTGCATTTTGTTTGGCTTTGGAATGTATCAGCGTAGGCTTATTTGGCAATAGTATGAACTGAACGAGTTTGAAATTGTTCTCGATTTTCTGTCGCAACCATCTCCATGCTGTTTGGGCATTTGAAAATCTTGACCAATATTCAATATTGTGTTGTTTCATCTTCGATACATAGTCCTTTTCTGCTTCATCGATGGGTATGATTTCACCTTGTTCGATATGCACCTGTATTTCAGCAAATAACTCGATTTCGGCTGCTGTATAGTGAACAGTTGTTTCACTATCATTGGTATTGCCACCGGTAGGGGTATTTGAGGAGGGTAGACTGTCTCCAGCACACTCATGCTCACGCTTCAGAAGTTGCCACTGTTCAGTTATACGCTGCTTGTGATACACAATGTCCTGTGACAGTGCATCATTGTCAGATATGACATTAGCATAGTTCACTTTCCACTCTGGGTTGTTGGAGTGTTGCACTATATCATGTATCAGAGTTCCAATATCTCCTGACCGGCATTCGTGCAAAACATCTTGAACTTTGCCTTGGCAGAAAAAGCACTTACTTTTATCATAGTTCATGTATTTTGAACGAGTGTGCCTTCCTGATACTGACAGTTCTTCAGGTTTTCTATGGTGCGATAAGGTAGCTGGTCTCCCGATGGTTCGTTGAAGAAGAATAACATCGGATGTTGCAAAGCCTCGTTTATGAGCCATTCCACCTCATATCACCGGAGGCCTCCCAGTTGACCCCCCCCCATATTTACTTTAAACTTTCATAAAATAGTTCCCAGGTATCAAAATGATGCTGCGTAAAATTTTAGGTCCATATATGCGGTCAACTCTGAGATATTGAGGGTTGAAAATGTGGTTGTGGCCCTATTTTTATGGTCGTTGCGAGCATCACAAAATGAACGGCTACTTTTAAACTTCCACAACTTTTTAAATATTAATGCTCGAGCCTTGAAATTTTCAGAGATTATTCTTCTATAACTGCTCTGTAAGAAACAAACATAAAACGGAGTATACCTCTATTAATTTTTATGACCTGATCAGTTGAAATCCAGAAAAAAAAATGTTGCTTTTGTATGAAGACCCAACTTTGAGACCCCATATATTTTTATTGACCCATCCCAGAAGCTTGAAATTTTTTCAGGTAATAATTGTATGGTAGGAGTATTCAAATACATGTTTACTTTTCTTAATCAGTCATATATAATACAGTCATGATCCCTAAAAAATTGAAAATTTTCATTTTTCCCCGAAATTCAGGTGAGGATTGCAAATATATGACAAGGTATACCACTTCAAATTGTTCACCATTGGAAACAGCATATTCAAGTTTACAAAAGTGTCAAATATCAAAGTGGTATATTTTTTTTCAAAATATATTTTCTATTTTTTTTAAACTTTTGTTAACACAGTCATGAATACATGAAGTGTGTGCATGGTGTGGGCACCATGGTAATCATGAATGATTAGTTCTATGATTCAAATTAATAATTCAAAAATATATCACATACTGCAATAACAATGTAATAAAACATTTCACGTAAATGATTTGAATAGGTCCTTGATCTGCTTTTCCAAGTCAGGTGTGAGCTTGTACTGCCTCCCAGTTGTCGTTGAGGGAGCATCAATAACTTTCATCACATGGACCAAAGGAACCCAACAAATGTCCTCCCTTGAATGTAACTATATACACTGCTGACATCAGCAGATCAGCCACTATTCCTGAGTTCTATTTTTAGCCCCAGCCAGATGAGTTAAGCTCTTGCTATTTACAAATGAGTAACAAAGAATTACAAATTCAAATTTCAAAGTATTGTGTTCATGGTATCCTAATAGCAGATGATATGTATGTACATTGTGTATACATGTACTACATGTGAAAGGACTGTTCATTAAATAGCACACACAACGCGCACAGCACTGGCAGAACATCATTTATTCAAATATTTTTAAAATATCGATAGAAACATAATACCACTACAAAATCTGTGAGTGTAATGAACTCACTGGTCCCAAAACTCGCTCTCAAACGAACCGCTGTCAAGAATTTGTCTTACTAGTGGGGAACTTAGCATAACAATTGTGCATTTTGTGAGGAAAGCACCAAATTTGGCACACTAGTAGCCTAACATATTATGAACAGATTTGGATATTGGGCCATCTCAAATTCAGCCGCTGATCATTTTTCAAAATGGCCACCAGTGGTTACTATAATTTCACTCTAACATTGGTTTGAACATTTATTAAAAGCTGAATTAAGAAAAACATAACCTGTAGCCACCTCAAGTTTAAAGATAGCCGCCATTTTGCAAGATGGCTGCTAATTATTTGTTGTACCGGACGTCTATCTCACTCATAGAAATTGGTTGTTGAGAATGGTTGGCAAACGAATCGTGGGCTGCGTCTGATTGATATGAATACCAACATCGCTTATGTAAGGTTATGTGTTGCGATTGACTATAAGAGTCAATAAAAACGCAGTTTCAGAAAACGGAAGGGTTACTCAACAAACTGACCAAAACAAATTAGCTTAGCCATGAAAATGGGAAACTACTTACAAATGGTTTGGCATTGCCGTCAATCGAACGAAGATAACCTGAAAACTAACGAGTTATCATGGTAAAGATATCTCGCCAACACGCCGGTACAAAGAGAGAACTTCCTCACTCAGTAGCAAACTGGAACTGGCGCCGTGAAGGCAGAACAGAAATACATGCAGAACCTCATAACCCGGTAATCCGTGACTGAGATAATCCTATGACCAAACTGCACCCCGCAAACCAAACTCAACTTGATGAACTACGGTTAACAATAGGATAGCATAGAGAACTCTATGGGCACAGAACAAAATAACAATGAATCGAGTCAACAAGTGTAAGCTGGTAACTCAACCGTGCGCGATTCCGGGGTCAATATGCACGCACACCACTTCTACTACCATGTGCCAAGCCAATAGTGCTATGAATGTTTATCATTGGTTTTCATTCAAAATCTGTGTCTTAATAAGACTAATTAGTCCACTTTAACTTTTTTTCTCAACCAAATCAAATTGTTACTTTCTTTGACCATTATTGGACCTTTATTAGTAAATAAACTTTCACTATCAACCTGCATTCCTCTCCAGTTAAGCAGATATGTGTCATAACAGTAACCACTGGCGGCCATTTTGAAAAATGGCTGCCACAGCCATCAGCGGCTGAATTTGAGATGGCCCAATATCCAAATCTGTTCATAATATGATAGGCTACTAGTGTGCCAAATTTGGTGCTTTCCTCACAAAATGCACAATTGTTATGCTATATTTAGCTAAGTTGCCCCACTATACATTGAATGTTTCTCAGATTGTGGTGGTTCTTTCAATTGCTCTTGTTTGGGGTTCTCACACTTTATGCATAGTTTATAGTTTATTTCTGTGCGTGCCCTTTTCTCTGGGGGTTCTTCGCTCTGTGCCATGACATCTGCAAATAGAGAAACAACACATAATTGATGAATTTTTATGTAAAAGACACTACACGTATATTGTCTAAATATGCAGGATCAGGCAAAGATATCAGTGGTCATATTGATGAGTGTTAGGGATTATGATTATGATGAGTGTTAGGGATTATGATTATGATGTCTATTATAGATCTTCTACTGCATACACTGTCTGAAAATACGAAACAAAATTTGTCATCAAAATTTTTATCGATTTTCGTCACTCGCTGGCCGCCATCTTGGATTTTTGTCATGAGCAATGTTTGGAAAAATTGGAAACAACTGATTTGTAGTCCTATGTGATCTTAGGAAGTGAAAAAACACAAGTTTCCAGATTCTATATGAAAAGTTGACCATTGTATGAATTGCTACATAACAACATACACTACTGAGGCTGTTCGAAGCATACACCATCTTCTACTATTCTTTCCTCAAAACCTCAAAATTAAGCTCAATTTTCCAGGAAATTGCTTTATTTGCAGTGGGTAATTCAAAATTTTCCTGGGGAAGACCCACCCCAGAGCCCCACCAAGCGGAGGGGTTCCCGCCCTCCCCCCCCCTCGTACTCTCCCCCCTAGTGCCTTACGCACTTCAGACAGGTCATTGGCCTGCAAGAACTCGATCTTCAGATAATTTCCTTAGACCCAAATCACATGCCTGAATATCCTACCAAATTATTTTTATTGTACGAGTACACTGTTGTGCAAACGTTTTAGACATTTTGCATTTTTTCTCTTTTTTTTTGCATACTCTGAAGCATAAGGAAACAAAACTTAGTGTTTAATGTAAATAAAACTTTATGAAAAAGAAAATCTTATTTGAATAAACATTTATATACAATATAACTTCATATATCGATTAGAGAGTATGTCCACTCTTTTCCTTCAAAACCATTGAAATTCTTCTTGGGACACTTTCAAATATTTATTTTTTACAAACTTTTGCAGAATGGTGTTTACACTTCTTCCAAGACCTTCCAAAATCATCTAAGTTGCTGAGATTCTTTTTTTTACCTTTTCTTTGTCCAAATAGTCCCATACAGCTTCAATGATGTTGAGATCTGGGCTTTGAGGGGGTCATTCCAGACATTGAAAGACTCCAGCTCCCCTTTCTTTTGCAAATGTTTTAATTATTCCAGCTGAGTAATTTGATCGTTATCTTACTTTAAGATGAAGTTTGTACCAATAAGTCTTGTACCACAGGGGATAGCATTGAGGGTTAATATTTGTTTGCATCTTGCTGCAGTCAATATACCATCAGTTTTCAGCAATTTTCAGAAACCATTTGAGGATATGCATCCCCAATCTTGCATTGAACTTCCTCCATGCTTGATTGTTAGCTTCAAGCAAGGCTCTTTATAAGTTTCAGTTTTTCGTCATCCCACATAATGTCTTCGATTACATCCAAATAGCTGAAGCCTTGACTCTTCTGTCCAAAGCACCTTTAGCCATTGTTCCATAGTCCAATTCATGGGTTCTTATGTATATTTTAGACCTTAGTCTTGGTCCCATTTCTTAAAGAATGTGTTGCAGTAAGAAAGCCTCTGTAAAGTCCTGGTTTCAAAAGTCACTCGTACTGTTGATGGAAGGGCAACATTTGAACCTGTCAGTTCTGTTGTCAATCCAATGCTTGTCTTCTTTCTCTTCCTTAAGGATATTTTCTTCAAGTATTGCTCATCCTTGTTAAACAGCTTTTTGATTCTTCCAGTCCTGGGTTTGTCAATTACACATGATGTTTCGCTGTACTTGTTCATTGTGCTTCAAATACCAAATCTTGAAAATTGAGTGATTCGAGTTATTTCACTAAATATTTTTCCTTTATGCAGAAACACAATTCTATATGGCAATATTCTACTGACATTTCAGCCATTTTATTTTTTAGGTACCATTTAATTCTGATAGATCTGTATTCTGCAGCATTAAAAGTGGGCTTTTTGCTTCATGGATGTGTATAGAGTAACACCTGATTTTAGTGATGAACACCTGATGATGAGTCATCAATTAGATTTGATTGAGGAAATGTGATGGAAATAGCTATGACAACACTTCATATTATTTTCTCATTTACAGTTTACTTTGAGTTCTGATCACAAGTTTTTGAAAATTCCTTTCAATGTGATTTACAGATTGCTAAGTGACAAGCTTCGTTTCCTCCCACACAAACAAAGCTGTGTAAAGAGATCAATGTTGTTATAATAGCAGAACACAGTAGTGGAGGCTTTGAGTAAATTGCTGATGCTGATAATATCAATATATTGTAATTCCCAAATATGTCAGAATTTTGCACAGCAATGTACATGTAAGATATGTATATATATATGTATGTATATATATATATATATATATATATATATATATATATATATATATATATATATATGTGTATGTATATATATGTATATGTATATGTATATGTATATGTGTATATATATATATATATATGTATATGTATATGTATATATGTATATATATGTATATGTATATATATATGTATATGTGTATATATATGTATATGTGTATATATATATGTATATGTGTATATATATGTATATATATATATATATATATATATATATATATATATATATATATATATATATACATATATATATATATATATATATATATATATATATATATATATATATATACACATATACATATATATATATATATATATATATATATATATATATATATATATATATATTGTTGCGGTTTCGCGCCCGCCGGCGTGCTGACGGCCACGTAACTCGAATCGCGGCACGTCGCCCACCGGACGGACAATCCAGTCGTGACCCTCTCGGACTAACGCCGGGAACCAGTCACGGGTGGACCTTTCGGTCTCACCGCGATCGAGCCAATCAGCCCCCGCGTGGGATAGGGTTGCTCGCCAAATTCGAACTACCTAAGTACCCACGCGGAGGGTAGACCGGGCGATCGCACCTCGCCGCAGGTCGACTTCGGATACGGGCCACTTAGTCGACCCGTTCCGTACTATCAGAATAACCGAGCGGTGTTATCGTCGACCTCGACGGTTCGATTAATTATCGGGCGTATTCAGCCCACTACCAACCCTTTACGTGAAGCAAGATGGGGATTCAAAGAAAGAAATGACGAAGCGAAGCGGGAGAACAGTTCAACAATAAAGCACATTTATTCGCGACGAACGGAAAGCACACAAATACAATTCCACCAAATGCACACAAAAAAGAAAACACAATTCCATTTACACAAAAAGCAAACATAAAAGTGAAAACACAGTGCAGAGCTAATACCGACTACCGAGCACACGGCAACACTTATACAATTCTACTTCACAGACGGCGCCGACAACACATACCCAAAACCAAGGAAAAGAAATACCCTCAAGAATGAGGTAGGCCTGAGGCCGAGACCGGGTCGGGCCTACCCGTCTGGTGATGAGACGCGGAGCGGCGATGGCCCCGCAACCCGCGGGCCTCGTGGACAGTGCCTGGCAGGGGGTGGGAACGGGCCCCCTTGGTCGCACTATCTCAGCGCGGGGGGAAACAGGAGGGGGTTGCTGATGCTCGGGGTATAGAGGATCTTTATTATGTGCGACGAGCGTCTCCACCTCGGCCAGGTCGCGCTGTCGGCCTCCCTCGGGTGCAGCTTCCTGCACGACGCGAGCACCCCCTCGTCTGGTGTCGCCGCCTTTCCACAGCTCCGTCCCCTCCGTTCCGACTCCACCGCACACGACGAGCAGCTCCACCGCCCGCGAAGTCTTGACCCTCTGCTTCCGACTCTCCTCTTCTTGACTCTCCGACCCGTTCTTGTTTGCGACTCTCCCTCCGTTCTCGTTCCCGACTCTCTCCTTCTTGACTCTCCGACCCCGTTCTGCTGACTCTCTCTGACTGACGAACACCGTCCTTTTATCCCCCCGTAACTTCGCCTTTGACCCCCTCCCTTTGACCTTTCACCTCGCTCCCCATTGGCCCGAGAAAAAGTGGGCGTGAAGGCTTTTTGATCCACAAATTTGCATATATCGATCGTTCTGGAGGCGGGGCCAAATCGCCCCTCGCTCACCGATTGGACGGCAAAAAGTGGGCGTGTGTCGTTTTTGATCCGTTTTTGAAGCAGAAAATCCGTGATTTTGTACACGCTGTTCGACGCGCGTTCTGCATGAGTCCAACACCGGTACCCACAGCGGGGCAAGAACGGTGGCGATGCTACGGTTGTGAGGTGTGCGTGAAGGTCGTGGCGGTTGTGGTGAAGCGGTGGTTGGGGTCGGTGGTTGATGTTGTGGTTGTGATCATGGCGGTTGGTCCAAAATAAAGATAGTAAAAGAAAAACGGCTATCCTGAAGAGTCGCAGCACGTATAAATGACATGTATTCCCACTAGACAACGGGTTTGGGCCTAACTACACATGCACTTACCGAGATACCTCACCTAAGGGACCTGAATGGTGGTTTGCGAATCTGGTAACCACAACACTACCCCCTTCCCTTTTTACAGACTCGTCCCGAGTCGTCAAATTTTCGTGTGCCATCATGTGTCGTTTTCCCCTAGTACACTTTACCTACGGATCCCTGAGTGCGACATTCATGGTATTCGTGTCCCCAAAATAAATAACCTGAGGGCTGCGTAACTACCTAAACAAACTCACTCACACGGACGACTTAAATAAAATTGCCGGCGCTAAGACATACATGCCGGGGGCGCACTCATATTTACAGTACATCTTACCTTAACTTACAAATTTTACACTAAACCATGGCCCAGGATCATTGACTCTGCAAAAAGAAAGCAGTTAGCAGGGAGCCAGGCTGCCCGCATGCAGTCTCTGACTCAAAACAATGCAGGTGACAGGGAACGTGGCTGGCTGCTCACACGCAGTCCAAGGCCTTCCCTTTTGAACTGAACTCAGTGAACCACAACGGTTCATGGGCCGCACAAACGTAGTCTCCGTGCCAGCTCAAGTGGCACACGCAATGAGCACAACGAATGAATGGATGAATGGATGGACGCAAAACACGGTGCACGGGCTGCCACTGCAGGCCCGTGTTGTAACTGCCAACAGGGCAGTTCTCGCAGCTTGCAAACTGTTGCCTTGATCCTGGCGCACATGGAAATGAACAGGGGGGGCAAAGCAAAAATTGAACGGGGCTGGTGAACGTGGGCAGTGGGCATGGCATGGCAAAGGCAGCAGGCAAACACAGCCCGCAGAAGAAAGCCGCTGCAGGCAAACACAGCCGGCAGATGAACTGGCCGGCACAGGCCTTGCAGCACAGCAGCTGCAGACGATCCAGCCGGCACGGGCCTTGCAGCAAAACACGGCCAGCCGATGGCACAGGCCTTGCAGCAAAACAACAGCTGCCGATGAAGTTGGCCGGCCTCCGCCTCGAAGAAAAACACGGCCAGCCGATGGAGTTGGCTAGCCTTTGCCGTTCAGTGGAGGTTGGTGGAGGGAGTGCGGTGGTGCTGGCCACTTGGAAGGCGGGCTCGGACCTACCTACCTGTCTCCCTCCCACCTATCGCCTTTGCCTGTCACTGTACATACCCACTCCCTTAATTTGTGAAAAACCAATTTAGCCCCCACTTATTTTTTTTGTTGTTTTTATTTTTACTTCCCCCCTATAAATCGTCCCCTAACCCCCTTTATCGTCCTTGTTCGGCTAACCTATTCTGTCACCTAGCCTACTCCCAGCCCCTACGTTCCCTTCCCGGAGGGGAACAAGGGAGAGCTAACGTCCTGTGTCGAGGCCCAACGAAGCCTCAGAATGGCCTCCCCAGAGTTCGGCGATCTAACCCAAACTCGGTCCAGCCGCCCACAACCACAGCCAGGGGATGGATGGTGCGCGGCAGTACATCTCCTAATCTACCTAACCATTTAACTGTTAAACTACCCCGGGGCTTTCAACAAGCGCCTCTCGCTTAAACTATTGGTTCTAACAACCCAGATTCCCGTCGCCTGTGTTGGTGTGCTTACAATTTCGGGGGTCGGCCCCCAATTTTCTGTCCGTGGGGTGAGACGGTCTCCTGGCTGGGACACGTGGCTCCCTTTGGCAGGCACGACCCTCTGCCGAATCTCCCGCTATGGCACCCCGGGCACTACACTGCCTCCGAGCCTACCAGCTCCCTAACACCGGGGAGTGCCCCCATGGCACCTCCCTGAACCGCACACGTGGCAGGCCGGCCTCCCGGGCCCCTTTCCGAGGGTCACCCGTGCCCACAACACTGCCCACGCGGCTAATGGCGCCCCGGGCCCCGCACCAAGCAGGCGCACCCGTGCCCACTACTCTATCCCGGCCCCCCATGGGCCCATGGCCTACCGCGGCCGACTAGCCTGGTGCCCGGGGTACCCACTCAGCGATACTCACCTTTCGCAGCCACGCTCCCAAGCCCGTCAACAGGGCTCCTGCACCCCTCCAAATGGGTCTCGAGCCTACACTCCCACCAACAACAAAACGACCTCCATTTTTCAATTTGACTAACCCAGCTAACTCACTCTACACTGACCCGGGGTCCCTTGGGCGGGAGTCACTCCTCCCCCCAATCACTCATCGCACCATGCATTCCCCATTCACTCCACTCACACAGACCCGCTGGCCTCACTCACTCAACAAGTACTCACCTCACAACTCACCAACTCTTCAACACACACACCACTGAACTCTGCCAACCTTCTAACTACATCCCCTAACTAACTCGTGCTCCCACGTCGTCCCTTAAACTACAGCACGTTCCTTTTAACGCTACGTAGCTAAACTACGTCCCCTCTACACATTCACAAGTCTGTCACTGTCCTCGAATGTCCCAAAAATCAATTTCCCAACCTAAATCTGGCTACAATCCCTCTAACTAATCCATTCCACGGACTCCATGAGGACTTACCCCTGCCCCATGAAGTCGGTCTAGCTAAGCTAACCCTTCCCCCTAACTAGTTTCCATCCTGTGCCCAGGTAAGGGGGTCTTTCACCCCTTGCCCAGGAATCCTGTACACCCGAAAGTGAGGCTTGCTCCTTTTTTTTTCCCCATGCGCAGCACCTGCGCGGCAACTCAGAGCTCGCGCACTTTGCACCCGGCCGTGACGTCATGCAGCTGCACGTGTTCCTCGTCTCTCCTTGGACGGGACCATCCGGCAGAGATACCCCTCCTGCCGGATTCCAACCACACGTGCAGCCATGACGTCACCGTGCGCAAAAAAAAACACAAGCCCCACGTCTCGAGGGGTTTCCCACGCGAACACATGTGCTTTGCCCGTTGGAGCTGAACACACACGATCGCGTGGAGAACCCGTCCGGTCCAAATCCATTTACCTGCCTAAACTTTGTCCGTCCGCGGGATTGGCAAATCCACCGCGTGCGTTTCCGGACCGGGACTTCACTCTCGCAAGCGAGCACGTGGCGGTCTCGTGCGTTGCACAGCACGAACCGCGTGCTCACTGCTGGGTGAACCCGGCACGGTCCTCGAAACAACTACAGCCGCTACTCGGCTTTCGTTTCTCCCATGTCGCCGTCTCCGTCTCCATTCCACACACGCATACCTGCGTGTTACGACGCACACAGTCCACACCATTAAACTCACACCGGGAGACGCGGCTGCGTGCTCCCGCATGCCAACCGCCATCTCCCTCACATACCGCTCTCTCACACACACGGTCTCCCTTGCACACAGCGACCTTGCACACGGCCGTTCACTCACGCGTGCCTCACTACTCTCACACCGTGCCTCATCCACACACGCGGGGGCACTCACCCGCGGTACCTCACTCACACTCCGTGCCTCATCCACACACGGCGTGCTGGGAAGCACGCACTCTGGCACCATCGCCACCACACCACTCACACGTGGTGCCTCACTCATACTGGCCGTTTCACTCACACACACGGCCTCACTCACACACGGTGCCCCATCCACACCCGGCGTGCTGGGAAGCACGCACTCTGGCACCATCGCCACCACACCACTCACACACGGGGTCACTTCCACACACGGTGCCGCACTCACACCTTGCACCACACACACAGGGACAACCACACTGGGGATTTGTGTCCCCACAAGGGTCTCCGGGGCTACACCCCCCAAGCTCTCCGTGCACCCGTCCACAGCACTCGTCCCCTCAACCTCGCAAAGCACGACCGAACTCACCTGGTCGTGACTCGCCTCAAGGGGGCATACTCCCTCCCCTCGTTCCTGGAGGAGGCCATCCAGGTGCTCGCACCGGGTCCCAACACGCTCCGCGAGCTCAACCCCATTGTCCTCCACTACCTCCGTGTGTGCGTGCGCGTCACTTACCCCGTCTTCATCGTGTAGTCTTCCCTCTATCGTTCCCATCTCCCGTGTCTCTGCCAACTCTTCCCCCTTTACCTCCCTTGTCTCAACTATTATTTCTGTTGTCGTCACCTCGTGTCTCGTCTCACACGTTTTGGTCTCCCCATTTAATTTTTCCCTTTCGGTCATCGTCACGACCCTCGCCCAACACGTTCCACGAATTATTTTTTCACCCGCCTCCACCGCGGGCCTGTCCTTCGTTGCACCCCCCACCCAGCTCGTTTGCTCCCACACGTGAAGTCGCCATTCCCAGCTCCCTGGTCACGGCCTTCATGCCCGCCTGCAGGCATCGGCCCATGTTCTGCGTCTCACCCGCAGCTCTTTCATTTCTTCCCTCATTTGCTGTGTATTCGCATCCATCGTCGTTTTCACTTCATTTGTATTTGTATCCATCGTCGTTTTCACTTCATTTGTATTTGTATCCATCTTTTCGTTCATTTGTTCGTTCATGCCTTTCATTTCGTTTTTCATATTCGCCTCCATCTTTTCGATCATTTGTTTGTTCATGCCTTTCATTTCGTTTTTCATTTCATTTGTCATTGCCGCATTCATTTGTGCCAGCATGGTGAATAGCTGGGCCATGTCGGATGCACTCAAGTGAGCCGTTTCGGCAGGGGTTGGGGAAGGGTCTTGGTGGAGAGGGGGGAGGTGTCATACACCGCGGCCGCTGCCGCACCCACCTCGGGTCCTGGGTTCAGTTGGGCGAGTCCGTGTTCCTGCACAATCAACATTTCCTGCTCGGGGATTCCATCCTGGACCATGGATCCTACACATTCTACATCCATTTCTAATACCCCCCGGCTCCCGCCGCCTTGAGACGCCATCTTGCTTCTCGTGAAGGGTTAATTTGCTCGCTCGTAATTTGGAGGGGAATCGGGGTCGCTTCTCTCACCCCCTGGACCGATTCCCGTGAATTTCGCTGGAGACAGGAGAGCCTGTTGTCCCGCTCTCCAATACCAGTGCCGCGAGGAGGGCGATGGAATTTGTATCCCACTCCTGACACCAGTGTTGCGGTTTTCGCGCCCGCCGGCGTGCTGACGGCCACGTAACTCGAATCGCGGCACGTCGCCCACCGGACGGACAATCCAGTCGTGACCCTCTCGGACTAACGCCGGGAACCAGTCACGGGTGGACCTTTCGGTCTCACCGCGATCGAGCCAATCAGCCCCCGCGTGGGATAGGGTTGCTCGCCAAATTCGAACTACCTAAGTACCCACGCGGAGGGTAGACCGGGCGATCGCACCTCGCCGCAGGTCGACTTCGGATACGGGCCACTTAAGCGACCCGTTCCGTACTATCAGAATAACCGAGCGGTGTTATCGTCGACCTCGACGGTTCGATTAATTATCGGGCGTATTCAGCCCACTACCAACCCTTTACGTGAAGCAAGATGGGGATTCAAAGAAAGAAATGACGAAGCGAAGCGGGAGAACAGTTCAACAATAAAGCACATTTATTCGCGACGAACGGAAAGCACACAAATACAATTCCACCAAATGCACACAAAAAGAAAACACAATTCCATTTACACAAAAAGCAAACATAAAAGTGAAAACACAGTGCAGAGCTAATACCGACTACCGAGCACACGGCAACACTTATACAATTCTACTTCACAGACGGCGCCGACAACACATACCCAAAACCAAGGAAAAGAAATACCCTCAAGAATGAGGTAGGCCTGAGGCCGAGACCGGGTCGGGCCTACCCGTCTGGTGATGAGACGCGGAGCGGCGATGGCCCCGCAACCCGCGGGCCTCGTGGACAGTGCCTGGCAGGGGGTGGGAACGGGGCCCCCTTGGTCGCACTATCTCAGCGCGGGGGGAAACAGGAGGGGGTTGCTGATGCTCGGGGTATAGAGGATCTTTATTATGTGCGACGAGCGTCTCCACCTCGGCCAGGTCGCGCTGTCGGCCTCCCTCGGGTGCAGCTTCCTGCACGACGCGAGCACCCCCTCGTCTGGTGTCGCCGCCTTTCCACAGCTCCGTCCCCTCCGTTCCGACTCCACCGCACACGACGAGCAGCTCCACCGCCCGCGAAGTCTTGACCCTCTGCTTCCGACTCTCCTCTTCTTGACTCTCCGACCCGTTCTTGTTTGCGACTCTCCCTCCGTTCTCGTTCCCGACTCTCTCCTTCTTGACTCTCCGACCCCGTTCTGCTGACTCTCTCTGACTGACGAACACCGTCC
>NC_140965.1:75675474-75755474 GCF_056783735.1 Eptatretus burgeri
AGATATAGAGGATTTTCCAGAGAGTCAGAGAGATCATTGATGAAAACCAGAAAAAGAACAGGGCCCAGAACGCTGCCTTGAGGAACTCCAGCCTGGACAGGAAGAGGGGATGAAAGAACTCCATTAAGGACCACATGTTGGCTGCCACAGGAGAGGAAGTCTGTGAGTCATGAGTGGAGATGGCCTTGGATACCATAGGAAGAGAGTTTGATGAGCAGGGCAGGGTGCCAGACTGTGTCAAAAGCACGTGATATGTCTAGAGATACGGCTCTGATTTCATGTCCGGCATTGAAGACCTCCATCCATTGTTGGGAGAGCAGAAGCAGCTTATCCAGGGTAGAGTGATCTGGTCTGAATCCAAATTGATGATTGGAAATCAAGCCATTGGCGAAGAGGAAGGATTTAATGTTTGAAGCGATGATGGATTCCATAACCTTGCTGATGATTGGCAGAAGGCTGATTGGTCTGTAGTTGCAGGGATCTGTTTTTGCACCTTTTTATGCAGGATAGTAATGTTTGCTGATTTCCAAGCAGATGGCAGATGGCCTTGAGCAAATGAGAGGGTGAATATAACAGAGAGAGGGTGAGCAAGAGCAGAGGAGCAGGTTTTTAGTCCACGTGTGCTGATGCCGTCTGGACCGGTTGCAGAATCTGAGTCGAGGTTTGACAGCAACCTCTCCACCTTGTCAGGAGAAAAGGACACAGAGTCCAGGGACAGTCAGGTGTGACTGGGTAAGGTGGGACAGAAAGCGATGGATTTCGGCCACAAGATTTCGATGCAAACACCGAGTTTAGGCATTCAGCCTTTTCACGTGCGGTGTCAGCAGTGCGGTCATTTGAGGTTAAGGGAGGGATGGAGGGGGAACATACACCAGAAACAGATTTGATTAGACGCCACCAGGATTTGGAGGAGGGAAAGAGGTTTAAGAGTTCAGACTTGAGATTAGAAAGATGTTGTTTTCTGGCTCTCCTGAGCCTCAAATCCAACAAATTCCTTGATGATTCCTCAAACCAGCGAATGAGGCGATGAATGAATTCAGGTGGGAAACTAGTCTGGACTTTGGGAGGGTGAGCAAGTGAGGGTTTCTTAAGCAGTACGTGTGATGTTGGGTGGCTTGGGAATGGCAGAGGTCCGAGAAGGCACGAAGCGGTAAGGCCAGTAAGTGCATAAAATGATCATAAATCTTCTCCTAACATTATTTCATTTTCTTCTTACCAGTTGGTTGTCTTCAATGTATTCATTCTCCTCAGTATCATCAGCACGAGCAATAATCATGCTTGTCTTCGGGGACTTGCAGGTTGCTAGCCGTGTCCAGAAGTACTTCATCAAACTGGCCAAGGCAGGACTGCCTATCCCAGGCCGTGCACCTAACCCTTACTTGTACAGTCGAAAGGTGAGCCATCTTCACTTGATCAGGTTGAGGTGATGTTTGTGTCCTCAGGTGTTTCTTCCTGTCCTTTGATGCTTTAATTTATTTCAATGAATCCCAGGTTGGCTGCAGGGAAAAATAGAATATGAATCATTTAAATGCCAAAATAAATGTTTATCCTCAAAACATACCGGACTGTTTTAACTTCTTTTCTGCAGGTTTTTTTTTTAAGGGGACATCTAATGATGTTTTATCGGTGGGAATAATTGGTGCTGTTAAGCAAAAATATGAAGTGGTAGTAGTAGTCGTAGTAGTAGTGGAAGTTGTGTATGCCTGGTGTTAGCTTAATGGTTAGAATGGTGAGCTTGGGATCCAGGGATCCTGAGTTCAAATCCCCCTTGGCTGTTGATTTAATACCAGATGGGGTTGATTCTGCCTTTCATCTTTCCAAGGTCGGCAAAATGAGTGCCAGCTTGCTATTATCCTGTGCCGGAGTGGCGACCCGTCCAGGATTGTGCCCAATAGCCAAGGAGACTGCTTCGGCAGCACCAACGCTCCGCACAGAGTATGGTCCCAATGGATGGATGGATGGTAGTTGTATTCGCAGTAGAAGAAGAAGTAGATACGATGATATTTTCCTAATTTTCTTTTTTATGCCACTGCAGCCAAAGGATGGAGGTATTGTTTTTAGGTTGTCAGTTATCAGGGGGGGGTTTGTTACCATGTTGACTTGTGAACCACTGCAGGGATTTCAACCAAACGGCACAAGTATGGACTGTTGTTAGTGATAGGGCGAAACCAATATAAAGCACGATATCTCAAAAAGTTGTGGATTGATTCGGAAGTTGTGGACTTGTGTGACAAGGAAGAATTGATTCGATATTGGTGAAGATCTGAATCCGGATGCGAGAATTTTTATTTAATTTTTTAAGTGATTCTTCACCATTGAGAAGGCCAAAAATGATATATAACATGATATTTCAAAAAATTATTGGCCCTTATATGTTCTTCTGGATCAGGCATTGTGTGGTGGAGGTACACGCTCTACCGAGTGCCCTTCTAGTTGGCATCCTTTACACTTCACTGTGGATTTTTAATTTTTTTTTGGTAAACATTGTCGAGGCTCGTGTGAGAGCTAAAACACAACGCACAACGGGGAGGTACACAGAGTAAACAAGATGGACACTACAGGGACTTTCAGGAATGAAAGCAGGGAATTTGAAGGATGTGGGTTTGGGGTGGATTAAAGGGGATAGAAAAGATCATGGTTTTGGATGGGGGAAGATAAGAGATGGTGGTGAACAGCTGTTTAGAAGACCTGGTGGGAAGAGTGGGGTTGAAGAGAGTGTGGGAGTTTGTTCCAAAGTTGGGAAAAAAGGAATGAAAGAGAAGGTGAGCAGCGATTTTTGATTTTGGCAGTTTTACCAGAAGGAGGTTGTTGAGGACCTTGAGCGCCCTGCAGAAATATGGGGGGTATATTTTTTTTTTGCATGCTGTTCAGGTTGATACATTTCTGGTTGCATGCTGTTCATATCGCAGACAGAGCGGGGGTGCAGTGAGAAAGTGAGAGACCCAAAGACTCAGCCTCACCATGGGAGATACCAATGATCCTAAATGCCTTGGTTTCCACAGCGTGAAGCCGAGAAAGGTGAGAGGCAGGATCACCAGCCTAGAGGGGAGAGCAGTACTCCATCAGGCTGCGGAGGAAAGCTTTGTATGCGGTCAGGAGCTCCGGTGGGCTGAGGAAGGACTTTGCACGATGGAGGATTCCCAGTCGGTGATTGGCTTTGGAGGCCAGTTGGAAATGTCACTTTCCTCGGAAAGATCATGACATTTTGAGACCCAGAAGCTTGAATGAAAGGACTTCTTCCAGAGGATTGATGAGAAAATAGATGGGGGGGGGGGTTCCAAACAGTCCTTTCGGAGAGACATAGTGAGAATGTGAGATTTGTCAGGATTGAAAGACCTGGAATTCACTGCCTTTTAAAATTTGCACAGCCTCAAACACAACAGTTTAAAATCTTTTTTTTACAGTTGCTTTTTCTTCTTTGTAAAGCTCTTTGAGATTATACATCCAACAAAAAATAGTGCTTAATAAAAATCGATTCACTTTGAAGTATTTTTCTCCATTTTAATAGGTTATTATAAAATTCGTTTTGTTAAATACAGCGTAGTCTTTTCATGTTGCTCAAGAAGAGTGCCATTATTTTTGTCGGCTAATGAAGTCTGTGAAAGTAAAATGGAAGTTTAAATTGTCGTGCACATGATGGGGAGGGTAATCAACATGGATGTCCCATATTTATACTTTTAGCGTATAAAATATCCTACGTTTCTTTACTGGACTAATGCATACATTTATATCCTCGCTTTCGATCTTCACTTGAAGCAGCGCGTACACTTGCGCGCACACACACACACACACACACACACACACACACACACACACACACACACACACACACACACACACACACACACACACACACACACACACACACACACACACACACACACACACACACACACACACACACACCATAATTCATGAGGTTGTGTGAATTTTAAGGCTATGTTGTCACAATAACCCAGAATAAAATAAGGGGAGGCTTGAAGAGGGTTTATGTGGGTAGAAAAGGTCATGGTTGTAGATGGGTGATTAGTTGAGATGGTGGTGAAAAGCCATCTTGAAGCCTGGAGGGCAGAATAAGATTGAAGAACAACAGGTTTTTTTTTCTTTCCAAAGCGAATGATAACACTGAGCTGCATTTGAAATATTTTTTTCAGAGGTCTACGTTTTCTCAATGGTTCTTCTACTATGTTTTTTGCATGCTGAATTCAGAAATGTATCTAATTTAGCTCAATCAGGGCAAGTTTCTGAATTTTAAGGAAAAAAAGAATCAAAATTTTTGTTTTTTTAATTAGCCTTTTTTAAATTCAAAATCGGACTCGCATTGACAGAAAATGTACAAACTATACATATAATGACACACAAGTACACTTAATGTGGAAGAAAGTGCTTTCTCAATTTCTTTCATTTCAATTTCGGAAAATATAGATAAATCGTTGTTTCTGGCAACACCCAACTTCAGTCGCTCCAGCAGTCGCTGTTTTCCTTCATCTTTTTAATGTTGAATTTCACATTAACGGTACTTGTGCGTCATTTTATATATAGTTTGTACATTTTCTGTCAATGCAAGTCTGATTTTGAATTTTAAAAATGCTAATTAAAAAAAACAAAGATGTTGATTATTTTTTTCCTTAAAATTGAGATAGAATTAAATTTAAAAAAAATTAAAAACTTGACCTGATTGAGTGAAATGAGATACATTTCTAAATTCAGCATGCAAAAAGCATATGAGGGCCATTGAGAAAACCTAGACCTCTGAAATGACGCAGACCAGTGAATTAATCAATCATAAAAAGAAAACTCTAACCAGGAATTTGAGGGATATTCTGAGGACTAAGGTTTCCAGGGCCTTTTACAATTTGCTCAAAGGCTTATGACCAGACACCGAAGCAAAGTTGTATGTCACTATCTGTAAATATCATGACATGTAGAAAGCTCCAGACAAAGGTAGTAAATCGATTGTTGAGAAACAATGTTTGCACTTTGTGAAATTGGCCGCATTCATGGTGACCTGTCGAGTGTGGCACAATATCATTGCTGAATTAAAAAATCTTTTTGATAATCTATCACAAAAAGAAAACTACAACTTGAAATTTGATGAGCGATGATCTCAGCGTATCCTCATACTGAAAGCCCATGTTTTATTGAATGCTTAATGTTGCTGTGACTTAGTAGATCGTTACCTCTGCTAACAGAGTGGAAAGTGCTTATACAACTGGAAGTCGGTTGACACAGCAAGCACAGATCCTGATTTTAGTTTTGTTACCTATGCTGTTCCACTGAATTCAACATAAATGTTTCACAATACCTATATCCATCAATCTCCATAAACAGAAAAGAAATCGAAAATGTTGTGACATGTGCTTCAATCCAGTCAAACTCAAGCAAGTGCCAATGAGGGAGGGAGTGGTTTCCAAACGAACCTGTGTTTCATGTACCTGTACCATATTAATGAATTCATACTGTTGCACCTGTCCATTTTTATCCATGCGTTTTATTTGGTGCTTTTTCACATCTTGTTTATCCTGCATAATTAAAAAAAATCATTTAACTAGGTACTCTCCCAACTGACACCTGCTGAAATTGCAGATGTCCATATAACTGATCATGCGATATTCTCATTTTTGCGAACAGCAGGCTCCAAGCAAGCGACAACATCCACTCAACAGGCTTCTCTTCCGACCATCTACCTTTATGAGTTCCCACCTTCCACCTGTCTTCATGGATGAAGAGGACTCTCAGTCAAGTCTGCTTGGCAACCACTTTGATGACCTAACTAATGAGAATGATATCTCGGTGAGGGTTACAAAAACGAGTTCAACAAACATATTTGGGATGAAGCTTGTTGTATTTCGACATATGAATAAATATGAGACAAGCTTGGAATATAAACATGTGTGCTCCCTTTTATCAGTGTAGACTATTAATTTATCAAAAGGACATAGACAATCAATTAGACATCGACTATCAATTTATCAATGCAGACTATTAATATACAGTAGACAGTATCAAAGCAGCAAGGAGACCGAAGCAAAGAACGATATGGAAATGGATGTGTGCAGCAAGTTAGAAGAGGATGGTGGAAAGAAGATTATCCATAAATTGGCTTGTGACAGGGATGATGATGGTAAGGATGTGAATGGGGAGGGGGATACACACACACACACACACATACACATACACATACACATACACATACACATACACATACACATACACATACACATACACATACACATACACATACACATACACATACACATACACATACACATACACATACACATACACATACACATACACATACACATACACATACACATACACATACACATACACATACACACACTCGCATGTGCAGCCTTGAGGCTGTTGGCTGCATCATTGGTTGGGGGTGAGGCTATGCTGCTGATGCAGTGCCCCTATTACCAGTACACTGTTGCTCATTTTGCCGACCTTGGAAGGATGACAGGCTGAGTCAACCCCACCTGGTGTTAATTCAGCTGTCGATGGGACTCAAACTCGGGACGTTAGGATCCCAAGCCAGCCACCCTCACCGCTAAGCCAACACCAAGCTTAATGGGGGGGATGATGTTTAAGGAATGCAATGGGAAGCGAGTGACACAGAGAGGGGAGCAGTATTGAATGGATGGGAAAGCTATTTTAAGGAGCTGTTGAACCAGGGAGGAAACAATGGCAAGTTGGAGCAAGTGTGTTATGTCAAGGGGAAGTGGATTTGGTGAAGATCATGGAGGAGGAAGTGCAAACGGCGTTAAAGAGGATGAAGAAGGGAAGAGTGCCAAGCATTGATGAGGTATGTACGGAGATGCTAATTGCAGTGGGAGAAGCTGGAGGATGATGAGGCTGTTGAATATACATTTGAGAGAGGGTTCGATTCTGGAGGATTGAAGGACAGGGCTAATTGTGCTAACATGGAAGAGACAGGGCAATGTAGAAGACCTGGGGAAGTACAGAGGCATTATTCTTCTAAGTCATATCATGAAGGTACTGGAGAGGATTCTGGATGGGAGGATGAGGAATGAGAGACTGGGAGGATGAGGAATGAGAGAGAGAGAACAAGAACAAGGGTAGTGGGAGTACAGATGCAATTTTCACTCTGAGAAATTTGGTTGAAAATAGTTTGGAGATTCAACGTGAAATGGCATTGGCATTTTTGGATATTGAGAAGTTTTATGACTCCCGAGAGAGATGGTGAAGGCCACATTGAGGTGTATGGGAATTATGGAAGCAAAGGTTAAGTTTATGGAAGGGAACGAAGGGAACTGCAAGGGAACGAAGAGAAGAGTTTTGGTTGGTCGTAGGATGTCAGCGAAATTCAACGTGAACTTCGGTTTGAGGCAGGGAAGCTCTCTCACCCCACTCATGTTTGTGATGGTGATGGAACTGGTAAGCAGGAGGGCACAAATGAAAGGAATTCTGTGGAGGATGTTGTATTCCAACTATCTGGCTGTTGTGGGAGATGTAGTTGATATTGAGGGAGAGGAGGGTGGATTTCTGTATATATGGATTGAAGGTGAGTATGGATACTATTGAGGTAATGTGGGGCAGGCAGCAGAGAAAGGAAATTGATATCAGGTTAGAGGGGCAGAAGACATTCAAAACAACATGGGGGCCAAAGTAAGATTTTCTTTTTTAACTCAAAATTTGATGTTGGGTCATTCCTGGTGGAACGTTTTGCAATCTTTCAACTTTGCTTATGGTGAGAAGGGTGGGGATGTGCAACGGCACGCCATCCACTTCACTGTACTGTAGTTCGTTTTTGTATAAGTGTTTTACCATGTGGTTTATTGCAAATCTAACTCTACTTCAGTTTGCTTTCTCACACCGTAAATGTTACATTGTGCCAAACAGTATGCTTGTTACTCTGTATACTCTCCAGTTTAAGCTGATTTTGTCTTTTCATGATGTATGAAGGCAGAAATGTGCCCAAGGCTGCTTGTACACTACAGTGTCTTTTTCAGTTGTCTTTGGAGAGATCCGTGTGCATTTGGATGCGAGCCTTTGATTGCATGCGTTCATCTTTGTCCATGTGCCTATGTGTGGTAATAAGCTATGATCCCACCACCTCAATGCAAATTGGGCCTGACATGGCAATCCAGATTTGATGTTGGGTCATTCCTGATGTCTTCTTCACATCACAAGTGCACTCATGGTGGAGCTTGTAGTTTTACATGCTGGAGTAGACAGTGTACTTTTATTGTAAGGAAACAGACATCAGTAGAACATTTTAAAATCTTAACACCATTACCATGGGATTTGAACCTCGGGTCCCAGCATCATTAGCTTTGTACTTAGATGGGTAAATCAATTGGCAAATCTTGCTTTAAATTTCTTCAACACCTTTCTACCACATTAGTACAAGAGAAACCCGACCATAATTGACAATTTTAAGCATCATGAGCGTTACACTTATGTCACCAACTATCTGACATTCGAATGGGATTCAGCACTGTATGGTACAATTCACTTGCAATGCCAAATTGCATTATATAATGAGTGAGTCAGGACTGTGATTAAGAGAACGGTTTCTGGTGGACACATCAATTCTGATACTGCTGCTGCTACCTGGTAGGAAATAATGGTAAATAATAATATGGAGACCAACAGTTTTCCTAAATTGGTTATGCATCGGGGTCATTGGACTTAAAAGTTGTGTTGCCCCGTTCATAATGCTGTCCAGTTGCATCGAGTATCAGTGATTGGATAACCAGTCATTAATCACTCGTACTGAAACAAACAACAACTAGAACTTGCTCGGTAAAGCGCGTACCTCTGCCAGGCTGAACAGCTTACGTTTTGTATTCCACTGATAGGCCAGATCTGGATCCAAACCTCCAAAATCTAATCATCTTGTTCTTGTCACCGACACAACTCATCCACCAAGTTTTGTCTGAATCCATCCACAACCTCTTGAGATATTGTGCTATATATATATATATATATATATATATATATATATATATATATATATATATATATATATATATATATATATATATATATATATATATATGTAGTTTTTGGCCTCATCTCTCAATGGTGAAGAATCATTAAGGAAATTAAATAATTCTCATATCTGCATCTGGATTCGGATCTTCACCAAAATCAAGTCGATTTGTCCTGTCATACAACCAACCTAACCTGTCCACCAGGCTTCGTCCAAATCAGTCCATAACTTTTTGAGATGTGCTCTTCACAGACAGACAGGGGTGAAAAGATAACCTCCGCCCACCTTCGCTGGCCGAGGTAATAACGTTTGTACACATTGGCTGTCGATGTTGAAATGCTCCGGAAGTCTGTGTAATTTTACTATGACAGAGCGAGTTTGAGTGCTTCAGAAATGATGGTGCTGCTAAACCTAATACTATGTAAATGGATAATTAACCAATTAGGAACAAAAGTGAGGCAAGAGCTCTTTTCATTGAAAATTGGAAATGGTGAACTGGAAGTAAGGAAGCGTGTAAGAGACCAAGGCTGTAGGAGGTCAACATGATGCTGGGTAGGAGTGACAATTGGACTGCCTCATTGTGCAACGCTTTGAAGCAACAGGTATTGCAACCAACATGTTAACAATAAATATCGTACACTGGAAAGGCATACACAGTCTTTTTTTCATTATGATTTTTGATACTTTATCTCAGATATGATGACACGGGTGAGATTAAAATAAGATGTGTAGGGGGTAGACTGGGCATGGTTTATAGGGGATGATTCCCTCACAATTTAGTCTGTTTTTTTTTTCTGTAAACCCTGTCAGGATGAAGATGATATCCCATGCTCACTGCATGTCACGCATGAGTACCAAGAGCTAATGCACCTGAAGAGGCTACGCAGACATCATATGCAGCTGATTCAGGCTGGCAGTGCTTTGATGCAACACATTGGTTACAAGGTAAGCAGGTTTGCCAAAAAATTTAACCCCTTAAAATTTGTAAAGGAGCTCCGACTCTGTTAACTAATCACACCTCTTGGATTTCTTAAAATAAATATTAGAGAATATTTTTCATCTTTCTACCTCTGCTGTCAGAGGCATTATGTTTTCGGGTAGTCCGTCTGTCCATGCATGATGATTTTGTTACGGCGATAACTTGTGAACCGCTAAAGGGATTTTTTTTTTATTAGGTTACCCTGTCATTCTGAGAGGGAACCCTATTGTTTTTCTTGTTTATTTCCTTTTTTTAAATTTTTTATTATTTATATTTTTCCGCCGGCAATTTTGCGGGTTCTTTCGCTTTAAAAATCATTTTCTCAGGGACGGTAAGTCCGATCGACACGAAATTTCCACCATAGTATGTATCTTTTTTGATAGCAAACTTAAGTGGTAATTGTGACGTCATAGGTCACGTGGTACGGGCGCCATCTTGAAAAAACCGAAAAACTTTGGACCTCTGTATCTCTGAAACTTTCTGGGGTAAAAATGTTTTCGATTCATAAATTTGAATAAGCTCCTCAATGGAAACGGGTGATTTTTCGTGAGGTCATCGGTCAAGAGGTGTGCCGGTCAAAATTCGTTAGGTACAACGCTGTATCGGAAAAATCTTAAATTTCTTGAGCCTCATCTGCACAACAATTCACCGTAGAAAAAATATATTATGACGTCATAGGTCACTTGGTTCGGCACCATCTTGTTTTGGGAATTTAAAAAAAAAAATCTTCTCCAGAACGGCTAAACAGATCGAGGCAAAACTTTACACACATTCCCCATGAGGTCCTTTATCAAGTTTGTTAATTTCTTATTGATCAATCATACGGTTTGGCGGCAATCTTGAATTTACCGGAAACATTCAAACATCTTCTTCTCCAGAACGGCTGAACAGATTGAGGCGAAACTTTACACACACATTTACATGAGGTCCTTTATCGAGTTTGTTAATTTCATATTGATCGGTCATACGATTTGGCGGCCATCTTCAATTTACCCTAAACCTTCAAACATCTTCTCCAGAACGGCTCATCAGATCAAGGGGAAACTTCACAAACGTATTGCCCATGAGTAGGGAATATAAGTTTGTGAATTTCTAATTGATAGGTCACATGGTTTGGCAGCCTTGTTTGATTCAAGAACAATATTAAATATTGCTTTCTCTGGAACCACTTACCCGATAAAAGCGAAACTTTGTGACTGTCATCTGCAGAAAGTCCCATGTTGTATCAAAGGCGGATGTGTGGGTACCCGGTCATCACTGCCAGCAGTTATAAAGTGGCAGTTCTAGTTATTATTATTTTTTAACCAAACTTGGTACACAGGCGTATTATGATGCAAAGATTAACTGATTAGATTTTGGGGTCAAAGGTCATGTGACCTTCATCTGAAAGTAGCAGATTTTCGTTACCATGATAACTTGTGAGCCACTAAAGGAATTTTGACTCAAGTTGGCATAACTATGGACTGCAATATGACGATGAATCGATTAAATTTTGGGTTCAAAAGGGCTAAGGTCAAGTGCCCTTTAATCGAAAATGTGGTACTGCAATAACCTATGGACCACTCGAGATATTTTAACCGTACTTGACATGTATGGTTTGTAATACAAAGTGGAACTGATTCATTTTTACATTGAACAGGTCAAAGGTCATGTGCCCCTTTTTAACAATCATCTTGTCGAGCATAATTCAAGTTAGAAGCATCTGATTATCTTATCTGTCTTTTCTGTCTCTCTCACACACACTCTCAAGGGACCTTTAAGTTTTTCATGTGACCTTCAATTGAGGTAAAACTTGTGGGTGGAGACATGCCCATCGACACATTTGTGTCAAATTATACTTTCTAGTATGTATAAGCTATTCTTTAACAATTTTATTAGTGCATATTCTGAAGCCAAAGCATGGCTTTGAAATACAGCATTAGGGCCTCAAAACTTGGCTTGGCTTCCTGGTGCATCAGAAAAGGCTAGGGCTTTGTGGTACAGTAGCTCAAATATCTTCTCATTTTGACTACATCAGTATGTCGACAATTCAAGCATTAACCAATGTATTTGATTTTCTAAGTCAAGTGACACTTCATTGAGCAGACAATCATAGCCTTTGTGTGACTTGCATAACTTTGTTGATTCACCTGATGAGCCAATCATGGCAAAGGGCAAACACATTTGGGTCGGGGTGGTGAGGGGAGGGGGGAGAATTTGGGATAACTGGGACAATAATTGGACAACATATCTGAATTCAACGCATTCAATTGTTTATGTCAAATAAGCAGCAACAAAACAAAGGGGATTTTTTTTTGTCCCCAAACCATGTGAACCAGATTAAAAACCATTTGAGGGACATGATTTGGGAATGGATTTTTTTTTTATTTGTTCATATGCAATCTGTGGCTGCTTGGCTGCATCATTTTTTGGTGGCATGGCTGTGCCACTGATACAATGTCCCTATTACCAGCATGCTGGTACTCATTTTATGCCTGGTGTTGGCTTAATGGTTAGGGTGGTGGGCTTGGGATCCTAAGATGCTCAGTTCAAATCTCACTTGGCTGTTGAATTAATACCAGGTGGGGTTGACTCTGCCTGTCATCCTTCTGAGGTCGGCAAAATGAGTACCAACTTGCTGGTATCCTTTATCGGAGTGGCAAGCCATCCAGGATTGTGCCCAATAGCCAAGGAGATTGCTTAGGCAGCACCACCGCTCTGCACAGAGTGTAGTATGGTCCCAATGGATGGATGGATGGTACTCATTTTGCCAACCTACGAAGGATGACAGGCTGAGTCAACCCTACCTGGTGTTAATTCAACGAAAAATGGGGGCTTGACCTTACAACCCTCGGATCTTAAGTCGCTGTCACACCTTGATGTTTTAGCCAGCGTATGGCAATATATCAAAATGTATGTAAAATGCTGGCGTACGCTGAACTATTGATGTTTTTTTTTCAGTTTTTGGCATATTCATAACGAGTTGGACATATGCATAACGTATTAGTAACGTACACAGAACGTTTCGATAACATATAGATAACTTATACCAACGAATGCTTAGCGTGTTGTTGGCGTTCACAGCCTATGCCCAACGATAGTCTAACATATGCATAGCACGCGGCAGCGTATCGCCGACAATCACGTGGTGTCGCCTATTAAAAGGCTGCCGCTCGACGATTCAAATCATAACCGCAATAGACATCGAAGTGTCAAGGCCCTGTCACACCTTGACGTTTTAGCCAGCGTATGCCGACGTATGAAAATTTGGCGAATACGCTGGCACACGTCGAATACATTATGGGTAGGTTTTGTATACATTAAGAGCACGCTGAAGCACGCTGGCATACGTCGTAGTATGCCAAGCTTGTCGACAAATTTTAACGTGCTCAAATTTTTTTGATGTATGTCAGCGTATGACTCACACATTACGCGATCGTTGACACATGTTACTTGTAAGTTACTCATAAGTCGAAACACGTCAAGGTAATGTTTAGCATACCCGAAACTTATTTCTAACTTATGAGTAACATGCTTTGAACCTCTGAGTAACGTTCTTTGAACCTATGTGTTAAGTATCTCCAACGCATATTGATGTATTTCAGACGACCACAGAAATTACTGAACGTGTTTCTAACTTACAGCTACTGTATAATGGCGTATTGGCAGCGTTTAGGGGAATTGGTATATAAAAATGGGGTTCACAGGAGGAACCCGTCAGTGTTCCAGACTCCATGGATTTTTTTTAATTATTATTATTATTATCTTTTTCTTCGGCATGACGGTGATGTTGACACTTCGATTTCTAGTGCGGTTATGATTTAAATCGCTGAACGACAGCCTATTAATTATATTATATTATAACCGCACTAGAAATCGCAGTGTCGACATCACCATCAATACCGAAGAAAAACAAAAAAAAACAAACAAAAAAAAAAACCATGGAGTCTGGAACACTGACGCTAAACATTACCTCGACGTGTTTTGACTTATGAGTAACTTACAAGTAACGTGTGTCAACGATCGTGTAACATGTGAGTCATACGCTGACATACGTCAAAAAATTTTGAGCATGTTAAAATTTGTCGACAAGCTCGGCGTACTACGACGTATGCTAGCGTGCTCTTAACGTATACAAAACTTACCCATAACGTATTTGACGTGTGCCAGCGTTTTAGACAAATTTTTCATACGTCGGCATACATTGGCTAAATCGTTTAGGGGTGACAGCGGCTTTAAGCCATGCACCTCAACCATTGATCCAACACCAGGCCAGGAATGGGATGCTTGCTAAACACGTTCCCTCTCTGACAAAATCCCATCATCTGTGAAATGTCACTTTGACCTGATGTGTTTCAAAATATATTTATCAGAAAATCTGGGGGGATCCTTAAAGCAAGGCAAGATTAGAACATTATGCTGCATTTGCTATTTGTCCATCAGTATTCTTCAAGCAATAATAACGAATCATCATAGATTCAGGAATGCACACAAGGTTTTCTTATCTTTTGAAAGTTTGGCAAAGAAGGAAACATTTGTTTTGCCAAAGAATTACAAACAAAAAATAGTATGCCAATATAAAGGTTTAAGGACCTCCAACCTGTCTCCTTAATAACTTGGTGGAATTTCGTTACATTTGATTGTTGTGTGAACTTTCCATTCGTCCCAATTATTACCAGAAACTGCGTGCTTTTGACATTTTTATGATGAGACAAAGTTGTCGTTTCACCTCAGCGCACTTGTAACCAACCCATCCCCATTCTTACTACCTCATGGACACTGAGCTTTTCACCTGCAGAGGTCAAGAAATATCTGGCGAATCTCAACACTGCCTCAACAATCGGCCCAGTTGGCATCAGTGTGCATTTTCTCAAATCTTGTTTTTCCATATAAATGTCTCCTTTATCTTCTCTCTTTTCAACTATCCAGTCACTGACATGATGCACCAGCTATATAGTTCTGTGATCAGCCCCTGGAAATTCAGTTCCTCAAAATTCTGCACCTTACTTATCATTAGCCACGATCTCTCCTAGACAGACGATATTACCAAGATGGTCTCCAAAGCTCGCCGCACAATGGGTATCCTCTGTTGTGTAAAGTCCTTCCTTGGTAAGTTCAAACGTCTCATGGCTTAAAAACCCTCCATCAGCAGCTTTATGGAGTACGGCTCTCCTTTGTGGTCTGGTGCACCCTGCTTCAGATCTGTCTCTCCTGGATGCTGTCGAGTCCAAACTCTGAATATCATTGGCATCTCCCATTGTGAGGCTCACCTCTGTTGCTTCTTCCAACCTTTCTTTCATCTGTGGAACTGACTCGATGTCTGTAGTCTACTGCCTTCCCTTCAGTCCGTCAAGACTTGCCAATCGACACCTCATGGTATTTTCCATATCTATTTCTCAACTTCTTGACAGTCACTGACCGCTCATCTTATTTCCTGCCTTTGAATTTACTTCACATACTGTGATGGGTATTATGTGCATTTTTATTTGCCTGCTGCCCATTCCCCCCTCTTCATCAGCTTAGTAACCTGCCACACTTTATCATTTAGTCTTTCATAGGCCTTAACTTTTGTAGAGCGTGACAGCGGCAAAAAGGAAATTTTGGGAGTGTAAGTTAATCAACAATTTGTTTTTTTTAAATACAATTCATGCATTCAAAATAAAAAAAACTTTTTAGAATGTTGCTTCATTCAATTAAAAGTGCAATAAGAATTGAAATTCTATACCCATTCCTTACATGCCATGAGGCGAATAGGGCTGCGGAGGCAGTCTAATTTGGCTAAGGAGTACAGTCCTGGATGGGTCACCACTCTACAGGATATTCAAATGGCTTATTACCCAACAAGTGGTACTCATATTGCCAACTTTGGAAGGATGACAGGGGAGTCAACCCACTTGGTGTTATTTCATCGGCACAGAAGAGGCTCAAACCCAGGATCCTAAGATCTTCAGCCAACCACCTTAACCGTTAAGCCAACACCAGGCTTGGAAATGCCACAGTTAAAACAAGAAGGGCACTCGGTAGAACACATACCTCTGCCACGCAACGCCTGATGCATGAGAATATATTGGACCCAATACATTTTTGAAATACCAGGCCATATATTATTTTTGGCCCTATCTCTCAATGGTGAAGAATCACTTTTAAAATTAAATAATGCTTGTACCCGGATCCAGATTCGGATCTTCACCAAAATCGAACCAATCTGTCCTCGTCACACACCAAACCTGTCCACCAAGTTTCATCCAAGGCTGTCCACAACTACTTTAGATATCGTGCTATATATCGGTTTAGCACTATCTCTCAAAGGTGAAGAACCACTTTAAAAATATGGTAACCAGATCCAGATCTTCACCAAAATCGAATCGAATCTAATGCAGCAGGAAAGTCTTGTCACACACCCAACCTGTCCACCAAATTTCATCGAGATCCATCCACAACTTTTTGAGATATCCTGCACACAAACAAACAGACAGACAGGGGTGAAAACATAACCTCCTTCCACCTTGAGTGGTGGAGGTAATAAAAATTGGCAAAACTCATCGGAATTTAAAATAAAAAGTCATCGGAGAGACAAATGGCCACTTGCATCCACTCTTCATGGGAACTGCACTTGGCTTTCTGGCTGTCAACTTCAGATAACGTAGCCCAAAATATGTATTTTAACCAATTTCTGAAACAATCTTGCTTTAACATATTCAAAAAGTTTTGCAAAGTCTTCACCAAACTTGCCAACATACAAGTTTATATAGTTATAAAAGTGTGGTGTGCGTGAGCCATGCCATGGCATTCTCACTGTGATAAATCTCTTCCTTTATTTTAATGCCCCACCCATCTCTCCTCTTCCCAATCTTTTTTTATTTCAAATGTCCCTTATGATTCACTAATGTTTGAACTGATTTGTGCAGCCTTATGTGCATTTCATCTGCTGTCTCCTCTACTCCACTAGTGTGATAACTGTGGAAGTGACCCCATCCAGGGTGTTCGCTGGCATTGCCAAGACTGTCCTGAAGACCTTCCTGTTGACTTGTGTGATTCTTGCTCTGACTGGTATGTCATTTCTGGTGATGTTATAATGGACATGATACACCAGCTAATGTTGCCTTTTCCAAAATTCCAAGCCTCATTGATTTTATTGTTTTTATGATGATGCATCATAGAGCAAACAACTGGAAGTTATTAATCTAGATGTCCTGCCTTTCCTTATTTCTACAGCAAACAAATTAATTGTCTCAGCCATGTTTCACTGCAATGTTCTCTTCTCTGTGCCCCCCTCACTTTCCCAAATGATAAACTTCCAAATAATTCTGTCAGGCTCTATCTGAGTGTCTGAATTATCATTACACATATTCTCAACTATTAAGGCCGCCAAACACTCGCCAATCTTACACTGATGTGACAAAACAAGACTGCCTCACACTACGTGACTGAAGACGACACTGTTTCGTTAAACAAAATGGCAATGCAGAGGATGAGAACGGTGTAAGCTCTGAGTACTGTTGGTTTCACAATCATGCTGATATGCCATCAAAGGCATGCCAAGAGAAAGGCGGCTGTCGGTAAAGCCATTTCAGCTTCAGAGCAAGTCACAATAACTTTGCGTTTTTATTTCTTTATTCACGGATAATGCAGATCTGCAATTTAAGCAAGCATAGATTCTAACTACGCACACACACACACACACACACACACACACACACACACACACACACACACACACACACACACACACACACACACACACACACACACACACACACACACACACACACACACTTGGTATACATGAATGTAATTCAGAAATGGAGACTTTGTCATTAAAAGTTTTTACAACAATGTACTCAGAATGGCACTATTTTATTGCTTCTGAAGGTTTGCTAAATACTTAAGAAAAACACAGATCAGGCTGAGGCTATTACATTGACCTTTTGTAATACCTTTTGGGGCTTCAAAGTACATAATAAGCTACAACTATCCGATATATTATTTCTGTTAACGTCTGTGCATAATTTGACGTTTCCTCTCCGAAACTGCCGGACGGATTGTCGCCACTTTCGGCATGCGGGTGCTCTGTGGTCTAATGAACAGCATTGGCTATGTGAGATTGCGCCAGACGGACAGGTTTGGGAATTTTGGGCGATTTTCTAATTTTTACATTCGTTTGCGTGGCGACGTGTGACGTCACCGCTGAGAGGCGTAATGACGTCATGACATCATCGGTTATTCGCTGACGTCATTACGTCTGTCGTCGACAGACCGTCACCGCTGAGAGGTGTAATGCCACTCCGAGAAAACAGAGTCTGCAATGTAAAACCCTCTTCTGCACATACTGACTACCTCAGAAGGTCAATTTGACACAAAAAATGTAACAAAAAACATTGTATATAAAGAAATTCGAAAAATCACATTGTGTACACTGGATATATTGACGTCCTAACGAACCCTCACTTTCGAAACTTCGCGCAGAGTGTGGGTTTGGTTAGTTTTTTTCTAAATGTTGCAGATGATATGATGCTATGGCTGGGAGCTACTGAAAGCTGAAGTCTAATTCACGGGTTGAGAGACATAATGTCATAACTGCATTTTTGGCGATGTTGAATGGAATGACTCTCATGTCTAACAAAACACCATTTATCTTTCATTCGCGATTTGCAGGAAATGGGAAATTTTCAGTTACAACATTATGTCTCTCAACCCGTGAAATGGTGTTTTGTTAGACATGAGAGCCATGTTATTCGGTTTCGCCAAAAATGCAGTTACAACATTATGTCTCTCAACCCGCGAATTGGTCAATGCATTGCGCTACGTCGGCAAGAACACATGACATCCCGTTGATCATGTCATGCAAAAACATGTGACGTCCCATTGTCTTGGGTCACGTGACCTGTCATGAGCAGAGTGAGGCAACACCACCTGATGTTTGTTTATGGATGGTTTTGTTATTTCATTTATTTTATGGTTTTTTTTATCCCCCGCCACGTGGCGGAAGGGGGATGTTTTTGTCACCCGGGTCGTCCGTCCGTCCGTCCGGCTGGCTGGGCGTCAACATTTATAGCTGTGAGTGCGATAACTCATAAACTGTTCGCCATATCGATTTGAAATTTGGGTCACACATGTACCACCTGAAAAGGAAGAATCCTATTGATTTTGGGCGTGGCCGGCTGCAAGACCAATATGGGATCCTTGAAAAAAAAAAGTTTTTTGTAATAAATGGAAAACCGCTTATCTGATTTCAATTATTTTTGGTTACTACGTTCCTCACCCCTGGGGAACTTTTTTGAGATGATGACCAAATGGTGTCTTGTTTCCAATTCACCTCCCTTA
Source organism: Eptatretus burgeri (assembly GCF_056783735.1). NCBI lineage: Eukaryota > Metazoa > Chordata > Myxini > Myxiniformes > Myxinidae > Eptatretus > Eptatretus burgeri. Next base: position 75,694,722 of record NC_140965.1, read on the forward strand.
TTATCTGGAATATGTATGACCTTTTTCATTCAATGGTGGGGGATTCCCCATCTCTGATGGTATATTTTCTTTCCTGGAATATTGACATTAAGTTACATCAGGAGGCAAAATTTCAGCTTTCTTGCAAACTCAAAGTACAAGACATTTAAACGGGTCAGTCATTGGTAAGAAATATATATATATATATATATATATATATATATATATATATATATATATATATATATATATATATATATATATATATATATATATATATATATATATATATATATATATATATATATATATATATATATATATATATATATATATATATATATATATATATATATATATATATATATATATATATATATATATATATATATATATATATATATATATATATATATATATATATATATATATATATATACATACGACATTATAATAAACACCGTCTCCCCAACAGGCAACGTGAGAATGCTGAAGAATTATCTCCCAATACACCAAGCGGAGGCAAAATTGTGCACATGTGTACAATCAACCACGTTGCAGTTGTTTTACTAAATTAACTCCACAGATGTTTCAGTGTGTGAGGTTGGCTTAATGGGAGAATCTTCTTGCACAGGAGGATGAAACCATGGTTAAAAATACACAGCAACGTGTGTGTGCGTGAGTGCGTGCGTGCGGCGTGCGTGCGCGCGTGCTTCCTGAAGCTCCAAGAAGCATGATGCAGGAACGCTCTCAGACTCCTCTCCTGATCTGGTCTTGCCCTTGTTTGTCCACTCATCCGCTGATGGCTGTGTGTTTGCTCTGTCATGGGGGTTCTGGCCAATCTCTGGGTGCTCCGAGAGAAGAGCTTTGATGATCCAAGCGGTAAGAGAGAGATGAGAGTTCTGTGTTGCTGGTTGGACATCCCTGCTGTATCTCTTTTGAGGCACGATCATCCGGCTGTAGATAGCCAGCCCTCTCGCCCATTCCTACGCGGATCTTGCACATGCGCTGTCGATGTCCCAGTTGTATGATGTAACACACGTGGACCTGCCATGGTTGTAAAACCCTGTGTTTGAGACTCTGTGGTAACAGGTGGAACAGCCATTTGGGGAGTGTGATTGATAGTATGAAAGTACAAATTGGATGAATAAAAAAATTAGATATGGATCAGAGATGGGAGAAAGACACAGGCATGAGGATAAAGAATGACGAGTAATCTAACTATATATTTGATTATGGTCGATGCTATTTGGCCAATCCTCTTACCTCAACTCGTCACTTCCTCCTCACCCTCCCACAAGCCGCAAGTTTAAACAGAATGGCATAAAATGGATTTACCAACATATTGTTGCGGCCACGGGTACCGAGACACCAGCTTGTCACTCAAGGGGATTAATCCCCTGTTGTCCTTGGTAGAGCCGGACCTGGGGCCACCGCTCACAATTAACGTTGCGGTACGGTGGGTTGTTTTAGAACCACAAACGTCAACCACAAGTTCCAGTGTCCACCGTCTAATTATTCCGTTTAACGAGAGGTCACGTGGTTACCTGAGCAGGGAGCGCTCCCTCGGCAAAGCACCAATGTTATCTCGATTAGATTTTAATTAGGGTGGCCGAGCGTTTTAACCGCTGGTGCGTGTCGCCGATTTTTGGTCAAATCTGTGGTAATTTCCTCCCAGTCTATCTCGGTTTGGACAATGCTAGACCAATGGGAGGAAAGGACAAACACGGACAGGTTGGAAATCGACAAATAATTTATTAATAATAAAATAAATAAATAAATTTAAAGAACTTTTTATTTGCTGAGGTAATAAAAAATGAATTTCAAAGCAAAATCAATCAAAATGCCAGGAAAGAGACAAAGAGCAGATGCTTATCGGGGGTTGACTTACTTACAGCTAAACACAGACAAGGGTACCCAACAGATCATTCAGGGGGAGGGGAGGGGGGGGGGGTGGGAGGAAGAATAGTCTCGCTCACCAGAAAGTCATCCGTGAAGCGAAAACGTCCTGAAATGCGAGCGTGCGTGTCACGTCCGTCGCCAGCACCCAGTATTGCCGTGCACTCTCTCGCGTGGCAGTCTTGAATGCCAGTCGAAGTTTGGAGGGCACCGAGATTGTCCGTTGCGGGTTTAGACCCTGGTGTTGTTGGTGACCGACCCGTGCCTCACTTGTTGGCGGCGCTGCTCACACCCACATGCGCACCACACGCTCGCTTGCCGAATCACTGGGAAGGACGAATTGTTTCGTCGGCGCTGGTCAGACACCCGCTTCTTGCTCGCTTCTCTCACCCTTTGCTTTTTCTTTTTCCTCTTTCGCTTTTCTCTCCTCACGCTTTTCTCTCCTCACGCTTTTCTCTCCTCACGCTTTTCTCTCCTCACGCTTTTCTCTCCTCACGCTTTTCTCTCCTCACGCTTTTCTCTCCTCACGCTTTTCTCTCATCACGCTCTTCTCTCCTCACGCTTTTCTCCCCTCACGCTTTTCTCCCCTCACGCTTTTCTCCCCTCACGCTTTTCTCCCCTCGCGCTTTTCTCTCCTCGCGCTTTTCTCTCCTCGCGCTTTTCTCTCCTCGCGCTTTTCTCTCCTCGCGCTTTTCTCTCCTCGCGCTTTTCTCTCCTCGCGCTTTTCTCCCCTCGCGCTTTTCTCCCCTCGCGCTTTTCTCCCCTCGCGCTTTTCTCCCCTCGCGCTTTTCTCCCCTCGCGCTTTTCTCCCCTCGCGCTTTTCTCCCCTCGCGCTTTTCTCCCCTCACGCTTTTCTCCCCGGGCCGTCTCCATGGGGTGCCGTCTGCCCCAAGCTCACCCCGCCCCACTGGGGCACAGTTACCATGACGACCCGTGCGCTCTCAAAAAAGTCGGGCGTCAGAGCTCACGAAAGATTGCCGCTGAGGAAGAATGGGGGGGAGGGGGGCGGGCTTCAGAGCTCGTTAAAGAAATGTGTGTAAACGTGTCTGTCGTAAAGAAAAAAGCTTCCCATAAGAGAGGGGATCTATCCTTTACCCTTCTCAACGCATCACATTTAAGATCCCATTAGACATGGGGATGGGGCTAATCTGGACATGCATTTAAGGAAATAACTGTCTGAGGACCTGGATGTGTGGATGCATTCATCAGACCGGATTCAGAAATCCGTAACAATATTGAGGAAGTAACTCCTCAAGGTGAACATTGCTTGTTTATTAGCTCCTTAATGAATGTAAAAGCATGTGTAAAGTCATTAATTATGATGTCACATATGCATTGTTGTATGTGATAGATGATGTCGACTCCTCCTCATGTCTGTATCTTAAGAAGAATCCCCATTCCTGTGAGCCGATATAAATCTTCTTACCTCTGTAATCTGTCCGCACGTCATTGATGACACACGGGGCAGAGGGCAAAAAGGGTGGAGTGATGGCGGAAGCCCAAGAGTTTCTGAAATCAGGCCTGGAGAGTGCTGTGTGATTTGTTCATACTGCTGTGCCAAAACCATCTCCTCTCCTCTCCGAGCACCAGAACACATGGGACAAGGTAACGGGACATTCTCTCTGCTGTGCAGGCGGAACTACCAATGAACTGCTGCAAGACTCTGCGGGGTTTTTCTCAGTATTCCTTTGTCTTGTGAATTTCCTCTGTCTTCTCTACATTGGTGAGATTGCTCGAGCCTTAAGGCATATATAATAATTAAGGCTCGCTTTCATCGTTGGTTCGTGGGCACGTATCAGTAGTGGGTAAGGGTTGGTTGCATAATTTATCATTGCTGCTTCTTGTACATTCCCTCCCCGTGACCATCATTGCTTGCTGATTGAATGCACCACCTCTTACCTGCAGAAATTAAATTTCATATTCCCTTACCTGGAGTGGCTTTATGCCTTGTCTCCAGGGGTGATTTCCAGAAAAAACAAAACCTGGTGTCTGGTGAAATTGTGTCGTAGTGGTCACGAATTGGCAATTAAGGGAACCCATTGAGGGTAATTGGCAGCAGCAATTAATGCCATATATCAAGACCGTGCCACACGTCTCCTGCTTCGCTCGGCCATTAATTTGAGATGAGTTGTGTGGTACCGATTCAGTGGCACGATATCGTGGCAATAGTGGACACGTGATCCGGCCTGGGGCCATTGAATCGGTTAACCGTTATGGTCGCATTGAGGTGACTCGCTGGGCTCGTACTTTATAACTGGAATGACCTGCGTGACGATAACAATATGATAAATGAAAAGGTTTAGGGTTTTCACTATGTATGAGCTCTTAAATGAGTTATTTACATTCTTTGTACTTTAAAAAAGAAAATATCTCCAAAGTGAAAAGAAGAAAGTAGGTCTCAACGTTTCGGGAAGCATGCTTCACTCATCGACAGGAGGAAGTGACTTCCTCCCTGCTTCTTTCTCTTCCATCCACATTTGTTCTCACCTTCCACTTTACAAGGATATACAAGGAAACCCAGACACAGGAAGACGCCATTTGGCCCATCAAGCCAAGGTGTAAGGTCCACATTGCCGACAACCCAAAGATTCAATGCTTCAGCACCGACCAACCACTTTTGCCTTAAAAGCCAGCTACCCACTTCCGACTGACATTCTGTTCCGGGAACACATTTCTCACTAACTGATCACACAAACACTTCAACATGTTCAGTCATACCTTTGCTACCTTGAACTCTTTTGTCAAAGGCGTCGATGGAAACCGAAGCTTCCTGCCCTATCCATAAAAGCGATATTTGTTAAACATTGTGGTGCTTCCAACCATCTCCTCATGAACCCACTCACCAGTTTCATCCTCTCCACATGTATTATTGCAGTCTTTCCAACATCAGTGGCCACAATACTCACAGCATCATATCAAGCTTCAGACACCAGATCTTTAACAATCCTCACCCAATCGAATCCTCAATCCTTGCAGAAGCTTCTCTTTCATATATTTTGCATTTCCCACATCTCTCAGCTCCACATCTTCCCAAGCTTTTCACCGAAGCCCCTGCCAACCAATCAATTCTCCATCGAGCTTAAAATCTTGTTTCAGTCCTCCATTCCTCGTTTCACCACCACATTTCTAGACTTCTTCCCTTTAAAGGCTATCCTCACCAATTCAATCACTTTCTCAAAGTTAAACCATTTGTAACACCTTCCATTCTGCTCTCACCCAAGTCTGCCCCACTGTCAGATCACCCATCATAAGCAAATACTGGTGACAAGCCAGGTCGAGGAGACATCTCCACTTCCTTCGACTGGATTCTCTTGTTGAACATAACATCACCTCCATAACCATGACCAATATGGGGGAGATGGCGCATCCTATCAGAATGTCAGTCTCCAATCTTTGCTAATTTATTGTGAAAGACTTTGTCATGAACTGCATCTAAAGCTCATCATACTATACCATCAAAATATTCCTGTCATTCCAGAAACTAAAATAATTCCATGGCATATCAGATGAGGGCACATGGCACTGACCCACATCCTTTCGCCAAGTCCAGTCATAGCACAGACGAGTTATTCCTCCTGCGATGTGTTCCTCACTGTGGCTGAGTACTCAAGACATCCAGGTGATCCTGATATTCCTACCTTATGAGCTGCATCATCCACGAACTTGCTGTTTCACATTTGGAGATACAAAGGCTGAAATTGGATATGCAAAAAAATTCACGCAATCCATATCCAACAATATTATTGGTCTCAACTGGCCCATCTGCCTCTTCTCTCTCTCCCTCTCCCTCTCTCTTTAGGATTATACATTCCTTCAGCCCTGCTTGGTCTTTGTCTCCACACCACATTCAAGCTCTTTCATAAGTACTGTCTAATTCCACCACATCTCTTGAACACCTTATATAGGACACTGCTCAGCCCCAGGCCGATCCAGCGCACGTCGTCTTAAAAAAATAATAATACCTCCACCTCCGCCAACCTCAACTCGGTTGTATCAAATGGGACAGCCGGCTCTGTCGGCTTCATCAAACCTTGTAACCCTCCCATGACCACCTCACTCTTTGCACCTGTGTAAGTATCCTGCAGGTGACACCAATACCTCCTTTGATACCTGCAATGTTACATATGTTGCCTCATCCAACAAATCATTTGTGAACTGAAATAATTTTTCCTCCTCCTCCCTCCCCTTCTCATTAAGCCCTTTTCGCCTCATGTAAGGGCTGGCAGGATGTTCTACTCTAGTGGTTCGCATACTCACCTCAAAGCTGTCTCGCCTGTATTTGAATTCCGATCCAGCTATATACTGTCATCCCGGTGTTTCACAGGCATGCCTGGTGTTGGCTTAGTAGTGAGGGAAGTGGACTTAGGATCCAAGGATCCTGAGTTCAAATCCCACTTAGCTATTGAATTAATACCAGGTGGAGTTGACTCTGCCTGTCATGACCTTGGACCACCCCCACAGCCTTTTTCTGTATACAAATTAAGAAGAAGCCTCACCATGTCACTTTCTCCTGTACCCTCAGTTCTTCCAACTTTTCCTTCTCTTCAGATGCCACTTGTTTCCACCTTTCACTTCCTCCACTACTGGATCTTTCTTTGTATCCTGCTTTACCTCTTACCTCTCTCACCTTACAATACTCTTGAATTGCTCTTCCACTCTGATTCACTCTTATACTCAAACACAATCTCCTTCATCTTCCTCAAACGTCCTCCATGCATCTCTTTAATATCAAAAGAGCTTCTCACCATCACCACATCCATCCTCCCTCACGTTCCCTTTTCTCTCCAACCCAGCCACTTCACTCTCTTTCACCTCCCCTCTCCCTCTTCCTGTTAAATTACAACCATTGAACCTGCAACACTATCATTCTTCCTCCCAGGGTTTCAAGACAGACCAATCAGTTCACCACCCCCCTCCAAAATCCACAACCGTGATATGATACCTTCTTCCCCAGCTCACCTCTCTGAATTTTCAGTTTTTCCTTCCATTTCGGTGATTGAGTACTCCCCTACCCCTCATTCTTAACCGCATCTCTTGTTTGTCCCTCTCCATCAACGTTGTCCCTCCGCCTTGCTGTTGGTGTTTCCCCACTCTTTTTTGCTGTTGTTTTCATTCTGTTGCATCCTGACCTGTTCTGTGTTCTAGGCTCCTCCATGATCCACGAAACTGTACTGTATACAAAAAATATAAACCTGCTTAGTGCTTACTCTTTCAGTCATCTTGCATGACCTTGGGCCACTGCATTGCTGCACTTCCCCCACCACCACTCTGCACCGTCTCTTTCCGACACAACCCTTTTAACTCTGATTTATCATTAATCCTCTCACCAACACAATTTCTTCCCCCCCCCCCACCTACACTGCTCACCCATCCGACACACCTCCACACCCACTCCCACACACTTTCCAGCACTGATGAATCCTCATTTCTATTATCGATGCAAACTCACATCCACACTTACACTTACTTATCCAGCTTTTCATACTTGATCCACACTTGATTACAATTGTGCTTATTCGAGCCATTTACCGTTAAATCTGTCTGACTGTGGGGCATCTTCCACCCGTGTCCTCTAGGGTAGTCCTCGGGGCATTCTCTCCTGTACAGTGCCCTGTTAGGGTTGGGGTTCTGGGGTGCAGGGAGGGGAAGGGGTGGGGAGTGGGTGTCCTTGTGTCCTTGCATATCTTTTGGCATCATACAGTGCAGGAAATTGAAGAATCCTGCTCTTTAGTAGTCTTTCAGAATGTCCACGTGATCCTCGATTACAGCAAGTAGGTTTATTTATTGATGTACGATCACTTACCTTCTCTGCACAACGACCCCGATCGACATCTACTCCACAAGCATCTTACAATCCCACACAATGTTCTCAACGAAGTTACGTGTAAAGTTACCGGATGGTATTGCATGTTGAAATTTTCCACACTTTTTCATTACGTTCTGATAAATGGCACTGTCAAGGAAGCAATATCCTCGATCGGTGTATGTTTATTTTATTAAAAGTGCACTTGCATACAAAATTGAAATTCTGTGCAGAGCAGCATGGTCGGTAAAACTAAATACCAACGGTGAAACTAAATACCAACTAAATACCTCGATTTTGGTTCAATCTCACGAGGGCATGGTGAAGGTCTTAGGTTCGAGTATGCACAAGAAGCCGATCTTCTTGTTAGCTCCGTGTAATCAACGTGCCCTTTTTAAAAGTACTTATTTTGACCAATGCTTTTATTTTTTTTATGAGTTTCTGAGAAGGCATCATCACGGTGGTGCAATGCTATTGTTTTGTCGTGTCGAAATTCCTCCTGACCTTCAACTTTATGTTGCCCTCAGTTTGTACGAGACGCAAAGCCACGGGGCTAGCCATTGCCTTGAGCCGATCTCGTGTGCAGATTCCACCTTCCTTGATCAAGATTATTGTATGTCTCATGCAAGGAGCTACAACTACCTCGACCCAAACTACTTTCCTGCCAACAGATAATCCTGCTCACGCACACCAGCACGCCGAATACGGCAGAATAGTTTTGCGGTTCATAAACCACGCTCCTCTCACATGCCAACAGTGGCACTCGCACTCTCTGCCGGATTTTTGTGCTTGTGGACTTGCTTGTACATTCCAAGTAATGACCCGTTCACTCTTGGAGCCTCACTTTGGCCGAGTGCCGTTTGCCAAATTTTCCTGGCAAGTGCTCATGGCATTTCTTTCCTGGAATTCCATAATGTTTCTTCTCCCCCATCCTTCCTTCCCCTCGCGTCATTGTTCCTTTGGTATTGAGTTTATTTTGGCCAACATCATGCTGCTTATACTCTGCTATGTTTTTTTTTATTTATTTTTTTTTTAAACACGTGAGCACCTGCCAGACTTTTATTATGAAAATAGAATTTTAACGTATCGGCTCGATCATCAATTCCTCGTGATCTGTTATGATTTTGAGATTTGTTTGCTTGAGGGTGATTCGATTCGAGTAAATTAAGAGCCTTGCATGCGAACGATTCAGCTTCAGGCCTCATAGAACGACTGTTTTATAGCACTGTCTAATGATATCCTGATTGAATGACTCCGCTGGATTAAAAATGATATTAAGATTTGATCAAACAACCTCAGATTTAAAAAAAAAAATTTTTTTTCACTTTTTTTACTCTGACCCACGACGACTCCATCGTTGCTTGGGATTGAAAACATCAAATCGATATTGTTTAAAGATAACGGGTATCACCGCAAAGTTAACTCTGAGTCGATGTGACATTCGATAAAAGAAGAATTTTGTTTGAATTCGCAGCCGATTTTATAAAAATGTGAAAACGTCTTCTGCCAGTGTTGATTGTTTGTGTTTTTTGCCATTGCTAATACAGAAAGCGACGAGCATCTTGTCCGTTGAAATTCCAAGATGACATCATGCTGACGATTGAATACTGATAACAGTTTGACAACCCACCTTGGTCCGTCGCAACTTTAGCCCACTCTCTCTTTATGCCAAGCCCCGTCGCCCCTACCACGAAAAGTGTTAAAAACCGACTCTTGCTAAACTCAGAGGTAAAGGGGTTGGCACATTTAAACACCCTGTTCCTTGAGGCAAGGTGAATCACCACAGCCTTCGACAGTTGTATCAAATGCAATTGTTCCATGTTTTCGTCTTTTATTTTCTATCTTTTTTTTTTTTTACGTCTAACAGTTGTTACAAAAAAAATGTATATTTGCGAAGTTTTCCTCCTCGTAATCAGGTTTTCGACATTTCATCTGGCATTATCAGCAGCGCCTTGTCGTTGCTGGGTTAGCATGTAACCGAGCACCATTTGGCGTCTTTTGTACGTCTGCGCCTTTCTTTTCTTCTTTCCATCCCCGTTTGTGTAAATGCATTTATTTTTTATTACCGTCTTGTAATTCTTTAAGGACAACCGTCGTACTTAACGCTCGGTGAGAAACATCGGGTTTCATCGGCAGAACAGCTGATCGTTTCACTGTAGTAAAAATGAATGTTGAATATGAACATTTTGATGTCCTAAAGGTAATGATGTAAGCGATAGGTTTTGAGGGGGCACTGTTTTTTGCTTTTAACTGCCTCGTTAACAGGTTGAAATGGCAGGTGGTGCAGTACTTTGACGTGCTCTCGTGCTGTTTGTGCATGTACACTGTACAGTGATTACTTGTGGTTGAAAAATAAGTCCTGGTGGTAATAGCTGACAAGGTATAACAGTCACCGTTTGTAAATAATACAAGATAAGCGAAGAAGAAGAAGAAGAAGAAGAAGAAGAAGAAGAAGAAGAAGAAAAGGAAGAAGAAGAAACTTTCCAGGAAAGTTGTTTATTCCTTGTTGCAGTGGAGTTTCTTGCCGCTACCACTTACATTGTTTTTCTTTTTCCATGACGAATGTTGTCTTATCGAGTGTGTAGTTCTGCAGTTTTGAAGTTCACTTGTAAGATTTGAACTGTGTTTTGGACGTGTATAGCACTGTTCATATTGTCCATTGTATAAACAGACAAGACGAGGCACTGCTTTTCTTTTGGGGGTTTTACACCGCTATGTACAAATTGTCACCTTCATCTACGCACACTTGTTCTGTTATGCTCCTCTTTGTAAATACAAGTTTTTACGAACATCTTCATTTGTGAATCACAAATTTACATTGTACAAAGATGGTGTGTGTATGTTACAAAATGTACAATAAAAGATTAATTGCACTGTCCTAGGGTGCTCCTGAAATCTCCAGTTATGGATCGAAGCAACTTTACACGTTTCAGGAAATCCTTCGTCATCTTTGTGCTTTAAACGTTTTTATCTTCCCGGGTTTTGGGTAGCAGACTGGTTGATTGTAAAAATTTTGATCTCTTGTGTAAAGGTTCTATTCTTGTACATAGTCTAAGATGTGCAACGGTGAGTGAGAAGTCAAATGGACCTGTCGTGTAATTTGGATGAGCTGAGGTTAAACGTGGCTTGTTTAGTGCAAAACTTTAGTGGCTTATAGGAGGGTCGTTCAAGGTTGACCTGGACTTCTTTTTTCGGGGCTGTGAATGTAGATCATATTGAAATAAGTTCAATGCTGTACGTTTGTGCAATGATATTGTCTACCCTGAGAAAATGTATATGTGCGAGGTAATATTGATGCTGGTCAAAGTATTCTGGGTAAAGACAGGATGGCAGCGAATATTGTCACGTGTCGAGCAAAATCGAAGATTTGCAGGTACGGTATGTTGGTTGGGCTGGTCTGTTTGTCTGTCTCTGTCAATCACCTACAGATCATAATTCTGCACCGAACTTCACAAAACTTAACCACTTGGTAGAGGTAGTCAAAAGCGCGAAACCTATTGTTTTTTTTTTTTATCTCAAAAGGTCAGTCAGTCTGTCAGTCATCAATTTTCATCCAATTGACTTGAAATTTGAACAAGTTTTGCACATTGGGTCACCGAAGCCTATTGTTTTTAAGTTCAAGGTCAGACTCGTCAATTTTCATCCACTTGATTAAAATCTGAACAGAATTTGCATGTTGGGTCACTGAGTTGGTTCACTAATCAAAAGGTAGAAGTCTTGTTTCTGTGGCCACAAAGTCAAGGTCACATCGTCAATTTGCATCCGGTTTACTTGAAATTTGAACAGAGTTTGCATATTGGTTCACTGAAGCCTATTTGGGGGAGGGGATCAAAATGTCTTTGGTCAAGGTCACATAAAATCTTCATATTTCATCCGATTGGGGGCACTGAATTGGTTAACCAATCAAAAGCTAAAGCCTATTGTTTTTGTGTTCCAAAGGGCAAGGTTGCAACGACTGATTTTGAAAGTACCGGCCTATGATTGCTTGTTTTTGTCTGTGTGTCTGCACCTATTGTACTCTCGTCGGACACATAAGCCGAAACAAACAGGGCTATGAATGTTTTTAATCATCTAAAATCTTTTTTTATTTTTTCAACCAAGATTGCTTTATGCAGCTTTCTTTGGCTGGAAGAGCATAGGGGTTAATTTATTGAAATCCTAGCCATCTGGGGTAATGTGGGCTTGGGATCCTGGGATCCTGAGTTCAAATTCCCCTCGGCTGTTGAATTAATACCAGGTGGGGTTGACTGCCTGTCATCCTTCCGAGGTTGTATAAGAGAGCAAAATGAGTGCCAGCTTACTGGTAATCCTGTGTAAGAGTGGCGACCCGTCCAAGATTATACCTTTGAGCCAAAGAAACTGCTTCGGCAGCACCAATGCTCTGCACAGAGTATGGTCCTATTGGATGGACGGTTGGACACAAATGCCAACTGGTGGTAGCCAGTATTATACACTATCCTTTTTCATCCGAGTACCTCTATAAAGATTGCCTCTATGCAAGAAGAACAAACAAATCGGTGCTTGAAGAAATAGACCGTCATGTATATTAGAAGCGCTGCTGCGAAAACAGGAACTGTTCGTTATATGGTACTTTGTACACATCATTCTTGCAGAAAATCTGGAGAAGTTAATCATGCTGGGTATGTTTGAAGGAAGAAGAGGAAGATCTGGTATGCACTGAATGGATCGGATAAAAGCTGCAATCAAGCTTTCTCTGCCATATCTTCGGGAAGCAGTACAGGATCGGGATATTTGGAGAAATGTGATCATGATTGTCATCGGAAGTCGGACACGACTTGATGGAATGAGATAACGAGATCACGTCTATAAAGTACTAATATAATACAATTACATCGATAAAGGATCTACCATTAATAATGTATTTATAAAGTAATGTGAGACCCCGCTATTTGCGGGGGATACATTCCTGGAAAATGCCACTAATAGCGAATCCGCGAAGAACGAGGCATTGTTTCAATGGAAAGAGGGGGTTAGGTTCCCAGCAGTTCATGAGGGAAAATCAAAAATCCCGTGAATATGCATGCAAAAAAAAACGCAAAAAAATGACAAATACGCCCATGAATATCTAAATGAGTCACATTTTATAAACTGCGAATATGTGGGGTCCATGAATGGCAAATCCACGAAAAATGGGGTCCGATAGTATGTTGTTACGGACCAGTATATTCATTTAATTGCGCTTGAAAAAGGTTATATTTGCTATTAAGTTTCCTGTTAAGTCACAACAATAGCAATAAAACGAGAATGAAAAAGGCAACGACAATTTTAGAATGGAAGAAGAGGATGAGGAGAGGAAGAAGGCGTTGACACGTTCGCTGGAGCTGCCACGATCTCTTTGGAGCCGAAGAGTACATATCATTTGAAAACTGACATACTCAGTGAAGGAGGAATCGGGGTCTTCTGTATGCAAACCTGTCGAGGTGTTCACCTTATCATGACTGTTCCACTTTAACCCACTCTTGGGTGGATAGTTAGTGTCTCTTGTTATACATACTTGTGGAGGTATTCGTCTCAGCTGAACTCCCTCTATTTGAGGGACCTCCCTGTCAGACATTGCACTCCTGTTAGCTTGGCGACAATTTCAGCGCTGCTCCTTGTATTGTTACGAATCTGGAACGCATCGCACACAACAGCCAGGGTCCCAATAGAACAGTTATATCGGTAAGTGTGTGTTTCTAGTTCGGGTCCCCCTATAGTAGAGTTCCCACAATAGGGTCCCGTGACCGTTTTTCCAGGACCAAGGTTTGAAGGTTGATTTTAGTCAATTTGAGGGTGCTGATTAAAATGAGCTGGGGTGAACCTCGTGAAAATGTGGGCTAACTCGGCCAGATGCGAAAATTCAAAATGGGTACCATGCTACTTCCAGTATATCAAAAATTGCATATCTTTGGTTCTACATGTCCGATTTTTATGATTTTTGGGCCAAAATATATGTTTTGAAGGTCAGGGATGTCATATTTAAGGGTTAAGTCACAAAATATGAAATATAACTTTTCAGGGGCCAAATCCAAGATTGTCGTCGAGTAACATCTGGAAAATAGTAAAAAAATCAATTTTCTTCTCGTAATATTATTGGCAGTGAATATTTTCATGCAAGTAAATGTTTGTTTATATGTGGGAGTGCACAACAAATTGAGACAAGAAGAGAAGGATGCAATCATTGTCTTTATTTTCAGAACATGATGTGTACATAATATCAATTTCTCAACTTTTACACTGTTCAGGTAGGTTATGCCATTATTTTGTATGTTCCTCCTGTACTTTATCTAGAACAGTAATATGATGAAAGAATATCAACATTCCTTCATTTTGTCTGTAGAGCAACAGTGTTTCAATGGAAAAATGAAATAAAACATGAATTATTATTATCTGAATTCCTGGCAATTCATTCATGTCTGCCATTTATAAACGGTTTGATGGTTCTGGCTTGTCTGACATACTGGTTGCTGCACAGGCCATTGCTGAAGGTTCAGTAGAGAAGGCACTACGTGGGAAACACTACAAACGTAACATCAGATGTCTTCGGTTGATGTATGAAGCTCTGAGTCGACGGATGATCAGAGAAGGCATGCAGGATGGGGTGTCCCTGTCTGAAAATACAAAGGAGAAGATTGCCATACTTCAGGAATCCTCCACAACTCCAGAGCAAAAGCAGGAAGTCTACTCAGAGTTGGAATCTCACCCAGATATTGTGTCCTTCGTGGAACAAGTGTTCCAGAGTGCCGAGTCATCTAACAGTTCCATGGTTAAGTATTGGTTGAGTTTCATGTCCATGGTAGAAGTTCTGATGCTGAATATCCATGCAGTGAAAACAAGGAACTGGGATGAATTCAAGGCTTCATTGCGAATGATGATGCCATGGCTCCATGTCTACGACAATGACCGGTATGCTCGCTGGCTTGTGGAATTCTGGCTTGAAGTAAGTCGTCTTCCCGAGGAAAAGGCCAGATACCTACGAGATGGATTGTTTGCACAATCAATGACTGGCAGGCCATATTCGTGTTTGCCTCTAGACCTCTGGATTGAAATGACAATGAACAAAGGTTCCAAGATGAAGGCTGGATGGCTGAAAATTCTGCGGAATGAGAAGATGCTGTTAACTACTACGAGGAACGTGAACTCAGTCAACAGAGTAAGGGCAGCTCTTCACACACTGGCACAGATGAAGACCTCTGCTCTGAAGCATATTGAGAATACCCCCAGTCGTCTGAAGATTGACGAACAGGTTGTCCAAGACCTAGACAGTTGCATCACTGAGTTTGACTGTGACCCATTTGACTTGGATAAACCACAACTGAGAGCTCTGGTATCCGGTGTTGTCGCCTCAGGTGACCTGGTACGTGATTTTGAAAGTGCTCACGAAGATGGTGAAACAAGAGTGACTCAATTCTTCAGAGAACGAATGTTTTCACAGAACACACCACTTGATGCTACTACACACAGATGTTCAAGATACACTTTCAGCAAACCTCCTGTAACTAGAGATTCAGTCTCAGGCAAAGTGACAAAGACAGATGCTATGGAAAACAGACCAATGGCATCGTTAATTTGGCTGGCAGAATCTGGTGAAGAGAAGTTTACTCTCGCACAGGTGATGGAATTTCGCGTGACAGATGAGTGTTTACCCATATTTAACATCAACGGTACCATGAAGAAAGTGAAAAAATCAATGTTAGTTGAGAAATTAAACATGCAGCCTGTCAAACCTTTTCCAGATCAGTACATTGCCCTAGTCGATATGGGTTTCCTGTGGGGATTCGCGACCCCAACTGCAGAAGATCGTGAGAAAGCTGATGGGTCTCTGCCCTCACGTGGGGAGATTATGCTGAAAAGCTTTTTTCCGTTATTCGCAGAAGGCATCCGAATGCAAGCCAGATTGTTTTTGTAAATGATGCCTATGGTGTGGAAAATCCCATCAAAGACAGTGAGCATGAGCGTCGTAAATCCACGACAGCATATAGAGATGGGTCCAGAAATGTGTACATGAAAACATCAGATAGCTTTCCTGCCACAAAGAACTTCCAGGTGCTGTTCAGCAATCAGGGAAACAAACAAAGGCTGCAAAAGTTTCTAAAGGATGAGTTCACCAAGCTTGTAAAGAATCATAGAGAAATTGACTTTGTGTACTCCATCAGGCAAAATTGTTGGAACATCTCCTCCAGAGAAAGGATGGAAGAATTTGAATGTAGTCACATTGAGGCGGACACAATGCTGTTCTTCATCTATTCGCAAATCCGAAAAGCAGGAAAAATAGAGACAGTCGTGATTGATGCCGAGGACACAGATGTAGTGATTCTTTCTGCATATGTTGCACATCAACTGGAGGGCACCCTTGCTATCAAACGGAAAGACAAAATCATCAGCTGCAGAGACCTTTGCTCTGATGATGTAGCTGAAATATTAATCCCATTACACATCCATAGTGGATCTGATACAACATCTGGCTTCTATGAACATGGGAAAAACACAGTTTATGAAAAAGGAACAGGAACTCAGGAGGCACGCAATCTTTTGAAAGATGTTGGCAAAACACTTGCAGTGACACAAGAGGTGCTTCAGCAAATGGCCACATACACTATTAGACACATCTATAATGACACAATCAGTAAAACGTTGGGTGAAGCCAGAGCACGGAAGTGGGGTCAGATGAAAAACAAGTCCACGTCCCGCATCCCACCCGATCCAAATTCTCACAATCTGCATGTGATGCGAGTTAACTACCAAGTTTACATTCAACTAAACTATGACAAGCCAGATGCACCCCCAAATCCCACCAACCATGGATGGACAATGAAAGACGGTAGATGTGTGTCAGTGAGGTATACCCATGATGCACACCCAATAAGTTTACATGACTTGGTTGAACAAGAACAGACATTGTTGCACGAAGATGAGGCTGAAAGCAATGATGAAGTTTGTGACTCTGGAGCCAGCGACTCAGATAGTGACTGAAGGATTACATGTATGTGTTTCAATGGAGATTTAATTTAATTTACAACTGTAAAAACATTGCCGCAATCAAAATATAAGAGATGTTAATATTATTTTATTATGACTGTCTTAGATAAAAGACAGTTTGGACAGTACATCAAACTTTGGTCAATGCAAATTACAAGAATACTTACCGGGAAAGCGTCAATTGCCAGGAATTCAGATAATTCATGTTTTATTTCATTTTTCCATTGAAACACTGTTGCTCTTCAGACAAAATGAAGGAATGTTGATATTCTTTCATCATATTACTGTTCCAGATAAAGTACAGGAGGGACATACAAAATGGTATAACCTACCTGAACAGTGTAAAAGTTGAGAAATTGATATTATGTACACATCATGTTCTGAAAATAAAGACAATGATTGCGTCCTTCTCTTCTTGTCTCAATTTGTTGTGCACTCCCACATATAAACAAACATTTACTTGCATGAAAAGATTCACTGCCAATAATATTATGAGAAGAAAATTGATTTTTTACTATTTTCCAGATGTTACTCGACGACAATCATGGATTTGGCCCCCGAAAAGTTATATTTCATATTTTGTGACTTAACCCTTAAACATAACGATCTGGAATGGTAATATATGACATCCTTGACCTTCAAAACATATATTTTGACCCAAAAATCATAAAAATCGGACATGTAGAACCAAAGATATGCAATTTTTCATATACTGGAAGTATCATGGCGGCCATTTTGAATTTTCGCATCTGGCCGAGTAACCCCACATTTTCACGAGGTTCACCCCAGCTCATTTTAATCAGCACCCCCAAATTGACTAAAATCAACCTTCAAACCTTGGTCCCGTAAAAAACGGTCACGGGACCCTATTGTGGGAACTCCACTATACCTGTGTCTAACGGGAACTACGTGTGTGCGCTGCGGAGATTCGTTTGCATCACCCTCACCTTCACCTCACTTCCTCACACCGACGCCATTTCCGACGTGCGTTCGACCACGTACTGTACGTGGGCGGAGATTTCCATCAACTCAGATCGAGACTCCGCCCAGGAAGGCAGGGGCGTGCTCCTTGTCCAATCAGGCCACAGAGTTTGGTCTTCTCATGACATGCCGGCCAATGAGAGTGGAGGCCCCTCAGAAGGCGATGTTCTCATGACATGCCGGCCAATGAGAGGGGAGGCCGCCTCAGAGGGCGATTGTCTGACCTGGGGAAGAAGAAGATATAAAGGAATGCCAGGGTGGTTGGTTGGTCGTCTTGGTTGTCACCTGGTTATCGTCTTGGGGCCGTGGTGGTCATCATCATTGTGTTGCGGGTTCGAGTCCCGCCGAGCTGGATTATCGTCGCCTCTAATCCTTGGCCTTGGTCGGTTGGTGCGTGGCCGGTTGGAGAGCGTGGTGCCCGGTGCTTGGAGCGGCGTCGTGTGGCGGGTTCGAGTCCTGTTGAGCCGGATCGTCGAAGACCACACGAGGTGGACAGGTCCAAGCGCAGGCTCTGGTCTCGAGCTCACCTGTCCTCGAGCTGGAGACCTTCATTAAAGACCATTGGTGTGCGTGCGTGCGTGCGTGCGTGCGTGCGTGCGTGCGTGCGTGCGTGCGTGTGCGTGTGTGCGTGTGTGTGTGTGTGTGTGTGCGTGTGTGTGTGCGTGTGTGTGTGTGTGTGTGTGTGTGTGTGTGTGTGTGTGTGTGTGTGTGCGCGCGCGTGTGTGTGTGGGCCCGTCTTTAAGTAGCAACTGTTAAGTGCCTTGAACATACTTGCATCTCATTAGTCGTGATAACTCTGCTTCTTGCGTGTCCCCCCCCCCCCACCCCTTATAAATAAATACATTTATTAAATGTATCAGTTCGTTGCTGTGTTTCTTCCATTGGCTTAGCATGGCGTGTGTTGGTGAATTACAAAGGCTGTTGCCGCTGTAAATGTACATTTGGACCGACGGAACTTCGACAACTGTCCGCTCGGGTTGCGCACGGGTCGGGCACGCTAACGGCTCGACTCGTTCGAGGGCCGTCGAGGGTGTGAATACTCAGTAACTCTCCACGTGGAGCTCGAGGTATTTTGAAGATTGGCAAATAACCCTGTACCACGTAGTGGAATTATTGACTATTCACGGTCCGGTAAGGGACCCGTACCCTCGGAGTTTTCCGAAAAGGTACGATCTAAATTCCGGGTGTTCGGTAGAGTCGACCCTACTGCTCCACCTAGCGGTTGTGCTCGTGGCCGATACCTGGCTCCGCAACAATATTCCCTCATTGGTGCCATTCTGGTTGATTGTCGCACCATTTCGAGAAGGCACTTGGTGTGTTAACCAGTGCGTATCCTCGAAGCTTATTCGTCCGTCCAACCTCTCCTGTCCCTCAAGCACCTCATCCTGGTCATCTTGACATTCCCTTATTCCTTCTATAACGTGTCGCTTTACTAGTTGACTCGGGTTCTTCTCCACCATGCTTCAGCGATTCATGTAATGAGTACCGGTTGAACGTGACTGATTAAGCAACACCCCTTAAAGCAACATGAGAAGCACATCAGTTCTTTTTTTACAACTCTGATGTTGGCTTAATGGTCAAGGTAGCTGGCTTAAGATCTTCGGGTCTTGAATTTGAGCCCTGAATTTAAAATGCTGAAATAACACCAGATGGGTTGACTCAGCCTGTCATCCTTCCGAGGTCAGCAAAATGAGTGAGTACCAGCTTACTGGTAACAGGGGTATGGCGTCGGTGACATAGCCACGCTTTCAGAAAAAATTATGCCGCAAGCAGCCGCAGGCTCCACATGAAACAACAGGTGACTTTATTACCTCCACCACCAAAGGTGAAAGGAGGTTACGCCGCTGGGCTACTACTAGAAAAGGAGATTTTTCTTGAATATTTTAATGTGATGCACCTTGGTACATCATTTCGTGGCAGAGTCAAGGTGAGCCAGCATGGCGTGCGGACATTCTTGGTCCCCATCACAAAAAATGATTTTTTAAAAAGCCAGGAAGCTTATGGTCAGTGTTTTGGGAACATAGCAGTTTAATTATTGAACCTGAGAAAATCAACAGAAACTCGTTACCCCTGACACAAAAAGTGGACAGAGATTTATATGCTTTCACCCTCACCCGTGTCTGTCTGTCTGTCAGCAGGATATCTCAAAAAGTTATGGATGGAACTTTGTGGGGGAGTTTGGGTGTTTTGACAAGGACCAATTGATTCGATCTTTGTGAAGATATGGATACCAGAATTTTTAAAGTGTTTCTTCACCGTTGAGGATCGAGCCAAAAACAATATCTCAAAACGTGGATGGATTTCAACAAAACTTGGTGGATGAGGGAGGGGAAGTGACAAGAACAAGCCGATTCGATCTTGGTTCAGGTCCGGATCCAAATCCGGCCCATCAGTAAACTGTTCAGCTTGGCAGAGGTATGCACGCTACCGAGTGCCGTTCTTGTTATACAATTAAGTGAGATGGCAGTACACTCATGATGGCCAGGTATGCTGTCTTAGGGTGCCACTTTCAATGCACGACAATGCTAACTTTCACACTAAATGTGAGCACTACTGCTTTAGTAAAGACGGGTTGAGAAATTCTAAGTCGTTCCACCATGCAGGCCAGATTTTGGCCAGCTCGTGGTGTTCATCTGTTTGGACCATTTGGAGAATACCTGGGTGCCATTGACTTTCCGAATGTTCAAGTGCTCAAAGCATCTTACACAATGGTTGTTGTATCCACCCAAAAGATTTCTATGTGGACAGAATCGAGGCACCACTACATCAATGGGACAAGTGTGTACATGTGATGGGAACACCTTAAGAAATTGAAGTATCCTCAACGCTGGTGCATCAACCACCTTCAAATTACCTTTACCTGTATATAAATGTCCTGAAGTACACGTCAAACACATAATTTACCATCGACCCATCGTGTTTGACTATTTCATGATTGCAGACATGCTCGATATGCCAACATGACAGTAATAAAATAATTTACAACACCTGACAATCCTTGCATCATTCATCAACTTTTGTGTTAAAAAATAATTTTTATTCTGATCGGAATGTAATGCCGTGCAGGTACTTCGACATTACCTGTGAACTTTCTTCAGATATCAGTTGTCCTGTATTTGTTACAACGGCTTCATGATATCAACAGGAACCATAACTGGTGTAAAGAGAAACTGGGGAAAAGATGGTTTCGTGGTGAATTGGCATTCGAGACGTGCATGAGATGAAAAGCAAGTGCAAACGACGTTTTGGGGTAATATGGATATGGATATGGATTAACGATTTTATTATTTTATTTGTTTGACTTTGATTTCTGTTACAGTGCAATCGTGGTGATAACAGTGCAATTGCAGTTATGGACATTAAAATGGAGGAATTTTGACCCCTCCGTTTTCCCCACTATGTTTTGTACATTTTATTCCCCTCCCCATTCCTTACTTCCGTTTCCTCCTCAACCTCCTACCCTTCCCTATCCCAACCTTTGTTTCCACTTATCTCGTAATGTTTTATTTTTTTTTTGTCATATTTTAACACCTTCCCTCTCTCCCACCCCCTGACAAATTTAACCCCCCCCCATCTCAAATTTACCTTTCTTCATTTCACCTCCATCCCTAACCCCAACCTTTTTCTTTGTGAAATAATTTAGTTGCAATAAGGAGAACGCAAAGAATAGAAATATCCATCTGCTGACAAGGAGGCAACCGACATGGATAAAAGCATCTCCAGTAACAAACTGTTCTCTGCAGGGAACTCAACAATCCTGCTCCTTGGCAAGTGTGAGTTTGTTTACATCTTGATGTTGCTTTTGAGACAAACACATGGGTATTAAACTAGTTTCTCTCATACATTCTTGATGTATAGTGATAACCTGACTGCCATGTTTTGTTGTTAGCTACGTGCTTGTCTGGGCTTAGTGGATTGCTTCGAGGGCTTTGCAGACTTCAATGAAGACTTCATTGGGAGCACTCTCCGAGTTGATCTTCGGCGTGTGATATCATATGGAAAGAGAAAGGGAAGGGGCAAGAGAGAGAGGGGTAGCATTGTTTATGCACCTTCAAAACAATGTTATCACTCACAGCATTGTGCAATCTCTCCGTTCGCTATACTCCATGGCATTTTGATGGAATCGACCGTAATGTTTTTGAAAACACCGGAAACAATAAATGACTGTTCTCATTTCCAGTGCCCGTTCGTAAATGTTGGGGAAGGAATGTATATGAGGGTGGATCCTGAAATGGGAAAGAGAACTTGAAATAGTTAAAGGTGGTTTCAAGAAGCAATGCAATAAGATATTTAGTATGTGGTACATGCTTATTACAAGGTAGACCTTCAGCCAATTTGAGTCATGTGAAGTTTGAGTAAAATCAGCGAAGGCAGAAAAATAGATATATGATGGCTCAGGAGAGGTGTTTTATCAGTCTTTTAAAATCTATACTCGTTATCCATAAAATTGTAATAACAACGCCAGCAAACTTCGCAACATACAAATTAGTCGATACATCAGTCGGATGAAGACTCAGCACGGGTGGGTGAGTCACCTGAAAGGTGGAATGTGTGTGGAGATTGGGCTTTCTTTTCTTGATAGATGCTTACACCCTTAGCAAACCCCCTGCCCCCCCTCCAAACCCCTGCTTGCTCCATCTCTCTCCTCATATGACTTTCTCTGCATTTTAAATTATGAGGAATGAAGTTAGAATGGATAGCAACGAGTTGATCCATGTTAGATGAAATAAAGGTACATCGAGAGTCATCAGCAGGTGGACGTCATCCCACATTGTGGAGAGGTGTATTGCAAGCAGATGTATTCCAGAGAGCTAGGAGGGGTTAGTGAGGACAACAGACAGTGGGAGGTGAAGTTCTTCACACACCGCCTCGGGAATGGGGGGGATGGGCCTGTCAAAATGGAACAGAGAATAAGTGAGAAGAGATGGCTATTGGACGTTTCTGTTGAATGTACAATGTCTGGAGCGGCAGCAACAACATGAATAGAGAGGTTGATAATATTTCAACAGACATGTCAACTATTGGTGGACCACGTCGTGAAGGAGGGAAGGGTAGAGGAGATTAGCAGCTGATGGAGTTGGGTGTGGTGGGGGATACAGACAGGAAATGGTTCATGGTTGTGAGCCAGTACAGTATTCCATACCTAGACTGGGTTTCTCTTTTGGATCCCCAATTTCATAAAACAGACATCGGATCAGGTTGAAAACATTACTCCATCTGTGTAGCGTGTATCGTCTCTGTCTCTCTCTCTCTCTCTCTCTCTCTCTCTCTCTCTCTCTCTCTCTCTCTCTGTGTCTCTGTGTCTCTGTGTCTCTGTGTCTCTGTGTCTCTGTGTCTCTGTGTCTCTGTGTCTCTGTGTCTCTGTGTCTCTGTGTCTCTGTGTCTCTGTGTCTCTCTGTCTCTCTGTCTCTCTGTCTCTCTGTCTCTCTGTCTCTCTGTCTCTCTGTCTCTCTGTCTCTCTGTCTCTCTGTCTCTCTGTCTCTCTGTCTCTCTGTCTCTCTGTCTCTCTGTCTCTCTGTCTCTCTGTCTCTCTGTCTCTCTGTCTCTCTGTCTCTCTGTCTCTCTGTCTCTCTGTCTCTCTGTCTCTCTGTCTCTCTGTCTCTCTGTCTCTCTGTCTCTGTCTCTGTGTCTCTGTCTCTGTCTCTCTCTTTCTGTCTCTCTCTCTTTCTCTGTCTCTCTCTGTCTCTCTCTGTCTCTCTCTGTCTCTCTCTGTCTCTCTCTCTTTCTGTCTCTCTCTCTCTCTTTCTCTGTCTCTCTCTTTCTCTCTCTGTCTCTCTCTTTCTCTGTCTCTCTCTTTCTCTGTCTCTCTCTTTCTCTGTCTCTCTCTTTCTCTGTCTCGCCACCCGCCCTACCCTCTATTTTTTTTCTTCTTTTACACTCACACTTTCACCATTTGTCTCTCGATTGCTTTGCTCATTTGATATGTCTTGTGCTTGTTTTAGTACTTTGGCAATCTTTGCGATCAACAGAACTGCCTTTTCCTGTGTTCTTCATTTCCTTGTCTAAGATGGTCAACTTGATACCCAGAACATTCATGTTGATGCGTTTTACATCGTTTTTAGAATTAACTAAACATACTTTAGTGAGGGAGGGGGGGGGGTTCTTTGCTTGCTTTATCCAAAGGCAATGCTTGTAGAGAGATCCAGGGATTGCAAAATTACAAAAGAATTGCCACAAAATTACAATCGAGCAGCTCTGGCCTTCACTGTGGGAAAGTTTACACCAAATTTGTCACATTACCTTTCGCACAATGCCTCGTTTCTCATAAAACCCGATCACTGGTTCTGTGGCCGAGTAGTAGGTGCTCAAGCGATTGCGGATGGTCTCTTCGTTGTCATCCGCACGACCGCTTGTCTGTCCACGCTTTAGCAGACGCTTGACCATGGTCTCCGCCGCCGCATCGATGTACAGCAATAGTGTAGGAGGACCAATCTGTGGGCCGCACGATGACTTGTTACAATATTCTACCAATGCGAACATTTGAGGGCTTTCATGCCACCATTTATTTCATAGTACTGAAAAATGCATTATAATAACATCTGGCATACAAGCTTGGTTAAAATCAGTCAGAAACACCTGCTCCCGATGGGGGAGTAATACCCCCTCCCTCTGACAGGGGTCAGTAAAGCACTTGCACGGTGGCACGTGTACAGTGCAACATTGCGAGTCATTTCCAAATGACTTGTAATACCCACTCCCACCACCATCGAGTGGCAAACATTCAAGCAGGGGATGCAGAACTATCAATCATTACTAAATCTGGGGATTCAGTATTTTATTTGTTATTCAATCTGGGGAATCGGCTTAGAATTCATGACTGACAAGCCTGTGGGCTGCAGGTCCACTTTTTGTTGCATTGTTTGCAGCACTTAATTTATTATTATTAATTTTTTTTTATTTTGAGATTCTAAGAATGTGGAACCAAGTACAGTACTGTATTGACATAATTTGTCAGGAGCCAATCACCAGGGTTAACCTGGGCCGGGCCACCCCAATGACAATATATATATATATATATATATATATATATATATATATATATATATATATATATATATATATATATATATATATATATGCATCAGATGATGGGCGACTCCAAATTTGTGAATGGATCAAAACACTCAAAGAGTGGATCAAAATTGTGAATGGTGAGTGGATTTCCTGCTGGCTTACAAGTCAGCAAATTTAACCACTCGGCCACAGCAACTTTTACACGCTAGTCGTCGTCATCATCATCATCATCATCATCATCATCATCATCATCACTGTAAAACACAAAAAAAACAAACCCACAACACAAACTGAATTAGATATATATATATATATATATATATATATATATATATATATATATATATATATATATATATATATATATATATATATATATATACAGGGAACTTTCACCCCACACTTTGCCTTCACATCACACAACTCACGTGTTCATCAAGCTCAGGCATTTCACTTAATAACCCACATTGTGACATGTTTGTCAATCCACCAAACTCAACAGAACTTAGTTTGAGCTCTTCCCCCTAACCCCCCTCCCCACAAGCACATTGGTCATGCAAGCTGCGATCTTGACTGTGGCATGATTGATCAAAGCCGTATCGCTCATTAACCTCGACTGACCAGAATGCATGTGTCAAGCAGTGTTTGATACAGAGGTATAAAAAATGGAGCACATGCTCCCATAGCTCAAAGGTGCTCCCCACTCCCGCAACTCCACCCCGTGCTCCCCAACCTACTCTGATCCCCCCCTGATCCTCCCCTGTTCTCCAAAAACCAACGCCTCTTGCTCTCCACTCCATGATCCTGTGCTCCCCACTTCCCACATCCCTCCTCCCAACCATCTCCTGTGGGATTTATGGGCTGTGGAAGAGGTTAGCACAATATATTGTAGGATGTATCAATCATTGCAGGTAAATAATTGTATAATACAATTATTATTATTATTATTATTAAACCCATTTAGTCATGGCAATTAGTCTCTGCTGCACAGGGTTCTGCTCTTATGAAAAGTCCAGTTTCTAACTTATGCTGACGTGGTTGTTTGGCATGCAGTCAGCTGTGGATATAAAAGGTTGCCCAGCAGCCTTGGACACATGCCGCACGTTGCAGGATGTGACGATCTCCTTGTATGGTTAGAGTGTGCGGTTTCCTCCGGCTGCCTCTCTCGCCTCCCACTTTCTAGAAACCGCCTATAGATGATATTATTTCCTGACATTGATGGACTGGTGTGCTCTATACAGGGGGTTTCCTTTTCTATGGAATGGCCAAAGTGCACTCTGGCTATTGCAGTGTCGGACCCCGCTATCTCGGGAATTCGGCTCCCTCTTTTTCATTTTTTTGACCTCCTGACCCTGACATGCTTTCCTTGCTGTACTGACCCACACCCTAATTTAACACTCAAGCTGCCAGTGGAAGCTCCCTTTACTTCTGTGGATTCCCTGCTTTGCTCCAAAGAATATTTACACCAGGTAATAGGATTCTTAAAATATGACTCCTTTCATGACCTTGTGAATCAAACAAAAATTACATGGTTTTTGAGCCTTTGAGCAAGTTGTAATTTTGACAAGTTTTCTCAACAAGAAAATGCTTCGTGCAGCTTGCGTACCTTTTAATGGAAAACGCTCAATGTTGGACACTGATCTGAAAAATTCCCGAATCGCGCATGATAAAGTGATATGGAACATTCTTAAACTCATCTCAATCAGGTGCAGGAGTCCTCGGTCTTTAAGCCAGAAGTGGCATATCTTGGTCTCACAACCTGATCCCATTGTAAACGAATACAGTTGCACATCGCTTGTCTAACTTCACTGAGATGCAAACATTTCTGTCTCCTGGTTTCAAAATAGCCAGGGACAAAACTTGGTGCTCTCGAGCGTGTCTGGCAAAAAGTTCAGAGAGCGGAGGCAAAACATACCAGTGGTTTTCCATCAACCAACAACATCCTGTGTTTAATCCAGTCTCTCTCATTTGAAGATCTCATGATCCAGCTATCCTCCGCCACCCCTTTCCTCCCCATAAGCGTCCTATCAAAAGATCATGTATTGCATTTGTATTTCCCCACCCCATACAACGTTTCTTGATATATGTGCTGGCAAACAATGTCCGCATGCATCTGCGGCATATTGTACAAGCAAGATATTCCACGTATGATGCCAGTCAGTGCACTCACAGAATTGAGTGGAAGAGAAAGGGGGCCTTGTCCCATCATGAGATGAAAGGACAAATTCTATTTCGGGATTGCAACACCAATGTAAAAAGGGAAAATGTTGGTGGTTGGATCCCTACAAGGCCTACTCACATGTGTTCCCAACAGTCTCCTTTTGCGATTGATAAAACTTGCCACATGTTTCAGATTATTTAATCCCATGTGACGTTCAGCATATGCTACATTTTAAATTTGTTTTTGATTTTTGTGACTTTGACTTCTTCTTGCAGATGTGACTTTGTCTAAGATGTTGGCAGTTCTCAACGAGTGGTGTGCTGGTGCGATTCTCTGCAGGCCGGTCCATCCACCAGTACAGCTGTGTGTGCCACATTCTTCAACTAAATGGTCTACAGTTTGGTTGAGGCAACAGTCACACAGTTGGCTGTTGCAGACACCCCATGAGTTCATGTGTTGAATCTGCCGACTACTGAATCAAGACGGTTAAGACGGACCCATTGCGTCTGTGGTACATCATATCACTGAGGTTTAGTGGAAATAGGGAGATCTTGGTTGCGACCTGCAGGTTGGGTGCATTTCATCGGTGGAGGGTCCAGGATTTCTGGGTTTGATTGTTGCCCAGGAGATGCGACTTTGCTGCTCTGATAAATAGTTTACATCTGGGCAGGTGTTGGGTTTGGAGGTCAGTGTTTATCTCGGTGTGGAGGAGGTGGGAATCACTCTGAGAAGCTTGGTATGTTTCAGCTTCACTTGCGACATTGTGAGGTGGGGATGTCAGCTATTACGGGAAGTGATGCAGTTTAGTAGGGCACAGGCAATGGCCAAGGTGCACTCTGGCTTTGTGATGATCCTCAAAAAGGAGATCAGGTGGGTGGAAATAGGGTGTTCTGGAGTCAGAGTCAGAGACTTCAAAATGAGACCACCTTCTTTACATGTGCATTTTGGCCCCATGCTGACAAGTAGTATCTGTAGAACAAGTAGGCTCTGTAGAACAAGTAGGCTCTGTAGAAGCATAGACTAGTGAAAGCATAGATGCGTGAGGAGTGGTAAAGTCAGCACCACAGTCATGTCCGCAGAGTCTGCAAACTAGGTTGAGACTTGTGAGTACTTTGGCAGCTACCTTCTGAGAGTGGTGATGGAAGGTTAGAGTGTTGTCTCGCTCAATTCCCAGATACGTGAGGATGGGAGAGTAAGGGAGCATAATTCCATTCAGTATGACATGGAGTTATCTTGTTTCCTCCCATGTGCTGTGTGGAAGGCTGTGCCAACTATCTTTTGGGCGTCGAGCTGCAGATACCATTGATGGTAATTGCTGCTTATGATCTCTGTCTCGGCTGAGGGCTTCTTCCATGACCCTAACGTTTTAGGTTCATGGAAGAAGTGAGGTGACTGAGGGTATGAGGGTCTTCACCATCTTCTTGATGTTGCTGGCAGGTGGTGCAGCAATCACTGTGATGGGACTTGCTTTGCATTCTGCTGCCTTGTCAGGTTAGGTGTGTGTGTGTGTGTGTGTGTGTGTGTGTGTGTGTGTGTGTGTGTGTGTGTGTGTGTGTGTGTGTGTGTGTGTGTGTGTGTCCATTAGGAGCATACTCTGCGCAGAGCATTGGTGCTGCCGAAGCGGTCTCCTTGGCTATTGGGAACAATCTTGGACGGGTCTCCACTCCGACACGGTGTACACCAGCAAGCTGGCACTCATTTTGCCGACCAAAGGATGACGGGCAGAGTTAACCCCACCTGGTATCAATTCAACAGCTGAGCAGGATTTGAACTCAGGACTCTAGGATCCCAAGCCTGCCACCTTCACCATTAAGCCAACACCAGGCGTATGTATGTATGTATGTATGTATGTATTTGTATATATAATTATTTTTTTTGTTTTTTTGCCTGCAGCTGCATCTTTTTCTGTGATAGCTCCACCAAATTTTAAAATATTTCAGACACTTGCCTGATGAATGAACGAAAAAAAAAAAAACCCATGTCATCAG
This sequence comes from Eptatretus burgeri, assembly GCF_056783735.1. Taxonomy (NCBI): domain Eukaryota; kingdom Metazoa; phylum Chordata; class Myxini; order Myxiniformes; family Myxinidae; genus Eptatretus; species Eptatretus burgeri. The sequence continues at coordinate 75,723,526 of NC_140965.1, forward strand.
GTTGTCCTTCCTGTTTTTATTTATTTATTTATTTTCTTTCCAAGATCAAGGCTCATGGAAGAAGTGAGGTGACGGAGGGTATAAACTGACAGTGCAGGCAGCAGTTGGACACATTAAGCAAGGGAACGAACAAACAGGAAAAGAGGAGAGAAGGGAGGGTGGGAGGAACCACAGCAACCTTCAAGTAAGAGAGTTAGACGAGAAAGGGTCAGTGGGGTTTAAAAAAAAACAAAAAAACAAGACTTGTGGATTGGGATGGAGAATGACATGAAACGCAAATGAAAACATTGAAAATGAAAATGAAAATCATTTATATTCTGAAAACGTAAGCGATGTGAGTTGCAGCACAGTTAAATTGGCTTTAAGTTTTCAATCACAAGTGCAAGCAATGCAAGTTTTAGGTCTTAGTGATGTGTACGGGGTGGAACAATGGAACTTGCCTTCTTTTCAAACTCCTCCCCCTGGCGGACCTCTCGTGGGTATCCGTCGATGAGGAACCCTTTGGCTTTGTCAGATTGTGCAATCATGGCATCTTTAAGCATATCCAGTACAGTTTCCTGCGGGAAGGTCAGGGAAGAACAACCGGTCCATTTGAACTTTACAAAGTGAGATGCTCCATCAGATTTGTCATAGGATTATTACATTATCATTGGAATGGGCCACTCCCATTTAAGGTTTTGTAATTACTTCCACGACAAATGTGGGAGGAGGTTATGTTTTTGTACCAGTCTGTTTGTCTGTCGATAAACTATCTCACAAACTCGTGGATGGATTCGGACAAAATTTGGTAGACAGGTTGGGTGTGTGATATGGACGAATTGATTAGATTTTGGTTAAGGTCCGTATCTGGATCCGAGAATTTTTAAAGTGATTCTTCACCATTGAGAGATGGGACCAAAAACTATACATGACATGATATTTCAAAACGTTGTGGACGAGTTATGAGAAACACTTGGTGGACAGCTTGGAAGGTAACAAGAACAAGCCGATTCAATTTTGGTTCAGGTCCAGATCTGGATCTGGCATATCAGTGGGAAACAAAACATAAACTGTTCAGCTTGGTGAAGGTACGCACTCTATTGAGTGGTGTTCTAGTTAGCCCATCCCCCACGCAGCGGAAGACAGGGTTTTGCAATCACTTCTGTGTGTGTGTGTGTGTGTGTGTGTGTGTGTGTGTGTGTGTGTGTGTGTGTGTGTGTGTGTGTGTGTGTGTGTGTGTGTGTGTGTGTGTGTGTGTGTGTGTGTGTGTGTGTGTGTGTGTGTGTCCGGGCCGTAACTTTTTACCATTTGAGCTTTTGTCATCAAATTTTCATAAAAGCTTTATTATGAGAATATGGAGAAGCTAAATTAATAATTATGTTAAAATAATTTTCATTATTTATTATTATTCTTTGACACTTTCTTGCTTCATTGTATTTTAACGTTTCATTTCTCAGCAACCACTTGACCAATTGACAATTTTCAGGGTAAGAGTGACCCCCATGGAGAATATTTTCATTGTGACATCATGTGTCACGTGGTATGGCAGCCATCTTGGATTAAACGCAAAAAAAAAAAAAAAATTTATCTCTGAAACTTTTTTCTCTGAAAATCTTTTTTATCTCTAAATTTTATCTCTGAAATCTAAAGATTTCGTAAGTATATTGATGACTTCTGTCCTCTGTTTGTGTGTTTGTTTGTTTGTGTGTGTGTTTGTGTGTTTGTTTGTGGGCATGATAACTCGAGAACGGAAGAAGCTACCAATGTCAAATTACACCACGTGATTCAGGAGCGTGATGGCTAGCGCTGACTAGATTTTGGTCAAAGGTCAAGGTCACAGTGAGGTCAAACATAATTCCGTAAATTCATGTGGAGAAATGGAGTATTTTTGCTTCGCTCGACGTTACGAGTTCGTTTTAACTACCATTTTAATTTTGTCTTCGGTTTTTGCGATCGCTTAGGACGCTTAAAACTCGGTTGTCAAAATTCTGGTAAAAATCTGATGTTTTGGAGACGTTTTAAGATTGTATAAAAAATATTTCACTCGCCGCATCACAGCTCGTCACGTGGTGCAGCGCGCTCGAGCAGAGGCATCGTTGATCACGTAAAGGTTTTCTGTGTGCGCGCTGACGTTGTTTTCGATAAAGATGATGTTTAAGTTATTTTTTATCCCAATAAAGGTTATCGTCGCATGCCTGATTCGCTAAGCCGTCAGATTATGTAAAGATTGTTGGTGGATGGCCAAATATTACGGTTTTGTGACTTTGATAAAATAATATTAAATAATTGCATGGAGAAATGGAGATTTTTGCTTCGGTCGACGTTACAATTTTTGATGGTTTGGTACAGAATCATCGTAGAAACTTCTGGTTTGTGTCGCTACCTTCTCTTGAGACAGCTTTTGTTAGACAAGGTCAGAGGTCAAGTTGACGATTTCGTAAGTACCAGTCTATGACTGCTTGTTTGTTCGCACAGAACTTTCGTGTTTTTCTCTGCAAGCGCTTGTCGGATTGAGACAAATTTTTCACCATTGGTGTGACTACTTATGTGGAATGTTTTAATGATTAATTATGACGTCATAGGTCACGTAGTGTGGTGGCAGCCATGTTGAAAAAACGGGAAAAAAAACTTTAGACCTCTGTATCTCTGAAACCGCACCAAGATAAATATTGAAACTTGGCTGCTTTCATTATGACATCATAATTGCATATGTAGAATGCCACATCCGATCAGTATGAAAATTTGTGAGGGTCATCTCGGGATAAAATGGTCCACAAAATTTTTTTTCATGACATCATTGGTCCCGTCATTTGGCAGCCATATTGTTTTTTTTAATTAAAAAAAACCTTCAAAAATCCTCTCTGAAATGGCCAAACAGATCGAGGAGAAAGTTTACAAATATGACCGCCTATCCATGAGGAACAAAAGCTTCACACATATGATGTTATGGGTCACATGGTTTGGCAGCCATATTGGATTTAGGAAAAATATTAAATAATGTTTTCTCTGTAACTTCTTAATCAATCGACATGAGACTTCACAATTATGATCGAGTAATGATGGGGAATACATGTTTTAAATTTCAACTTGATTGGACACGTGGTCTTACAGCCAGAAATATTAAATTTTTTGATGTGGGGTTTTTTTGGAGAGTTTTTTTTTTGAGTAAGGCTCACTTGGCTCTGCCTGGATGGGTTTACCGGTAGAGGAGAAGCAGCTGAAATGTGAATCTTATCCAAGACTTCTGATTACTCCAATGCAGGACTGTACCTATTTGGTCTTCCATTTTATCTGAATTGAATTTATTTTAATCCCATTCTGAATTCAATTGAATAATAATTAAAAAACGTCATGGGTCAGGGTTAGGTATCCGATCAAAGCGGGACGTCTTGGTACCTGGTCATCACTGCCAGCAGTTATAAAGTGGCAGTTCTAATTATGTCTCTTATTAATTATGTAACCCACCAGTACACAAACGCCACACAAGAAACACCACACAAAACAAGTCCTGACGAGGGTCTGCAATTTCTGATTGCTCTTTTTCTTGTTTACCACTGAGATTCAGTAGGTATGTCCAGGCCGTAACATTTTCACCAATTGAGCTTTCGTCATCAAATATTCAACAAATCTTTATTATGAGATAGTGAGAACACAAATGAATAAAATGTACGATATTTTTTTTTACTGTAGTTTTTGTCAAGTTTAGTTTGAGTACAAAGCGGATGAGGATAGGCTTTGCATTTTGAGATGCTTTCTCGTTACTCTTGTGTTTTGAAAATTATACAGGTAGTTGAAGTAGTGGCAGGCATCCTGCCACTTTAAAAAAGCTGCTACTTCTTTGCTCTGCAACACATGTCTGTGGGTAGCATCATTTGCTGGGGGTGTGGCTGTGCCGCTGATGCAGTGCCCCCTGTATGTTTGAGCAGGAATTTTCAATTTGTTCAGGGTGTAGGCAATGGCTCGCCTACTCTTCACAAAGGTCATTGTGGGATCTTTAACGTTCACCAACTAATGCTGGGAGACGGGAAGCCCAGTTTGATGTCCATCTGAGGGACAGCGCACGCATTGATACCTCGTAATGCCTATGAAATATCAGGATGACAGTATTTAGCTGTGCCAAGATTCAAACACAGGCTGGACAGCTCAGAAGCGAGTACGCATACCTCCAGTCTAGGCTATCCTGCCAGCCCTTAGGAAGTCGATGAATCAGAGAGTGCAAACAATTCTCTGCAGTTTATTAATGTTCATCAAGTCACTTGCTACATATTTTGCTTGTAATTACAGAAACAGTCAAGAGTAAAAGATGGCAGGAATTCCTCACCAGTGGCACCAGCTCTCCTCGCTCCATGATAGCTGTGAGTTTCTTCCCGCGCTCAGAACCCGCAGTCACTTCGGCACGGAGCAGATCACCAGTAGAGAGATGCGTGTAACCATATTTGGCCACAATCTTTTCGCACTGTGTTCCCTTCCCAGAGCCAGGGCCGCCTGTGACAAAAAAATAATTACTTTAAGCGAAAAAATGTTGCTGGAGTCTATACCCTTTTCAAGGATGTCCCGTGGCCTGGATTACACTGGATAGTAGTTTGACATTGCTTTCCCAAAAGTAGTAGTCAGAGCAGGAAGTTGGCAAGGGTCACGCAACGACACACAGTGATCTACTCTTTTCAAAAGACTGTAATCCGACATTCACCAGCAACAAATGCTGACAGACGTGGGACACCGAGCTGAACGACCAATTCTGAAGGACTGCATACTCATTGATGCAACACCCTGGCTGCATCACCCCCCCCCCCAAAAAAAAAAACCAGTGTGACAGTTCAGGATCAGGTCAGGGACTGAACCCAGAATACACTGCTCAAAGTCAAGCACGTTACTTCGAAGCTCTCAAATCAGCCAACATGCTACCCCACTATCAGGTCAACCTTATTCTTACATGAGCCTTGCTCTTATAGAAATGGGGGTGGGGGGGGGAACCCAACTTAAATCATGGTGTTGGCATCTTGCTGTTAACATTTCAGTTCATCAAGACCACTAACAACGTAAACGCCATATTTGTAAGTTATTTCTTCTGGAAAATATTTGACAGTAGTGCTTATGAGCTCGAAATGACGATGCTATTGTAACTGGTGTGTGTGTGTGTGTGTGTGTGTGTGTGTGTGTGTGTGTGTGTGTGTGTGTGTGTGTGTGTGTGTGTGTGTGTGTGTGTGTGTGTGTGTGTGTGTGTGTGTGTGTGTGTGTGTGTGTGTGTGTGTGTGTGTGTGTGTGTGCTTGTACAGTGTGAAATTATCTGTCTTATTTGTTTATGGAAGTGAGGGAAATTGTTTACAACTTTGGAAATGATAAAATACGTGTACACGCTCTGTGATTTGACGATAGGATGGGTAAGGGATCTGCTAAAGTTCATTCTCGATATGCTTGCAAGAACTGTTACAAATCCTTGTTATGCTCAAAGGAAAGGTCTGTGAAAAAACTATGCAAAACAAAAAAATATCTTCACTAGTACAGTATACACAATCTATGAACCAGAGATTTTGAGTGGAAAACATGATTCTATAAAAAAAAAAGCTTTTAAACATATTCTTGAAATTATAATCAAAACGTGTTGATTGTGGAATCATGGAGTCCTTGAGAGAAAAGTCTGCGAAAAATTCCGATCCTGATAAGAACAATACATTCGTGCCTTTTGGTAAGATTAAACTACTTAGAAACTCCCCGATTAGAAATTTTATCCTCGATATGTATTAGACATCCACTTGGATGAATTATTATCTGGAAGCTCGTCCGTCTTGTCAAAAGGTTTGCGAAAAGCAAGTGATGAAGGGTGTATTTCAGATGTAGCCAGTTTCAATATCTTCAATATACGAGTAACCGATGCAATCGAGCAGAGTACTCAAAAGGAGGCAATAAAATCCAATGGAGTGGACGGTCATTGAAATACTGAAAGGGCAAAGACTGATTAATTAACTAGCGTCGTGTGGGACAGATTTATTGCATGCAGAAGCTGACTGCAGTTAAAAGTAAAATGGCACTTTGGTAGAGCGCATACCTCCACAAGGCTGGATACTTTACCTTTTGTATCCCACTGATAGGCCGGATCTGCTGACCTGAGCCATAATCTAATCGGTTTGTTCTTGTCATCTCACCAACTCGTCCACCAAGTTTTATCATAATCCATCCACAACTTTTTGAAATGTTGTGCTACATATCGTTTTTGGCCCCATTTCTCAATGGTGAAGAATAACTTGTAAAAATTAAAAAGTTATCCATATTCAGACCTTCACCAAATCCGGGTCCATATCCAGGTCCATATTCAGACCTTCACCAAATTCGAATCAATTTGTCCGTGTCACACACCCAACCTGTCCACCAAGTTTCGGCTGAATCCGTTCATAACTTTTTGAGATATTGTGCTATACAGTGTATACTTTTTAGCCCTGTCACTCAATGTTGAAGAATCACTTTCAAAATTCTAGTGTCTGAATCCGGATCTTCACCAAAATCTAATCATTTTGTTTTTGTCACACACCCAACCTGTCCACCAATTTTTTTTTATGAATCCACCCAAAACTTTTTGAGATATCCTGTTCACAAACAGACAAATAAATGAAAAATCACTCAGAGCGACACTTGGCAGAACAGGAAAAAGTAGAATGGCACTCGCTCGAGCGCATACCTCCGCCAGGCTGAACAGTTTATAATTTGTATCCCACTGATAGGCCAAAACTTGATCCGGATCTGAACCAAAATCTCATCGGCTTGTTCTTGTCACCTAACCAACTCATTCACCTCGTTTTGTCATAACTTGTGTGCAACTTTTTGAGATATCATTATATATTTATATGTACAGTATAGATCGTTTTATGGCCCGATCACTTAATTTTAGAAATTAGGCCTATGCTGACCTTTTGACCTCAAAAGTAATTTGTGGTTAAGTTCAGTGACCTGATTTGAAAATCCTGTTCAAATTTGAAGTCCATTGGATGAAAATTCACAATTTTAGAAATTTGGTCTATGTTGACCTTTTGGCCAATGTTGACCTCGCAAAACTTTGTCATACGACCATCGCATAGATGGTGCCTACAACCTGCTAACGTTTCACAACAATCAGCTGAGCGGTTTGGGCTGTAGGTGAGCGGACAGACAGACAAACAAACAAACAAATGGAAAAGATCAACAGACTTGGCAAAAATTTTTTCCAAGTAACAGACAGATAAACAGGCAGGGGTGAAAACATAACCTTTGTCCACCTTCGGTGGTGGAGGTAATCATATCTGATGAGTATAAAGTGAAGTTGGGGGAGGGGAGGGTGGAGGAGGGAGAGCAAAGATAGGCACAGAGTTGGAAGGGTGAGGACTTGGGGTTGGGAGGTGGAGGTTGAGCACTTGGAGTTTGTTAAGGGGGGCGAGTTGGGGATTTGAAGTCACATTTTACATTATGTGGATGTTCTGCAGGTCCCTTGTAGTATTGTTATAATCTTAAGAGGATTGGATGTTGGATGAGGTTAATTTTAAGAAAACTTTTTGTTTTTGTTTCGGAATGTTTAGTTGGGGGGCTAACTGTCTTATAAATATATAGTACTGTTTATTATTTTCCACTCTCGAGCCTAAAAAAGCATATTCTCTCTTTAAATTCCATTGCAAACTTAATTTCTTTGCAATTCCTCTGAAATTATGTCCTGTGTGTAAGTGATTCGATCTCGTAGCTTTGTGACCTGAACCTTGTTGATGTGGCAAGCTAGTCTTTACCTTTGGACACATTCCAAGTCTGGCATCCACATCACGTGAACTGCCTTGGCTGAATGCACAATCTTGTGCATTTGCTTGGGCTAAGGAATAGTCTGGGAGCCAAAACAGGGAAATTCAGAATTGTAACCTCCCCCCTACAGCATTACTTTGGATATACCATATGAGAGGTGAAAATATCAGGATCGATATAAGCCCAAGGTGTCGGCCTATAGGTTCACTTTTAAGGGAGATGCACACCTTTCTGAACCCCTACCCCAAATGACTCGAAACTTGGCTCCCAGACTTTAAAAACATTACTTGTTTAGATATTCTTATTTAATGTGAAAGTGTGGTATTTCTGGGTCATTTTAAGCCTGGGTGTCACTTTGTAAGTGCATTTTTGCATGAGTTGTGTTCAGTTTACTACCCCTACCCTCATGGTGCTTCACGCAGCTGAGGCCGCTTTTCCTGATTATGAACTGTGCCCACCATCACATATCTGACATGCAAATACATTTTAGGTGCTCAAATGATATAATTGCTTTATTCTTTGTAAGTTTAATGTGCAGGGTGAGAATTCAGTATTTTTAATTGCATATTTTTTAAGTCATGATCAATTCAGTATAGTGTTGCAGATAACAGCAATTTTTGAGAGGAATCGTGCAAATGATGATACAAGCATCAAATTTGGCACATTTGTTCTCCAGGGGATTCTAATCAAATCTGCCTGATTGGCCATTTGGAAATGCAAATTTTGAAAAATTTGAAAAAAAATAAAATAAACTTCAAAAAAGTCAAGATCACGAATCAATGTTGGATGCTGGCTGAGATTGGTGAATGTTTCAGAAACATCATCAAAGACGTTCCAAGTCTGCCATGCAGTTTTCTTCCCTTTACCGCGGAAGGCAGACACGACGTCACATCCAGTGAGCGCATGGAAGTATGGGATCCCTTCAGCTTTCTCAGGCCCTATTGCAGAAACTACCTCATGGACTGGAATCCATCGTGCCTTGGCTCCTTGGCCAAAGGCAATCCACATGTTCTCAAGACCTAGTTCCTGTAAGGATGGCAGCACAGATATTGCTGTGACTAGTACGTCCGTGTCATTAGCCTTAATGATAATGGACTTGCTACCATCCGTCGTTTCATCCCTGGCGTGTACAAATATTCGAGTGTCAGCTTCTTCATGACAACATGGCGACACAGCATCCAGTGACTTCCTTGTGTTGCTAATGGCATCTTCTCCTTTTGTGACAATGACTGTGCTTGTCGTCTGTGCTTCACACATCTTTTCCGCAAGGAAGTGAAACAGCTCAGTCTTGTTGCTGTCATCTCAAAGAAAGCTTCTCCAGTTACTTGGGGTCTTACTGGTTCCTGTCACTCTTCTTCTGATTCCTTGCCCCCTTTTCGACCTTGCCTCGGACTTCAGACTTGACTTCTTGTACACATCAACACTACGTCCACCCTCTCGTGCCTGGCACCATAGGATTCCACCTTTGGGATGATGTCTTCTTTAGCATAGTCATCAAATGTCTTTGAAGTGCGTGGAGGTAGGGCATTGATAAGTGCTGAGCCATCAATGATGACTGCATCTCCCCTTGGTTCTCTGTCTGAGATGTTCACTTGCGCTTCAAGAATTTCAGCCAGCTGTGACTTCAATTTTTTTGAATTTTTTTCAAATTTTTCAAAATTTGGATTTTCAAATGGCCAATCGGGCAGATTTGATCAGAAAGCCCTACTGAACAGAAATGCCAAATTTGATGCTTGTATCATAATTTGCACGATTTTTCTACTATATACTACACTAGTAACACTTCCTACCACGCAGCCATTATATGCCGAGAGAGAAATGGAATATCGACAGCAATTTCAACATTAGGTTCACCAAGTGTCACCAAATGACTGCAGTTGGTATAAATGGTGTGTAAAAGTAATATTTCGCTTACCAAGTCTGGTTATCAACGAACATGTCTATTTTTATAAAAATAAAAAAAACCTGTTTTCTAGTTTGTCCCAGTCCCGTCAAATGCTACTGGGGGCAGTGTAGCTAAAAGGTACATCGTTTCCACACAGTCGTGAAAACTAACATCACATGATCATGTTTGTTAGAGTATTATAGGTTTATGAAATTTACAGAGTTGTTTCCAATCAGTTGTACACTATCAAATGTTTTCATCTCCATTTCATCAATTATTGTGTTCTTTTTTCATGATTATTTAAGATTGCTGCAGATCGACGTCATTTGTGTTTGTTTGCGTTTTTGCAAATCGGTTCAAGTCGCATGTGATCGAGCAAGTACAGTGCCATGATGGAAAAACCAGTCGATCTCGTTCCACAAAAATGTCAGAGACCCTCAACAGATAGAACCAGATGCATGTTTTGCCAGTCTTGCAAGTATGCTCAAAAGCTTGTCACACCTTCCGCCCAAGGCTCTCAGAGATGACGAGATGTAGCAAACACGTGGCAAGAATATCTTGTGGAGATAATACAGTGAACTGGTGACAAAACTTTGGTACATCACGGGTGATGAAGGTTATGGTAAAGTTTCATCAAAACCATGTGTGTAGTTTCAGAGAAGAAGTTGCAAGTATTTGTGGATGGACGGATGATGCACCATTCCATAAGCTCCCTCGAACTACATTCCAGGTGAGCTAATGAGGGCAACATCACTCACCAGCATCGACTGTCATAAATATGTGATTTGTCAGAAAAACATACCACAAGAGATGCTGCCTTATCCCAAGTACTCACAAGCAATGCTGTTGAGGCTCTGCTGTCAGCCGCAGAAGCAAGGCAGGATAGTTCTGTCCTGCACGCATCGGGGGAGAACACCTGGTTGCCTTGGGGGCAAAATATCACCGACAATGCTGCATGAGTTACACCAGCAAGTCAAACTTGCCGACGATTGGTCTCTTCGATGCAGAAGATCTGCATGAGCTGGTATATGCAGAAACTTTTCATGAACTCATTGAAGAGACTGACCAAGCACTACATGAAGGGAAAGCATTTGTGGTGACAGCCTTTCTGAGTGGATATCAACAATCTTGTTTTTCTCCTTCTCTTTCTCTTTCTGTACCCACCATTCCCAGTCGTGCACAATTGCTCCTGAATTCTGTCTTTTGCACCTTCAAAGGGGAAAAGTTTCTGGAAACCCATGACTCTGATGCTGTGTTCTTTTATGTGAAGAGTGCTGCTAGGTGAAAAAATCTAAATTGAAAATGTCTCAATGTGGATTATGCATACAAAGGCCCATCCAGAATTTGGCAGGTCGGCCTTCATTGGTCCTTTCACGATGGTGGGCTTATGCGTAGTTATAATAAAAGGAAATAGAAAGAACTTGAACAATAGAAGAAGCCATTTGGTCCATCATGCCGGCACTGTATTAACACCACCTCAATTCAATCTTTCATTTTTAGAACTTTATAACTTTAAAGCTTTAGAAAGGAAGAGGTAATTTGGCACTTCATCAAAAGCACATTCAATGTATCATTTTATCTACTTAATTATGGGGAGGGGGTATGGGATGAGGAGGAGGAGGAGGAGGAGGAGGAGTAGAGAGGAGAACAGCAGGGCAGGTGCACGGACATCACCATGGTGTTTTTGTTTGGTTTGAGAGTGGGGGTGGGGTGGATAGTAGGCAATGAGCAAACACCGACAGCAAATTAACAAACATTAAATTCAATCCAAAATTGTTTCAACCTGTTGAGTTGAATTTTAACTCAAGTGGCACTGATATTTCTCATCACAGCTTGAAACAAAAGTGAAACATCTATCGATTAATCATGCTTCAAATTGAGCTCCATCTTCCCAAAAGATACACACGCGAGCCATTTTCATGTCTCGGAGTACTTTATCTCTGATTTGGGTGATGTGCACCAGCCTTTATTTTCACTTTTTCCTGTTCCCAATTGTCCTTTCATTAGTGGTTACAAAATCATTCGTCAATACAAAATGTTAACTGTGCTTAACCTTCCTCCCTCCATCGTTAGTTCTTCCATGAGCCTTGATCTCAATCTACACGCTGTATTTGAGCAATGCATTTAACTCCATGTAGAGTTTGATCCTTTATTTATGTCCTGAAGTGTCTTTCAGACTTCTTATTTCAAGCAATGGATAGCAAAAAATAATAATGATGATAACTAACACAAAGGGTGATACAGTACTAATTTATTCCAAGAGTTCCTAATTAAACAGAGCAAATTAATGTCTGGTGTGCACAGGATGCAATTATGTGACGATGAGCTTTCGAAAAGTACAAGACACAGGGTTTAGCTGTCACGATGAAGAGAAACTTACCGACAACAAAAATGATCTTGGCTCCTTTGAGTTTCTCTGTAAAAGGGTGGAAGTATCATCAATCTCTGTACATCGTGCACACAATTTTGCATTTCAATATATATAATAAATATTTGTCTACATAAAATAAATATATAAAATAAATAAATTATATATAAAAAATAAATAAATATATAAAAGTATATATAAAATAAATAAATTAATACATTTGTATAAAAAGGAAAAAGAAAGTGTCACAAATGACTTTTAAGAGTGGCAATATTAGAAAACAGTTTTTCTCGTAATATTGTTATTATTACTATTTGCTAAATTGAAGATTCGCAAGATGATTGATTGGTCTGGTCTGTTATTAGTCCCATACCAGTTTTATCAAAGGGGATGATGGGTTTGTTCTCCGTCTGTCTGTCCGTCCCACCTGTGGTTTTTCAGACTCAGACTTTTTTCCTATAAGGTCATAAAATCATCAATTTAGATCCGATTGCCTTGAAGTTTGAACAGAATTTGCACATGGGGTTCACCAATTGGTTCACCAATCAAAAGCTAGAAGCCTTCTGTTTTCGAGGTCCAATGGGCAAGGTCACAGCGACTGATTTTGCAAGTACCAGTTTCAATAGTTAATGCATTTTGCACTGCGTTTCAATTATGACTGCCCAGCCGGTTGCAGGCATGGCCATGCCGCTGATGCATTTCCCCATGTATGTAATGGCAGGACTTTGGCCGGGCTGTCGGTGACACCTCACCTACTCTTCAACAAAAAACAATGGCGAATCGTTAACGTCCGCCAGCCAATGCTGGAAGATGGAACACCTGATCTGACGTCCATCCGACGGTCGGCACGCATATTGATTGGTGTTGGTACCTTTGTGTTGGTTTGGGTCGAGTTGGGAATCAAGCCCAGCTTACACAGGTGAGTGCACTTCCTTTTATTCTGATAATCTATTCTGATAATCCCTGAAATGTCATGATACTGTATATAATTGCATGTTGGAGAAATCACTTTCACTAAAAATGTCATAGGACTTCGGCTGATGGGAGACCGAGTGGTTAGAACATACATGGAGAAGTAGAATGGTGGCACTCGCTGCAGATATTCACATTGACACTTACAACATACATTTCACACTTTGGACTTCATTTGTACTCAGCAGCAGGCATAAATGTTATTTATTGCATTGAGGGATGATATATAAGTGAAGGGATATATCTGGTTAACGTTCCAATTCTAGTTTTCATTTTTCTTTATTCGTACTATATTCACACTATATTGTTGACATATACCAAAGATAGCAAGTATATAGTTCCTTCCGGAGCCAAAGACGTCATACTTAGCAACCATTATATCTTTCTAGTGCTCTACCTTAAAAGGTTTTTTTCATTTTTATGACAAAAGTAAAAACAAATGCGATCGGACCCCGCTATTCGCGGGGGAGATACATTCTTGGAAAATGCCGTGAATAGCAAATCCGCAAATAGTGGGGCATTGTTTCAATGGAAAAATACGGGATAGGTTCCTGGTGGGTATTTTAATAATTTTTTCGTATACAATCTTGAGGCTCGTATAAGAGGTAAAAATGATTTTAGCGGTTAGTGATTCATGAGGGAAAATCAAAAATCCCGTTGAAAAACAGCATAAACGTGAAAAAAAAAACACGAATATGGCCACAAAATACCGGAAAACGCAAAAAAAAAACAACCTGTGAATATGGGAAGCGCAGGGTTGCGAATATTTAAGCAGGTCGCCTTTTATAAACCTCGAATATGCGGGGTCCGTGAATAGTGAATCGTCAAATAGCAGGATCCGACAGTACTACACACATGTTTGAACCCAGCCATCAAGTTGTCAGGTTGATAAGAATCATGTGGTCAGTAGATAAAATTAAAATATATTTTCGATGAAGTTAAGGGGATCTGGCTTGAAATAAATGTTGGACATTTCAGAGGAGAACACAACTTTTAATTGAAAATACACATTTCTCTATAATAGACAGAAATTGAAGAAAGTCTAAATGTTAATACGTTGAGATCTTCATGAGATCTTATCCCTTCCCGCCTCTTGAGTAGGCCTACCTGCCATGATGACGTTTTTCTTTCACACCAAGGAAAATCCCTGCCAGAAAAGCAGAAGAAATGATGTCACACTGTGTGGCCTTGTCAATGCAACTCCATGACATGTTCATGGTGAATATATCCATGTTTTGTAAAAACTAATTGCACAGATTTCCTCGGACTGCAATTACATGAGGTAATTACTTCCGTTTATAAATCTCTTCATTCTCTCTCTCTCTCTCTCTCTCTCTCTCTCTCTCTCTCTCTCTCTCTCTCTCTCTCTCTCTCTCTCTCTCTCTCTCTCTCTCTCTCTCTCTCTCTCTCTCTCTCTCTCTCTCTCTCTCTCTCTCTCTCTGTGTCTCTGTCTCTCTCACATTAATTCTCTTGTACCCAATTATTGCTTCACCATCCCTTTAGGAATGGGGTGAGACCAACAATCAACAATTGCAGCTAATTCCAAAACCAAAGTGTATGCTCATGAAAGATGAAAGTTCTGCTCGCGTGGGCACTTTTAACCTGCAGTCGCTTGTGTGAAATCTGCAATTGAAATAGTCTTTTTAATGAAAGAGTGGCAATTTCCAAATGGTAATCCATAATTGTTGCTTTCCTAGATGCAAGTCAGACTCACAAAAATATCGGCAATACAAGAAACATCCATGGATGGAGAGGTCTAGTTCCTACAATTTCCTGTTAATACAAGCGAGCGATGGCAGTGGACACACACACACACACACACACACACACACACACACACACACACACACACACACACACACACACACACACACACACACACACACACACACACACACACACACACACACTCACACACTTCTCCTTCTCCAGATGTAAAAATCGAGAGTAATTTATCTTTGGCCTCGGAAACAAACAAACAAAACATTTATGTACACTGCCTTCAGAAAGTATTCACACCCCTCGACTTTTGTCACATTTTGTGTTGTTACAGTCTGCCTGAATTTAAAATGGATTAAATTAAATTTTTTCATCGATCTACACAAAATACCCTATAATGACAAAGTGAAAAAATGTTTTTGGAAATTTTTACAAATTAATTAAAAATGAAAAGCTGAAATGTTTTGCATCTATAAGTTTTAAACCCCCTGAGTCAATACTTTGTAGAAGTGCCTTTGGCAGCGATTACAGCTTGGAGTCTTCCTGGGTATGTCTGTGGCAGCTTTGCACATCTGGATTGGGGGATTTTCTCCCATTCTTCCTTGCAGTTCCCATTCTTCCTAAGCCCTTTCAAGTTGGATGGAGAGCATCGGTGAAGAGCAGTCTTGAGATCTTTCCACAGATTCTCAATGGGATTCAAGTCTGGGCTTTGGCCGGGCCACTCAAGAACTTTCACGTTCTTGTTCTGCAGCCATTCCAGTGTTGCTTTAGCTGCATGCTTAGGGTCATTGTCCTGTTGGAACATAAATCTTTGCCATGGTCTAAGGTCGTTTGCATTCTGAAGCAGGTTCTCCTCAAGTATTTGCCTGTATTTAGTTCTATTCATTGTTCCCTCTATCCTTACAAGTCTCCCAGTCCCTGCCACTGAAAAGCATCCCCATAGAATGATGCTACCACCACCATGCCTCATGGTAGGAATGGTGTTAGATGGGTGATCAGCTGTGCTCGGTTTCTACCAGACGTAGCGCTTGGCATTCAGGCCAAGAGTTAAATTTTGGTCTCATCAGACCACAGAATATTTTGCCTCATGCTCTCAGGTGCCTTTCACGTGCCTTTTTGTGAACTCCAGGTGTGCTGTCATGTGCCTTTTTCACAGGAGTGGCTTCTGTCTGGCCACTCTCCCAAAAAGCCTATATTGGTAAAGTGCTGCAGAGATTCTTGTCCTTCTGGCAGGACTCTCCCATCTCAGCCAAGGAACTCTGGAGTTCTGTCAGAGTAGTAACTGTGTTCTTGGTCACCTCCCTGACCATGGTCCTTCTTGCCCAGTTACTCAGCTTGGTCAGATGGCCAGCTCTAGGAAGAGTCTGGGTAATTGCATATTCTTTCCATTTCCTAATGATGGAGCTCATTGTGCTCTTGGGAACTTTCAACACTCTAGAAATTGTTTTATACCCTTCCCCAGATCTATACCTCCTCACAATTCTATGTCAGAGTTCTACAGACAGTTCCTTGGACTTCATGGTGGAGTTTCTGCTCTGACATGCACTGTCAACTGTGGGACCTTTTATAGAAGGGTGTGCTTCCTTATAAATCATGTCCAATCAATTGAATTGGCCACAGGTAAACTCAAATCAAGTTGTAGACATCTCAAGGATGATCAAAGGAAATTGGATGCACCTGAGCTCAATTTGGAATGTCATAGCAAAGGGGTTGAATTCTTATTGATGTACGACATTTCAGCTTTTCATTTTTAGTTGATTTGTAAAGATTTCTAAAAACATGTTTTCACTTTGTCATGATGAGGGATTTTGTGTTGTTCGGTGACAAAAAATTTGAATTTAATCCATTTTTAATTCAGGCCGTAACACAACAAAATGTGACAAAAGATGAGGGGTGTGAATACTTTCTGAAGGCAATGTATTTGCAATGGCTCTCACACTCATATAGTTCCCACTCCCAACCACCCCCTCCTCCCAAACATTATTAATTGTAAACTTACACTGTACATCCACAAGACCCATATATGACTTTCTCATCGCTGTTAAGAAGCACCTAAACAAGATTATGGTGCCTCCCTCAGGGAAGTCTGCCTGATGCATCTCGCTGCCACGTAAATATAGCTGGCACAAGGTCTGTGTATTTGCACGTCACGAAGATGTCCTTTGTCGAAGAGTTGTTTAACACGACTTAGTAATGACACACAGCATGATCTTTCCAATTGCAGACGTCCATTAAATAAATCAAGCCATTTCCGCAAGGTTCAAAGTCCATTCACTGGTAGCGATCCTTCGTATGTAAAGGTATAACACGCCTGTCCACTCGAGCCTTGCACCGGCCCACATGGTCTGGAGTTTGCAGTACGGGTAGCTACCCTTTCGGCGAACTGAGAAAGTACTCCAAGTCTTTCGTTGGGCAGAGGCACACCCCTTTCTCTCAGGTATGTCAAGTATGTTCGGGTTATTTTAGAATCTTTGTGAGCCATTTTCGGTCACAATCCTTACCTCGCACACACGACATGTGTATATATATATATATATATATATATATATATATATATATATATATATATATATATATATATATATATATATATATATATATATATATATATATATATATATATATATATATGTAATTTAGGGTTCCCCAAACCACTGTTTCTTGGGGTTTCTGCGCATGCACACCAAGCATTCTGTCACGGATTATGTCATTTCAAAAGTCCCATATTATTCAGAGCCAGAAACATGCAAGACAGTCAGCAAAGATTAATTGATTGGAACTGTTATCATCTGCGAGGACTGGAGGATCAGTGGCTGTCTGCCAAACCTGAGGGTGTGATTGATCCTGAAATTATATTTGTATTTTGGATGTGAATCACATGCCAATTCATCCTGTTATTTCATAAATCACAAATGAACAGAAACCATCCACGCTTCAAAGTTAAACATTCCTGACTCCAGAAACGATACACTGTTCACAGAAATGTCAAGCAACAACTTTTAAATGGTGGAATAAATTATGCATTCAGAGTTCAGAAATTAATTAATCATGTGAATGCAGACCATGACAATTGAGGAAGGAAACCCAATCATTAAATATGTAACCTGCAATGTTACAATTATCCACTCCTGAACTGAGCTATCCTGGAAATTCATGTGAAAGTCACGTCTCAGACAGAATCCGCATACATGTCGGCACAGGATCCATGTCGATACCCTCTATACATGGACCACCCATGTGATCCAAGTCAGCTTAGGATTGGCGAGGTGTCATCTAACACCAACTGAGTTTGCTCATGCCATCAGGATGGCTCAAACGAGGTTGACTCAGACTCCCATTGCTTCCCAGTACCGTGCTAACTGCAGTATTATTTATATGGCACTGCCAGGCACTGTCAAAGTGCAATCAAACAGGACAGTTTATGGAGAAAACTCTCGGGTCACTCAAGGGATATAACCCCTCGTGAAGATAGTTATCTTGTCCTCCTTTCTGGAAGAAAACACTTTTCAACAGCACAATCAATCTCGAATGACTTGCAAAGAGCATCAAATTTCAACCAGACAACTTGGAACAGGCTTCACAATGCCAGTGGTGTGAAGTCCTAAAGAGCACTATTGTGCATCCCTCATTAACAGCATCATGTGCCATGGATGGCACAACATAACTGGAAGATGAATTATTGGTGTCATGTTTTTTTTCACTGATGCATCAAGATTATCAGTACTCGATGGAAATGCTTAAATCTGGAGACGAGGTGACAGTGATTTGCTAATTGTAACTAATGGTCAAATGATCAGCTTTGTTGGGTGCTGCCTAATAGTACGGGCTGGCATACAAGTTGCCAGAATAACTGATCCTTGTCATTGGGAGGGGTGTTATGACTGATGTGAGATACAGTGAAGAGATAATTAAGCCTATTGTCATCTCACTGGTTCAAGAGAAAGGTCACAACTCCATCTTTGTGGATGACATCTGTCCACAACCATACATGTTGTCAACACCACACTTCAGGGCCACAACATCAATCTCATGGACTGACTTGCACAATCTCTGGACTTGCATCTGATTGAACATGCTTGCACATTCTATCGAAGTGTATTTATGGTTTCGTAGTGTACCCACATTCTATTGAGCAACTGGGAGTGCCTCTGGTCAAAGAATGGCACGACATCCCACCATCTGATTTGATCGATAACAAGCCGTTTACAAGCTAACAATGGAGTCACAAGTGGTCACACATCATTAGCCCTTAAAGGACCAGGGATACATGTGTCCCTAAACTTTTAATTAGTGTATCTCCGATATTTTCCATGAAATTTTAGATTACTTTATGCTTGTACATTGGCAAATATTGTAGCTAACACTGGCGAAGTGCTTTTGTCTTTTCTATCATTGTTCTTATTTTTGTTGATTAGAAAAACTTGTATTTTTTTTTTGTCTTGCATACTCTTGAATTTCAATTCGTATTCGTGATTATTATAGCCAAAACTAATAATAAAATTGGACTTGTAATTGAAAATTACTTTCAAGATGCTCGGTTCTTCAAAAAGATTAAATCAATTTCTGCTAGTGTAAACTTGTCAGTGAACATTTGTCAAATTGCTAATTTGCATCTCATTTTAGATAGCCAACTTATTTCAACACAACACCTTCACCTTGGCTTATACTCGCATATGTTTGTTTCTGGAAAGTACAGATCAATATGCCAGTCCTCTTCAATCAGGAAATGAACAAATATATATATATATATATATATATATATATATATATATATATATATATATATATATATATATATATATATATATATATATATATATACATACCACAACTTACCACGTTTATGGAAATTACCACAAATGCCAGGAGAGGCTAGCTGACAACTGGAAAGGCAGTGACTGCTTGGAGAGTCGGCTGACAGCTGGAAAGACAGCGGCAGCTCGGAAAGACTGCACGAAGGGGACAAGGGTTAGCCGCCCAACGTACCAGTGCATACTAAATGTCCCCACCCATCTCATCACGCGACAGACACTATTACAAGTAAATACCCCCAAGGTTACCCGAGTGGGGGGGGGCGTGAGAATGAGGAACTTACTCGACCTGATTTACAGGATAATGACTTGGAACGTCCACCTAACTTGCTATTGTGCGAGAGAATTCAAGACTGTGAAAGGAATGAAGATACACCATACAAGAATGGGGTGCCTGCAGAGGGAGCAACACATACCATCGTTTAAGAATGATAGTCAGATGGTCGAAAACCCAGGCCAGGAGTCAAACCACAGTGCCAGAGTTCACGAAGCTCATACTCGGCAGACATCTGGAGTTGTTGAGAGTAAGGAGAGAATTAAATGTCCTCCGTGAAGTAATGAGTCTAGTTAGAGACAGCTTGATGTGAAGATTTGTCCACAGCGCGAACGCTCACACTGAAGGGTCCAGTTTGGAAGAAGCTCGAAGCTATGAGTAGCATATGTTACACATACTGTTTGGAGTGGTTTGGTGCAAGGGAGAACAGAAAACACAACAGCAGTCCAATAGGAAACAGGTTGAGATTCAGGGTCCTGGAGGTGACAACAGCGTCGGCTCAGGAAGCAATGGAAGAATGCCACAGAAGACCAAAAACCAGGGTTACGAGTGTTGTACGAAGAGTTCAGGAAGAAACTCTTGAGGCTTAGGAGAGCAGAAGCAGCGAGGAAGGGAAAGGAGTCACAAAAGGGAAGCTTTTCTTCAAAACCCATACGGATTCACCAAGATTCTTTTCAAGCAGAGTAAGAGTGGAACACTTTCTGTGCGAAGGGAAGAATTAGAGAAGCATCTCAGGGAGACCTATAGCGACCTAAACTGTGAATCACCCCTCGTGTAATGAATGTTTTACCAAATCCCACAGAGCCTGGAATCCCCTTTGACTTGAGTGATATGAAATTGAAGGAAGTCAAAGATGTTGTCAAGAAAGCAAGAGACAAGAGTGCACCAAGAATAAATGGAGTAGCACACTGTCTTTACAAGAAGTGCCCAAAAGTATTGAAAATTATGTGGAAATTGTTGAGAGTTGCATGGAAGAACTCTGTTGTTACAAAGGAGTGGTGTGTAGCAGATGAAATTTATATTCCCAAAGAGGAGAATTCAGAAGGTGTCGAGCAGTTTTGCCCCATACCACTCTTGAATGTGGAGGGGAAGGTATTCTTCAGCATTCTGTCAAAAAGGATAATAGATTATATGCTGGAAAATGGATACATTAACATATCTGTGCAGAAAGTAGGAGTGCCAGGCTTTCCAGGGTGCCTGGAGCATGCTGCAATTATTTGGAACACTGTTCAGGGTGCAAGGAAGGAAAAGAGAGACCTTCATGTAATATGGCTTGAGTTTGCCAATACATATAGTTCTGTCCCACATGTTCTCAATGAGAAGGCTATTGGGGTGGTTTGGATTCAAGAGAAGGTTAGAAACCTCATCAGGATGTATTATGATTGCCTGGCGTAGGCTTAATGGTTCGGGTGGTGGGCTCGGGATCCTAGGATCCTGAGTTCAAACCCCCATCCCTGTTGAATTAATACCAGGTGGGGTTGACTCTGCCTGTCATCCTTCCGAAGTTGGCAAAATGAGTGCCAGCTTGCTGCTATCCTGTGTAGGAGTGGCAACCTGTCCAGTATTGCGCCTAACAGCCAAGGAGACTGCTTAGACAGCACCAACGCTCTGCACAGAGTATGTTCCCAATGGATGGATGGATGTATTATGAGCAGTTCTTCATGAGGTTCACAACCCCTTCATACACTACTAATTGGCAATCCCTTGAGGTTGGTATTCCCATGGGGTGTGTTGTGTCACCTTTGGTGTTTGTCATGGCTATGGAGTTAATTATTCAAGCAGCAGAAGGTTGGGGAGAGGGAATTGAGCTCTTATCAGGCCAAGTTATTCCTCAATGCCATCCTTTATGGATGATATGACATTAATCACGAAAGAAACAGAGGTGATGAAGAGAATGTTAGCCAGGCTGAATGAGTTAATTTTATGGAGTCGGATGAAGTTTAAACCCGAGCAGAGCAGGAGTTTGTCTTTGGCAAAGAGAGTGTACAAGTTGGTAAGGTTTCAGATTGCTGGAGAGAACATTCCCACTGTAAAGGAGGAATCAGTAAAGTCTTTGAAGGTGGTACTCCTTACACTTAACTGGCCGCAACCGTGTAGTGGAGCTGCAGAAGACTATTGCAGATGGACTAGAAGCCATTGAGAAGTCAGGGTTACCTGGTAAGTTCAAGTTGTGGTGTTTTCAGTTTGGTCTGCTTCCACAAATTCTGTGGCCAATGCAGGTGTATGAGATCACATTAACAAGCGTTGAAAAAATGGAAAGAGTAATTTGTAGCTGTATTAGGAAATGGCTAGGTGTTCTGAGGTCTCTTGCTACCCTGGCTCTGTTTAGTATGAGCACAAAGGTGCAGTTGCCAGTTACATCAGTAAATGAGGAGTTCAAGTGCTGCAAGGCCTGGTTGAATCTTCTGCTGAGACTCTTCAGATCGAGTGGTATGAAACACTCAAACCTAAAGTATATACAGGAAGAAAGTGGGATGTCTCGAAGGTTGTACAGTAGGCAGAGGAGGCATTAAAATTTGGAGAAGTAATGGGAGCTGGACAAAAGGGAAGGTGGTGGGATCCATCCATCGATTGGGACCATACTCTGTACAGAGCGTCAGTGCTGCTGAAGTAGTCTTCCAGGCTATTGGGCACAATCCTGGATAGGTCACCACTCCGACACAGGATACTCAAATGGCTCAATCATCCCAGAAAGCTGGTATTCATTTTGCTGAATTCAGAAGGATGATGGACTGAGTCAACCCCAACTGGTGTCAATTCAATGGATAAGCGGGATTTGAACTCAGGACCGAAGGATCCCAAGCCCGACAACCTAACCATGATGCCAACACTGGGGATAGTGTGTGATAGGATAGTAGAAGAACGGGTGTGGTTAGTTGTAAGCGAGGAAGAAGAAGTATCATCATATGATCGAGCGTACTCGGGCATTTTGCCTCTGGATGGCAGAAATAATCTACAGTGGTTGCCAGTCCTATTCTAGATCGCGGTGTTCGCTTGAACCAGTCTCCCCCCGAAGGCGGAGTGCACTTCATACCGTTCTGCAAGTATATTAGCAGTCGCTAATTGGAGCCTCATCTACCCACTGCCATAGATGATTTTCTGACCTCGAATGGCTCAAATATCCCAGCAAGCTGGGACTCAATTTGCCGACCTCAGAAGGATGACAGGCTGAGTCAACCCCCTGGTGTGTATTAATTCAGTGGCCAATGGGGCTTGAACTCAGGACCCTTGCATCCCAAGCCGCTACCCTAACCACTAAGCCAACACCAGGCTTATTAGAAGTATGTGTGTGTATGTGTATATATATATATATATATATATATATATATATATATATATATATATATATATATATATATATATATATATATATATATATATATATATATATATATATATATATATATATATATATATAACTAAAACTCTCATCTTTTATGCATGTATGTTCCCAAAATACAGCCAAAACGGTACACAATAGCACAAAGATTTTCAGCCCATCTTACCGTTCTCCTGCGGTGTGCAGTATCAAGTTTCGTTAAAATTGGGCAACGAAAAAATTATTTAAAAATCAATTCCCGATTCAGTCAAGTACTCTTCGGGAGAATTTCATCAATGCAAACAACCTCAGCGGTATAGTTCGCTGGAGCTATCTTTTTGCTTGTTTTTTTTAATGATTTTTTTTATCAACCGCTGTCACAACGGGAACCCAATATATATATATATATATATATATATATATATATATATATATATATATATATATATATATATATATATATATATATATATATATATATATATATATATATATATATATATATATATATATATATATATATATATATATATATATATATATATATATATATATATATATATATAATCCCGAGTTGTTATCGCTGACCTTGACGGACGTGATTATTTATTGGGTGTCTAAACCCCACTGCCAATCCTTGACGTGATGCAGGATGGGAGTCAATAAAAAGAAAGGAGACGAAGCAGAGCGGGAACAGTTCAACAAGCAAGCATTTTATTTACACACGCAGACACAAAGCAAGCACGTATATTCAGCCACACAAAATGCACAAAAAGCAAATGTAAGAAAAACAGTTAAAACCGACTATACGCGTACACACGGCAACACTTACACAGTTTTACTTGAAAGACTGTGCCACCACAAGCATTTACGCAAAAAGCAAAGGAAGAAAGCCACCCTCACAGGCAAGGAGGCAGACAGGCCCGTAGACCAAATGTACGTGGATCCTGGAGGATCGGCCAGGTCCACGAGACCGGGGAGGTCTTACCCGCGTCCTCGTGACGCGATGGCGGGCAAGCCGCAATGTTCGCGCTGTTGCGCCCCGACTCCGTGCCCTGCCGTGGTCGGCGAGTCCTCTCCGGCGTGCTCTGCGTGGGCCGTCTTGTTGGCTCCACGTTTAGGGTGGGAGAGGAATGGGGGCCCCCTCGGCACTATCTCAGCGGGAATGGGGGGGGGGAATCGTTGATGTTCAGGGAGAGGGGAATGGCTGGCTGGCTTGGGTCCCGCGACGAGACGAGCGATCCCCCACACCGCAACCTCGTCGCCGACCGCCGTCCTCACTTGACTCGGACCTGAGCTCCCTTGCCCCGACCAGCCGGCTGCAGCTCCACCGCGCACACTCAACTTGGACTCGACCAGCCAGCCCAACACGCAATACCCAACACGCAACAACCACGAGCAGCCTTGTGCTCGCGTCTTTATAGGCGGCAGGAGAAGCCAATATGCAAATTCCAGGATCAGAACGCGATTGGAGGCGGGGCCACGCCGCCCCCCTGGTCAGCCATTGGTCGAGCAAAAAGGGGCGTGAACCTCCCCTGATCCGCATATTTGCATAAACGGAATTCACATACACGCGCCTGGAGGCGGGGCCAAACCTCCTCGCGCTCGCCCATTGGACTGAGAAGTGGGCGTGAAGCATTTCTGATCCGAATTCCTCTCACATTTGGACCCGCGGCTCGACGTGTTCGGCACCAACTACCGAACGGCTCCTGGACAGCACGATGTTTGGTGTTGACTGGTGGTGTCTGGGAATGGTTGTGAAGGAGAAAGGCGAAGGCGGTGGAGGGTTTTCTGTGGTGGTTTGGTGGTTGGCGGGCGTCGTTTGGGGATGGCGGTGAAGCGATGTTTGCGGGATGGAGTTGTGAAGGTAAAGGCGAAGGTGGTGGTGTTTGCATTGTTGGCGGCTTAATGATCGAAAATAACAATAGAGAAAGAAAGATGGCTAACTGAAGGATCGCAGCCCAAATGGATCACATAAATTCCCTCGAAACAACAGGTGTGGGCTAACTACACATGGATTTATCGAGATATCTCACCTGAGGACCCTTTATGCGAATGGAAATGCGAATTTCCACAACCGTAACACTACCCCCTCCCCTTTTTACAGACTCGTCCCGAGTTGTCAAATTCTCGTGTACCATCATGTGTAGTTCTCCCCGAGTACGTTTCTATCTTCCGATCCCTGAGTGCGACATTCAGTGTATTCGTGTCCCCAAAATAAATAACCTGAGGGCTGAGTAACTAACTAAACAAACCCACTCATACGGACGACTTAAATAAATTGCCGGCGCTAACACATACATGCTGGGGGCGCACTCATTTTTACAATACAACTTAACACCTTACAAAATTTACACTAACCATGGCCCAGGATCAATGGACTCTGCAGGCAGAACAACAAAAGTCAACCAGTGCACGGGCCGCCACTGCAGGCCCGTGTTGTAGCTGCCAACAGGACAGTCCTTGCAGCTTCACGACGATGCTGGCGCACATGGCAATGAACAAGGGGGGCGAATGCAAAACAGAACGGGGGCTGGTGACGAGGGCAGCAGGCATGGCATGGCAAAGGTGGTCAGGCAAACACAGCCTGCAGAACAAGGCCGCTGCAGGCAAACACAGCCGGCAGACGATCCGACCGGCACAGGCCTTGAAGCACAGCTGCAGACGATGAAGTGGCCGGTACAGGCCTTGCAGTAAACAGATGCAGACGATCCGGCTGGTACAGGCCTCGCAGCAAAACAGCCAGCCGATGAAGTTAGCCGGCCTTTGCCTTGCAGTGGAGGTTGGTGGAGGGAGTGTGGTGGTGCTGGCCACTCAGACGGCGGGCTCGGGCCGACCTAAACGTCTCCCTCCCAACCTATCGCCTTTGCCTGTCACTATCCATACCCACTCCCTTAATTTGTAAAAACCCAATTCAGCCCCAACTTATTTTTTTGTTTTTATTTTTTTCTTTCCCCACTATAATTCGTCCCCTAACCCCCTTTACTGTCCTTGTTCGGCTAACCTATCGTCCCCAAGCCGACTCCCAACCCCTACGTTCCCTTCCTGGAGGGGGAATGAGGGAGAGCTAGCGTCCTGCGTCGAGGCCCAACTCAAGCCTCGGGATGGCCTCCTTGGAGTTCAGCGATCTAACCCAAAGTGGGTCCAGCCTCCCACAACGAGAGCGAAGGGATGGATGGTACGGAGCGGTACACTTCCTATCTACCCTATCCATTAACCTTTAAACTACCCCGGGGCTTTCAACAAGCGCCTCTCGCTTAAACTATTGGTTCTAACAACCCAGATTCCCGTCGCCTGTGTTGGTGTCCTTGCAAATTTCGGGCCTCGCCCCCCCCCCAATTTTCTCTCCGTGCCCTCACACGCTTTCATGGTTGGGACGTGTGGCTCCCTTGGCAGGCACTACCCTCTGCCGATTCTCCGACGATGGCACCCCCGGGCACTACACTGCCTCCGAGCCTACTAGCTCCCTAAACACCGGGGAGTGCCCTCCCTGGCGACTCCACTGAAACGCTCACGTGGCAGGCTGGCGCCCTGGGCCCCTTCCCTGGGTGCCCGTGCCCAATGCACTGCCCACGCGGCTAATGGTGCCCCGGGCCCCCTCATCATGTGGGCGCACCCGTTCCCACTACACTATCCCGGCCCCCCATGGGCCCTTGGCCTACCACGGCTGACTAGCACGGTGCCCGAGGTACCCACTCTGGACACGGGCCACTTGAGCGACCCGTTCCGTACTAGCGGGATAACTGAGCGGTGTTATCGTCGGCCTCGACGGTTCCGATTAATTATCGGGCGTATTAAGCCCACTACCAACCCTTTACGTGAAGCAAGATGGAGATTCAATTGAAGAAAAGACGAAGCGAAACGGGAAAAACAGTTCAACATAATGCACATTTATTCCGCGGCACACGGAGAGCACACATATACAATTACAACAATTATGCACCGACAGCAATTGCAACAAAAGAAACACAACAATGCAGATCTACTTCTGACTACGCGAGCACACGGTAACACTTACACAGTTTTACTTTACAGATGGCGCCGACAACACATTTACTCAAAAGCAAAAGAAAAGGGCCACCCTCAAAGACAAGGGGACAGACGGGGCCTGTGGGCCGCGAGACCGGGTGGATCCTACCCGTGTCTTTGATGAGCCGCAAATGTGGCGGCGCCCCGACTCCGCGCTCCTTTGCGGGTTTCGTTGGCACTGCTTGGAGTGGGGTGGGAACGGGGCCCCCTTTTCGCAGTATCTCAGCGCGGGGGAAAAAAGGGGGGAATTTTTGATGCTCTGGGGAAAGAGGACAGCTGGCCC
The DNA here is from genome assembly GCF_056783735.1 of Eptatretus burgeri. NCBI lineage: Eukaryota > Metazoa > Chordata > Myxini > Myxiniformes > Myxinidae > Eptatretus > Eptatretus burgeri. The sequence continues at coordinate 75,750,920 of NC_140965.1, forward strand.
GCTTGGGTCCCGTGACAAGCAACTCCACTGCGAGCTCGTCGCCGACCGCCGTCTTCCTTGCCTCGGACCCGAACCCTTCGGTCTCCTCCCCAATTCTCCTCAGCTGACTGCAGCAAATCACCTCGACCGTGCTCCAGGCTCCAGGCTTCCTCTCTCTGCAGCTCCCCGACAGACTCTGAACCCCGACAGACTCCGACCTCCGACAGACTGACTCTCCTTCAGACCCGACTTGACTCTTCTCCAACTCGCCTTGACTCTTCTCCAACTCGCCTTGACTCTTCTCCAACTCGCCTTGACTCGCCCCGCACTCGGCGCTTTATAGTCCGGCAGGAGAACCCATATGCAAATTTCTGGATCAGAACGAGCTCGGGGGTGGAGCCACGCTCGCCCATTGGACGGAGAAAAAGGGGCGTGAGTCTCCCCTGATCCTCGAATTTGCATATCCCGATTCTACTCCGACGCGCCTGGAGGCTGGGCCAAACCGCCCCGCACTTGCCGATTGGACGGATCAGAAGTGGGCGTGTAAACATTCCTGATCCGAATTCTCCTCGGAAAGGCCGCACTTTGCACCCGCGGCTCAGCGCGCGTCCCGCACGAGGCCAGGACAGCCTGACGCTTGGTGCCCACAAGCGGTGCGGGAATGGCCGCAGAAGGAGAGGCGAAGGTGGTGGAGGGTTTAAAGTGGTGGTCCATGGCCATGGTGACGTTTGGAATGGCGGTGATGTGATGTTTGCGGGAGCGAGTTGTGAAGGTAAAGGTCATGGCTGTTGGCGTTGTTGTTGTTGTGAAGCGGCGTTGTGGTTGGTGGTTGTTGTGTGATGGCGGTTGAGACGTGGTTGGTTCAAAATAAAGATAGAACAGAAAAACGACTATCTCAAAGGGTCGCAGCCCGAATGAATCACATTTATTCCCTCCAAACAATGGGTTTGGGGCTAACTACACATGTACTTACAGAGACATCTCACCTACAGGACCTGAATGGTGGTTTGCGAATTTCCTCAACCGTAACGATATATTGGGTCGTCGATCCAGTCGAAAATTATTATTTTTTTTTTTTTTTTTAAGTTTTGAAATTTGTTTTTCCCTTATTATCAGTTTTTCCGTCTATGTTTGTCTGTCTGTCTGTTCGGTCCAGTGCTCCGTTAATACAATGGTGATTTCGATAAAACTTGGTTGGTAGGTTCGTACCATGGCCTAGTTGTGTGCAAATGAGAACCGTTGCTTGCACACCACTGTTGCCTAGCAACGGGACTTTGAAATATTTGAAAAATCATAAAAAAAAAATTTTTCGAAAATCAAAAATCGGGCCAGGAGCGAATGTGGGCAGTACATTCAGCCATATTGTCAAAAATTTCCAGCCGGATCCTATGAAAACTGTCGGAGAAGATAGACTTTGAATGAATCCTGGTCGAAAACAATAAAAAAAACGAAGTTCGTTATATCTCAGAGACTATGAGTCAGATATACATGAAACTGGTATGGTAGGTTCATGGTATGTCCTAGTTATGTGTGAGAAAGAACCGTTGCTATGGACCCTTCCGTTGCCTAGCAACGGCCGAAAAACTTCAAAATGTGGGGGTATTTTAACAAAAAACAATCTGCAGCATTAACCCTTGAAACTAGAATCATGAATTTTCTTGTGCTTAATCCTCAGGTCATTCCCCCATCGAACGGGCCTATCACGTCAGGTTCTATTGGGTAGGCGACGACCCATTTTCGCCTACCGGCTTGTGTATGTATGTATATATATATATATATATATATATATATATATATATATATATATATATATATATATATATATATATATATATATATATATGTATATATCCTGGTGTTAGCGCAGTGGTTAGGGCAACGGCTTGGGACCCAAAAGGTCCTGAGTTCAAGCCCCGTTGGGTCACTGAATTAATATATGTGTGTGTGTATATATATATATATATATATATATATATATATATATATATATATATATATATATATATATATATATATATATATATATATACCAAGTCGTATAACACCAGAGGGTTGACTCAGCCTGTCATCCTTCCGAGGTCAGCGAAATGAGTTCCAGTGTGCTGGGCCCGGTGTATGCCCGGTTAGAATAGGTGTACCATATCCCTGTGTGTCGTAAGAGGCGACCAGGGTTGCGTCAGGAAGGGCATCCGGCGTAAAAACCTATGCCAAATCATTATGCGGACAACAAAACGAATTTCCATACTGGATCAGTCGAGGCCTGGGTTACCAACTACTGCCACCGGTACCAGTGGCCAGCAGGGTACCAGTGGAAATTGTGCTACTGCTGGGAGAAGGAGGAGAAGGAGACGGGGAAGGCGAGTCCGGAGGCAGTGGGAGAGAGGGAAGGGTAGAAGTGTGCAGGTGAGAGTTGGAACTCTGAATGTTGGGACGATGACTGGCAAAGGGCGAGAGTTGGCTGATATGATGGAGAGAAGAAAGGTGGACATACTGTGTGTACAAGAGACCAAGTGGATGGGGAGTAAGGCTCAGAGCATTGGAGGTAGTTTCAAACTGTTCAACCATGGTGTGGATGGGAGGAGAAATGGTGTCGGGGTAATCCTGAAGGAAGATTATGTCAAAAGGGTATTGGAGGTGAGGAGAGTGTCGGACCGAGTAATGAGTGTGAAGTTGGATATTGAAGGGGTGATGATGAATGTCATCAGTGCATATGCCCCACATATGGGGTGTGAGATGGAATATAAAGAAGATTTCTGGAGTGAGTTTGATGAAGTGGTGGAGAGTGTATCCAAGGATGAAAGAGTGGTGATTGGAGCAGATTTCAGTGGGCATGTTGGGGAAGGGAATATAGAGGATGAGGAGGTGATGGGTAGGTACGGTCTCAACAAGAGAAATGTGGAAGCGCAAATGGTGGTAGAATTTGCAAAAAGAATGGAAATGGCAGTGGTAAATACGTATTTCAAGAAGAAGGAGGAACACAGGGTGATGCACAAGAGTGAAGGAAAGTGCACACAGGTGGATTACATCTTATGCAGGAGATGCAACCTGAAAGATTCGAGACTGTAAGGTGGTGGCAGGGGAGAGTGTAGCTCGACAGCATCGATTGGTGGTCTGTAGGATGATTTTGGAGGTGAGGTTGAGGAAGAGAGTGAGGGCTGAACCAAGGATTAGATGGTGGAAGCTGAAGGAGGAAGACTGTTGCGCGGAATTTAGGGAGGAGGCGAGACAGGTGTTGATGGTGGTAAAGATGGGTGGGATGATTGGGCAACTACAGCAGAAGTGGTGAGGGAGATAGCTAGGAAGGTACTTGGTGTGACATCTGGACAGAGGAAGGAAGATAAGCAGACTTGGTTATGGAACGAGGAAGTTCAGGAAAGTATAAGGAAGAAGGGGTTGGCGAAAAAGAAGTGGGATAGTCAGAGAGATGAAGAAAGTAGGCAGGAGTACAAGGAGTGGCGGCGAAAGGCAAAGAGATGTGGCAAAGGCTAAGAAAAAGGCATATGACGATCTGTATGAGAAGTTGGATACAAAAGAAGGGGAAAAGGATTTATACCGATTGGCAAGACAGAGGGACCGAGCTGGGAAGGATGTGCTGCAGGTTAGGGTGATAAAGGACGCAAATGGGAATGTGCTGACGAGCGAGGAGAGTGTGTTGAGAAAGTGGATGGAGTACTTTGAGGAGCTGATGAATGAAGAAAATGAGAGAGAGAGAAGGTTGGAAGAGGTGGAGATCGTGAATCAGGAAGTGGGGTGGATCGGTAAGGATGAAGTGAGGACTGCTATGAAGAGGATGAAAAGTGGAAAGGCGGTTGGCCCAGATGACATACCAGTGGAGGCATGGATTCCCCATTAGGAGAGATGGCAGTGGGGTTGTTAACCAGGTTGTTCAATAAAATCTTGGAAAGTAAGAGGATGCCGGAGTAGTGGAGATTAAGTGTACTGGTTCCGATTTTCAAGAACAAGGGTGATGTGCAGAGCTGTGGAAATTACAGAGGGATTAAGTTGTTAAGCCACACCATGAAGTTGTGGGAAAGAGTAGTGGAAGCTGGGTTGAGAGGAGAGGTGATGATTTTTGAGCAGCAATATGGGTTTTTGCCAGGAAAGAGCACCACTGATGCAATGTTTGCTTTGAGAGTGTTGATGGAGAAGTATAGGGAAGGCCAGAAGGAGTTGCATTGTGTGTTTGTGGATTTATAGAAAGCTTATGATAGGGTGCCAAGAGAGGAGTTTTGGCATTGTATGAGGAAGTCGGGAGTGGTGAAGTATGTGAGGGTTGTGCAGGATATGTATGAGGACAGTTTGACAGCGGTGAGGTGTGCGGTAGGAATGACGGACCAGTTTAAGGTAAAAGTGGGATTGCACCAAGGATCGACTCTGAGCCCTTTCCTATTTGCAATGGTGATGGACAGGTTGAAGGACGAGATCAGACTGGAGTCTCCATGGACTATGATGTTCGCGGATGACATCATGATCTGTAGGGAGCAGGCTGAATCGAGCCTTGAGAGGTGGAGGTACGCACTGTATAGAAGGGGAATGATAGTCAGTAGGAGTAAAATGGAGTACATGTGCGTAAATG
>NC_140965.1:75760474-75912974 GCF_056783735.1 Eptatretus burgeri
CTTAATGGCGATCGTGTAGAGTCGGAAACGGGGAGGGTGAGACGTCCGCTCTTTGCCGATTGGCTAAGGAGGGACGCCATGCCTACATTAGACTCCGCCCACGCACGCGCTTGCTGGCGAGCGCGCGAATAATTCCGCGAGCAGTGTTGTTGCTGTGAGAGCGAAGATGGTGTGGATGTAAAAATCCTAACTATAAAAATAACTCGCAGCGCATGTATGTAATTCCCATTAGACACAGGTAGGGGGCCCTAACTAGAAACGCACACTTATCAAAATAACTAAGCTACGGGGACGGCTGTCTGTGTGCACAAGGCTTCCAGATTCATAACAATATATATATATATATATATATATATATATATATATATATATATATATATATATATATATCTTCTTCTTCTTCTTTCGGCTGCTCCCGTTAGGGGTCGCCACAGCAGATCATCCGTTATGATCCGCATAATGATTTGGCACAGGTTTTACGCCGGAAGCCCTTCCTGACGCAACCCTGGTCGCCTCTTACCACACAGGGATATGATACACCTTTTCTAACCGGGGCATACACCGGGCCCAGTACACTGGTACTCACTTCGCCGACCTCGGAAGGATGACAGGCTGAGTCAACTTCCTGGTGTGTATTAATTCAAGTGGCCAACGGGGCTTGAACTCAGGACCTTTTGGATCCCAAGCCGCTACCCTAACCACTATGCCAACACCAGGCTATATATATATATATATATATATATATATATATATATATATATATATATATATATATATATATATATATATATATATATATATATATATATATATATATATATATATATATATAATCACTCTTTGCTTCGTTTTTTTTGTCATTAGTATACAATGGACAAATATTCTCATGTTACATGATGTAATGGTTATATGTATATATCCTGTCTTGTTTGTTGTCTCCCTCCTCACCTACCTGGTCAATTTTTCGACTTGTCAGGCATGTGGTGGTTTAAAATTACAATTATTTATTACTAACTGGCAGAGATCAGAAATTGGTCAAATGTGTTGAGGTGATCTCAATATTAGCATCACTATCTTTCAGGGACATTTATAGCAATCTCTGTATCCACCTCTGGAGACAAAAGTTGTTGTTTTTTCCAGTGTAAGATTTGTACTTTCGTTTGCCCTTTTCCTTTTTTGATTCGGTGGTTACAGCTGCTATGGAGATAATCACGTAAGCATGTACTGGGGGGACATGTGCAATCACGGAGGGAAATGGATTCACTTTTGGAGCAACTGAAAGCAGAAAACTTGGACCCGAGGGACTTCGTTTGGCCGTTAATGGTAATACCTAAAGACAGTAGTAAGTGCTTCGAGCGTCTTACATTTGGGAATTCTCCGATAAGAATATTTCGTAAAGATCGATTTTGGAATTGCACAGTTTGACTATACAGTATTAGTTATCATATCTTTCATTGATGACTTAACACCTTGGTACATTTCATCACACTTTAACATCCCAATCTCCACGCTATACGATTGACTTGGGTGCGAGTCGAGAGGACAAGGAGTTTTAAAAAGGGTGGAAAGTACTTCTAATTCAGTCTGTGCTTCTTGAATATAACTCTTACTTTACTGTACTGCTATTTCTCTTCATTATATTCTAACACCCATGAACTTCAACTTCAGAGGGTGGGAAAAATGGGAGCATGCTTACAATATCCAATTACCTTGAACTTGGGGAAGTCGAGATGCTTGTTGAGTCTTTCAAATCACCAATATGTCTATGTCTCTGTCTCTGTCTCTGTCTCTGTCTCTCCTTCTCCCTCTGTCGCGCTCTCGCTCTCTCTCTCTCTCTTTCTGCCACGCCTTCGTGAAGGGCGTGGTTGGTGAAGAGCTATTTTTATTCCAGAATAGTCCAGTAGGACAGAACCTTTTCAACAGCAGTGGAAGCAAGGAGAGTTTGGCTGGAGTTCATTGAGGGACAAGCTGTGGTTGGCAGGAAACTTTTACACTATAGGCTGATCATGCAAAATTCCATCAAGATCAAATTTATACCTATTTCCAGACTGAGGTCACCAGTTTGCTTCAGGTTTTTACCTTTTTGGCCATTTTAGGGATGAACTGAAGATTTAAGAATTTTGTTCACGGAGGGGATGGGTGTGGGGGGAATGGTGTGGTTTTTGCACTCCTTTGCATAATTTATTTTTGGGGGTGGGGGTGGGGGGTAGCAGCACACATGCTTGCCAACCCTCAAAACTTTCAAAATACTACCTTTCCAACTGAATAATTGCATTGTATTAAAACAAGTAAACTAAACTTCGAAAGCGGAATGAAGAACTTGTCTTGCTGGGTGAAGACTAGTGTCTATCTGTGTCAGCGGACAGGAAGAAGAATGTATGGAATCAACAGGACGTTGATTGAGGGATGCTAACCGCTGTGGGAAGCAATGAGAAGCTGATGTTTCAGGTATTATCCCTTCGTCAGAGCAAAAGAGGCTCTGATGAGTTTACAACTGAAATGTCAGCTTCCCCTTGCTTCCCATGGTGGTTAGCATCCCTCAATCAACGTTATATTGATTCCATACATCAAACGTAGAAAGTGTTCCTGTTCCATTGCATTTCAGTTCATTTCATTGCAAAATACAATGGAAATGATGTATGTTTGATTAAAATAATAAAAGTGCAGTAAACATCGTTTATTTACAATTTTTGGTTCAATAAAGACGGTGTGTTGGAAAAGGGGGTGGGGGACAGTTGGAAGTGGTTCACTCACTTTATCTGAACTTTTTTACTCCACCTGGATCTGCCTATAATAATTTTGAAGGAGGTACAGATAAGTTATCAGGTCATTGGAAAAAGGCAACACATTGGATGAAGAACAAAAAAGTTTTGATTTTCCTGCGAAAAAAATTAAAGGAGAGGTTTGTGGATGAGGTGAGAAAAAGAGGTGAAGAGGACGGTGTTTTCTGCAAACGTAGCAAGGGGAATGGTTATGCTGGCTTCGATTTATTGGAAGGAAATTGTCTTGGGCCAATTGTGGAAAGTTCAGGAGGTACAGACAAGTTTCTTCTTCACACCTATCCGTGATGTTCTGCCCAAATCGGTGAGCCTTTCTCGGTGGAAAGTAAAAGTAGTGTTTGTGTCCTACACCATAAAAGAGGAATATAGTGTTGGAGTACCTGTGGCATTGGCATGAGGATGCTGTACATTTGTCATAAGTTGCTTGAAATCCTTCAGTGTAGCATTGTGTGCGCAGCAAAAAAAGCAAGAGAGTTCCTGTTCACATTGGAGGATTGTGTTTTGAGGAAGGTGAAAAAACTCTCAGCAGAATGGCAGGGCCGGATTTAGGCATGGGCAAGCTGGGCAGTTGCCCAGGGGCCTCCACAACCAGGGGGCCTCCACATATTTCATGAAAAAAAAATTGTAAGGAAGAATGTATTTGTGAGTGCCTGAATGGTAGTTGGTAGTTAGTGGAACAGATGTAAGATATTCATCTTATCTCATTCTCTATTTTATATAGAAGTTCAGATTCTTTGTTCTTGAAAAATATACTTTATGGCTGACTGTAAATATGTCTTGTCACCTTTTTAGTATTCTAAGGTAAGGTGGGCCTCCACTACTGAAGGCTGCCCATGGGCCACCACGTGTCTAAATCCAGCCCTGCAGAATGGGCAGCAAGCAAATTCAAGAACAGGCTGACGATGTGAAGGGCACAAGCACATTTCGAGTGCAGGATGGTTTTTCCACCAGAAAAACAATCAATACTATCCTAGTTACACCAAGAGATATAATTGAAGCTCAGTTGCACATTCACTGGTTAGAACCTAAGGGGTGTTGACCTTTTTGCGAGGGATTTAAATAGGATGTTGAAAGAGCTGGCCAAAACCTCAGCCAAAGCATCGGCTTGCATTTGGGCAGAGTAACGATGATTGCCAATGACTTATTTTGTTGGATTAGTTATCTCGCCCCCCGGAGGGAGGGAGCGGGACATTGTAATCGTCCGGTTTGTTTGTCTGTCTGTTTATTTGTTTGTTGGATTCGCTATATATGAGATATCCCTTATTTTCGGGTTTTCCGGCTGTCTGTCTGCGTGTGTGTATGTGTGTCTGCAACGCGAGGCTCCACAGCACGAACCAGCGAACCGATTTCGATGAAACTTTGCCAACAGTTGCGATATGTGTTGGGAATGTGCACGTTTGAATTTCGTTGCCAAGCAACCACCCGTTGCTGTACAGCGGACGAAAAACCGCGTACAGTATGTTCAATACTTGTCCTTCAGTTTTGAATGTAGACAAACGAGACTTCGGAATTAAACACTTCGAGATATTTAGAAAATTTTACTCGAGCCGATTTTTGATTGAGGTTTTATTTTTAAAATGGTCGTCCTTCAAAAATCGGGTGTCTATTTGCCGTCATTTAAGGTGTGTATACAGTGTTTGAAAGGAACTACACCGTCGTTCCACCTTCGATCTCCTCGATCCAAACGTTATTGACCAAAGTGAAAAGGATCCAAAATAAATGGAATCACCGGCATTTCTGTCTTTGTGGATTTCTAATAATATAATGTTTTTTTTATTTACCGAAAACGATTCCACGACCCACACACCACCTTCAATTATTTATTTATTTATTTAACGAAAACGATTCCATGACCCACACACCACCTTCAATTATTTATTTATTTACCGAAAACAATTCCACGACTCACACACCACCTCCAAATATTTATTTATTTATGGAAAACAATTCCACGACCCACACATCACCTTCAATTATTTATTTTCTGAAAACGATTCCACGACCCACACACCACCTCAAATTATTCATTTATTGACTGAAAACAATTCCACGACCCACACACCACATCCAATTATTTATTTATTTACCGAATACGATTCCACGACCCACACTCCACCTCCAATTATTCATTTATTTTCCGGAAACGATTCCACGATCCACACACCACCTTCAATTATTTATTTATTTACCGAAAACGATTCCCCACCCACACTACCTCCAATTATTTATTTATTTACCGAAAACGATTCCCCACCCACACTACCTCCAATTATTTATTTATTTACCGAAAACGATTCCACGATCCACACACCACCTCCAATTATTTATTTATTTACCGGAAACGATTCCACGACCCACACACCACCTTCAATTATTTATTTTCTGAAAACGATTCCACGACCCACACACCACCTCAAATTATTCATTTATTGACTGAAAACAATTCCACGACCCACACACCACCTCCAATTATTTATTTATTTACCGAATACGATTCCACGACCCACACTCCACCTCCAATTATTCATTTATTTTCCGGAAACGATTCCACGATCCACACACGACCTTCAATTATTTATTTATTTACCGAAAACGATTCCCCACCCACACTACCTCCAATTATTTATTTATTTACCGAAAACGATTCCCCACCCACACTACCTCCAATTATTTATTTATTTACCGAAAACGATTCCCCACCCACACTACCTCCAATTATTTATTTATTTACCGAAAACGATTCCACGATCCACACACCACCTCCAATTATTTATTTATTTACCGAAAACGATTCCCCACCCACACTACCTCCAATTATTTATTTATTTTCCGAAAACGATTCCACGATCCACACACCACCTCCAATTATTTATTTATTTACCGAAAACGATTCCCCACCCACACTACCTCCAATTATTTATTTATTTTCCGAAAACGATTCCACGATCCACACACCACCTCCAATTATTTATTTATTTACCGGAAACGATTCCCCACCCACACTACCTCCAATTATTTATTTATTTACCGAAAACGATTCCACGACACACACCACCTCCAATTATTTATTATTTAAAGTGGGAGTGGCGTAGGAAAGTGGGCGTGGCTTATGAAAAATATTGTGTGGCTCAGGAGGTGTGGTCAAACAAGAGAATTGAGAGAAGTTTATCGGGTTTTCCGTGTGTGTGTGTGTGTGTGTGTGTGTGTGTGTGTGTGTGTGTGTGTGTGTGTGTGTGTGTGTGTGTGTGTGTGTGTCTGCAACGCGAGGCTCCACAGCACTAACCAACAAACCGATTATTTTTCAAATGGTAGTCCTTCAAAAATAGGGTGTCTATTTACCGTCATTTTTTTATGAGGAGTGCCAGTTGGCAAAATACGCAATAGGAAAAATCTTGCCAGGCAGAGGAACAATTGTATGTGAACCAATACATCTTGGCAATGAATCTTCGTCGGTGGATCGGTCAGAATCAAAAGCATCATATCCAGTGCTTCGATCCTAGCGAATCCCTCGTCGCCTACCGGCTTGTCTGTCTGTCTGTTAGCAACTTTACGGCAAAATGGCTTTAGCAAACACTGAAATTTAATCCACAGGTGGGCAATGAACCTTGACTTTTGGGTCCAATTGGATCCCATTAACTTTTGGGTCCAATTGGATCATAGGTCAAGGTCAAGGTCACAAAAAGATCAAAATCGTTTTTCGCTCATAACCATCAAAAATGATCTGATTTACTTAAAACTCAGCTTATAGTGAACCTTATTCTATTTGTCACTTATAATCCTACCCATTCCTACAGTGAAAAATGCATATTTGTGAAGATCGGTAGGGTCCGAAGTTTTGGGGGTCATGGTCATCGGTCAAAATTACAAATTTTTCATTAAAACGAAAACATGGTTACGAAAATACAACTTTATGGGAAAACGGCTGGCTCAAACACTGTCAAATTGTATCGACAGGTGGGTAATGAACCTCGGACGACCCCATTAACTTTTGGGTCCAATTAGGTCAAAGGTCAAGGTCAGGTCACGAAAAGGTCAAAATAGTTTTTCATTCATAACTTCGTCAAAAATGGTTTAATTGACTTCAAACAAAGACTAAAATATTCCTTATTCTATTCCTTATAATCAACATTCAGGTTAAGGATGTATCAAATTTAAATTTGATCCCCAAAATAACTTTATGCTTTAAATGGGCAGGATTTCTTGTGCCTGGCACCTTTTATTGATCTTGAAATCATTCATATTTATATTGGAAATATTTTTGTATTACAAAGACAAACTTTGTACGAACTTCAGAGTGTACAGCCCTTCGGGACACAATAGACATTTTTTCTTTACAGTACGGGACTTTCAAAATGACGTATGATGTTCATGAGGCTTTTTGCGCATGTGTGAACGTTTTCAGCATATCGCTTCCAGCAACTGAGACACTTGTAACCGACCGGCGTGAGCATCAAATCTAAGTCAAATCATCTTTTAAACATAATTTTCAGCATTTAAATGAAGGAACGACAATTTCAAGATTCATTCATCCATCCATTGGGACCACACTCTGTGCAGAGCGTTGGTGCTGCCTAAGCAGTCTCCTTGGCTTTTGGGCACAATCGTGGACGGGTCACCACTCCATCATAGGATACCAGTAAGCTGGCACTCATTTTGCCGACCTCAGAAGGATGACAGGCAGACTCAACCCCGCCTGTTATTAATTCAACAGCTGAGGGGAATTTTAACTCAGGATCCTTGGATCCCAAGCCCACCACCCTAAACATTAAGCCAACACCAGGCATACACATGGATGGACAACCCGAAAACATAATGCCTCTGGCGACTTTGACGGTGGAAGCATAAAAATAGTAATAAATAAATTATACAGTTATTCTTAATAATAATAAATTTCACAGCAAATTATTTGATGAACGAGATGCTTTTCTAATCCACATTGTACGAATGCCTTTCTTGGACAGAAACATTCCTAAAAAGCTTTCTATGGTACAGGTGAAATAATTATTCCATGAACAGGTAGAACTAGAAGGGCACTCAGTCGAGAGGATACCTCTACAAAGCTGATTAGTTTATGTTTTGTATCCCACTGATAGGCCGCATCTGGATTTGGACCTGAACTAAAATTTAATTGGCTTGCTCTCTTCACCTAACCAACTCACCCACCAAGTTTTGTCCGAATCGTCCATAACTTTTTTTTAATATCTTGCTGCATGTCGTTTTAGCCCTATCACTACTCAATGGTGATGAATCACTTAAATTCTCAGATCTTGACAAAAATCAAATCAATTCTTCCTTGTTATATACCCGACCTGCCCACCAAATTTCGTTCTAATCCGTCCACAATTTTTTGAGATACTTTGTTCACAAACAAACAAATGAAAAATCACTCATTGAGTGACAACTTGGCAAAACAGCACAAATCTGAATGGCAGTCGGTAGTGCGCATACCTCTGCCAGCTGGAACAATTCACGTTTTGTATTCCACTGATGGACTGGATCCGAATCAAAATCAAATCCACTTGTTCTTGTCACCTATTCAACTCATGCACCTTGTTTTGTCATAACTCGTCTACAACTTTTTGAGATCTAGTGATATATTTAGTTTTTGGCCCTATCTATCAATTTTAGAAATTGGGCCTGTGTTGACCTTTTGATCTTAAAATTTATTGGTAGTTGAATTCAGTGACCTGACATGAAAAAGCTCTTCAAATTTCAAGTCAATGGGATGAAAATTGAGGATTTTAGAAATTTGATCTATGTTGACCTCAAAATTAATAGGTGGTTGAGTTCAGTGATGTCATATGCAAATGGTCTTCAAATTTAAAGTCAATCAGATGAAATTTGAGGGTTTTAGAAAATTTGGCTCATATTGGCCTTTTGGCCTATGTTGTTCTTTTTTGGTTGATCGAATTTTATGAAACTTCATTGCGGAACCGTCGCAGGGTGGGTGACATTAATCTCTGAAAATTTCAGAACGATTGGTTGAGCGGTTTGGGCTGGAGGTGAGCGGACAGACAAACACACAAACACACAAACAAACGGAGGTGATCAACATACAGTACTTGTCAAAAATATATATATATATATATATATATATATATATATATATATATATATATATATATATATATATATATATATATATATATATATATATATATTTAAATTTGCCAAGTAACAAAGACGGGTAAAAACAACACCGTCACCTTCGGTGATGGAGGTAATCATTCAGACTGTGAGGACAACCACACACTCAGCATTGAACTTGTCAACAGATTAAAACAAGTAGTGAGACGTTTTACTAACACAAGGAGCTGAAGTTAGAAGATTAAAATAAATTTTCTTGAAGATCATAAAACAACACCAAATAGAATTGGTGAAATACAATACCAATAATAAAAATATTATTAATGAGATATTTATATAAATACATGATTAGATATACTGGCTAAATGCGTTTGTAAAACCGTTTTAAGTGGTTGCTCAGTGATGCATTGCACCATGTAGAAAACCGTTATATATAGCCGTTTGAGTGTTTGAATATTTGAATAACAGTTTGATTGGAGGTAAGTGGGGTGGTTATGCTGGTTGGTGGACATGTATTTAAGGTAAGGTGTGCATGATTTAATGTATTATCATATAATAGTATGTCGGATGAGAGTTGTAACTATGTGATAATACATTAAATCATCTCGTGAGTGGAGTCTGGTTAGTGATGTATTTATGGGTTGACTGATTGCCAGAATGCAACTGATGTTGACTAATCTACTGATGTGGATCAGTGACCAAGGTTGTGGACCTGCCGTTTGGAGAGGTTCTGGGCTGAAAGGATCGAAACCTCGATGAAGAACGGTGCCCAGCTGATGATCCGTGTGGTCAGAAAACCATTTAACTGCTTACAGGTTAAGGTTCTGACTTTATGGAAGGGAATTGTGTTTTGAAGCTTACAATTTAACTTAATTTGAATACAGGAAGTTGTGAAATTAATAGTGGGGCAACTTAGCATAACAATTGTGCATTTTGTGAGGAAAGCACCAAATTTGGCACACGAGTAGCCAAACATATTGTTGCGGATTCGCGCCCGCCGGCGTGCGAACGGCCACGTAACTCGAATCGCGGCACGTCGCCCACCGGACGGACAATCCAGTCGTGACCCTCTCGGACTAACGCCGGGAACTAGTCACGGGTGGACCTTTCGGCCTCACCACGATCGTGCCAATCGGCCCCCCGCGTGGGATAGGGTTGCTCGCCAAATTCGACCTACCTAAGTACCCACACGGAGGGTAGACCGGGCGATCGCACCTCGCCGCAGGTCGACTTCGGACACGGGCCACTTTAAGCGACCCGTTCCGTACTATCGGGATAACCGAGCGGTGTTATTCGTCGGCCTCGACGGTTCGATTAATTATCGGGCGTTTTAGCCCACGACCAACCCTTTACGTGAAGTAAGATGGAGATTCAATAGAGGAAAAGACGAAGCGAAACGGGAAAACAGTTCAACATAAAGCACATTTATTTCACGATGAACGGAAAGCACACATATACAATTACACCAAAAGCAAATGTAAAAGAAGAAGAAACACAATATTACACAAAAAGCAAATGCAACAATGCAGATCTAACCGACTACCGAGCACGCGGCAACACTTATACAGTTTTACTTCACAGACGGCGCCGACAACACATATACCCAAAGCAAAAGAAAAGGACCACCCTCAAGGATGAGGGGGGTAGGCGGGCCTGAGGCCGAGACCGCGTCGGGCCTACCCGTCTGATGATGAGCCGCAAGATGGCGGTGGCGCCCCGACTCTGCGGGCCTCGCGGACAGTGTCTGGTAGGGGGTGGGAACGGGGCCCTCTTCTCGCACTATCTCGGTGCGGGGGCAAACAGGAGGGGGTTGTTGATGCTTGGGGGGGGTGGATATCTCCCTGTCTCGGGTCCCGCGACGAGCGTCTCCACCACGACCTCGGTCGCGCCGCCGGCCTCTCCCTCCGCAGCTCCCCGACTCCGACACGAGCACCCCCTCGACCGTCTTCGCCGCCGCCACCTCTCCACAGCTCCGTCCAACCGCCCTCTCCGTCTCCTCTCTTGACTCGTCCCAACTCTTCACTGGCTCCGAACTCTTCACTCTCTCCCCTCCGTACTGCTCTGTTTGGCGAGCGCGGCCCCTTATATGCCCCGTGGCCTCGCTCCTTCACCTTCGACCCTTTACCTCCGACCCTTCACCTCTAACTGGCTCCCCATTGGACCGAGGAAAAGTGGGCGTGAATGCTTTTTGATCCATGAATTTGCATATAGCGATATTACTCCAACGCACCTGGAGGCGGGGCCAAATCGCCCCACGCTCGCCGATAGGACGGAACAGAAGTGGGCGTGAGTCGTTTTTGATCCGTTTTCTTCGGAAAGGCTGTGATGTTTCTGCCCACGCTGCTCGGTGCGCGCCCTGCACGAGTCCAGTATCGGTGCCCACAAGTGGCGCGGAAATGGCGGTGATGCGATGGTTGCGAGGGCGAGTTGTGACGGTAAAGGTCGTAGCTGTTGTTGTGAAGCGGCGTTGCGGTTGGTGGTTGTTGTGTGATGGCTGTTGAGACGTGGTTGGTGGTGGTAGTAATGGCGGCTGGTCCAAAATAAAGATAGTAAAGAAAAACGGCTATCCTGAAGGGTCGCAGCCCGCATGAATGACATTTATTCCCTCTAAACAACGGGTTTGGGCCTAACTACACATATACTTACAGAGATATCTCACCTAAGGGACCTGAATGGTGGTTTGCGAATTTCGTCAACCACAACACTACCCCCTCCCCTTTTACAGACTCGTCCCGAGTCGTCAAATTTTCGTGTGCCATCATGTGTAGTTTTCCCCAAGTACATTTTACCTACGGATCCCTGAGTGCGACATTCATGGTATTCGTGTCCCCAAAATAAATAACCTGAGGGCTGAGTAACTACCTAAACAAACTCACTCACACGGACGACTTAAATAAAATTGCCGGCGCTAGGACAGACATGCCGGGGGCGCACTCATATTTACAGTACATCTTAACCTTAACTTACAAATTTTACACTAAACCATGGCCCAGGATCAATGAACTCTGCAAAAAGAAAGCAGTTAGCAGGGAGCCAGGCTGCTCGCATGCAGTCTCTGACTCAAACAATGCAGGTGACAGGGAACGTGGCCGGCTGCTCACACGCAGTCTAAGGCCTTCCCTTTTCAACTGAACGCAGTGAACCACAACGGTGCATGGGCTGCACAAACGTAGTCTCCGTGCCAGCTCAAGTGGCACACGCAATGAACACAGAGAATGGATGGATGAATGGTTGGACGCAAACACGGTGCACGGGCCGCCACTGCAGGCCCGTGTTGTAGCTGCCAACAGGGCAGTTCTTGCAGCTTGCAAACTGTTGCTTTTACGATGATCCCGGCGCGCATGGAAATGAACAGGGGGGGGGGGGGCAAAGCAAAATTGAACGGGGCTGGTGAACGTGGGCAGTGGGCATGGCAAAGGCAGCAGGCAAACACAGCCCGCAGAAGAAGGCCGTTGCAGGCAAACACAGCCGGCAGATGAACTGGCCGGCACAGGCCTTGAAGTACCACAGCTGCAGATGATCCGGCCGGCACAGGCCTTGCAGCAACACAACAGCTGCCGATGAAGTGGGCCGGCACAGGCCTTGAAGAAAAACAGCCAGCCGGCAGATGAAGCTGGCCAGCCTTTGCCGTTCAGTGGAGGTTGGTGGAGGGAGTGCGGTGGTGCTGGCCACTCGGAAGGCGGGCTCGGACCTACCCTACGGTCTCCCTCCCAACCTATCGCCTTTGCCTGTCATTGTCTATACCTTAATTTGTCCCTTATTTGTCTCCCTTAATTTGTCAAACCCAATTTAGCCCCAACTTATTTTTTTGTTGTTTTTATTTTTACTTCCCCACTATAAATCGTCCCCTAACCCCCTGTACTGTCCTTGTTCGGCTAACCTATCCTGTCACCTAGCCTACTCCCAACCCCTACGTTCCCTTCCCGGAGGGGAGTAAGGGAGAGCTAACGTCCTGTGTCGAGGCCCAACTCAAGCCTCAGAATGGCCTCCCCAGAGTTCGGCGATCTATAACCAAAGTGGGTCCAGCGGCCCACAACGAGAGCGAGGGGATGAATGGTGCGGAGGGGTACATCTCCTAATCTACCCTAACCATTTAACTGTTAAACTACCCCGGGGCTTTCAACAAGCGCCTCTCGCTTAAACTATTGGTTGTAACAACCCAGATTCCCGTCGCCTGTGTTGGTGTCCTCACAGTTTCGGGCCTCGCCCCCAAATTTTCTTCCTGTGCCCTCACACGGTCTCATGGCTGGGACACGTGGCTCCCTTTGGCAGGCACGACCCTCTGCCGATTCTCCGACGATGGCACCCCCGGGCACTACACTGCCTCCGAGCCTACCAGCTCCCTAAACACCGGGGAGTGCCCCCCATGGCACCTCCCCTGAAACGCACACGTGGCAGGCTGGCTTCCCAGGCCCCTTTCCGAGGGTCACCTGTGCCCACAACACTGCCCACGCGGCTAATGGCGCCCCGGGCCCCCGCACCAAGCAGGCGCACCCGTGCCCACTACGCTATCCCGGCCCCCCATGGGCCCTTGGCCTACTACGGCCGACTCGCCTGGTGCCCGGGGTACCCACTCAGCGATACTCACCTTTCGCAGCCACGCTCCCAGCCTGTCAACAGGGCTCCTGCACCCCTCCAAACGGGTTTCGAGCCTACTTCCCCACCAACAACAAAACGACTTCCATATTTGTTAATTTTACTAACCCACTAACTCAGTCTACACTGACCCCGGGGTCCCTTGGGCGGGAGTCACTCCTCCCCCCAATCACTCATCGCACCATGCATTCCCCATTCGCTCCACTCACACAGACCCGCTGGCCTCACTCACTCACCAAGCACATGCTTCCACTTCACTCACCAACTCCTCAACACACTCACCGCTGGACTCTGCCATCCTCCTAACTACCTCCCCTTACTAACTCGTGCTCCCACGTCGTCCCTTAAACTACAGCACGTTCCTTTTAACACTACGTCGCTAAACTACATCAACTCTACACATCCACAAGTCTGTCACTGTCTCCAAATAATCCCATTTATCAATTTCCCAACCTAAATCTCGCTACAATCCCTCGAACTAATCCATTCCACGGGCCCCATGAGGACTTACCCCTGCCCCATGGAGCCGGTCTAGCTAAGCTAACCCTTCCCCCTAACTAGTTTCCATCCTGTGCCCTGGTCAAGGGGGTCTTCCACCCTTTGCCCGGGAATCCTGTGCACCCGAAAGTGAGGCTTTTTTTTTTTTTTTTTTTTTTTTTACATGCGCATCACCAGCGCGGCAACTCACAGCTCGCGCACTTTGCACCTGCCCGTGACGTCATGCAGCTGCACGTGTACCTCGTCCCTCCTTGGACAGTACCATCCGGCAGGGATACCCTTCCTGCCGGATTCCAACCCCACGTGCAGCCATGACGTCACCGTGCGCATAAAAAAAAACCACAAGCCCCACGTCTCGGGCGGTTCCCCACGCGAACACATGTGCTTTGCCCGTTGGAGCTTAACACACACGATCGCGTGGAGAACCCGTCCGGTCCAAATCCATAATCCTGCCTAAACTTTGTCCGTCCGCGGGATCGGCAAATCCACCGCGTGCGTTTCCGGACCGGGACTTCACTCTCGTAAGCGAGCACGTGGGGGCCTCGTGCGTTGCACAGCACGGACCTCGTGCTCACTGCTGGCTGAACCTGGCACGGTCCCCGAAACGACTACAGCCGCTACTCGGCTTTCTTTCCTCACATGTTGCCGTCTCCGTCGCCATTCAACACACGCACTCCCGCGTGTTACGACGCTCACACTCCACACCATGAAACTCACACCGGGAGACGCGGCTGCATGTTCACACATGCCCACCGACATCTCCCTTACATACCGCTCTCTCACACACACGGTCTCCCTTGCACTCGGCCGTTCACTCACGCATGCCATCTCCCTCGCACACGTGGCTCCACTCACTCGCGGCCTTCCACTCACTCGTGCCATTTCCCTCACACAAACCACACCACTCACACACGCGGGGGCACTCACCCGCGGTGCCTCATCCACACACCGTGCCTCACTCACACACGCGGGGGAACTCACCCGCGGTGCCTCACTCATACACCGTGCCTCACTCACACACGCGGGGGCACTCAACCGCGGTGTTTCATCCATACTGGACGTTTCACTCACACACACAGCCTCTTCCACTTGCGGTGCCCCTTTTACACACGGCGTGCTGGGAAGCACTCCCTTTGGCACACTTGCCACTACACCACTCACACACGGGGTCGCTTCCACACATGGGGACGCATTCACACCTGGGGTCTCGTCCACACACGGGGTCTTACTCACACCTTGCACCACACACACAGGGACAACCACACTGGGGATTCGTGTCCCCACAAGGGTCTCCGGGGCCTCTATACACCCCAAGCTCTCCGTGCACCCGTTCGCAGCACTCCTCCCCTCGAACTCGCAAAGCACGACCGAACCCACCTGGTCGTGACTCGCCTCAAGGGGGCATACTCCCTCCCCTCGTTCCTGGAGGAGGCCATCCAGCTGCTCGCACCGGGTCTCTACCCAGTCCGCGAGCTCACCCCCATTATCCTCCACTACCTCCGTGTGTGTGTGTGCGTCTCTATGCCCGTCTTCATCGTGCAGTCTTCCCTCTATCGTTCCCATCTCCCGTGTCTCTGCCAACTCAGTCACCTCTTCACCCTTTTCCTCCCTTGTCTCAACTATTATTTCCGTCTCTTCCCTTGTTATCTCCCTCGTGCACGTCTCCGTCACCCCAATTAGTTTGTCCCTCTCGGTTACCGTCACTTTTTCTGTCACGACCCTCGCCCAACACTCCCCCCGAATTATTTTGTCACCCGCCTCCACCGCGGGCCCGACAGCCGTTGCACCCCCTCCCAGCTCGTTCGCTCCCACACGTGGAGTCGCCATTTTAAGCTCCCTGCTGACGGCCTTCATGCCCGCCTGCAGGCATCGGCCCATGTTCTGCGTCTCACCCCGCAGCTTTTTCGTTTCTTCCTTCATTTGCTTGTTCATTCCGTTCATTTGCTGTGTATTCGCATCCATCTTTTCGTTCATGCCTTTCATTTCGTTTTTCATTTGTTGCGCATCCTCATTCATCTTTGCCAGTATGGTGAATAGCTGGGCCATGTCGGGTGCGCTTGGGTGAGCCGATTCGGCAAGAATCGGGAGGTTTTGGTGGAGAGGGGGAGGGGAGGTGTCATACACCGCGGCCGCTGCCGCACCTATTTCGGGCTCTGGGTTCAGTTGGGCGAGTTCGTTTTCCTGTACAACCAACATTTCCTGCACGGGGATTTCATCCTGGACCATGGATTCTACACATTCTACATCCATTTCTAATACCCCCGGCTCCCGCTCGCCTTGAGACGCCATCTTGCTTCTCGTAAAGGGTTAATTTAGCTCGCTCGTAATTTGGAGGGAATCGGGGGTCGCTCCTCTCACCCCTGGACTGATTCCCGTGAATTTAGCTGGAGGCAGGAGAGCCCGTTTTCCCGTTCTCCGTTACCAGTGCCGCGAGGAGGGCGATGAGTTTATATCGCACGACCTGACACCAGTGTTGCGGATTCGCGCCCGCCGGCGTGCGAACGGCCACGTAACTCGAATCGCGGCACGTCGCCCACCGGACGGACAATCCAGTCGTGACCCTCTCGGACTAACGCCGGGGAACTAGTCACGGGTGGACCTTCGGCCTCACCACGGATCGTGCC
Source organism: Eptatretus burgeri (assembly GCF_056783735.1). Taxonomy (NCBI): domain Eukaryota; kingdom Metazoa; phylum Chordata; class Myxini; order Myxiniformes; family Myxinidae; genus Eptatretus; species Eptatretus burgeri. The sequence goes on from NC_140965.1 coordinate 75,777,060, forward strand.
AATCGGCCCCCCGCGTGGGATAGGGTTGCTCGCCAAATTCGACCTCCTAAGTACCCACACGGAGGGTGGGCCGAGCGTCGCACCTCGCCGCAGGTCGACTTCGGACACGGGCCACTTTAAGCGACCCGTTCCGTACTATCGGGATAACCGAGCGGTGTTATCGTCGGCCTCGACGGTTCGATTAATTATCGGGCGTTTAGCCCACGACCAACCCTTTACGTGAAGTAAGATGGAGATTCAATAGAGGAAAAGACGAAGCGAAACGGGAAAACAGTTCAACATAAAGCACATTTATTTCACGATGAACGGAAAGCACACATATACAATTACACCAAAAGCACATGTAAAAGAAGAAGAAACACAATATTACACAAAAAGCAAATGCAACAATGCAGATCTAACCGACTACCGAGCACGCGGCAACACTTATACAGTTTTACTTCACAGACGGCGCCGACAACACATATACCCAAAGCAAAAGAAAAGGACCACCCTCAAGGATGAGGGGGGTAGGCGGGCCTGAGGCCGAGACCACGTCGGGCCTACCCGTCTGATGATGAGCCGCAAGATGGCGGTGGAGCCCCGACTCTGCGGGCCTCGCGGACAGTGTCTGGTAGGGGGTGGGAACGGGGCCCCCTTCTCGCACTATCTCAGCGCGGGGGCAAACAGGAGGGGGTTGTTGATGCTCGGGGGGGGGGTGGATATCTCCCTGTCTCAGGTCCCGCGAAGAGCGTCTCCACCACGACCTTGGTCGCGCCGCCGGCCTCTCCCTCCGCAGCTCCCCGACTCCGACACGAGCACCCCCTCGACCGTCCGCCGCCGCCACCTCTCCACAGCTCCGTCCAACCGCCCTCTCCGTCTCCTCTCTTGACTCGTCCCAACTCTTCACTGGCTCCGAACTCTTCACTCTCTCCCCTCCGTACTGCTCTGTTTGGCGAGCGCGGCCCCTTATATGCCCCGTGGCCTCGCTCCTTCACCTTCGACCCTTTACCTCCGACCCTTCACCTCTAACTGGCTCCCCATTGGACCGAGGAAAAGTGGGCGTGAATGCTTTTTGATCCATGAATTTGCATATAGCGATGTTACTCCAACGCACCTGGAGGCGGGGCCAAATCGCCCCACGCTCGCCGACAGGACGGAACAGAAGTGGGCATGAGTCATTTTTGATCCGTTTTCTTCGGAAAGGCTGTGATGTTTCTGCCCACGCTGCTCGGTGCGCGCCCTGCACGAGTCCAGTATCGGTGCCCACAAGTGGCGCGGAAATGGCGGTGATGCGATGGTTGCGAGGGCGAGTTGTGACGGTAAAGGTCGTGGCTGTTGTTGTGAAGTGGCGTTGCGGTTGGTGGTTGTTGTGTGATGGCTGTTGAGACGTGGTTGGTGGTGGTAGTAATGGCGGCTGGTCCAAAATAAAGATAGTAAAGAAAAACGGCTATCCTGAAGGGTCGCAGCCCGCATGAATGACATTTATTCCCTCTAAACAACGGGTTTGGGCCTAACTACACATATACTTACAGAGATATCTCACCTAAGGGACCTGAATGGTGGTTTGCGAATTTCGTCAACCACAACAATATTATGAACAGATTTGGATATTGGGTCATCTCAAATTCAGCCGCTGATGGCTGTGGCAGCCATTTTCCACTGCCATCAAAAATTTGAGATGGCCCAATATCCAAATCTGTTCATAATATGATAGGCTATTAGTGTGCCAAATTTGGTGCTTTCCTCACAAAATGCACAATTGTTATGCTATATTTAGCTAAGTTGCCCCACTATAACATCATTTACAGCAATCCTTAAAATTATATTCTATTTTTTATGGAACAACTGATACTGTGCAGTACAATTACGTGTGTACGTGTGTGTGTGCATTTTATTTTTAAAACATTGTTCTTTGTTTGTGAGCCTACCTTCTTTCCATCATCTCGGCGGTGAAGCGACTGTGGAGAAACGTTGGGGAGCGCTCAGACCTGGAAGCCACGTGACCTTCGCGCGCTTTACAACCAACTAATCAGATTGCTCAGTTACATTCAGGGGTAAGCCTGTTCAAAATACTCGGGTTGTGTTGATTTCACAAGTTTCTTGTAGCGTGTCCGTCAAGTGGTGTCAGCACTCCAGCAAGCACTCTATTCGAAACTGTTGATAAGGAACGGCTGGCTTGGTAAGCGCTTGTTAGCTGCTTGGTAACTGAACACACCCTGAGTCGATTAACATCCAGACATGTAATAATTGACTGCAATGGTTGATTATTTAATGAAACGGCAAAGAATTCGATCTTTACGGGACGGGTTAACCTCCCCCCCCCCCACCCCAATTGACGTGTTTTAGTATGTCCTGTCCTCCCACTAGCGGCAGCGCTATCTATATGCCATATTTACCTTGACTCGAGAGATTTGGGGTTCTTTCCACCCTGAACCCCCACGGCTATGAATTTGATTTCTTGCCTTCCCGGGCACACCTCTGGTTACCGCCTTTTTGGGTGTGGTCGCGTGGTGCGCCCCACAGCTCGTGGCAATCCCCGAACACGCAACAATATTTTACTGGAAACCTATCAAAGTGATTGCGAGAGAAAATGTCCATGATGTTTTCAGCTTTACACAACATACTTACCTTCGCCACGAAGGTGGATGGAGGTTGTTTTCACTCATGTTTCATACAAAGCAAGTTCGAGTTGACGAAAAACTGGTTTGAGGGAGTCCAAAGCGGGTTTTTTATTATTATTATTATATTTTTTTTTTTACCAAACGTGGTAAAAACGTTATGTGAGACGTTGTCAGTGACACAAAATACACCAGAATCCCGAGATAGTCATTTATTGATGAGGTGGTCTTGCAGCTGTTTAGAACTCATCTCAAATGTTCACTTTCTGTTACAGTCGGAGTGAAGACTCATCTCGACGATCGTGGAGCACCAAACGAGCAGAGATCAATCAAACTGACACGGCAACGACCTGACGGACGAGTCTCTTCACGTGACTGTGCTCGGCATTGTATTCACCACAGGCTTCCTTGGCCTTTCTGACTAGATCTCTCGGAGGATCAAACTGGTTTTCCAGGAGATGGTTTTGCATGTGAGGAGATCACGTGACCTCATTTGACGACCGTCCCCGGTAATTGACCTTCTTCTTGCGACCTCGTGAAAATATATTTTCCTCTTCGGCATTACTGTGAGGTAGGACAAGTGTGTGCTGAACGACTGTCAACAGAAGGCCAAATCATGACTCCCTGTCTTCCCTTCTCATCAACGAAACAAGCCTGGTGTTGGCTTAACGGCTAGGATGGCGAGCTTAAGATCATAGGGTCTTGAGTTTGAGCCCCTGTTGAGCAATTGAAATAATATCAGGTGGGTTATGTTATGGATTTCAGAATCTGATCTGACTAATGCACACAACATCCAGGTCCTCAGACAGTTATTTCCATAGATGCATGTCCAGAATAGACTCATCCCTTTGTCTGGTGGGATTCTAACTATTCGATGCATTGGAGAAGGTTATAGAACAGATTCCCTTTTTTATGGGATGGCCTTTTCCTCTTTACGACACATTCATGCACGTGAGATAGCCATGAGCCCAACGGAGGCTCGCCTATCCCCTTTCCATCAGGACACATTGGTTTGGAGGTGGATGACTTATTTATATTTGAACTTGCAAGACATTTGATTAAGCACACTGCGGGCTTTTCCTGAGCAGTTATTGTGACGGTCAAATACATCTGTGGATCATTTACCTCACCCACCTCTCTTTCTTTGACGTTCGACATCAACCTCTCTTTCACCGATGTTGACGTCCACCTTTTTCCATCGACGTTTGATGCTCCATTTGGTCGCTCTATGGATGCTGGCTGGCTCTTGTTCATGTCAGGTTGAACGAGGAAGGGATGATCGCGAGATTGATGGTTGGAGGTCACGTGCAGCGATGTGCCAATAGGCACGGTGGATTTGGCTGAAGTCTGCTTGAGGCTCCGCCCACAATGATCACTTGATCAGGTGGAACTGATCAAAAAGAACGGGAGGACCGCTTTCCTTACAGCTCCTGAGAGTTGGTGACAGTGACAGTTCCTGACAGCTGGTGATGGTTCCTTTCAGCACCTGACTGCTGGTGACAGTGGTAACAGATGGTGACGGTTAAATCGTTCCTGCTCGTTCTGCTCGGTACCTGCTCTTGACGTACCTGATTCTTGGCATCCCTGGTTTCTGGGGGTGACAACGTGATGTCGATTGGTGTTTCAGCCTGTTTGTGGGTGGGTGCATGGCGAGGAAGGGCACTGGCACGGACTAAGGCACGCTCACACATTTTGGGTTATTTTATTTGACGCACGACGACTTCTGCCTTGGTAAGCCGAGACCGGATTTCTCTTCCCCCCCCCCCCCCCCCGATTGATCTACTGGGTACCCTTGTCTTGTGTTTAATTGTTAAGTAAAGCATCGAGATAAGTATCTGCTCTTTGTCTATTTCTATGAATGCCTACTGAATTCTTCATTTGTTTGAGATTATTTTGATTGATTTGAATTCATCTGTTAGTTGACTTGACACCACAAGGAAATAAAAAGTTATTTTGTTTATTTATTTTTCTTCATAATAAATTCCTTGTTGACGTTCCCGCTTGTCCGTGCTTGTCTTTTCCTTCCATTGATCCAGCATTGTCCAAACCTAGATAGACTGGGAGGTAATTACCAGATGACTTGACCAATAATAGTCGGCGTGCACCAGCGGTAAATGCTCGGCCGCCCTACTTAAAATCAAATCAAGGTAAGATTGGTGCATCGCCGAGGGCGCGTTCCCCGGTCAGGAAGCCATGTGACCTCTAGTTAAACGGCAAAATTAGACGGTGAACACTGGAACTCGTGGTTAACTGATTGGCATTCGTGGTTGTTAAGCAACCCACCGCACAAAGTTAATTGTGAGCGGTGGCCCCAGGTCCGGCTCTTCCGAGGAGAAACGAGGATTAACCCCCTCATAATACACTCGGTACCCTTGGCCGTAACAATATTTTCCTCTTTGGCATTACTGTGAGGAGTGATTTGGAAAGCACAGATCGATTGATTCATGGTGACGGCAATATAGTCAACGTGATCGGAAGGGACGTGATACTGTGTGCAGAATCCTGGAGGATGTCTACGTGGCTTTCAGTGAGGGAAAGCTCATGGCGTCATACAGACAATGGACGAGACACGAGAGACTGGAGTGACACCTTGCAGATCGACTTCAGATCTATCAGTCTATGTGCCAATCCTTGCGAGTGGAATGAAAGTAAAACATTACATTTTTAAAATTGATCGTACTTTCCATCCAATATGGGTTTTTACCACATTTAAACGGGTCTGCGGGTTTTCATAAACAAAACAGGTCAAACTCGGAAAATCTGGGTCACTTGTCATCTATGGTGTTTGTCTGTGGTCTGTGAGCAGGATAACTCAAAAAGTTATGGATGGATTCGGACGAAACTTGGTGCAGAGTTTGGGTGTGTGACAAGTACAGATTGTTTCGATTTTTGGTGAAGATCCGGATCTGATTCCAGTTACGAGAGTTATTTAATTTTTATGTGATTCTTTACCATTGAGAGATGGGGATAAAAACGATATTGCATGATATCTCAAAAAGTTGTGGATGAGTTGGTTCGATGACAAGAACAAGCCGATTCAATTTTGGTTCAGGTCCGGATTGAGATCCGAACTGCCAGTGGGATATAAAATGTAAACTGTTCGGTCTAGCAGAGAGCAGTAAGCACTCTACCAAGTGCTGTTCTAGTTAGCTCACCTGGAACGTAGTTCTGGGGAGCTTTTGGGATGATGCGTCGTCCATCCGTCCACAACCATTTTCAACTTCTTCTCCGAAACTACACACATGATTTTGATGAAACTTCACTACAGCCTTCATCACCCAGTATGTACCAGAATTTGTTCATTGCTGGGGCCGGATTTAGGAAAGGACCAACGGGGCATTTTTCAAGGCCCAAATTCCAGGGGGCCCACAAAAAACATACAATACATTTATTTATTTATAAAGCTAGTATGGGCGACCCTCGTATAACATGTGTTCTGATAACACATTTTCACGATAGTGTGGGTTTAATTCAACAACACCAACAGCCACCACCACGGCGCTACATCATTCTGAGCAAATAGTTCACTCACAGCGGACGCTTTTGCCGTGCTAAATCATTCTGAGCGAGTTGTTCATGCTCCGTAATCCTGTACGAGTCGTTCATTCTTCATAATTCTTAGTCATTCCTGTTCCATCATTTGAGCGATTCATTCCTGCTCCTCCATTCTGAGTGAGTCATTCTGAGCGAGTTGTTCATGCTCCGTCATCCTGAGCAAGTCATTCCTGCTCTGTCATTCTGAGCAGGTAGTTTGTGCTCTGTCATTCTAAGTGAGTCATTAGTGCTCCATCATCCTGTGCAAGTCATTCCTTCTCCGTCATTCTGAGCAAGTCGTTCGTGCTCCATCATCGTGAGTGGGTTGTTCTTGCTCCGTCATTCTGAGCGAGTCGTTCGTGCTCCGTCATCCTTAGTGAGTCATTCGTGCTCCATCTTCCTGTGCGAGTCATTCCTACTCCATCATTCTGAACAAGTTGCTCCTGCTCCATCATCCCGTGCGAGCTGTTCCTACTCCATCATCCCTTGTGAGTCATTCCTACTTCATCATCGTGAGTGAGTTGTTCCTGCTCCATCATTCTGAACAAGTCATTCCTGCTCCATCATCCCGTGCGAGCCGTTCCTACTCCATCATCATGTGCGAGCCGTTCCTTCTCCATCATCGTGAGCGAGTTGTCCCTACTCCATCATTCTGAACAAGTCGTTGCAGCTCCATCATCCCGTGCGAGCCATTCCTACTTCATCATCGTGAGCGAGTCGTTCCTACTCCATAATTCTGAACAAGTCATTCCTGCTCCATCATCCCTTGCGAGTCGTTCCTACTCCATCATCGTGAGCGAGTCATTTCTGCTCTGTCATTCTGAGCAAGTCGTTCATTCACAGCGGCTGAAACTTTGGCTGCAAGGCATGTAACAAGTGGCATTGGAGATAATGATCACATGAAGAAGAAGTCAAGAAGGTCTCATTCATTGGATGTGAAATAAAAAGTTTTACATTGGTTTGATCGAGGTGAGCGCAGCATTAATATTCAAAGAGAGATGGGACTGAGTGATTCTGCAGTGAGAGCCATTCGTGACAATCTTGATAACACATTCTGCTGTACATTCTGTGAATCGACCCTTTCCTGTGCCACATGACTTTCGTTACCTGTAATAAATTGCTTTTGTTTTAAATGAACCCAGCCCATTTCATCTTTTCTTCATTGAACCAGCATGGTCCGCACAATTAGCTTAGCCGGGAAGTTCTGCCCCACCAAATTTGCTCTTGTTGACCAACGCACACTCACCGTATCGCATCGGCGGTAATCCTCGTGTGCGCTTAGGTCATGAGAACCAAATTGACTCGGCTGTCCACAGGTAAGGTATCACGCGAAGTAGTGTAACCCTGCTTGGATTGGTAGTGCCATTTTGCGTTTGTGGTTGCTTAGCAACCTGCAGGTGCATTTTGTTATCTGTGCCTGGCAGCCTCAGGACCGGGCGTTTGAAAGGGACCTGAATGCTTACCATCGTGTTGAGCCTCGAACCCCTGATCCGCTACAATGCTACATATATATATATATATATATATATATATATATATATATATATATATATATATATATATATATATATATATATATATATATATATATCTTGGATTCGCTATATATGTTAGATATCCCTTATTGTCGGGTTTTCTGTGTGAGTGTGTGTGTGTGTGTGTGTGTGTGTGTGTGTGTCTGCAACGAGAGGCTCCACAGCACGAACCAGCGAACCAATTTAGATGAAACTTTGCCAACAAGTGCCATATGGTCTGGGAAGGTGCGCGTTTGAATTTCGTTGCTTAGAAACCACCCGTTGCTGTGCAGCGGCCAAAAAACCGCGTACAGTATTTTCAATACTTGTCCTTCAGTTTTGAATGTAGAGAATCGAGACTTTGGAATTAAACACTTCGAGATATTTAGAAAATTTATTTGAGCCGATTTTTAATTGAGGTTTTATTTTTCAAATGGTAATCCTTCAAAAATCGGGTGTCTATTTACCGTCATTTTTATGAGGGGCTTAGGGAAATGGGCGGAGCTTAGGGAAAGTGGACGTGGTTGATGAAAAAGTGGGAGTGGCGTAGGAAAGTGGGAGTGGCGTAGGAAAGTGGGAGTGGCGTAGGAAAGTGGGCGTAGCTTTTGGAAAGTGGGTGTGACATGAAAAATATTGTGTGGCTCAGGAGGTGTGGTCAAACAAGAGTATTGAGAGAAGTTTATCGGGTTTTCCGTCTGTGCATGCGTGCGTGCGTGTGTGTGTGTGTGTGTGTGTGTGTGTGTGTGTGTGTGTGTGTGTGTGTGTGTGTGTGTGTGTGTGTGCAACGCGAGGCTCCACAGCACAAACCAACAAACCAATTATTTTTCAAATGGTAGTCCTTCAAAAATAGGGTGTCTATTTACCGTCATTTTTTATGAGGAGTGCCAGTTGGCAAAATACGCAAGAGGAAAAATCTTGCCAGGCAGAGGAACAATTGTATGTGAACCAATACGTCTTGGCAATGAATCTTCGTCGGTGGATCGGTCAGAATGAAAAGCATCATATCCAGCGCTTCTTTCCTCGCGAATCCCTCGTTGCCTACTGGCTTGTGTATGTATCTATCTACAATTCCAGCAATCTCTGTCTGTCTGTCTGTCTGTCTGTCTGTGTGCGTGTCTGCGACCGCCGTTTCTCGACAACCGCTGGTCCGATCTCATTGAAACTTGCCAGGTATATTGCTGGGGACCTGAGTACGTGCCTTTTCAAGGTTTGATATTAATTGGACAAGTGATTCCCAAGATATGGCCATTTATTTACCAAACCAATGAGAGGACAAGGTGCTATGACATCACGATTGACGTCACTTCTTTTTTTGCACGTATGGCCACGCACTTGTATCTATAATTCCAGCAATGTGTGTGTGTGTGTGTGTGTGTGTGTGTGTGTGTGTGTGTGTGTGTGTGTGTGTGTGTGTGTGTGTGTGTGTGTGTCTGACTGTGACCGCTGTTTCTCGACAACCACTGGTCCGATCTAATTGAAACTTGCCAGGTATATTGCTGGGGCGCTGTGGATGTGCCTTTTCAAGGTTTGATATTAATCGGACAAGTGATTCCCAAGTTATGGCCATTTATTTACCAAACCAATGACAGGACACGGTGATATGACGTCACGATTGACGTCACAACGGCCCGTGTGGTTTTTGTTTCCGGCACGCGGTTTGAAAGTTTTTTTTTGTTTTTTTGTACGTACGGGCCCGCACTAGTCTATATAATTTTATGTAAGTTTTTTTTTAAATGTGTCGAATTTAAAGTTTATCTGTTCTATAAACCTGATCTTGTGGTTCGTTGCCTGTTTATTTACCGCACGAGGTTCGTGACGAACGTTTCACGACGCATTGCCCGTAATTGCTGTGAGATCCAAATAATCGATCCGATGAAAGAGGTCCGTCCCACAAACAACAACAACAAATCCAGGAAGTGCTGCTGACCGGCGGCGACGCTACTTCCTGTATTGATACCACGGCATGCTGCTCGGCCGGCGGCTTCGATAAGTTGAATTGTATTTATATTTTATTATAAATAATAATTCCTGTGATGTCTACCTCAGCTTCAAAACCTCATTCGAACGACAATTAGACGAGAGAGAAAGAAAGAGAAATCGAGTTTGGCCACCACGAGAGATGCGTTTCCCGCTCCCATCAGTTGTGTTGTTCATGTCCATCGGAACCGCAGTTGCAGCGCAATTCTCTGTGCTTGGTCCGGATGCTCGGGTGAGGGGGACTACCACAGAGTTGTCCGATTACCGCCCAGTGGTGTTGACATTTAATGTAATGAAGTGTTTTGAAAGGATATATTGTTGAAGTGTTCGACGAGGCTTGTTTGACCATTCTCAATTTACATAATCAGAGTAATGGGGGCGTCGAGGAATATTGTTCATTTCGATACTCCCAAGTCTTTGGTAAGATCAGTATTTATTGTTGCTGCACAGTAACTGTAACATTGTTGTAGTAAAACACATTAATTGAGAAGTTATTGAAATGAGACGTCACACTTTTGCGCTCGAGCTTTATTCACAGTTTTCTTCCGATAGACCGTGACGGGTGATGTGTAACAATATGGGATCACGTGTCAGGGTTTCGAGTCGAGATGCACCGCATATGGTTGTGACGTTTGTTTCCCCACATTTTGCTTTCTTTGTAAACGAATGACTGCTGCAGTTTAAGTCCTAATTGTAGTGTTATCAAATATGTGGATGATACGATAAGCATGACTACCTGAACGAAGCTCATAAGTTTGTGGACTGGTGTGACGTCATTATTTATGTCTTGATGTCCACAAGACAAAAGGAAATGATTTTTTTTTTTTGATTTTTGCTGCTTCGCAGGTTCCCCTTTGAATATTCACGACGATAGTGTAGAACAGGTTTCTGACCATAAGTATTGGGACACAGTGATGGATGACGAGTTGAAATGGAACAAGAATTCCAAAGTGTTGGCCGGTAAAAGCAAACCGAAGATTGTACTTTTTAAGGAAATTGAGAGTTTCATGTGGATAATATCATTTTGGGTTCTTTTCTCTCGGTCTTTGACTCAAAGTATTAGAACTTTCAATTTGATATTTGTCAGAAGAGAATGTTAAGAAACCGGAAAGGCACAGGAAGATTGCACAGCGTGTCATACGGGCAAACCTTCCCTCGATTTGTACCTTGTATGAGAAACGTATTGTAATTGACAGTTCACGAGATCATGCGGGATCCATCGCACGTAGCCCTACTTCATAATTATTATTTTATTTTAACCGTTCAGGCATTCGTCTTTGTGCTCCACTTACTTTATACTGTCGTTTTAGACCATCATTTGTGCCTAATTCAATGAATATGTTTAATGTTATTTCAAACACTCCACCCTTCTATCATCGTCATCATCATTCCCACAGTTTGATATTGAATTGTAAAATTTTCATGTTTTTTTTTTTTTTCTTCTTCATCTGGACAAAAAATTAATAAATTGAATGAAATTTAATATTGGGCACTGGAGGGTCCCTTCCAAATTGTCACATTAACACTGATGATTAAGCAGACTTATCAAAGGATTTTAAATGTGTGACAAGCCGGGAGGCGACGATGGTTCACGGGCATTATTGAATAATGCCACAATAGGTACAATTGAGTTAGTGGAAGCTTTTGAGGAAGCCCTACCATAAAAACCTATCTCTTGCGTCAAAATTGACCAAATCAAATCGTATTTTTTTATATGTTGTGCTTATAGATATTACGCACAGCTTCTAAGAAATGAAATTGCGAGAAAAAAAGTTCAAATGGGCGTGGCTCCGCCCACAAGGGGCGTGGGACGCCCCTCATACAAAAGTACACAACTAGACAATGATATCTAGCTTGTGTCCAAGTTTCATCAAGATCCCATCAAACGTCACTGAGCTATGCTCTGGAGAGAGTAACAAACACAGACAGACAGACAGACGCAACGAAAATAGTGGTCACTGCTGGCGCCCACGAACCAAAAATAAATAAAATGTTCAAGTGGGTGTGGCTCCGCCCACAAGGGGCGTGGGATGCCCCTCGTACAAAAAGACACAACTTGACCATGATATCTAGCTTGTGTCCAAGTTTCATCAAGATCCCATCAAACGTCACGGAGCTATGCTCTGGAGAGAGTCACAAACAGACAGAACAGACACAACGAAAATAGTGGTCACTGCTGGCGCCCACGAACCAATATTTCAATCTATAGTCTATACAAAAAGAGCGATGTTCGGCTGTGCGTCACCATTTTTCTCACATATGGCAAAAAAGGTCTTCGTCAAACTTTCAGAGGTTCATCACTGAGTGTCACGGAGCGTGTTCAAGGAAAAAATAATTTTGGTCAAACATGATGGATTAAAAAAAATGAAAAAAACTTGCTCGATAGTGCGTGCCTAAAGCTTTGTGGCGATGTGAAAGGTAAGATTAAATGATCCTCGACTCCATTCCTTATTGGGTGTCGGAAAGTGTTTTAGGCCCTGACAAAAAAAAAAATTAAATATCTTCAAAATGCCAACAGGATTGGAATGGCATTGGCAATGCCAGGTATCCCTGTTTGTGTTTGATAAGTCTTGGTTGTCCCCCTTTGATGAAATGTATCTGGTTGCTGGATTGTCAACCCATAGTGCTTGGAGACGGTGCTGAACCTGTTTCAAGAGTTTATTCCTGGCTTTGAATTGATACCGTCGCTAACACGTGACTCGTCATGTGCACTCTTGGTCGTTACAGCAGAACTTGTTGGGATGTTGTAGCATTCACAATTGTATTTGTTTGCCATTGTTTGTGTTCGTTTTAGGTCGTTTTTAAAAATGAGATCTAGTCTTGAGACGAGCAACATGTACATTGACAAATTTCACGAGGTCGAGGAGGTTCCACCCCCCCCGCCCCCCCAACACACTCCCCTTTCCTCAAATTAGTCTTAGCTTCTATCATTGTCGTCTTTCTCAGGAAGGTTAGTGTTGATCTGCCTCGATGGACATGTATAACAATGGAATTTTTTTTTCTGTGGGATTTGTCACATTTTGTTTATCTATTGTTTTGGGGAGAATTATCTTCAAGTTATTTTTAAAGAGTAGTTTTCTTTTTCTTCCGTTAAATTTTCCTGTTTATTCTACTTGATCTGTTTTTGATAGCTATTATACAGTTAGCGTTTTGTGTTTTCTCTTTGTTGATTTCATAGTTATTTCATTTTTCTCAGATTCTTATTCTGAATTCTTCTGTTTACTTTATTCGTAATTATTATTTGCTTTTCTCATCTTCCAAGGTTGTGTTTGATTTCAGTTTGAGAGGCCAGGCCTTTTTCTCAGCTTACTTTTGTCTCTTCATTTTGAATGTGCAATGTTGCAGCAAAACCTTTTCTTGGTGTGCATGCATGCATGTTTGTGTGTGTGTGTGTGTGTGTGTGTGTGTGTGTGTGTGTGTGTGTGTGTGTGTGTGTGTGTGTGTGTGTGTGTGTGTGTGTGTGTGTGTGTGTATAATTATATATATTATTATCTTGCCAAAACGAAGTTTTTGCAAGATATGTTAGTCAGCTTGTATGTTTTTGTTTTTTTTTGTTTGTCTGTAAGCACGTATAAAAAATTCTGCAGAGCACAGTTATCATTGGAAATTTTTGTAACTTCGCATATCAGAGGCCTATAGAGGTCCCTTTCAGTGCACAAAATTTTGGAGGTCAAGGTCAAAGGTCAAGGTCACTTTCTCGCAAATCAGGGGAGTCGACGAAACCCTTATTTTTTGAGTAATTTTGATCGGATCGTCTTAAAACTTCATGGGAATATAGTTCGTGGTCTGGCGCTCAGCTGATTAATTTTTGGTGGTGATTGGCCTTGACCTTCATATGTTTTTTTTGTTTGTTTGTTTTTGTTTTTTTTTTGGTCTGTAATCATGTATAAATCACTCTGCAGAGCACAGTTATTGGAAATTTTTGTAACTTCGCATATCAGAGGCCTATAGAGGTCCCTTTCAGTGCATAAAATTTTGAAGGTGAAGGTCAAAGGTCAAGGTCACTTTGTCGCAAATCAGGGGAGTCTACGAAACCCTTATTTTTTGAGTAATTTTGATCGGATCGTCTTCAAACTTCATGGGAATATAGTTCATGGTCTGGCGCTCAGCTGATTAATTTTTGGTGGCGATTTGCCTTGACCTTCATGGTTAGCGCCTAAGGTCAAACATATTTGACCCCAAGGTCAAATTTTCAAGTTTTAGGAACCATATCGTGTAGTACCTCAAATTGAACACCTCGATGAGTGCTTTCTAGATATGTCAAGCTTGAGACATTATGACGTCATTTGGTGACATTATGAGGCAAAAGCATATTTTTCATGGTTACTCTGAAGAACGATTCTCATCGGAATCTCTCGTAGGCAGATATTCCTCAAGGAGTCGCTCATGGTGGATAGCAGCTCTGTTCACCTCAGTGTGACCTTAAAGAAGTCACACGTGCTCACCTTTTGGCAAGATACAGGTCACCCTGCGGGTGACATTGGTTTATTTTGTTGTTATTTTGATATTGCATTGCAGGACAAAACTGGGCAGAAAGCAGACACTGGCCACACAAACAATTGGGCAGTATTGGTAAGTGCTTTCAAATTTTCAAACATATTGGCCATAGGGCTCCAATTCCCCCCCCCTCCTCCCTCCACCCACTCCTCCCGAGGGGACATACATCCCCTTGAAGCCCCTCATTTCAGAAAGTTAAATATACTTTGGATTCCTTTTGTGAATGTGGTGTTTCCATGTGCCAATATTGTCTTATTCAGGTGTGCACATCTCGCTTCTGGTTTAACTACCGCCATGTAGCCAACGTGCTGTCCGTGTATCGCAGCGTCAAACGTCTTGGTATCCCAGACAGGTTTGCCGTCTCTCATCTACCCACTCTTTCTAACCTTCTTTAAAGAATGAGAATGTGGTTCAAGATAAGATGTGGCTTACTGTGAAATTTTAGAGAAAGCCAAAATGTTTTATTTGTGTACAGTCACTGATACATTTGTAAACCTATGAAAAGTTTTGATTTTGCAATTAGGTTTGTAACATGCTTTTTGTTGTAATATTAATTTTTTCATTGATTTCCAACCCCCTGCATTTTCCCCTCTTTTTATACTTGTTTAAAGTCACATCATCATGATGCTTGCTGATGATATGGCTTGTAATGCACGAAACCCACGTCCAGCTACAGTCTTCAACAATGCCCATGAACAAATTAATGTCTACGGAGATGACGTTGAGGTGGATTACCGTGGATATGAGGTTTGGATTGCCTATTTTATTGCGTTTTTTTATTTTTAAGTTTGATACTTTCACTGGGGTAGAGCAGATGTTTTTGGAACTTGAAATTATATTCTTCTGTATCGTATGAATTTACCTTTAAAGACATAGTAAAGATCCATTGATCTTGCATTGAAGGGGATTATTTTTGAACAGGTTTGCACAGGGACCTCTTGCCTCAAAAAACTAAGCATTGACAGGATATTGATTTGATGGCTTCAAAAACTTTTCGACTTGTTTTTAAATGCAGGTTACAGTGGAAAACTTTGTACGCCTTTTGATGGGACGTGTTCCTCCCAACACTCCAAGATCCAAGCGCCTTCTCTCGGATGAGAGAAGCAACATCCTTATATACATGACAGGTGTGGGATGGTGTGTTTTTTAAATTTTAAACCCAATCAATACTAATAGCAGAGGAAAATGACAAATATGGAGGGGTTGTGTACAACAAAGGTCCAACCTGGACCACCAATTTTAGAGTATTGAGGTGATGGTACAATATGTAGTACATTGTGTGCTGTGTGAAGCCACATCTGGTATACCTCTCATGGAAAGGAAATTGTTATGAATATTTTAACATTGTGGAGATCACCATTCAGATGAATGGTATGTTGAATTTGTTAATTTGGCTTGATGAGAGTCGACGAAGAATGATGCTTAATTTATCAAATCAAGAGACTTATTTACAATACAGGACAATGATGCTGCCTCTCGTTTTAACCTCCTGTTGAACAATACATTTAATGCAGATGGATACTTTCTTTGCAATCCTTTAACTGCATTCAGACGTTGGTGGTCAATTCTGGACAACAAAGACTATGATTGACTCATTAAAACTCAACGAGTATCCATGGCGTACCTCCCCCACCGCCATGTCATAGTTGTGGTGTTTCTGTCTGTTAAGAACTCTGTTCTTCACTGTCCATTGTTCACATTAACCCCTCCTAGCCCGATGGTAAACCTCTGGCTGTACATTTGTCTCCCCAACCACCAAATATTTGTGTTATGTGGCCAGCGTTATGTGGAACGTGTGAGTCATACGCTGGCATAAGTCTTAAAATTTCAAGCATGGAAAATTTTAGGACAACCGAAAAGTACAACGTTTAAAGCCAGCGTACAACGACGTATGGCAGTGTTTTTCAGCGTGCTCTCAATGTTATCAAAACTTACCCATAACGTATTCGACGTGTACCAGCGTTTTAGACGAATTTTCCAAAAATCTGCAGAAGCTGGCTAAAACGTCAAGGTGTGACTGGGCCTTTAGTGTAGGATTTGAAGTCGTCCTTGGCTGCCTTGGTCTCCTTCATGACCTGCTTGCCAACTTTCCGGATACATTCATCCATGTTGCCATTCTGATCATCATCCACAAGCCTGAGATTTGTGGCAACATGCTTCCTGAACACTAGTAATGTTGCCACTCCAGGGGAATGTAATGCCAACATATCTTCAGCGAAATGTTGGATGACGTTCTCAACAAGGACACGTCTGGACATGACAGATCCACCCTTGTTTGCATATACTGCTTCAACATTGAGTGAATTCCAAACTTTTGAGCAATCATAACCGACTACATTGACAGTTTCAGCGAAAGCTTGGTCATCAGCAGTACCTTTGCTATCGATTGTGGTAGTTCTATGAGCATCACGATGGAAAGTCATATTGCAACGGCGGTGATACTTTGCATCTGCAGCGTGCAAATCTGATGGTGCTCCAATGATACGGTCACGGACTATTCTACCCAGTTCATCTCCATGTTCTTCACAAAGGTCAAGTAGGTACTGCTTGTACGTCTCCCCATCAGCCATCTTGTCTGTGGTTACTCTTGATGCAGGGACTCTGTACTGTTGTGGCACCTTGGGATCATACTCATTTGGTAATATGCAAGGGGTTATGTCATGGCAGAACAAACAGTGCTTCTGAAAGTCAAAAACATCACCACCTGTACTCGAACGCAATCGTTTGGACCCAGCGTTGGAGTCATCATCTGTCTCTTCCTCTGGCATACTCTTGCCCAATTTATTGAGAGTGGAAGGAAATACACAATTTTACTTTGATACACAATTTTTGTGACATCTAACAGTAGATGATCCATCAGATCGTTCTTTTCGTAGTCTGATATCATCTTGGCAAAGGTTACTAGCTTCCAATATTGTGCCGATTTGTGAAGACTATCAACTTCCCAACCCCACAGTTGTAAACTGTCTTGAAGAAGCATTCCTCAGCATCCTTGCTGTCTCCTGCTTCAGCCATATCATCACTCACATCAGAACCTACAACAAAAACAAAGATCGTTAAGGGTTATCGATATATTGGTGTATTTCACATTGGAAGCACCATGATATTTATGTCTTGAGTAGGTGGCACCAGGTGGCTTCTAAACGGCATCATTACTTCAGAATCAGATCATATAACATGTCAAGCACATGTGTAACCAGCAGGGTCATTGTTCAACTGCATCCACAATCGATTGTTAGTTTTTATTGCGATTTTTATTTTTTTTAATTTATTTTATTTATTTTTTTTTGTGATTTTTGCATTTTTTTCAGGTATTTTTGGCAGCCATATTGGATTTGTGCTACCAAGATGGCCACCAAATGACCCAATAACATCAGAATCCACTTCCTTAGTCTCTAAAACATAGATTTAGACACCAATATCATCCTTTTATTGTACTTAGAACAGGAATTACAACCTAATTTATATTTTGATTGATGCGGCAGCCATCTTAGATTCTGCAAAAGCCAAGCCAGTGACAAGTGGCCACCCACCCTAAAATTGATCTAGACACCAATATCTATCAAAATAAGCCAAAAACGATTGTTACGAAACATTGCAAGGTTCACTGGAAATATGCTGCTCTGCCACCGGACTTTTTAAAGGGGGTGTAGACTTTCTGGAGGCACTGTATGTCAAGTTATCCCTGAGAAGTAATTCCTACAACAATGTAATATTGAGCACAGCATCATCACTACAGCGTCATACCTTGTGTATAATGTTGCAAAATAAAATCTACACCCCCTTTCAAAATTTTCACCTTTTGTTGCCTTGGAGCCTGGAATTAAATTGCATTAAATCAGACTTTTTCCACCTTTATTGACACATCATAACCCACAACTTCTAAGCGAAAAACAAATTCTACAAATTTCAGAAAATGAATTTAAAATAAAAAACGAGAATATCTTGGTTGGATAAGTGCCCTCAAGCGCTGCATTTGAAAAGCTCACATCCACTTTTGAAGTGACGAGAGAACAGGCATGAATAATGTCCATGCCAAATTTTTGCGAGCAAGATATTTTACCCTTTTTTGAGACAAATTGAATCTCCACCACCCGATGTTGCACCATCATTTTGCAGTGGGCGGTATAAATAGCTCGAAGCTTTGGCTCCGAGTTAGGCCAAGAGTTAAACACAATTAATCTTTTTAAAGTCAATGAAAAAAATTAAATTCAGAGATTAAATTATGTTTTTCCCATCACTGGGGAAGGATACTTTTGCTTGCTTTTCACGTCACTGGGGATGGGTACCTTTTCTTAGTATGTATTAAATAACTCACAAAGGTACACAGCATTGCTGGGCATCACCGGGTCCGTTCTGCACATTCCCCTCTCTCATCCCACCCCTTCCTCCTCCCACCTCCCTCCGAACTCCCACCTCAATGCTTCCCCGACCTCCTTCCATCCCACCCTTTCCCCCTCCCCTGCCTCTTCCTCCTTGCCCTCCCTCATCCCACCCACCTTCCCCTGCCTCCTCCCTCCTTCATCCCCTCCCTCCTACCCCTTTCCCTCGACAAGGAATGTATTAGATAACAGAGTACCCACCCTCTGGGTGGGTCGAGTTTGCACATTACTTGCAGAAAAAGTATAGTCTGTGTTTTGCAAGAAGACGAAAGATTTTTATCTGGTGTGTGTTTAAAAGGATATAGATGGTCCAAAGCAGGGGTCGGGAACATGTGGCTCGCAAGCCTGGTGTGGCTCTTTTGATGATTGCATCTGGCTCGCAGATAAAATTGGAGTTTGAAACTTTGAAAGCCCAATATTTCTCGTGGAAGCTTTACCTATAGTTTGAATGGTGTCGTGCTTCATTCACGTGCAGGGCTGAACTTGGCAGAAGGAGAGAAGAAAAAACGCCTCCGAATTGGCTGAAGTGGTTTTTAGCTCACCTGTTCGAAGAACAGAGAGCTATAGCGATACCCTCGGCATGAGCGTCAGCGTGAAAATGTTAAATTTTTTGATGCCAGTTATTTTTAACCTCCGCCATCGAAGATCGGAGGTTACTGTTTTCACCCCTTTCTGTTTGTTTGTTTGTGAACAGTATTACGGAAAAACTCCTCGACAGATTTCGACTAAACTTGGTGGGGGGTTAGGTATGATCCAAGGATCATGCCATTAGATTTTGGACTTGAACCCATCCCCCCCCCCCCCGCCCAAAAAAATTGTTAGAGAAATTTTTTTTTCGCATTTCTATGTGTTTTCAGTCATTTCCAACCCACCCCCCCCCCCCAAAAAAAAATTGTAAGAGAAAAAAATTTTTTCTTTGCATTTCTACATGTTTTGTGATTAGGATTTCGACGAAACTTGGTAGGGAGGGTTAGGGATGGTCCAAGGATCATGCCATTAGATTTTGGACTTGGTCCCCCACCCGCAAAAAAAAAATTGTTGGAGAAAAAAATATATATATTGTTTGCATTTCTACATGTTTTAAGTGATTTCCAACCCCCCCCAAAAAAGTTGTTAGAGAAAAAAAAATTTGCAACTTTTTTTTCAACCAAATTTCGATTTCTTTTTTTTTTGCATTTCTACATGTTTTAAGTGATTTCCAACCCACCCCGCCCCCCCTCCCAAAAAATGTTGGAGAAAAGAACTATAACTCTGTCAGCACTGTTGACATATTTAATGAATAAGATATAAGGTTCACTTGAGTGACCCAGCAGTATTGGCGGCGGAGGTTTTGCACTCTCCCGAGTGCTCCCCCTCGAGTTTCCTCTCATGTTTTTATCTACCACACTATTTTTTTTATACGCCTGATATATATATATATATATATATATATATATATATATATATATATATATATATATATATATATATATATATATATATATATATATATATATATATATATATATATATATATATAGAACCTGGTGTTGGCGCAGTGGTTAGGGCAGCGGCTTGGGATCCAAGAGGTCCTGAGTTCAAGCCCGGTTGGCCCACTGAATTAATACACCAGGGGGTTGACTCAGCCTGTCATCCTTCTGAGGTCGGCGAAATGAGTACCAGTATTCTGGGCCGGTGTATACCCCGGTTAAAATAGGTGTACCATATCCCTGTGTCGTAAGAGGCGACCAGGGTTGCGTCAGGAAGGGCATCCGGCGTAAAACATGTGCCAAATCACTTTGCGGATCATACGGATGATCCGCTGTGGCGACCCCTAACGGGAGCAGCCGAAAGAAGAAGATATATATATATATATATATATATATATATATATATATATATATTTATATATATATATATATATATATATATATATATATATATATATATATATATATATATATATATATATATATATATATATATATATATACACATACATACATACATACATACATACATACATACATACATATATACATATATACATATATACATATATACATATATACATATATACATATATACATATATACATATATACATATATACATATATACATACATATATACATATATACATATATACATACATATATACATATATACATACATATATACATACATATATACATACATATATACATACATATATACATACATATATACATATATACATATATACATACATATATACATATATACATATATATATACATATATACATATATACATACATATATACATATATACATATATACATACATATATACATATATACATATATACATACATATATACATACATATATACATATATACATACATATATACATATATACATATATACATACATATATACATATATACATATATACATACATATATACATATATACATATATACATACATATATACATATATACATATATACATACATATATACATATATACATATATACATACATACATATATATATCGGGGTGTATTATGTGATACCGGTCTTCCGTCTGTGTCTGTCTGTCTGTCTGTCCGTCCGTTCCTGTCCGCACTCTAACTCCCAAAGTTTTCAACTTTCACGTTTCATATTTGGTACATAGGTACAGACTGTGGAGCCGTTGTGTCACGACATACCTTCGTCATCTAAAGTGGTTGCCATGGCAACCGGGA
The DNA here is from genome assembly GCF_056783735.1 of Eptatretus burgeri. Taxonomy (NCBI): domain Eukaryota; kingdom Metazoa; phylum Chordata; class Myxini; order Myxiniformes; family Myxinidae; genus Eptatretus; species Eptatretus burgeri. The sequence goes on from NC_140965.1 coordinate 75,798,272, forward strand.
TGCTGTTTTCCATCCGTTCCTGTCCGCACTCTAACTCCCAAAGTTTTCATCTTTCACGTTTCATATTTGCTACATAGGTACAGACTGTGGAGACGGTGTGTAGCGACATACGTTCGTCATCTAAAGTGGTTGCCATGGCAACCGGGATGCTGTTTTCCATGTAGTAGCACAATTCTGTATATACCTTCTTGTTAGGGCGTATATTGTGCTCACTTGCCCTCTTGTTACTGATTACAATATACAAATACATATATTGCTTTATAATTATACTTCACTGCAATGCTTTATAAAAAATATTACATATTAGACTCGTCTTTTAAAAACGATAAATGTATAAACAGGCGAGCATTGGGTGGCTTTGACACCAACTCTGGTTGTTTCGTCCAGTCATGCGGCCGAGGTGACTAGTGATTTTGATTCCTCCAATGACGTTCCGCCGCCGAGACGCGTAGCGGAATTCATCTCGACCAATCACGCGCCACCGCTGAGGCGACAGCATCCCAGAGTCGGCCGGCCGCGCCGCACCTCTCGAGTATATAAGCCCGTGCGCAGGCCACCCAGACTCACTATTTGCCAAGCCTCAGTTGCGTCAACATCTCCCTCTCTCTCATTTGCTCAAAGCTAACCCTTCGACGAAGAAGATGGCGAAAAGAAAAAAAATATGAGGAGTATCGTACATTTCAGTACGAAGGGCTGAAGAATTCGCCTTTGTGGAGAGAGCAGGTACTGTGGTGTGTCTAATTTGCAATGACAAAATTGCATCGATGAAACGGTCGAATATAATGCGGCACTTCGACACACGCCATGCTACCTTTGCATCAAAATACCCTGCGAGAGACAGCAGAAAGAAAGTGTGCCAAGAGCTTCTGAGCAGGGTGCAAGCCAGCCAGCAGCAACTCCACGTATGGACCCGGTAAGGTGACGATAATTCCGCCAGCTTTGCTGGATCTTTAGCAATAGTGAGGAACGGAAAACCATTCACAGATGGCGAGGATGCTAAAACGTTCATGATGGATGTCGCCAATTAACTTTTTGATGATCTTCCGAACAAAGACAAGATAATCAAACGGATACAAGACATGCACATCTGCATGTGATACAAGATAAAGACAAGATAATCAAACGGATACAAGAACTATTCATGATCGTACCATCATGATGGCAAACCAAGTGGAGGAAATGCAAGTGAAGGACATAAATACAGCGCCGTTCTTTTCCCTGGCTTTGGATGAGTCAACAGACGTAAGCCATTTGTCGCAGTTCAGTGTAATTGCAAGATATGCTGCTGGTGATACACTGCGCGAAGAAAGTTTTGCTGTTCTGCCAATAAAAGGGTCCACAAGAGGTGAGTATTTATTCAAGTCTTTCATAGAGTTCGCTCAAGAAAAAAAATCTACCTCTGGATAAACTTATCTCAGTGTGTACTGATGGTGCTCCGTGTATGGTGGGGAAAAACAAAGGATTTGTGGCGCTTCTCCGTGAACATGAAAATAGACCCATCCTAAGTTTCCATTGCATTCTACACCAGGAGGCACTTTGTGCTCAGATGTGTGATGGGCTGCTTGGCGAAGTGATGTCGCTGGTCATTCGTGTGATCAACTTTATTGTTGCCCGAGCCTTAAATTGTCGCCAGTTTAAAACACTGCTGGATGAAGTTGGAAATAACTATCACGGTCTGCTTTTGCACAGCAATGTGCGTTGGTTGTCAAGAGGGAAGGTGCTTAGCCGTTTTGCGGCTTGCCTGAACGAAATCCGGACTTTCCTTGAAATGAAAGGGATTGAGCATCCTGCGCTAGCCGAAACTGAGTGGCTCCTCAAGTTTTACTATCTCGTGGATATGACTGAACATTTGAACCAGCTCAACGTGAAAATGCAAGGCATTGGAAATACAGCGTTATCCCTTCAACAAGCCGTGTTTGCTTTTGAAAACAAGCTGGAGCTCTTTATCATGGATCTTGAAACAGGTCGTTTACTACATTTTGAAAAACTGAGACAATTTGAAGATGCATGCACAGAAAGTGAGCCCACTCAAAACTTTGATCTCCACCTGTTAGCTGACTTCACATCCAGTCTCCTACAGTCATTCAAAGCACGCTTTGGAGAATTTCGTGAGCACACTCGTCTTTTTAAGTTCATCACCCATCCAAACGAGTGTTCACTGAACACAGCCGACCTGAGTTACATTCCTGGTGTCTCCGTCAGAGATTTTGAAGCAGAAGTGGCTGACCTGAAGGCCTCAGACATCTTCTTCTTCTTCTTCTTTCGGCTGCTCCCGATAGGGGTCGCCACAGCGGATCATCCGTATGATCTGCATACTGATTTGGCACATGTTTTACGCCGGATGCCCTTCCTGACACAACCCTGGTCGCCTCTTACGACACAGGGATATGGTATACCTATTTTAACCGGGGTATACACCGGCCCAGTATACTGGTACTCATTTGGCCGACCTCGGAAGGATGACAGGCTGAGTCAACCCCCTGGTGTATTAATTCAGTGGACCAACGGGGCTTGAACTCAGGACCTTTTGGATCCCAAGCCGCTGCCCTAACCACTGCGCCAACACCAGGCTTCCTGAAGGCCTCAGACATGTGGGTGAATAAGTTCAAGTCACTGAATGAAGATTTGGAAAGAATCGCACGACAGAAAGCGGAGTTGGCGAGCAAACACATGTGGACAGAAATGAAAAAACTTCAACCCGAAGACCAGCTGATTATCAAAACTTGGAACGCGCTTCCTGTCACATACCACACACTGCAGCGTGTGAGTATTGCTGTCTTGACCTTGTTTGGATCTACGTATGCATGTGAGCAGTCATTCTCACATCTTAAAAACATCAAGTCCAACCTACGATCACGTCTAACGGATGAAAGCTTCAATGCTTGCATGAAGCTTAACCTCACCAAGTACCAACCAGACTACAAAGCCATCAGCAAATCCATGCAGCACCAGAAGTCCCATTAATGGTGAGTATTATAACAACATTATTTAAAAGAATAAATTCAGAGGCTTATTATACTAACATTTAGTTGAATTCAGTCTTAAAATATATTATATGGCTCTCACTGAAATAGATTTCCAAATGTTTTGCTTTCATGGCTCTCCGAGTCAAAAACGTTCCCGACCCCTGGTCTAAAGTCTAAACTCTAACGCTCCAATTGTAGTTAGTGTCTAAGGGGTTGAAAGGATGTAATTTCTCAACCATGTAATAAAAAGTCTAAAATCACCAAATCTAAAAAGGTCCAAGTGGTGGTCTGAAGTTCTAAATGGTAAAGTGTCTAAGCTGTTCAATCTGTCTGAAGTGTGTAAGGGTCTTTGGGGACTTCAGAGTTGAAGGGTCTAAACTCTAAAGGGTCTTAAGTGTTTTAGAGGTATTTGGGGTCTTTAAAGGCTGAGGTGATGTATGAAAATACCCTTAGGACAATCTGTGTGTGCGTGTGCGCGCGCGCGCGTGTGCCAAATTTGGTGGTTGTTGGCCTTGCGGTCTTTGCAAAAAATGCAGGCAGACAGATGACAAATTTAATTTATTATATATCCACACCTTTTGTGCACAGTGTATATATATATATATATATATATATATATATATATATATATATATATATATATATATATATATATATATATATATATATATATATATATATATATATATATATATATATATATATATATATATATATATGAAGATTTTAATGTTGCTGCTCCAAATTCCGCTTCCAGGTCATGGCGGTGATGGGTTTCTGAAGTTTCAAGACTCGGAGGAAATAACTAATATCGAACTAGCAGATGCATTTGAGCAAATGTGGCAAAAGAAACGGTGAGTGATAATGATTGCTACTTCGTCACTGAAATGAAAAGTTTGATGTCTGTGTGAAGGAGCACATAACTGTACAGATTGTTCCTTTATCTATGTTCTCCTAGATACCACGAGATTGCTTTCATTATGGACACCTGCCAGGCAGTTTCAATGTATCAAAAATTCTACTCACCAAATATTGTGGCTATTGCTAGTAGCCAGGTTGGCGAGGATTCTCTCTCAGTGAGTTGTTATTGTTGTTGATATTTTTGTTTCCACCATATTGCATGCAGCCTTTCGAAGGAATAATGTGTCTAAGACCGAGTTACTGGGGATATACTACCAGATTAATTTCATTGATACAAACATGCTGCCATGATTTTGTTCTGGCCTGTCGTTCAACAATCGCTAACCAACTGTTATCATTAAATTGAGATTGCATATTGACGTAGCAACAATGAGATGACACCAGAACATCTTTCCATCCTTAATTGCACAACCTAAGCTGCCCAAATAAGTGTAAATCTCTTTGCTGCGATCATACCTGTGGGCACTCTTATGACTATCCTCCTTGAACTGCACCAAAGTGAGCCAATCAGACCTTCGTTGAGATTTATGTGAAACATGGTGGACAAAGCTCTCACTGTGGCCTTCTTGGAACTCCTGTTACACCATAGCCTGCCTTTTCATCAGAATGACACTGACATAGGCCTGGTGTATTTTGGTGTATCAATAAGTTGATTGATAGAACATAAAACCAGATGGACACATTTCGTGAACTTGGATCATTGCCAAGGATTCTTTGAAGAGACCTGGTACCAAATGAATTAAGTCTCCGTCTCAGATTCTGACCAGGGATCTAAGTCTCACATCCATAGAGCAAGACTGGAAGCACGAAGGATCTGAAGACTCGGACTTTTGTCCTGCACAGGTACCCGGCAGCGCCACACCCTGTGATCCAGTGAATCCATGACTCCCCAGGCCCGACCCAGACGTCTATTGACCTCTGACTCACAGCCAGCAGAGACATGAATATCACTGCCAAGGCAAGTGAATCTCTCCGTGACCTCAACATCCTCACCATAAACGGGTACAGTCAAGATTGCAGCATCCAATATGTTATTGAAAGCCTGGATATTGGTTTTGACCCAAGAAACCTGGAATCCCAGTGGCTCCAACTCCTCATTCAACACCTCAAGGGCCCTCAAAAGAATGTCCAGAGTGTCTGCAAAGATGACTGCATCATCTGTGAAATCAACGTCTGAGATCTTGGCATTCCCAAATGATGCACTGCAACTTGATCTCTCCAACATCCTCCCCACAATTCGGTCCATGCAAGTGCTGAAAAGTGTGGGGGCCAGTACACACCCCTGACATACTCCAGTAACAAGTGGAAATAAATCAGAGATGGTATCATCACATCTCACAGCACTCTCAGTACCAGAGTTTAGTTCAGCCATCAAATTGAGCAGTTTTGGTGGCACCCCACGAAGACCAAGAATCCTCCACAGCGCATCCCGATTCACTGAATGGAACGCCTTGCAGAGATCAAAATAGGCTGCAAGCAGCCCCTGCCAAAACTCTCGTCTGCGTTCGGTGAGGACCCGAAGGGCAAGGATACGGTCAATCGTTGACCTCTTTGGTGTGAAGCCTGACTGCTCTGGATGCTGGTGCTCAAGCAGATGGTGGCGAACCCTGTCAAGAATTATCCAAGCAAAGACCTTGTCCAGCAAAGACCTTGAGCAACGTCACCCCTCGGTTGTTGTTGCAGTCCTGGCGATCACCTTTCCCTTTCGGGAGAGGGACAACAAGGCCCCTTTTCCAGTCAGTTGGGATGATGCTTGTGTTCCAGGTAGAGCACAGAACTGCACGCAATAACAAGGGTACAGCATTTCTTCTAGCCTTGAGAAGTTCAGCATGGATGCCACAAATCCCAGGAGCTTTACCCCATTTCAAGCAGTTCACTGCAGCCTGTGTTTCCACAAGCGAAGGTGGACCACAGTTGATTGGAGGGTCAGCAGTGGGGATAGTAACACCCCTGATATCCAACTCAACAGTTGGTGGATCAGCTTGGTACAGCCGCTCAAAGTAACCGGCACAGCGGGCCTTCATTTTGGACTCCTCTGTCATGAGCCCTCCACCCTCCGCTCTAACTGCAGTGCACTGAGGAATGCGCTTGGAGGAACACAATGCGCAAATTCCCCTGAAAGCATGATGAAAATCACTTGACCACAGGTGATGCTCTACCCCCTCACAGATTCCTCGCACATAGGCCTCCTTGTCCACCCTTAGCGCACGTACAGTTTTACGCCTCAGCTCTGCCAATAAGCCTGGCCATGTGACTGGCCAATGGTATCCAGTCTACCTTGAGAATAAACAAAATAATTCTTCTTTGCCCAATGGTGAGTTCCAAGACATCCACCGGCAACATCAAGGACTACTGTTATGTCTTGAAGGGACTCCACAACTCTTCAGGATTCCCCAAAGCACCCAGACCCCCCAAATCCCCGCTTAGCCTGTTCGCAAACTCAGCTACCCTCTCATCTTTGTTCCTCAGCTACCCTCTCATCCTTGAGATTGCCAACATCCAGCCTAGGCTGGTACCATTCTCCTGGATTTAAGCTGCAACTTCAGGGTTGCTACAACAAGCCTGTGGTCGTTATTGAGGAACCCAGCACTCCGGTAGACCCTGCTGTTCTGAATCATCTTCCAGTGACCATCAATGAGCACATGCTCAATCTCCTTGCCACACCACCAGCGTTGGAATACCAAGTCCAGCGATGAGCCTGTGGGCACTGAAACCATGAACCAGTCACCCTAAATTCATGACTTCTTGCAACGTGAAGGAACTTAGTGCTATTCTGGTTTACAATACCAGACCCATTGGGACCAACACATGTACCATAACCATCCCTATCAGTTCCAGTCGATGTATTGAAATCCCCCAAGACTAGATGTGTATCTTGCATGGAACACTGATCAACCACAGACTCAAGCTTGGCATAGAATGCATCCTTCATGGTGAGATCACTCGCCTCAGTCGGGGCAGATTCAAAGACAATGAAAACAACACCCAAGGAGTGACAAATCCTTTGTCTCATAATACACTCGTTTACCGGTGTTACCTCAGTTATCATTGGAGTCAGCTGATTGGACACAGCTACAGCAACTCCTTGGGCATGGTAACCATCAGAGCGACCAGACCAATAGTAGGTGTAACCACGTAACCCGTCATGATCTCGCCACGATCCGGTCTCCGAACCTCAGAGCGTGCTGCAATACCGATGTGCAAATGCTTGACCTCAGATGATAACAGACAGGTGATCATCCTCTCTTAGGGATAGGACATTCCAGGCACCCACCAGAAGGGACCACCTTAGGTTAACCCAAGGAGACCACCGTCTGGTGGACGACACCTCAGCACCACCCTGACACACACTTCCGTAATCTGACCCGGGAATGTTACCCCGTGGTTTTCCTCCGATCATCAAAGAGTGGGAGTCCCGCCGGCTTTGTTCCAATCCCGTCATCTGGTGAGCTGCCCTGCGAAGGGCAGCTGCACAGGAGGTACTCTCACAGTGTGGGCTTTCAGATTTCTTTGTGTTTTGTGGAGTCGAGGGTTTTACGGTGGTTGCAGTACAAATCCTGCCACCAACTTCCTAAAAAAAAGTAACCCATCTGTAGGAGGACGTCCGCAGACACAGTTGGGCACTAGATATGGATGGCTGTTGGCTCACAAGGTGCTCCTCCGCCCTTTGCCCTTTTGACCCCATAATGTTAGCAGCTTATCTTTGTATCAATATACATACTTGTACCAAGTTTGACTTGAATCTCTTCAGCCGTTCTTGGGTTATCACGGTAACCAAAACCTATCACGGACGTATGGATGGACGGACAACCACAAAACATAATGCCTCCGGCGACTTTGTCGCACAGTCATATAGAGTGAGGGTGAACTTTTGTTTTCTGCTTACACTTGTCTGTGCTCATGGGCAAATGGAAAGAAAGAGGTTTAGGGTTCATTTGCCTTTAAGCTTGTGAGGAAACTAGAGATAGATGGTGATGCAGACCAATTTTTAAGGATTGTGCACACATTCAGAATTCTACGTCATGCAAGGTTGTTCAGGAATCTCTGACAATTATCCACTCTTCTCTCTTGATGTGTCCATTTCCATATCTCGCTCTTTCCTCTTCCCACTGAAAGTAAAACGTGTGACACCCTTTTACACGGCCCACATCATATGTGAAGGGGTTATTCGAAACTGCATTGTACCAGAGGAAGTTTTGTAGCTTGGTGAGCACATCATTGGGAGGATGAGAAGCCATGGAACATGCTCTGTAAGTTATGAATAGTGTTGACTCGCTGAGCACCAGTACATTACCTGAGGGGCGGAATACAGGGTGTTTTCTTCACCATGTGACCTTTTTATGCACCTGTCACATGGTATAGGTAGAGCTGTCGAGTTGGGATGGCATGTGATACTGGCTCAAAAGGGGGGGGGGGGGCGGTGAGATTGTTCTCTCCTGCTTTTACATTTTATTGCATTTCCTTATAATTGCTTTTGTGTGGGTGCTGCAATGAGGTTTTTATCACTTATTGCTTGCTCTTTTGCCCAGCATCATGTTGATTCCAGTATTGGTGTGTACGTCATCGACCGTTTCACCTACTACCTCCTCGAGTTCCTCGAGAAAATTCACCCGGCTAGTCAGAACACGATGGATGAGCTGGTATGGTTGAATAGGCACTACATGGCACAATTTTCTTGTTATATTTAATAAAATTAATGTAATGTCACATCAACAGTCACCATCAATTCAAACACTTCTTAACGATCCATTTCCATTCTTTATTTCTCCTTTTCCTCAATATTACCAAACAGAATATTAATTGAATGTGAGCACTTCTTCCTTTAAAAACATTTCAAAATGCTTCACTTTCCTTATTTCTCCATCAGACGTACCCCATGCATTGTTCTTCACCACAATCAATTCCTCCTCTTCCTTCGCAAAGATTATTTTCCAAAAATGTCTGACAGCGAATTGCTTGGTGCATCAACTCTCCTCCCATGCCTGCAGTACCACCTTTCTCTTCGCCTTAAACACATTATTTCCAGCCATCCCATGTTCTTTATCTCCATACGTCCATTTTGGAAATCTTGAGAAGTCCAGTTTGCAGAGATTGTCTGTTGACGACAATCAAATCCCATTCACGTCCTTCAACGGTGTCGGTACCCTTCCCCATTTCTCCTGCAAGTCCACGTACTTCAAACCCCTCATTTTGTGTCCCCCTCTTCAGCGTCCCTCCCTTTCATCTCCCCTCTTTTTGCATCACTTCTCATCCTCCCCCCTCAAAGCTTCTCCCAACCCCCACTCCCTCATCCTGCTCCTGTAAAGCCTCCACCCTGTCCTGCACCCTACCAATGCCTACTCCCCTGTCTAACTGTATAGACCTCAAACATCTGAGGCTTTCGCTCCAAATTGACAGATCTCTTCATGTCGGCCGCTGCTGATAAACCAGACATCATCTGTTTATCAGAATACTTCTTCCCACAGGACGTCCCTGTCTCCTTGGTGTCTCTTCCCAGCTGTTGTCACCTCCAATTTGATAGGCTTGAACCCTGCCCTGGTGGTAGAGTTGCACCATTATTTATTTGTATTTTATTTACATGATCGATAAAGCTAGTAGTGGAGCTGCCACACACACATGAACATATGTGACAACACAACACTTTACATTAATAACTTGATTTCTGTCCTTGTACTGATCTTACACCTCCTAACCCCAAAGAGTACATTTGGCTGTGACTTCCCCTCCACTCCCACCTTCTTTTTGTCTGTGTTGTACTCCAAACAGCGACGACTCCATATCTCTCTCTCACTCACTCCATCTACCTCTCTATCTCCATCTCTTTCACTCAATCTACCTCTCTCTCTCTCTCTCCCCCCTCCCTCTCCCCCCTCCCTCTCCCCCTCCCTCTCCCCCTCCCTCTCCCCCTCTCTCTCCCCTCTCTCTCTCCCCCCTCTCTCTCTCTCCCCTCTCTCTCCATCTACCTCTCTCTCTCTCACACAACATGGACTCTGCATTCTTCCAGGGGCAGGATACATATGTCAAACCCCTCCCCTCTACTTCCTTAACAATCCTCTTGAGAAGTTCAGTCCCTCAAACTCCAGGATATGATCCTTCATGTGGCACTTTTTTATATGGCCCACAGGGTAGAAAAGATCATGGTTTTGGATGGGGGATGATCTGAGATGGTGATGACAGTTACAGCTGTCTTGAAGACCTGAAGTGAAGAATGAGATTGAAGAGGATCTGGAAGTTGGTTCTGTGGGAGAGTGGCAGTCGTGGGGAGTGGGGGGCAGGGGGAGAAGAACAAATGAGTGGAGGTGAGCAGTAATCCTTTATTTAGGTCGTTTCACCAGAAGGGGGTTGATGGTGGGGACCATGTTTGCCCTGCATAAACCTGGTGGGGGGGGGGGGGCACAGAAAGGGCAGAGGGTACAAGACCAGAAAGAAGGTGGGAGAAGACAGAGAGACCACTGACCAAGGCCTATAGATTCACATGCCATTCTTCATCAGTGGATAGGTATGATGGCATGTTGAAAAATAATGCATTTATTTTTCTCCAAAACAGGTAAAGATATTCAAATGAACCAGAGACAGGTTCGAAGATCAATCTTTATTCTACCATGGGTGCAGACTTATTTCTCAACGTAATCACCACTGTGGTCCACACATTTCTGCCAACGTTCAAGTAGTTTTGTGATTCTCATGATAAAACTGTGTATCCTGTTGACTGAGAACCAGTGCTTCACAGTGACCATGACCTCATCCTCGGAAGAAAAATGTTCACGAAGGTGTTCCTTCAGCTTGGGAATCTCGTCTCCACTCGGTCATCTCGAATCCAGTCGGTCATCCCTTCTCCCGTCGGTCATCCCATCTCCCATCCCTGTCTCCAGTCGGTCATCCCATCTCCCGTCCCCAGTCGGTCATCCAATCTCCCGTCCCCGTCTCCAGTCGGTCATCCCATCTCCAACGCTTCACAGCACTAACGTTGTGCTGCCCTCTTGACTAACGTCGCACTGAGACATCTCGTGTCAGAATCACAAAACCTCACACCCAGTGGTAGGAAGAACTAATATGCAGACTGCGCTTTGTTTCATTTACCGACGAAATATCTTTACCTGTTTGGAGAAAAAGAATAGGAGGCATTATTTTTCAACATACCCTCGTATAAGAATGGATGGAATCAATAGTATGTTTGTTGAGGTTATTAACCACCGTTGGAAGCAAGGAGAAGCAGATCTTTTGTTTTTTGTATTTACCCAGTCAGAGCAAAATAACTCCAGTAGCCTAACCCTAACATGTAGCCTAACCCGCCATGTTTTTTTGACCTGCTCAACTTCACCTTGACTTGGAACAGGCTGCAACATGGAACAAGCTGTTCATATAAGCTACAAATCGCTGGGTACATTGCAATGCTTATAAACGCCCAGCGACGTCAGCGTTCGTTGTTTTATCTCATGTCCACATATGCGGTTTTTTGGGGGGTTTTTTTGTATACCTTGTCGAGGCGCGTATGAGAATTAACACACAACACACAGCAAGGGGGGCATGAGCAAGAGGGGTGGGAGTGGGAAGGACAAAACAGTGGGGAACAGAGACATTAGGAGATCTGTCGAAGGGAGAGGGATGGGGCGGGGAACATGTGGAATACAAGATGGACAGTACATAGACTTTCATGAAGGAAAGCAGGGAATTTGAAAGAGGTGAGCTTGGGGTGGATTAACGGGGGTAGAAAAGATAGAGGATTTGGAGGGGGAATGATGAGGTGGTGGTGAACAGCTGTTTTGAAGGCCTGGAGGGAAGAATGGGATTGAATAGCGTGAGAGAGTTTATTCCAAAGGTGGGAAAAAAAGAGGAATGAAAGTATGAAGATGAGCAGTGATTCGTGATTTTGGTAGTTTTACCAGAAGGGGGTTGTTGGCAGACCTTGAGCACCCTGTGAAAATGTGGTGGGGACAAATCGCAGAGAGAGCAGGGTGGGGGGGGGCGAGACCGGAGATTTGACAGTAGAAGACAGAAAGACCACCGACCTGCCTGCGGTGAAAGAGTGTGAGGTCCAAGGACTCAGCCTCATTGTGGGAGATGCCAATGATCTGAAAGCCCCTGGTTTCCACAGCGTGAAGCCGAGAAAGGTGGGAGGCAGGAGCGCAGCCCAGAGGGGAGAGCAGTACTCCATCAGACTGCGGATGAAAGCTTTGTAAGTGGTCAGGAGCTCAGATGGGCCGAGGAAAGACTGCACGACGGAGGATTTCCAGTCGGCGACTGGCTTTGGAGGTGAGGTTTGAAATGTGGCTTTCCCAGGAAAGGTCATGGCAGATTGTGAGACCCAGAAGCTTGAAATGAAGGACTTCTTCCAGAGGATTGTTGAGAAAGTGGATGGGGGGGGTTTTCTAAACGTTCCTTTTGGAGAGACATAGTGAGAGTGTGACATTTGTTTGGATTGAAAGACATGTTCCACGTGTTGAACCAGTTTGTGATATTACTCAGATCTGCAGTGAGTGAGACATCTCGTGTCATGAGTATCTCATAAACTTATCTTTGTTTGCCATGAGTATCTCATAAACTTAAACAAATTACAAAATTTAAGCTCTCAAATCGAACTTGCAAGCAGTTTCGACTCCGAGAAAGGTGTTAATTTGTCCAATTCGAATATATGTGATATCTTGTGCGTCTCTGGGAGGTGTATGTTGAATATGATGGTTCGGTGATTGCCAATTGCGTGCCAAGGGAGCCGTTTCATATCGACCGTTTCATTGGAGTGCTTGCTTGAATGCATAAGCCACTTGGTGAGCGCACTCCAAGCTGCTTCATTGTTTTTTCAATCTCACATCGATTCGACGTACATTTCCGCCTTTGTTGGGTACCGCGGTGCCGTGCGGTTATTTGGGAGGTGTCTTATCCACTGAAAATGTGCAAAGATTGCTTTGTGTGATCTCTATTTGTAATCCACCTCTCACTTCGACATCGACGCATATTAAACAAACAATGAGGTCCATCTGACCAGGTGTTCACCATGTTTGTATTAGCTGTGAAGGCATAAATTATTGATCGACATTTTGTATTCTGTGGCTTGGTACATTTTTGAATTGAATTTCACTAATTACCTCCTTTAAATCATCTTTCAAAGAATGCAATTTCAAGGGAAATCTTTGTGTTGGTCGTTTTTATTTACTCGGTGTGTGTGTGTGTGTGTGTGTGTGTGTGTGTGTGTGTGTGTGTGTGTGTGTGTGTGTGTGTGTGTGTGTGTGTGTGTGTGTGTGTGTGTGTGTGTGTGTGTCAGAATGTGGAATGGAGTCCTCCCATGGCAGGCTCAAAGTATCCATTTATATTTCAGTGAGGGGTCATGATTCATGGACCAACTTGTGAAGTTTTCTGTTCTCAAAGTTTTGTGCCGAGGGCTCTCTTCAGGATTGTCGTTGAGCCCTGGACAGCTTCCAACTGTAGTTCGTATGTCGTAATATTCCCAGGGATGGTTTTTATTATCTCTGTGAGGTTCTCTGTCATCATTCCCGAAGCTCCAACTCTCACTGGTACAACTTTGGCATTCTTCAGCTTCAGGATCTTTTCACTTCATTCTTGAGGTCTTGGTATTTGGTCATTTTCTTGTTTTTTGCATTGTTTAGTTCAAAATCACTGGTATTAACAATCAGCAAGGCCTTCTCTTTTTCTGTACCCAAGTATGATATCTGGTCACAATGCTTTCCTTTTGATGTTTATGCTCGATGGGATCATTAGATTGTACGTGAGCGGAAGGTACTTCCATGTTTTCAGTCCATGCTTTTGGTTCGTTCCCACAAATTTTCTAGAACTGGGATATCAAAGCTTTTGCAGATGTGCCAGCGGATTACTTGATAAACTCTGCTGTGTCGTTGAGTGTACAGCTATTCTGACATGAGATTTTAAAAATGTATTTGTGTTTGGTTATTAAGCATAACGTATCACTCTCTTTGCTCATGCCACCTCCAACCCTCACCTCTCTTTTTTTTTCCTCCCCCACCCCACTCTCTGTCTGTCCCCTCCTCACTCCCCCCCCCTCCGAATAAAATGCAGCACTCTCCTCCCACACCTTTGTCACTCTTTCCCTCTGTGGCTGTCACTCTCACTCTCTGTCTCTCACTCTCTGTCTCTCACAGTGTATAGCAACGTTTCATGAGGTGTTGCTCTCCCCACCTCCACCACCCCCCTTTCTCACTCTTCTCCCCTTCCTAGCTTCCCCTTCACCCACGCCTCGCTTCCCCTCTGTCCTCTCCGTCCTCTCTGCCTCCTCTTCCCCCTCTCTTCATTCCCCTCCCATTCACACCACTGTCGGTGAAGCGACAAGTTGTATTTGCTAGTGCTGAATACCCCCAAGCTGTATGTTTCTAATTTTGTATCTTTTTTTTCTCATTTCTTCCTGGTGCTGATTTTTTGCATAATTGGTTATCACTTTTGTTTTTTAATAGAAGAGAGCTGATGAGCTTTTGTCAACCATCCTATCTTGTCGGTTTCAGTTTCGTGTATGTCCTAAACGAGACTGCATCTCCACTCCTGGCCAGCGTACAGACCTGTTCTCACGTGATCTCAGCACTGTGCTCATTACCGAGTTCTTTGGAAGTGTTCGGAAAGTCGAGCTTGTGACTCGCGTTGTTTCGGTTCCTTCATTGAGGGACCTACTGACTACAGTGCCTGGGTATGATGAACTCTCTATTCAATGGCATGGTTTTGTAGCAGGTGTGCTTACTAATAGAAGTGCTGTCGTTTGGAGTTTTTATTTTACTTCCTCCGCAGACTTGTGTACTGCAATGGATTGTTTGAAAGTTTATCTTATGTTGCATCGCTCCACTTACCAGAAAAATACCATAGATTCTGTTTGAATAGTATGCTCATTATATTTTTTGTGTGTATTTTGTTGCTCCACACATTTGATTTATTGTCTTGGTGATCTCAGTGAGTGTATCTAGTGGCCATTGCTCATCTTTTTTGATTTAAACTAATAGCATTATTATTACCGTTTAATAATGGTTCTGAGAGCACATGCAAGAGATTTGTGCACTTCGTTGTGTTTGAGGGTTGCACAAATGAGCCATAATCCACAATAAGATGATGCCAAAGATGATGTTCAAGAAGCTGTTTTCTGTTTTATTTGCCATTTTAATGTCCCGTTTGGTCATACACTGTTGTTTATTTTGGTAAATACGTTTTGTTCACAACTGCAGTGTCCATGTTGCAGGAAATCGGCAAACATTTCAAAATCGGTACTCGTTCGTACGTTCATATGCAACAACATGCGACTGCAAGTTTGCATCGGCTCCTGCAGGGGCTTGGCAATGCCGCTGATGTGGTGCCCCATGTGGGTTAGAACAGGAATTTGTAATTTTTTTTTTCAGGATAGCTCACCTCTTCATGAAGGATACCATGGGATCTTTAACCTTCACCAACTTATGCCAGCAAACAGGACGTCCAGTTTAATGTCAAAGGGATGGCACACGCATGGATGACATGCAATTGTTGACTGGAGTTCATTACTTTGATTTGTAGCATACGTTTTCGATAAGATGTTTTTTTCATAAAGGTGACTTCAGCAAAGCATGCACATTTTGTGGTGAGTAAAACCGTCTAGTGAGTTGGTTGATAATATGCCTGGGATTTCAGATCAAATTGGTATGCCATTTTTGGATATCTTATTTTTAATGTGGCCAAAGCTATTGGATATTTTAAGGCCTTTGTCACTGCTTGCTTGGACCTCATGTGTGTGTGTGATGCTTTGGAACAGAAAAAAAGATGACATCAATGAAGGTGTGACTTTGAGTAATGTCTTTGCTGACCAGCTGCCTGTTGCTCAAATGGTGCAGAAGGTGAGCTGATTTCTCCATTAATAACTTTGATTATTTTTTATTTGCTGTAATTTCCATTGCTGTAAATCAAATGCACACTTCTCACCCCCTCCAGGGCAAGCAGAAGGAGTGGCACCCACCTGATGGCTTCATCCTTGCCTTCTGGGCACTCGTGCTTCTTGTCTTCTTCAAAACCTATGGCATGAAGCACTTGACCTTTATTTTCTGATGCTTCATCTCAATGTGATCCAGAATTATTTTTGGTCCTATCTGTTTATATGTGCTTTTAAGTCAATAGTTGTGTTGGGACTGACATAAAAAACAGAAAAAGAAATTGAGGATGTCAGATTCTTTAAGGAGCCACTGGATTTTCTCAAAAAAAGAAAGCAACATTTATTGGGTGATAATTTGCCAAAACTTTGTGTGCCCTGACATTTTGATGTTTGATAGGGAAGAATCCAAACCTTTTTGGAGACCGAGTCTCATTCAACATGAAAAATAAACAACTTTCAGAATAACCTTAAAGTGCTGACGACTTTTATGGTCTCCTTCTTCTCTCCTCCTTCTCCTTCTTCCAGCAGTGGCACAATTTCCACCGGTGGCAGTCGTTGGTAACCCAGGCCTCAACCGATCCAGTATGGAAATTCGTTTTGTTGTCCACATAATGATTTGGCATAGGTTTTTACGCCAGATGCCCTTCCTGGTCACCTCTTAGAACACACACGGATATGGTACACCTATTCTAACCAGGACATACACCAAGCCCAGTACACTGGTACTCATTTCACCGACCTCGGAAGGATGACAGGCTGAGTAAACCCCCTGGTGTTATACGACTTGGTTATATATATATATCTCTCAGGCATATAAAAAGTGGTAGATAACATTAGAAAGGAAAAAATAACGCACCAAAAATTAACATTTTCACACTGACGCTCATGCCAGGGGTATCGCTATAGCTCTCTGTTCTTTGAACAGGCGAGCGAAAAAGGCAGGGTTTTTTTTGTATTTTTTGGAAAAAGTTAATTGTAGTCCTTGTTACAATTCACGGACCAGTGTTTGTATGTGTGTGTTTGTCGTGTTACTCCTTCAGTTCTGGCCCAAATTACAGCTGGACTTACTTCAGAGGATCAGCATGACCCTAATTAATGTATAGGAGTTTTATCTTTGGCAGTGGTCTTGGGAAGGTGAAGAGGGGGAGGGGGTGGAGAAGCAAATTCTCCACGTGTGTATCGTGTTGCACCGCCTCCAGGTGGGGAAGGATATGACAAGTCTCCACCATTTATAGTACACCAGGACCCCAACATTCACGGGGATATGTCCCGGAGAAACCCGGAACTGGGAAACGTTATGTTAATTAATGGATTGGCTATCAAAGACTATCATGTGTGTTCAAAGAGCAATACCTTTACAATACATGGTACAGTGCCTACTTCCATTTAATTGATTTCATGATTGCTGTTGGTCTCACCATTCTGCCTTATAAGATGGTTATGTAAATGACATGCTGTTTTCCCTTGCAGTTAGTTAACTTATGATTCCTAATATGTAATGTTGACCAATCTGTCGATCAATTTAATAACAGAGACCCTCTTTCAATATTATGCAAGTACCTTAACTTAATATTATTATCTTGATTCAATTCTCAGTAACTTTTCCCTATCCTCGATTAACAGATTAATAAGGTCCATAGGTACAGTGATTGACAATATATTAATCAATAAATACAAGTTATTAATAACCAGCAGCATACCCCACTGATATAACCTATCATTACTCTGTCACAAACAAACGTTTATATCAATTATAACTAAAAGAAACATGATGGTTCGTTCTCAATGAGTTTTTTTTTTCTTTCTTTTTTGAATGAGCTTAGTCTGAAAGTAACTAACAGTTACTGTACATAACTCCCATTAATTGCTTACTGTTCCCCATGTTTATGCATGTGACAACAAACCCAGTGCATGCAAACATTATCATGAGCATCACTTGTTCATCAATACAATACAAGTTTCAATTCACAAAAATAATTCAAAGCTAAGTTGCACATTCTTACATTAATTCACAGGAGTGATTAAACAAGAGTTGCTTGGTTATTATTATCGTCAGAGTGATTCTTTTGGAAGTATTTCACGGTCTCTCAGCTGTGCAAACCCCCCATGATGAGAGTTCCACTCCGCTCGGCCATGACCGAGTTGCCGAGCTGCAGATCACAACTTGGCTGCAGAGTGTCCATTTTAGAAACAAGAACTTTAATAACATTTGTCATAAATTTCTCCAAACAGTCTAAACAATACCTCTCATCACTATTCAGAATTCCACCAACATTTAAATCTCTGACATTGTCCATCTTGTCCATTTCTCTCTCACCAAAACAGCAACATGCTGCAATATAACCAGCACACACACACACAAGCCATCTAATCACATCCTCTGACCTTTTCAAAATGAATCCATTTCCTTTATCAAGACAAATAAATACAATTTAGCATTTAAATTGCAGCTCAAAATACTCTGTCCAGACATGGAGCTTGAATCTTCCCAATCTTTATCACAGTCATGGGGGAGGCATGGGAGATTTGCCCTCTTTCTTCTGATTGGATATTCTCTCCTTTCTCCATCTTATATATTATTTCCGAGTTTGTGGTTTCGTGTCGCGCTATCTTCGACTTTGTTCTGCGCTCAAGTAACGTGATATTCGGCTTACATTATCTCAAAGACCATATGAGGTGCATGGTACAAAAAAAGTAAATAAAATGGTTCTGAAACAGTGAAATCGTATTCCACTTACTGCATTAAAGTAAAATTACTACTGATACTCTGCATCAGTTCCTTTCTCAAACACACCCACCTCAACATGTCGCGCAGAGCGTGGGTTATGCTAGTTAGGTTAAAACTCCACCTTTTAAGTGCATTATTCATCCAATCTCTCTTAAACAGCTTTTTGGTCTATCATTGTGACAATAAAATATTTTCTCCAATTAAATCTAATGAATTTATCCTAACAGATAGAGGCTCATATAAAGACAACAGACATGCTCTTCTGTCCACTTCCGTACAGAAAGCTCGATCTTGGCAGGCAGAGGATTGGAATGTTCTTTTGATAAGGCCTGCAAAGGCTGTGTGTTCAAAGAGCACCAGCCCCACCCATAATTTCCCCCCAAAAACATTTCTATTTTGCTAAGTGCGTAGCTTGCTAAACGTCTTTGTCCTGGTTCTTGGATGTCTGACATTGAAGAAAGATCACGATCACAGATCAATCATCATAAGAGGTATTTGCAATGATATCTCACAGTTAATTAAATTCATCAAATCTTACAGGAATTCCATAATTCACACCCAAGTTACCATTATTTCATTCATGATAAGCAAGGAATTTTTGACTGATTGAGTTGATCAAAAGGTTGCATTGGGTGGTTTGCCATTGCCTTCCCAACAGCAGTTTGGACAGGAATTTGTCTTTAACATATACATGAACGAATGTCATGTCAACTTTAACATTTTCAGACTAATAAAAACAGCACACCTTGTTCAACATCCATCCCAGGGATAATTGATGCGCTGAACATCATCAAATCACTTAAAACTAGAGGGGGAGCACTCAGGAGAGTGCAAAACCTCCGCCGCCAATCCTGCTGGATCACTCAAGTGAACCTTGTATCATATTCATTAAATATGATGTCAACAGTGCTGAGAGTTATAGTTCTTTTATCCAACATTTTTTTTTGGGGGGGGGGGGTTGGAAATCACTTAAAACATGTAGAAATGCAAAAAAAGAAATCGAAATTTTGTTGAAAAAAAAGTTGCAAAAATTTTTTTTTCTCAAACAATTTTTTTTTGGGGTGGGGGACCAAGTCCAAAATCTAATGGCATGATCCTTGGACCATACCGAACCCCCCCCCCCACCAAGTGTCGTCGAAATCCGTCGAGGAATTTTTCCGTAATACTGTTCACAAACAAACAAACAAACAGAAAGGGGTGAAAACAGTAACCCCCGATCTTCAATGGCGGAGGTTAATTATTCCAATTCAATCACATTTCTATATTTCCATCACATTTTAAAGTACAAATCAAATCGAATTTTTGAAAATATTTCTCTCATCATCAGGCACGGCATGTGCAATTCAACACAAGAGCACAATAGCCAAGCCCCACCCCCTTTTCAATCTGCATATGAATTGGATCGAAGGCTCAGCACCCATAAATCTGTTCAGCTTGCCATGCTGAGTAAATATAAATCCTCACAATGCCGGCGATAGCGAGCCTCCTAAATGGACTTCACTTTAAACAGACTCAGTGGAGAGGGTTGGCCCATACAGTGAAGCTCGCGACCTTCGCGTTATCAACACCAAGCCAAAGTGGCTCCGAGACTTAACATGTTACCCCAAGACTATCATGCATGCATCATCATTTTTAGGTCATTTCCAATGACCTAATAATATTGGTGAGAGAAAGGGTAATATGGGTACGTCCGTCCGTTCACAATGAAGTTGAAGCGGGAGATCTGGTCATTAGTGATCCTGATAGAGGTCGATGAGACGTACACGATGGTATGACTTTCAAGGTCACCGAAGGTCAAGGTCAAGGTCATGAGGCCTTTGAAGTTGCGAAAATGACGATTTTCAAATTCTATCTCCTCCGCCATTTCTCAAGCGATCTTGAATTTGATTGTGGCATATGAATGTATGGGACAATATCTAAATTTGGTCGGGATGGATTTTCGAATTTCGCTTTAGTTTTCGCATCATGTCAGGTATGGGAGCATGTGCCAGAACAGCGCGTTGCTGCGTCCACTTTCCGCCGGTACTCCAGGGGCCTCCGTCTGGCCATCCCCCAGGCAGATGCCAGACCCATCTCCATCTCCTTGATGGTCAACCTGCTGCAACCATGAGGCACGTGGTCGGCCCACTGGCCTCCTCCACTCATGAGACTCCCTCGCTGAGAGAATCTGGTGAGCAGGATCAGCGTCAGGAAAACGAGCCACATGTCCATACAGCCGCAACTGACACTCACGGACTATGCAGGTAACAAATCTCATCCGAGTCTCTCTCAGCAACCGCTCGTTGGACACAAAATCCGACCAGCGATAGCCAAGGATTCTCCGAAAAGACCTGGTACCAAAGGAATTATGTCACCATCTCACATCCGTAGAGCAAGACTGGAAGCACCAAGGACCTGAAGACTCAGACTTTCGTCCTCCCGCACAGATGCCGGCAGTGCCACACCCCATGATCCAGTGAATTCATGACTACCCAGGCCCGACCCAGACGTTGATTGACCTCTGGCTCACAGCCAGCAGAGACATGAATATCACTGCCAAGGTAAGTGAATCTCTCGGTGACCTCAACATCCTCGCCACAAACAGGTACAGACAAGATAGCAGCATCCAATATGTCATTGAAAGCCTGGATCTAACTTTTGACCCAGGAAACCCGTAATCCCAGTGGCTCCGCCTCCTCGTTCAGCACCTCGAGGGCCCCCAAAAGGATATCTGAAGTCTCCACAAAGATGACTGCATCATCTGCAAAATCAAGGTCTGAGATCTTGACATTCCCAAACGATGCACCGCAGCTTGATCTCTCCGACATCCTCCCGAAAATCCAGTCCATACAAGTGCTGAAAAGTGTGGGGGCCAGTACACACCCCTGACGAACTCCAGTAACAACTGGAAATAAGTCAGAGATGGTACCACCACACTTCACAGCACTCTCAGTACGAGAGTAGAATTCAGACATCAGATCGATCAGTTTTGGTGGCACCCCACGAAGATCACGAATCCTCCAGAGGACATCCCGATTCACTGAATCAAACGCTTTACAGAGATCAACATAGGCTGTAAGCAGCCCCTGCCGAAACTCTCGTCTGCGTTCGGTGAGGACACGAAGAGCAAGGATACGGTCAATCGTTGACCTCTTTGGTGTAAAGCCTGACTGCTCTGGACGCTGGTGCTCAAGCAGATGGTGGCGAACCCGATCAAGAATTATCCGAGCAAATACCTTGCCCGGCACTGAGAGCAGCGTCACCCCTCGGTAGTTGTTGCAGTCTTGGCGATCACCCTTCCCTTTCCAGAGAGGAACAACAAGGCCCCTCTTCCAATCAGTTGGGATGAAGCCTGTGTTCCAGCCAGAGCACAGAACTGCATGTAACGACACAAGTGCAGCATTTCCACCAGCCTTGAGAAGTTCAGCATGGATGCCACAGATCCCTGGAGCTTTGCCCCGTTTCAACCGGTTCACCGCAGCCCGTGTTTCCACAAGCGAAGGTGGACCACAGTTGCTTCGAGGGTCAGCAACAGGGGTAGTCACACCCTTGACGTCCAACTCAACAGCTGGGGGATCAGCCTGGTACAACCGCTCAAAGTAACCGGCCCAGCGGGCCTTCACTTCAGATTCCTCTGTCAAGTGCCTACCACTCTCTGCTCTAACTGCAGTGCTCCGAGGGATGGGCTTGGATGAACGCAATGCGCGAATTCCCCTGTAAGCGGGACGAGAATCACCTGTCCACAGGTGATGCTCAACCCCCTCACAGATTCCTCGCACATAGGCCTTCTCCACCCTCAGTGCACGTACAGTTTTACGCCTCAGCTCCCTGAACAGCTCAGCTCTGCCATTCAGCCTGGCCCTGCGACTCTGGTCAATGGTATCCAGTGTCCCTTGAGAGACAAAATTCTTCTTTGCCCTGCGGTGAGTTACAAGACATCCACTGGCAACATCAAGGACAGTGGTCTTGAAGGCACTCCACAACTCTTCAGGACCCCCCAAATGTCCACTCAGCCTGTTCGCACACTCCTCAGCGACTCTCATCCCTGAGCTTGGCAACATGCAGCCTCGGCTGGGATGGTACCATTCTCCAGGATTTAAGGTGCAGCTTTAGAGTTGCTACAACAAGCCTGTGGTCAGTATTGAGCAACTGAGCACTCCGGTAGACCCTGCAGTTCTGGAGCATTCTCCAATGACCGTCAATGAGGACATGGTCAATCTCCTTTGCCAGACCGCGAGCGTTGAAATACCAAGTCCAGCGATGAGCTTGTGGGCGCTGAAACCATGAACCAGCCACCCGAAGTCCATGACTTCTTGCAAAGTCAAGGAACTTAGTGCTATTCTGGTTCATAGTTCCCGACCCATGGGGACCAACACACGTCTCATGACCATCCCTATCAGTTCCAGTCGGTGCATTGAAATCCCCCAAGACGAGAAGTGTATCTCGTCTGGGGCACTGATCAACCACAGACTCGAGCGTGGCGTAGAATGCATCCTTCACGGTGAGGTCACTCGCCTCAGTCGGAGCATAAACAGAGACCAGGGAAATGACACCGAAGGAGTGACGAATCCTTAATCTCATAATACGCTCGTTGACCGGTGTTACCTCAATTGTCATTGGGGTCAGCTTATTGGAGACAGCTACAGCAACTCCTTGGGTATGGTAACCATCAGAGCGACCAGACCAATAGTAGGTGTAACCACCCACCATTATCTTGCCACAATCCGGTCTCCAAACCTCAGAGAGAGCTGCAATCCCGATGTCCAAACGCTTGAGCTCAGATGATAACAGAGACAGGTGATCATCCTCTCTTAGGGATAGGACATTCCAGGCACCCACTCGAAGGGACCGCCTCAGGTTCACCCAAGGAGACCGCCCTCTGGTGGACGACACCTCAGCACCACTCCGACACACTCTCCCGCAATCTGACCCAGGGATGTTACCCCGTGGTTTCCCTCCTATCATCAAAGATTGGGGGTCCCGAAGGCTTTGCCCCAATCCCGTCATCCGGTGAGCTGCACTGCGAAGGGAAGCTGCACAGGAGGTACTCCCATGGAGTGGGTTTTCAGATTTTTTTTGTGTTTTTGTGTTTTACGGAATGAAGGGTTTTACGGTGGCCGGAGTGCAAATCCTGCCACCAACCTCCTAATAAAAAAGTAACCCAACTGCAGGAGGACGTCCGCAGACACAATTGGGCACTAGATATGGATGGCCGTTGGCTCACAAGGAGCTCCTCCGCCCTTTGACAGGTTTTGTTTTTAATCCTGCTGGGTGTCCATATCCAAACACCCTCCTCACCAGAAAACCTGGTGGGAGAGACGGTTTAGTCACCGACAACCCGACCATGGAACAGGTTAGTACAGGTTTGCATGGTACCTGTATCAGGTCACAGATATAACCTGACCTGACACGGTCAGGTTATATCTGTGACCTGCTTCAGGTACCATGTTTCGCATCACGTGACTTCAAAGTTTGTAAAAACTGCCCTACCTTCAGGAGGCTATATATTTTCTCGCAGAAATGACCGTCAATCCTGCACGGGTGTATTTTTATAATTAACCTCCACCATCGAAGATCGGAGGTTACTGTTTTCACCCCTTTGTTTGTTTGTGAACAGTATTATGGAAAAACCCGACGGATTTCGACGAAACTTGGTGGGGGGGGCGGGGGGGTTGGTATGGTCCAAGGATCATGCCATTAGATTTTGGACTTGGTCCAAAATCCAATATGGCCGCTATGGCGGCCAATTTGAAAAAAATATTTGAATTTTTTTTCTTCTCATTAACCTCTGCCATCGAAGATGGATGGAAGTTACTGTTTTCACCCCTTTCTGTTTGTTTGTTTGTGAACAGTATTATGGAAAAACTCCGGATTTCGACGAAACTTGGTGGGGGGGGGGTTAGGTATGGTCCAAGGATAATGCCATTAAATTATGGACTTGGTCCCCCCCCCCAAAAAATAAATTGTTCGAGAAAATTTTTTTTTTTTTTTGCATTTCTACATGTTTTAAGTGATTTCCAACCCCCCCCCCAAAAAAAATAAAATAGAGAATTTTTGTTTTTGCATTTCTACATGTTTAAGTGATTTTTTTTTGTATACCTTGGTCGAGGCTCGTATGAGAGCTAACACACAACTCACAGCAAGGAGGCATGAGACAAGAGGGGCGGGAGTGGAAGGGACAAAACAGTGGGGAACAGACACATTAGGTGAACTGTGGAAGGGAGAGGGATGGGGATGGGACGGGGAACATGGCGAAGAGAAGATGGACGTTTCAGGGACTTTCAGGAAGGAAAGCAGGGGAATTTAAGGAAGTGGGCTTGGGTGGATTATCGGGGATAGAAAAGATCGAGGATTTCGATGGGGGAACATAAGAGGTGGTGGTGAACAGCTGTTTTGAAAGCCTGGAGGGAAGAATGGGAAAGAATAGAGCGAGGAAGTTTATTCCAAAGGCGGGAAAAAAGAGGAATGAAAGAGTGAAGATGAGCAGTGATTCGTGATTTTTGTAGTTTTACCAGAAGGGGGTTGTTGGCGGACCTTGAGCGCCCTGTGGAAATGTGGTGGGGACAAATCGTAGAGAGAGCAGGGGGGGCAAGGCTGGAGAGGAGTCGGTAGAAGACAGAAAGACCACCGACCAACCTGCGGTGATTGAGTGAGAGGCCCAAAGACTCAGCTTCATTGCGGGAGATGCCGATGATCCTAAATGCCCTGGTTTCGACAGCGTGAAGCCGAGAAAGGTGGGAGGCAGGAGCACCAGCCCAGAGGGGAGAGCAGTACTCCATCAGGCTACGGACAAAAGCTTTGTAAGTGGTCAGGAGCTCAAGAGGGCCGAGGAAGGACTTTGCACGACGGAGGATTCCCAGTCGGCGACTGGCTTTTGAGGCGAGGTTGGAAATGTGACTTTCCCAGGAAAGGTCATGGCAGATAGTGAGACCCAGAAGCTTGAAAGAAAAGACTTCTTCCAGAAGATTGTTGAGAAAGTGGATGGGGGGGTTTTCTAAACGGTCCTTTCGAAGAGACAGTGAGAGTGCGAGATTTGTCTGGATTGAAAGACATGTTCCACGTGTTGGACCAGTTTGTGATTTTATCCAGATCTGCAGTGAGCGAAGAAGCTGCTGCTTGCCGGTCTGAGGGATGACAGATGGTACCGCAGAGGGTGGAGTCGTCGGCAAAGAGAAATAGAGGATTTTCCAGAGAGTCCGAGAGATCATTGATGAAAACCAGAAAAAGAACAGGGCCCAGAACGCTACCTTGAGGAACTCCAGCCTGCACAGGAAGAGGGGATGAAAGAACTCCATTTAGGGCCACACGTTGACTGCGAGCCATGAGTGGAGATGGCCTTGAATACCATGGGAAGAGAGTTTGGTGAGTAGTGCAGGGTGCCAGACTGTGTCAAAAGCACGTGATATGTCCAGGGATACGGCTCGGATTTCCTGTCTGGCATTGAGGACCTCCATCCATTGATGGGAGAGCAGAAGCAGCATATCCAGGGAAGAGTGACCTTGTCTGAAACCAAATTGATGATTGGAAATCAAGCCATTGGAAAAGAGGAAGGATTTCATGTCTGAAGCGATGATGGATTCCATACCCTTGCTGATGATTGGGAGAAGGCTGATTGGTCTGTAGTTACAGGGATCTGTTTTTGCACCTTTTTTATGCAGGGCAGTGATGTTAGCAGATTTCCAAGCAGATGGCAGATGACCTTGGGCAAATGAGAGGGTGAATAGAACAGAGAGAGGGTGAGCAAGAGCAGAAGAGCAGGCTTTGAGCACACGTGAGCTGATGCCGTCTGGACCGGTTGCAGAATCTGACTCGAGGTTTGAAAGCAAGCTCTCCACCTTGTCAGGAGAGAAGGATACAGAGTCCAGGGACAGTTGGGTGCGACTGGGTAAAGTGGGTAGAGATAGTGATGGGTTTAGGACACAAGATTTAGCTGCAAACACCGAGTTTAGACATTCAGCTTTATCACGTGTGGAATCAGCAGTGCGGCCATTTGAGGTAAGGGAGGGATGGAGGGGGAACATACACCAGAAACAGATTTGATTAAACGCCACCAGGATTTTGAGGAGGGAGAGAGGTTTGAGAGTTCACACTTGAGATGAGAAAGATGTTGTTTTCTGGCTCTCCTGAGGGTAGATACACACTTGTTCCGAGCTTTGTGGAAAGAACTGAGATTGCCCTCAGTTGGGTTTGCTTTCCATGAGGCAAAGGCAAGTTGTTTCAGGACAACTTCCTCGCCACAAGCTTCAGTAAACCAAGGGCGGGAGGAAGGGTAAGACAACTGAACACGAGAGGGGATAAATCTGTGCATGAGGGAGAGCAAGTTTCTTTGAAAGAATTCCCAGGATGAGTTGATGTTTGAGAAAGTAGTGATGAGACCAGTCTGTAAGTTTGATGGCTGCTTGGAGACCCTGCCAGTCGGCTTGAGTGAAATGCCAGACTCGACGGCGGTGAGGTGGTTCTCTGATAACAGCCAGATAGATGTCCACTTGAACAAGGATGTGGTCAGAAGAACCAATTGGAGCGAAGAAAGAGCAGCAGATATTGTCAGGGAAATTTGTCAAAATCAGATCCAGAAGAGATGGAGTACCATTGGTTGAGATCCGGGTCAGGAAGTTGACCGATTGAGTCAGTCCCAATGAGTCGCAGAAAGCTTTTGCTGAGGTGCCATGGCAGGTGAGAGAGGTACCCACACCTCGCCAACTGGCGTGATGACAATTGAAGTCACCACATAAGAGGAAGAGAGAGTTTGGATGAGAAGATAGAAGATGGTCCATGTTTTCAGATAGTGAGGTGTAGATGGAGTCATCACTGTTCGGTGGACGGTACAGTACACATATAAACATGAGGTGGGAGTTGAGGGGAAGCCGAAGCCAGAGGTATTCCTGGGGGTGTGGGGGAGTGAGAGCAGTGCATGGAGAGTGAGGAATAGAGTCTTTGATGAAGAGAGCAACACCTCCACCAGCACGAGGCTCAGGTCTGTCATACCGGAAGAGGGAGTAACCAGGGAGAGATACTTGGGAGTCAGACACGTCTTGGGAGAGGAAAGTTTCTGTTAGGCAGATAATGTCTGGTTTGTCAATGGCAACCTGTATGGAAAGATCTGAAAGGTTTGAGCGAAGGCCCCGGATATTTGAGGTCCACACTTTTAATGAAGAGGTCGGGGAGGAGGCTTTGGGTGCAGGAGGTGGAGGGGGAGGGGGACGGTAGGACAAGGGACGAGGGGGGGAGGTAAGGAGGGTTGCTGAAAGAGTGTGGGGTATTGCAGAATAGCGAGGGGAGGGGCCGAATGAGGAGGAGAAAAGGCTCTGTGGTGCTGGGGGAGAGGGGGGACAAGAGACAAGGAAGAAGGCAGTTGAGGATTTGAGGAGATGGAGTGAAGAGATGGAGGTGAGAGGGCAGTGGAGGGAGGCAGGTTGGTGGATGAGAGGGGGGGCAACTTAGAGAAGGAAGAGTGAGGGGGATGAAAGGTGGGAGAAAGGTGAGGGGGGAATTTTTGAGAGGTGAGAGGGAGGCTTGGAGGGAGAAGAGTGGGATGGTTGCTTTGAGAGTGAGAGTGAGGGGTGAGGGGGGTGAGTTGGCACTGAAGTTGGAAAAAAAGAATGGTTGATGGAAAGCGAGCATCCATGGCAAACTGTGGTTTTAAAAAGTTTTAGGTCAGAGATGCGATTTAACACAATTCTTGATGGATGCAATGAAGGCGAATTCAGAGAATGGAGAGAAGAACCGCTGTAATAGTTGGATTTTTTAGGCAAGGAATGAAGGAGAGGTCGAAATGAGAGCAGTCTGTTAAAATAGCAGAAGAGTAGTGCATTGTGAAACAGTAGAGTACCACATGTGTGAGAGAGGAAGATGAAGCATAAGATCGTTTTTGTTGTTAATATTAATGTATGAGAGAGTTCAACAGATTAGGTCATGGAAGTGTAGAAAAAAAATCTAGAAAGAAAACGAGGAGGAAGTTAAGAGGAAGAAGAAGAAGAAGCAGAATCGGGAGAAGGTGAGCGTGTTGTTGTTGTTGGGTATATATATTTTATTTTATTTTTTTTTTGAGATAAGAAAGAGATTAGTTGGGAGAATGGGGGATGTTTGGAAAGTGGGGAGGATGAAAATTGAAGGTAATGGGGAGGATAGAAATTGAAGGTAATGGGGAGAAAAAACAAAAAAATAAAAAAACGATCGAACACCGAGTGGAACCGGTAGGCCTCAAGCCTAGGCCTAGGCCTCAAACACCAGGTTAGAACGTCGACAAAAATACTCACAAAATAGCACGATTTTTGAAACAAAACCGAACTTGGAACACACAGTAACATGTAGGTGAGAAAATTAAACAGTTAAAACGGGACAAATAACAACCGGAAACTTAACTTTGAGAACGTCAGCAGGGAGCCCCGAAGGAGACCTCTCACCGCTCCAAAACCGGAACCGGAAGTGTTTCCAACCCCCCCCCCCCCCAAAAAAAAAAATTGTTAGAGAATTTCTTTTTGCATTTCTACATGTTTTAAGTGATTTCCAACCCCCCCCCCCCCCCAAAAAAAAAAAGTTAGAGAAAATTTTTTTTCATTTCTACATATTTCAAATCACTTAATCTAAAAATCCTATTTTTTTTTCATTTCTACATATTTTAATTGATTAGGAGTCTGGTGTTGGCGCAGTGGTTCGGGCAGCGGCTTGGGATCCAAAAGGTCCTGAGTTCAAGCCCCGTTGGGCCACTGAATTAATACACCAGGGGGTTGACTCAGCCTGTCATCCTTCCGAGGTCGGCAAAATGAGTACCAGTATACTGGGCCGGTGTATAACCCGGCTAAAATAGGTGTACCATATCCGTGTCGTAAGAGGCGACCAGGGTTGCGTCAGGAAGTGCATCCGGCGTAAAACATGTGCCAAATCACTATGCGGATCATACGGATAATCCACTGTGGCGACCCCTAACGGGAGCAGCCGAAAGAAGAAGAAGAAGATTTTAAGCGATTTCCAACCCCCCCCCTCACCCAAAAAAAATTATTTGAGAAAGGGGACACAAACTTGAAGGGGGCGCCACGGGCAAGGTGTTCGAGATAGAGCAAAATGGTTTCAAGACTTTAGGTGGGGAATGACCTCAAGATTATGCATAAAAATATTGTCATCCCAGCTCTCAAAGTTTGGGTGGTCGTATGATTTTTTTAGATCCTCGTGGAGGATCTCCAAGTCTTACTCACGTTGTTGTTCTTGTGGACTTTGTTTCACAGCCTTCAGTTTTCATCGAAACTTCCTGAAACTTGGCATATATATGTAAAAATACCCTGCACATAGAGTAACCATCTCAGATTTTGAAAATCCCTCCGAGAAAAAAAAAAGTTATGACGTCAAAATATCTCTGCTAATGTAAATCGCCTAAAAATTATCTCCGAAAACTAGGCAAGGCTTTTGAATTCTGTTTGCAGGAATCGAACAGGGCATTAGTAGAGATTAATTACCGCACATATGATACATCACTATGACGTCATATCAATTTTTATGACGTCATTCCTATTTTTTGTTTCACAACCCAGAGTTTTCATCGGATCACTGTGAAACTTGCCAGGTATATGCAGAAAGCCCACGCGCAGGCAGTAACCATCTCCGATTTTGGAAATTCTTCCGTGAAAAAAAAAGTTTACGTCATAATATCACCGCTAATGGAAATCGCCTCTACCATTATCTCCGAAACTAGGTAGTACAGTAGATTAAAGAAAAATCGTTGAGATTGTGAAAATTGGCATGCATGTCCATTTTTATATGTTCTTTCATATAAGAGCAGGGCACACCTGATCAGAATACATTTACGGCCGCCATCTTGAATTTCAAAATGGCTGCCACCAAAAATAATATTTTACAATATCTCAGTCACCAAAAGACCTTGCAAAATGAATAAAGCATCTAATCCAATGTTTTCACAAACAAGGAATCCAATAAACACACTTAAAATGCTCTATTGTCAGTCTTTCTGCTTTAAAATGACATACACTGCCCCAAGTAGAGTTCATCTGGTCTAGATACAGTTCTGACTTCAATCTGTGTGATAACATGTCCCTGCACAATGGCAAAGTTCTATTCCAAGAGATAGATGGCTTTCAGCAGAATTTTGGGTAAGGATGGTTTGACAGGCCATCTTTATGTAAAAAAGGGTGCTGAATCCAAAAAAAGCAGTCTTATTGACCCTACTCAAGATAAAATGACCATTTTAACCCTTTTTGCCCATATTCGGTCAAATTATTTTGGGTAGGTGGGTTTAGTCAGAATTTTGGGTAAGAATGATTTGACAAGCCTATTTTAGGTAAGAGTGTGCAGATTCCAAAAAAAAAGCAGTCTTGTTGACCTCGCTCAAGACAATGACCATTTTAACCCTTGCCGGTCAAATTATGACGATATTTGGTCAATTTCTATTGGTCCGCGTTTGTATGTTCTGAAGGTGTGCACATCGTTTGAATTGCATCACATAATATTATGTTCTGTTTATGATAATCATGACATATAAACATATAATGAAGAAGTAACCAATTGGCCAATCGCTTTGTTCAGTTTTTGGCCACCAGTGGTCAAAAGTTTGAAATTTCATGTTGGGGCATATCGCACGTGTGCATAGTCTTTTCGAGCAGCGTGCAAAATCAACAATGATGTTAAGACTAATTGGTTTAATTTGTATTTTAATTTTCTATTTGGAGGTGGCAGCACCTCCTTGAGTGGCTCAGATGAGATAACATGTGCTTAAGGCCTACATCTTACTGTGCGGCTGACAAGACAGTTCATGTTTTTGGGACATGCTCCGTGAGGAACTACCCAGGAAGTTAATCCTCATCATGGCTGATGGCGGAGAGGTGCCGTTGCAGTGTGTGTTGCATGTGGGTGATACAGAGCATGATGGTGATGCAGTGACTCCTTTTACTAAACAGACATGGGAAACAGCAGGCGACATCACTCAATCCAGAATTCAATATCAGAAGAGATCAAAGTACCTCGTTATATGTGAATCCATTAACTTTGAAGCTGAACCACTGCCTCCTTATGGATTTCATAGTGACTGTTACAGCAAATTCACGGCTTATCAGACACAGTCAAAAGAAAAGAAAATATTTTCTGATGAACATGTTACTGTTGAAACACGATCTATGGTGGAACAGCCCCCAGTGGCAACTACCTCAACTACTGGTGTGCTGAAGAAAAATTGTATTTTCTGCAATGGTCCGGACCGTAAGCATTTCCCCAGTGGTTTTGAAACACTATCTCCATGTGAAACTATACAAGCACAGGACAGTATTTTAAATGCTGCAAGGCAACTGAACGACAAAGATTTCCTTTGATACGTGGATATGAGCACATTGACTTCGTAGCCAAGGAAGTCAATTACCACAACACATGCAGAGCAAGGTATATTGCTAAAGGTACCAAGGTTCAAATAAAATAAAAAGGTTCAACGTACGCACAGAGACGAGAATCTGCTTTCTTAAGAATAATTTCATATATAGACTCCGAAATATTTCTGAAAGAATTTTCAAAGAAATTGGTTGATGTCAATCAAACCTACATTGAATTTCTCAAAGAAGAGGAGGGGAGGGAAGACCCCACCTCTGAACCATACAATCTTTTGTCCAAAATCAAAGCACATTATGGCAGCAAGCTTCAGGTTGATCAAGAAAGTAAAAAACAAGGAACCTATCTCTCTATCACAAAGGATGCTATGGACAATGAAATAAAGAATGTAGCTTTGTTCCTCAGGGGGAAGATCCAGAAGGTCCGAGAGAATAAACTCCCAAATCCAATCACAGTCGAAGCAATCCATGATGGTCAGTCTACAAATATACCGACTGAAATATCAGAGTTCTATAGGATTCTGTACACCGGCTCAAAAGATGACGCCAGTGAGAGAGTGGAGTGGTATATTGAATCATCAGCTGAGGATGATAGCAACAAAACTACTAATGGAACAGTGAAGCCATCGAAACACATGCTGCTGGACATGGGTTTGAAGAGTATTACTGGCTCCAGGAAGGTTCAGCAAATTATTAATCACTTCGGCCATTGTATAGGATATCATACAGCAGAAGAATACAAGACCCAAATTGCCGCTGACATTATTGAGAAGAACCGAGTTATTCCTGATGGCCTGCAAGCAAGCAAAGGACTAAGCACAAACACAGCTTGGGACAACTATGATGAATCAATGTATCATGACACACAGGGCATCTGTGTCCAAATTGAAGTTCCAGTTATATCAACACCAACAGCAACAATGAAAACATCTTCTACAAGCTCGGAATCAATCACAGTAGCAAGCTCATCAACTACAGAGAATACACTTCCTATTTCTATGAACAAACAAAGCAAGAGAAGTCTTGAAATACCAAATCCAGAACTCGAACCAGTGAGAAAGAAAATTAAGATATAGAATTTTTCCTTTGATATACCAACAATGGACAAACCTGTAAACTACAAGGCTTGTGTTGCTAGAGACGTTGCATGGACGATATCTGGCAAAACAAACACACATACACCAATGTGGTCTGGCTGGAACGCCACAGTAAGCAAAGATGATTTACTGGCTCAGAAGATAGGCTATTTGGCAAACATCGGAGCACCTCCTACATGGCTTGATGTAGTTAATGAAACGATGAAAAGAAACGTTACCCTGGCTGAAGAGCGAGAGGAAGATTGCATTGCAATGACCTATGACTTGGCTATAGCCAAGCCAGCTTCCCAGTTGCAGTACACTGTGCGACCAAAGTATGACAATGTGTTTGTTTTGGTGCCTTCCACATTTTAATAGAAAGTGGTGCCCTCACCAAGGTTTCCCTCAATGCCTGTCAGGAAAACACTATAATCAGGCCAGAAAAATGCATGTGCTCCTAGCAACTGCTATGAAGAGCAAGCATATAGATTTGTTCTTGCAACTGAAAGACAAATGAGAGCTATGGACGTTTGGTTGAAGCCCTTAAGACTTTTCAAGCATCGCCATCCCCTGAACGGATGAAAGATTTGGAGGAGACAGGTGGATACAAGGCATTCATGATGACTTATGAAAGTTTCTGCGATGATACTAGAGCTGGAAAACATGGTGTTAATGCAAAGTTCTGGAAAAACTCATTGACATGGTTGACATCTACATGCTGTTCAGTAGAGCTGTGCGAACAAATGATGTGAATCTTTTCATCTTCTTACTTGGGAAAATGATAGACATTTACGCACGTTACATGTGCTTATACTATCTCGGACTGTTGAACATGGACAACACCCATCCTGGCATTACGCAACAACTTGAACAAGGTGGTTTATCAGTAAGATTGTCATCCAATTCCTTTGCCAGACAACCAGTGGATCAAGCACTAGAGAGTACGATCAATGTAGATGCAGCCTCGCGACAAACTGGAATCACTGCTTTCCAAAGTCAAGGCGCAACCAGGCGGTGGACAGTTACTAGATCAGCTCGAAGCACCATAGTCAGACATCTGTTTGAAAAAGCAGCTTTAAACAAGGATACCAATCGAAGCCATGAACTACGAAAGTCAAAAGTGGAGAAATTTCAGACTTGGAAAGTATTTCTAAAATGATTGACACTACAATGAATCCCTTTGGTAACCCCCTGATCAAAGACACCAATTTGTACTGTCTTGCAGATGGCAAGAAAATGCCAGATGAAGTAAAAGAGGACATGCAAAATCTCTTTGCTTTGGGGAAGAAGTGGAAAGATGAGTTCCTCCAGGAATGCTTGAAGGATTCTTCAAAGTTTGAAAAACCACTGAAAAGAAGAAAAGTGAGAAACTTTGCCAGTGCTGCTATCAAGAGCAAAATACGAGGTAAAGATGAAAAGTTTGTTGAGCTGAAGGCAACACGGGACCTGCTGGGCAGACTAGTCTATCTTGCTTGTACCAGAAAAATTGAGCTCTTTTAGAAAAAAAAAATTGTACCAGAAAAAAAAAAGTGTTTTCCTTTCCACTAACCCTGGTTGTTCCCCTCTCTTTGGCCAGTATTTTTGGCACAGTGAAGAAGACACCAAAGTATACACTCTCCAAACACCTCGAAGATTTGATTACACACAAAGAGCCAACAACAGTTGATACAGTCATTTACGATGCCATGTTCATAATCCAGTCATGCCCTCTGACTTGCCTCTCAGATTTGGGAATGTAGCAGAGCTGGTCCGGAAGATCATATGCAGTCCAAAGGAAAGGAAAGTGCACTTTGTCTGTGACATTTATGTGAAAAGCATAAAGAGTGTTGAGCAACAGGCAAGAGGTGCAAATGATGGATCATTTCACATCACAGGTGCAGACCAGTTACATCCTAAAGATTTCAGACATGCCTTGAGATCACCAAATTTCAAAACTGCACTTAAGTTCTTCATGGAGGAATGGAAACATAACCATTATGCACCAATCATAAAACAAATGACTGTTGTTGTTTCACATGAGGAGCAGTGTCTTCAGTATACAGCATCTCTGGTCAGGAAATGTAGAACACAATGAGGCACCAGAGTACGAATGCTCACACGTGGAGGCAGATACCAGCCTAGCATACCATCTCAGCATGCTGTCAAAAGCAATACCAGGACAGAATGTTGTCCGTGCAACAGACACTGATATCATGGTCATTTTCCTGTATCATTCAAGACAACTCAAGGCCAATGTGTGGATGGACCTTGGACATTCGAGTGATAACACTAGAAGGTATGTCCATATTACTGCGCTAGCAAACCACCTTGGCCCAGTTGTTTGCAAGGCACTACCAGGTTATCATGCTCTAACAGGATGCGACTACATGTCGCCTTTCTTCAGGAAGGGAAAGGTGAACCCATTGAAGAAAGCTCAGAAGAGTGCTCTCCATCTCGAGGCATCAGCATGCTTGGAGAGACAACCGCCTTTGATGATGATGACAGCCTTGTAGAAAGATATGCGTGTTCACTCTATGGTCAGGGAACATTATCATCCGTGAATGACGCCAGGTTGAAAATCTTCCTACAGAAATACAAACCGACAGATCCAGACAGTCCATTGGAGAAAATAAAGGGACTTGATGCAGGCATGCTCCCACCCTGCAAAAATGTTCTGATGCAAAAATTGGCACGGTGCAATTACGTGGCATATCTCTGGAAGCACGCACATCTAAGATATCCACGAGAGAACATTCAACCCACAGATCACGGCTGGAAAGAGGTCAACAGAGATTTTGTACCACTCTGGTTTACCGGCAGACAGATGCCAACTATTCTTTCTAAAACCATGGAACCAGAAGATGTCACAGATGGAGATGAGGATGATTATGACAATGATTGTATTACTGATGATGATTCAGAGGATGAAGAAGACAGTGATGATGATGAGAATGGAAATGACTAATTGAATGTAGTAAATTGAAAGGGTAAATGGAAAGCTTGCAAATATCAATATTTGAAATATTGATATTTCCCAGAACAATATTCAACACTGGGGCCTATTCATATTTGGCCAAAAAGTTATTTTGTCTTACATAGGGTCAATAAGACTGCTTTGTTGGTAATCAGCACCCTCTTTTACCTAAAATAGGCTTGTCAAATCATCTTCACCTAAAGTTCTGATTAAACCCACTATTTGACAGAATAAGGGAATATTTGGCCAAAAAGGGTTAAGATTGTCATTTTGTCTTGATTGAGGTCAATAAGATGGTTTTATTTGGAATCAGCACCCTTTTTTACATTCAAGTAGGCTTGTCAAATCAGCCTTACCTAAAATTCTGATTAAACCCACCTACCCAATGTAATTTGACCAAATATGGTCATATTTGGTCAAAAAGGGGTTAAAATGGTCATTTTG
Source organism: Eptatretus burgeri (assembly GCF_056783735.1). NCBI lineage: Eukaryota > Metazoa > Chordata > Myxini > Myxiniformes > Myxinidae > Eptatretus > Eptatretus burgeri. The sequence goes on from NC_140965.1 coordinate 75,834,506, forward strand.
CCTTGAGTGGGGTCAATAAGACTGCTTTTTTTGGATTCAGCACCCTTTTTTACATAGAGTAGACCTATCAAACCATCCTTACCCAAAATTCTGATTAAAGCCATCTATCTCCAAGGGTATTCAGTGCACGGGAGAGATGCACAGAAACATTTGCATGGTGGTCTGCATGCCTTTTTGCAGCCGCATTTGATCAGCTCTGTGCAGGATTTGGCCACCTCGGCAAGTGCTGTCCAGAAAGGTATCCACCGTTCAATGGCGTTCTTCATCCATCCCCAGTCACATGGGCTTGGTAACTGCTGCTTAGATATCAGCGCTTTGGCCCCAGATGTGTCCTGCTTGGTATGTGGACCTCTTGATATGTTCCGTGAGGGCTGCCTTTGTGGGGGGTAGGCGATCTATTAGTCTTATTTTTGCGAACAGAAGCTTCCTTGCCTGATTCACCCCGGTGCATTCACTGGTTCTATCATAAAGACGTATGACGAACCTTTTCCAGTTGACACACATTCTCATTTGAGACTGATGAAGGCTCTTGGGATAAACTCAAGAAAGTGTCCGTTATATCAGGGAAATTGGTCCAGGTGTCCCAAGCGGTTTTCTTCCCAATACCACTGAATGACGACGACGTGTCACAGCCAGAACAGAAGAGCTTTGGCCTTATTTTCACCAACACTGTTTGTAATCGTGTGAGCCGGTATTAACCTGTGGTGTTTGACTCCATATGCAACCCATAGTTCGTCAAGGGATAAAGCGTGAAATATGGCAATTGCAAGGACAACAACGTCAGTGTCGACTGACCTGATCAGGCTTCTGTGATGGCCATTTTGTGCACAACGGAGAGAATGCAAGAATAACCTCGTATCAGCTTCTTCGTGGTTGCATGGAGCTAGAGAAGATTCTATGTTGCACTCTTGGGAAGAGATGGCATTGGTATCTTGTGTGCGATATAGCTCCTTATCTTGTGTGGATAACTTAGCGACACTGTGACAGGAACTAAGTGGATTGTATCATCATCATAATTCTTGGAGCAAGCTATTTTAATCGCTTCTCCAATGTCGGAATTAAACATGAGGATCATATCTCTTCCTTGAGTTTAAGCTCTCATATCTGGGATCAAGCACAACAGTCTCTCCTTCAGTCGTGTTGTATTGACCTTTCCAGAAAAGTCTGCATCTTCTTCTCTTAATCTGGACTCGTAAAGTCGCCCCATATCTGACAATCTGAAGACGTTTCATCTTGGCGGAATTATTCTGTGAACGAAACTAGCTCACCAAGTATGAGACTATCGACTTTAGTGCTTTGGGTGTCTCTTTCATGCTGAGCATAATGTTTCCGCACACGGTTGGTGACGGAAGTCAGACATGATAGATGATACCGAGCATCTAAGGCATGCATGTCACCTTCAGAGAGCTTTCCCAACAGTTTCCTATCTTGTAACACATGTGCATAACGACGAACTCGAATAGCAATTTTGTCAGTCCTTGTGTCATGGAGATACTCCTTTGTGTCATCTTCTTCACAAAAGAAACAATTAGATGTCCTTGCCATTGAACCCACGCTGCGTTGCCTGGTCTTAACAGAACTTGTCTCATATTCCAGGTTTTCTTTTGAATTATTTTTCTGAGCTCGTTGGAGCTTTTGTCAAACCTGTTTCTGCAGCTTTTGTGCCATACTGTCTGGTTTGTTCTGAGCGTGGCTTCAATGCCATCTCCACAATATCAATATCCTCTGGTAAGGCATCAATTTGATGAAACTCCAAAATATTCTCAGCAAATAGTTTGTAGCCACATTGTTTATCACTTCCTCTATATTTAGCTATGCTGGGATTAACAAGCTTTTCTTCGGTGTCCTGTTGGCAAATTGCACACAATTTCCAGTCAATCAAGGCTGTTTTCTCTGGGCAATGTCTTTTAGAAGATGCACCTTCACCAGCATCGATTATCTTGCACTTTTTGGACATCATTATAGCATGTCAGTGCAATGGTATCACCATATCAAATGTCCTGAAAAAAGGGAGGGAAAATGTTAGTCCACCACAATTACAATTTACAACATATATTTCTGCTTATACACATCAATACATGCATAAATCTCATTATTTTCAGACAGCAACTGATTTTTAGTGCATCAATTGCAATACAGATCATATTCACGCATGCAAAGAGTGATAGTGATTGACCCATGCACGGGGATGTTCTCTGAAACGCATTGATCGACTGACAGCTGGAACGACCGCGGACGATAGTTTCAGAGCGAATGACAGACAGACTCTTAGAATTATAACACCTTTCAAAACATTATATTGAAAATTAAATTGGATAACGCCATTTCTACATGCTCATAGCATTTGGATATCAAACATCAAGCAAACACTTTTAAGTATTTAGTTATTTATGAAAGGGTCTCATTTCGATTTTAAAGCAGAAAGACTGAAAATGGAGCATTCTAAGTGTGTTTATTGGATTCCTTGTGTGTGATGACATTGGATGACTTTATTCAAGTGCTTAGGCCTCTTGGTGACCAATATATTGTAAAAAATATTTTTCGGTGGTGGCCATTTTGAAATTCAAGATAGTCTGATCATATGTGTCCTGCTCTTATATGAAAGAGCAGATAAAAGTAGTCATGTGTACCAGTTTTAACACTTTATTCACATTTTGAATGATTCTGGTAAAATGTTGACAATCTACTGTACTAAAGCAAGCCGTTTCAATTTTGTTTGCGGGAAACAAGCCAGGCATAAGCACAGATAATTTATCGTAAACCTGATACATCACAATGACGTCATATTAGTTTTATGACGCCATCATTAAGAGGATGAGGATCTTAGCTCATTCGAGCTTATGTCAAAATTCGCAATTTTCTAAGTTTTTGACCTTGTGACGAAAATGAAAAATCGGATGACAAGTTTTAGATAATTCATTTTGTCATTCAAATACCGAAGAACCCATTCCATTCAGTCAATTCCCGAGGAGAAGATAGATTTTTAATCCGACGACCCCCTAAAAATGGCTATTTTTCGGGCGTGTCTCCACCCACAATGGGCATAGCACGTCCTCATCCAGGAAAACACAACTGGACATTGATATCGAACACATAACCAAATTTCATCAAGATCGGATCAAAGTCCACGGAGTTATGCTCTGGACAGACAGACAGACACAGACAAACAGACACACAGACATAACGAATATTGTGGTCACTGGCTGGTGCTCATGAACCAATAAGAATGTCTCAGGAGAAAATGCGTTTTCATCATTAATAAACTGAAGAACATTATAGACCCCTGGTTTATTGATAAACTTCCAATTTTGCACATCCATCATACCTTTTCATAATCTATGTACCAAAGCAAGGATTTAAAACCACTTTCACTTGTTTCGGCCACGTGAGTACTCGGCCCGATACAGCCAATACATTATAAACTGAGGTACTGACTCGTCGCGCAAAGACATGGCAGAAGTAAATAGACACCATGATTTTAAAAATAATTTATTTATTAAACATTTGAAGTACATTTGATCCATTTTAATACATACAACTGATATTTTGTAAACTTGCCATTTGCAGATTTCAACACTTTTCCTCTTTCGGGCATTGAACTAATGAGTTCCGAAATTTTCTCTTGTGGGATTCCTGCTCGGGCTTCACGCAAACGGGTTAGAAATTCTGCCCGTGATGTTAGTTTCCTGGACTTTTTCCACACAGCTCAAATCAATATGGCCCAGAGGTGTTCAATGGGATTCATGTCAGGAGACTGACTTGGCCATGGAAGTCGCTTGATCCCATTTCTGTCCTGCCATTCTTTGGTGTTTTTTGCAGTGTGGCATGGATCTCCATCTGCCATGAACAGAGAGTTGTTTTTGACCATATGACCAGTGGAGAAGACAGGGAGGTGTCCATCCTCAAGGATATAAATGTATATCTTAGAGTTGATGTTGCCAACACACTCCACAAGCTCTGACTGCCCAATGCTCCAGATTGTTCCCCACACCATCACTGAAAAACCACCGTGTTTGACAGTTAGCTGCAATCGGTTCAAAGAGAACTCTTGACTGGGAAGTCTGCAGACCCATACACATTCACTCTCAGAAAATTGAGCAAATTGGGACTCATTCTGAAAATGACAGTTTGCCAAACTCCAAAGGTATGATGGCCATCTCATCAGCCCAGTTCTTTCTCCTTTGAATGTTGGCTGGTCTAAGAGGTTTTCTCTGAGCTGCTCTCACAAAGTAGCCCAGTTGATGAAGGTACCGCATGGCAGTTCTTGAGCTAACTTGGACCTCCTCTGCAACATCTGCTGCCTTGCAACGGGGAGTTTTCTCAATGGACCGCTTGACAGCTCGAAGACACCTTTCTGAGGGCCCAGCTCGACCAAAACGGGAAGCTGTGGATTCCTTGCCTTCGCTGGTGAATTGACCGTAAAAAGCGGAATGCCAAGGTTCTGAGCTATCCGACGCTGGCTGACTCCACCTTCCGATTGACCAACAATTCGTCCTTTGAAAATCGGAAAGGTCGTGTACTCCCTGGGTTCGAGGTAGAGTTAATTGACGTACAAGACCCAGGAAATCGTTTCCGCAAATAAATCGTTGAATATTAATACAAATCACAGAGTGAAACTGCTTGATACAGAAGAAATGAATAAATTTAAGGTGTCCATTTACTTCTGTCATGTTTCTGTGCATACTGTATGTTCGAGTAAATATAAGAAGTAAATTTTCCATAAATTAATGTTTGCTGGAACAAACCAAAAAACGTCTGCTGTATGACTGACAAAACAAGCAAACAAACAAAACAAACAGCAACTTGATTTTTCAGAACGTTCAGGGGATTTTGAACGCCTCCACAAATGAACTGGGTCCATTAAATGAAGCCCTGCGTTTTACAATTCTTCAACAGCTTGCACTCCAATGGGTTTATTAGTAAATGTGATACTTGACACAAGTTGAAGTAATACGACGGTGACTTGAGACTTGCCCAAAGTGACGGCCATCACTGCCGTGTGCAAGTACTGCGATTTATGTACAGGGCGATTGAACACGACCCTTAAGAGGATCCAAAGTTGAAGTTTTTCAATAAGAATTCCACAGTTGCTGGAAAGTCGGGAAAAGTCCCCGCAGGTAGATCTTCCACGGTCGTCTCGTCCCCGATCCTGTATTTGCCAGTCTGCACCAAGAAGCCCATGATCCCGACAGCCTGTGCCCCTTGCACGTCACTGCATACGTCGTCTCCGATCATCACGGCTTCGTGCGCCTCGCAGCCCGCGTTGGCCAGGGCTCGTTGAAAGAAAGTCGCGACCGGTTTACCCACCACTTGCGGCTCGACCCCCGAGGCGAACCTCAGCGCCTCAACGAATGGACCGGGTCCAAGAGAGAGTCCGTCGGCCCTCCGGTAATAGCGTGCCTTGTGCACCGCAATGAGAGGAGCCCCCTCCATGAGCAGGCTAAAAGCCTCGTTGAGAGTCTCGCGGTTGAACTTGTCCGGAGCGAGCCCCACAAGCACGGCATTAGGCCTCGACGTGTCCACCTCACCGAAGTCCTCCAGAGCACTTTGTGCGAGCAGCAACAACGGCCGCACGTCCATCATCTTCACCACGTCCCTGGCGGCCGAGAGAGACGTGAACATTTCGCTTGCGTGTAACTCGAAGCCCATTCGCCGGAGCCGATCATAGAGCGAGCGGCTACTCTCTTTGGTGGTGTTCGTGACGAAGCGCACGACCGCACCAGCCTCCCGCAGTCTCGCAAGAGCGACGCTCGCACCTGCGACCGGCGTGTCCTCGACGTGCAACGTCCCGCTCAGGTCAATGAACACGGCACGCAGTGGTCGCGCCATCATTCGAGCGAGGAACATATGCTCTCCCCAATGTTGCCACGCAGGGGCGTCTTCCACCAAACAATCGTGACGTCATCTCGGTCACGCAATGTGAAAGGCCATCTGTGTCGGTCACGCCTGTTTTGGGTTCACTGTTAACCAATCGGACTCGAAGACCGCTTTGAAAGTATTAAAGACGCCAGACTACCCGAAAATTACCACCTGGTTTATTCTGCCAGATAGAGTATATCTACCTAACCCTGTGAGATATAATGTATATATTCTGAGAGAAGATGGAATAATAACTGGAGCGCCGCGTCATCGCAAACCCCCCCACCATGCTTCGCGTCTTCAATGTTATAATGTCAAAAATTTTTATTAAGCGCAATATAAACTCAGCATTATTAGCAATTCCATACAAGGTATTATCATCACGCACCATCCATACCGCTGTGGCTGAAATTTGGTGGCAACGTTCCGCTCCAACACTGTCACCAGGAATGACGAAGCTTCTTCTGGTCACGTGACGATGTTGGTCAAAATAGCCGACAATAAATTCCTTTTAAAAATATTCTACCTCTCCAGACCCACCAATCAGAATGCTACCAAATTTGGGTTACAACATGAGGCGAGGGTCAAGATAAGCTCAAACTACAATGGTCCCTTATATTTTATTGTGAACACCCTGGTGTCCCCAAGGCTTGGGAGTTGGTGTGCACGTGTGTGCACGTGTACGTGTACGTGTGTATGTGTATGTATATGTGCATGTCTGTGTGTGTATATGTGTATGTATACGTGTGCGTATACGTGTGTGTGTATGTATGTGTACGTGTGCGTATACGTGTGCGTATACGTGTGCGTATACGTGTGCGTATACATGTGCGTATACGTGTGCGTATACGTGTGTGTGTGTGTGTATGTATGTGTGTGTGTATGTATGTGTGTGTGTGTGTGTGTGTATGTATGTGTGTGTGTATGTATGTGTGTGTGTGTGTATGTATGTGTGTGTGTATGTATGTGTTTGTGTGAGTGTATGTATGTATGCATGTGCGTGCGTGCGTGCGTTTTCCCCCAACAGCTTTTAGCTTTTCTGGAATTGGAATTCCAGATAAGGTATCATCATCGTGCACCGCCTGTCTCCCATTTCGACATCTCCACCCACACCACTGAAATTTGGCAGCAATATGTCGCTCCTGATGGGTAACAGGGATTACACAATCACTTCATTGTAAGAAGGTCAAAATGACAGACTTTAATTCCTTCAAAAATTTTCTCCTGACCCACCGGTGAGAATGCTACCAAATTTGGGTTGGAACATTCGGACAGGGCCCAGATAAGCTACAGGTTCAGTGGTCCTATTTTTTTGTCCAAACATGTATGTATAGATTCAACTATGTGTTGAGCCTCGTGTTGGCTTAGCAGTTAAGGTGGTGGCTTGGGATCCTCGGGTCCTGAGTTTGAGCCCCGTTTTCAACTGAATTTACACCAAGGGGTTAACTCAGCCTGTCATCCTTCCGAGGTCGGCGAAATGAGCACCAGTATACTGGAAATAGGGGCACTGCATCAGCGGCATAGCTGCACCACTAACCAATGATGCAACCAGCAGCCACAAAGGCAGCATACGATGTGAACTATGTCTTAATGGCCTGGATGGTTGACTTGCTTGCATCACGTTGTAATGGAATGCAAGGTTAAGAGCATGGTCCAAATTCAGTCAGTTTTCCCCTTCTGGGGCTTTGCTAAAAGCCAGGAAGGAAGAAGGACCACCTGGAAAGATTCTGCCAAGCAGGTAAGCAAATGGTGTGGGGAGGTGGTCAACCGAGCTATGAAAGCCTTGGGAAATGGACTTGGAAGGATCTCCATGTAACCAGGGGAACCAGAAGCAAACATGCAAAATGTGCTCAATCCTACAAAAAAACACCAGTTTGACTAACCAAGGAAAATTGCAAGTTTGGTGCAAAATAATTCAGCAATGAAGTGCAAATAAACTTTAAAGTCACCTATTTTATAGCACATGCCCTTCAAAGAAACCAAGATAGGACTGCTTTCAAACTCATTGGCATGTCTTGTGTGCATTGGTACAAAGGAGACATGTACACAACACAATGTCAAATGGTTACCATAGGAAACGGACAAAAGCCAATGGCAGCAATTAGCATAATTTCAGGAATTAAAAAATATATATATAGGACCATGCATCCTGAAGCTCACCTGGATCAGGAACAACAGTCACTCAAACCCTCCACAAACCCCCTTGACTTTTTTTTTTTGATTGCCATGAACAAACTTTGGTACATCACAGTATGAAGGTTGTGGTCAAATTTCATCGAAATAATGTGAGTTTTGGAGAAGCGAGTAAATACGTATTTTTTGGGGGGGGGTCAAACCCCCCCCCCCACACCAATCAGATATGAAGCTTGTGGCCAAGTTTCATTAAAAATCGTGTTTGGTTCAAGCGATGATGACTGAAGTGTTTACGGACGGACTGACTCGCTCATTCACCTATGGACACTGCTCGATTGCGCAAGCTCACGCGACTAAAGTCCAGGTGAGCTAAAAACAGGACAATCAATGAAGGCTGCTTTATGGGCCAGTCAATTAATTAGGAATAAATTCATTTGAAAATAAATCAAATAAATGCTTCGAGGGTCAAGGGTTTTTATTAATTTTTTTTTAATATATATAAAAGTGTATGTATACCATGTGCAAAAAAGTTAACCTTGATTGCTCACACATTGGGGGTCAATTTTGCATGCTATAATTTGAGGGGGACGGATGGGAGGGGGCAAGGAACAAAAGCAACATTCCACGTCAGGATTTATTTACAAATTAAAGAGCAATTTCAATAATTCAGTACAGTTTATGCTCTGATTATTGCAAGCTAATTACAGAGTCAGGGAGAATAAATGGATATGTGGAGGTGATCAGATATGACCTTTTGATTGAAAGAGGGTGGGGGGGGGGGGAGGAGGATCAGAATACCAGAAACCATCTAAAATTGTGGTCCCACAGATGCACAAGCACAACAGCCAGCTTAAAAATAAAGCAATGAAGTCTCAAATTGAACAAGTTGCAAAATAGAAAATAAATCACATACAACGAACCACAGCATGAAAAATGACTGGATAACCTTCCCAAGAGAAACCGTCACTCACTACCATGGTATACAATGTACAGCAAGGAACGTGTTCGTATTCCAAGTGGAAATCTGCCCTCACCATGCCCGTTTACAACTCTCCGAACAACAAGGATCACAATTTCCCAAACTCAATCAGCCACAAATGTGCAAAAGAAAATTTTTTTTAAAGGAGGGTATTTATAAAAAGTGCTTGAAACTTCTCTGCAAACAATGCAGCACATGCTTGTACTGTAGAAGGGTGGAGGAAAATGTGTAGAATGAGGAGACGGAGACGTACAATTGTGCTGATTCTGCAGAGTCAACTGAGATAGTGTACAATCAAGCAAGACCCTTGCCAAAGGGTCCAACTTTTAACTCGGCACGGTCCAAATTATTGCATGCAAATTGGATGTCAAACACACCACGAAGGAAGAAAAGCAAATATTTACAAATAATAATGCACAATGCTGAGAAAGGAGAGAAGTAGCAGCCAAAATAAGATGACGTCTCACCTCACAAAAAAAAACCAATACCATCTCGAACCTTCCTACCCCAACCTACCATCACCAACATTCAACTCGAAGTTCCTTTACTGGAATTAACATTTTCATAAGGCCATGTGATCTACCCTCCAAGCAATGAGAAAAGGATAATGAATACCTCTCCCAGCCCACAAAAAGAGGAAAGATTTCAGGAACACATTAGTGTGCAGTCTCAACAGTAACACAAGTCTAAATTGTTACAAAAACAGACAATCGAGGGGGGGGGGGAGGCACGGGTTCGTAGACAAATTTCCAAATTGCGAGTGCAGATGTTCAATGGCATTGGCCACAATGTGAAGGGGAATTGGGGGGGGGGGTCAGTTAAGCTGCAGAGAAAGCAAAGAGTGGATAAGGAAGAACAACAAGGTCAAGTTTAATCTAGCAGGAGCAAGCATCCTTAGCTGGCTGAGTGTCATTTGGTAGCCGTCCTGGTTGGGATGTAGCTGGTTTGTGCTGGACACCAGATTCTGCAGCATTCAGGTCGAGACTTCCATCCTGAATGTTCTGGTAGATCTTCTTCGCAGTCTCCAGGAAAGCTTCCTCTACATTGTCACCCCTGAATTGAACAGGGGGTAATGATTCAACAATTTGGTCAAGTTGCTTTCATCCGATACAAGGTCAAAATGGATGCAAATCTACAACACACTTGAGGTGAAATGCTTGGTGAACCAATGAGAATACAAAATCAAGCAGTTCTTACGTTTTTGCACTTGCCTCCAGGAACAGCAAACCTGTAATGAGAAGGAGGTCTTCACACTCAGCAGGTAAACACTTAATCAACTAGCATTTATTTGGGAATAAAGGACGACCAGTTTTGCTGGTGAAGGTGAGTGTTAATCTGCATCGGTGGACAGGGAGAATAATGGTTGCAATCAACAGGATGTTGATAGAGGGACACTAACTGCCATGGAAAGCAAGAAGAAGCTGACATTTTGGGTGTTAACCCTTCATCAGAGCAAGAGTTTTATTACTCCAACAAAGGGTCAACGCTATTAACCCTTTTTTTTGGCTTGGCATACTTCAATCACTGGCCTGTTATTTATTTATCCATTTCCAGGATCTAAGGATCGTAGTGGTACATGCACACAGACACAGAGCTTGGGGGGAGCTGCCCTCACCTCCAGGGCACTCAGTGAGGCCTTTCCTCTTCCTATTAGATGCCAACCTATGGGCTTTGTCAGTGTTCTTATTCTTTAAAATACTGGACATCAAGAAAGGAAGCTGCATGTGCCATTTTAAAAGTTTTTGGTGCGACTCGGCCAGGGTTAAAACTGCTGGCCTCCCACTCGGATCGGATGTGCTAACCATTACATCACCAAGTCTGGTGATTTCATCTAGCAATTATTTTGCAGCATATAGGAGAGTCCCTTCGATGAAGTCATCCGAACTGATCTCAAAGATTTATCATCTTATTATGGATGAGGACGTGGCAAGAAGAATCCAAATAAAGCAGCATGACACTAACTTGGTCTTGTGAAATCAATAAGACAAACAGCAGCGAAACGGTACTTGCACATTTGGCTTCATACTGTTGGACTTGCATTCCATTGAATGGTGTTTGGCCACATTTGAATGAAGAGCATCAACTATTAGAATTACATATTGTAAGTACCAAGTCTTGTTGTTCTGGATTAGGCGGTGGCGGAATTTGCACCCTACTCTTGACAGCCAAATGTTGAAGATTCGGCGTCACTTAACAGCACCGCCGTCTCCGGGGTTACAATGCCGGCTAGTTCGGCACAGGTCTCAGGTCACATGCCTCGGATCGCGATACCAAAGTACACCTGGGCCTTACCAGTTGGGGAAATAGACGCCGGCTACAGACTGGGTTTGTCAGAGACCGAGCGAAGTCTGCAAGTCCGTAGCCCGTTTGGTTTAAAAATAAAAAAACGAGCGGATTGTTCCTCAGCAAGGCACGAATAAATTCAAGGCAGAAACTTTCATATGAATCAGCCAGATTTATTGGGGACACATCGGGGAAACACAACACAAGCAAAACATTCACGAACGTTACAATTAATCGATAACCCGCTCTTAACTAGGGAGCTACGGATACGGGTTTCGAAGGGGGCCCTCGCGAAATAAACCTTAGACATGCAGACAAGACACGGAGTACTTGGTAGTGCCTCATGAACGAGAGGAAAATTGTCGAAGGCACGAATGCGGCTCGTGAGAAGCAGATGTCAACCGATTCGAGCACCCAAGCTCGAGCATGCAGCATGGCAAGATGGCGCTCGTATTCCTTTTCCCAGCACCGCTCGCGCATGCCGCGGCGCGTCCAGCCCGCGTAAGGTCGACGGCACAAGAGCGAAAGATCTATGGTGCATTCCAGCTGGTTTCTCACAAGGTCCAGTATACAAATCCAGGCCTGGCCTGTTCACCAGACGAGGCCAAATCGGGGTGTTGGGCTCCACAGGCAGATCGATGGTAATCACAAGACGTGTCGAGCCATGCAGTGAGTAAGGACAGTCAGAGGCTCTGTGACTGGACTCAGAATCAACCTGTGGATGACCTCAGGCTGGATCCATAACCGAGGAGGAACAGCCGGCCAAAACCACTCTTCACAAAGCCGATCGCCGACTCACTGCAGTTCCCAGACCGACAAAGCAGCTACTTCCTTTCGGGGCGGGCCTCTCACAAAGCCGATCGCAGACTCCACACTAGCAGTTTCTCCCTTGCCTTCTTGGGGTCACTCTTCTCACGAAAACAGATCCCAGACTCACAAAGCCGCCAGTTCCTTTTGCCTTTTTGGGGCGGACCTTACGAACCGCCTCTGGGGACCCGTGATTGGTCCATCGCTCGAGACCGCAGCAGCCCTCCGCCAATGGGTCGTCGGCACGGCTTGACTGTCAGAGCGCCGGGTGGGGGCAAGAAGAAGAACGGTGCCTCTCGGTACACCACCAATGTATGAACACTGGACAGCCTGCTACACGTCCCGACACACATGTAACGTCCGATTACCAAACAACCGGGCGAAACATAGCTTTAAGGGGGGATCTGGGCTGATCCTATATTTAATAACACACTCAGGGCCCATTTCCACAACATTATTTCCCCACCTGCTGAAAAAAACTTCAACATTCTCTTCAATCTCATTCCTCTGTGCAGGTCTTTAAGACAGCTGTTGACCACCATCTCAGATCATCCCCAATCCAAATCCATGATCTTTTCCACCCTCCTCGACACCCACCCCCCCCCCCCCCGACAAAATTAAGTTTTTCCTTCCATCTTCATCTTGTCCACCCCCTCCATCCTCCTCGACCCCTCATTCTTACCCACATCCCTTGTTTGCCAATCTCCTGTCCACAATCGTACATACGGATGTCGATAGTCTACTATCGAAGAGCTGAATTACGTCTCCTGTCTATGATTGCATATGGACGAGTTCTTCATTAACAAGCAGAAATGTCGTATGGCCGTGCTGCTTTCAAACCTCCGGTGGAGGAAACCTTCTGCATTTTATTTTGCGTGCACAAGTTTTTGGTGGCTCACCATATTATCAGAAAGGTATTGTACTCAAGCCAATACAACAATTATATTAATTGGTTTGTAAAGGTAAAGAGTTCCTTACACTACAACTACATTCTTTCATTTCATCTCGATTCCAAGTGGTTTTGCAAGATTTTTTTCATTTCCAAAACGAAAATTTTCAAAATTCATTAATCCCTACATCAATTAAACTGCACAAATGAAATGTGAGCACAAAGTACAAATCAATACTATCTATGCATTGTTATGTTTTCTCATAACACCCCCTTGATCCCCCCCCCCCACCCACACTCCTTGTGCAAGCCACAGCCAGAGCAGAATATTTTCACTTGCCAGTCTACTGCCTTGCAGAAACAACTCCTATTGGAATACCGACCCTCCACTGTATTACTGCATGGTAACAAAGGGTGAAGTTTAATAATTATTTATCCAAGTTGCGAGAGGTATCAAAGACGAGAAAGACACGAGAAATGCACAAGACAACAGATCAGACATACTATATTCACTCGATGTAACACGCCTGAGCATTCTTATCCACCTCTTCACCTCCACATTTTTGTCAGTCTGTTGACCATCCATTATAGCCAAGTTCACCCATTTGCCTCAATTGCATTTGTGAAAATAAAATTCCGACAATGAGTTGACAATAACTATTTGATGGAAGTGTTTTTTGAAGTTGCTGTGGGCCAATTTCAACCAAGTATCAGAGCTCATCAAAAGCCTTGGCAAAACAGTTTTTAAAAACCCCCCAAGAAAACATTAAGCATGGGCAGAAAGTGTTGAAATCATGGATAAGCTAGACTTAAAAACAAATAAATAAATAATAAAAAAAGAAACGAAGCATTTTACAATCAGTAAGTTTTCAACTTACCATTCTCCTCAGCAAACTGTTTGGCTTCTTCATAAGTCACATCACGTTGAGCCTCTAAATCAGCCTTGTTTCCGATCAGAAAAATTACCTACAAGAATGTGATAGAGCAAAGCAACACAATCAATTTATTCAATGGAAATATGTGCTCATTGCAGTCTGGGGGCTGAAAGCCAAACCGACTAAATACTTTCCTCTTCCATGGTCAACAAAAAGGTCCATTGTTAAGAATATAAAGAATGCTAAAAACGGCAAAACTGCACCAGCGTAACTTTTAACGGCAAAGCTAAAAGTAGCCTCTACATTAATATGGGAATAAAGAACAATGCTTTCACCAATGTAAAAATAGCATGAAAAAAATAAAATAAAAGAAGAAGACAATGTTCAGTCTTAAAGTTTGATCAGAGGGATTTATGCAGTTCTCTCTCAAATCAAGGCATTTTCTAAAGATCCTTAAATTGATGACATATCAAGGATTTACTTTTTAAACAGAGCTGAAGTTTGAAACAATGGTTTGCGAGCAATAACAGCTTTACTTCCAAAGGTTACAATAGGTCACTATTTTCCAAACAGACAATCTCTGATAGATCCTCAATGCATTATGGATAGGAATTTGAAGACCAACTTTGTGTAAACATCTCATGCTTCGAATTCAAGCCGAGGTTGCTTTTAAATCTTTTGAATACCACAACCACACACTTGAAATCAAAGTCGAGATATGCTTCGAGCGAAATTGAGGACGACGACAATAAGGAAGGAGTCAACACTTTCCCAAAAACATGACCACAAGTTTGAGAAATTACTGTCAGCAGATGACAAAAAAAAGATCATAAATAATCATAGCACACGTTGCAGGTTTGCCAACAAGTGGAAAATTTGGAGAGGGATATACCGTATTTGGGTTGGTGAGGTTCCGAGCATCAGTCAACCAGCTGCTCAAATGATTGTATGTGCTCCGCCTGGAAGAGAAATGCACGCTATTAAGTACAGTGACAGGAGAGCAAATGTAACCAAGGAATTATTTAAATGTGCAGTTTTACAAACCAAGCACCGGTACTGACAAATATTGTATACACCTTCTTGAAGTGTGTCTGCACGATTACCACGAACTGGATTGGCAGTGAGCAATGTTCCAAAATAAACAGGTTGCAACAGAGGCGGCCTTTGAATGCACAAAGGTCCGACATCAGTTCCCTCATTTCCTCCATTATCATAATCGAAAGGACATCGAGAAAAATCTGATGTTCCAACCGAGTGATCAAATCAAATCACTGTCATGAAATAGTCAACGTCATGATCAAAGTCATTCGCGTGCTTTGAAGTTTTGTTTCATCCTGTGTGCTTGGCAAATTTTAATGGATGCTCTGCAGTTTATCAGGACTACCAAGACGAAAGCAAGAAAAGTGGAGCATTTGATTTTCAATTACACAATAGGGATAAAATAGTTGGTTCATGTTGCACTGAAATGATTTTCATGTTCAAGTCAACAGAATCCATTTATAGCACATTAGTTTCCAAGAACAATGACTCTCCCCTGTCAAGAGCCAAAGCCATTAATCTGCAAACCTTGAATGCAAAAAAACAAAAAAAATACAAAGCACTTTTACTTGTCAGCTCTTTTAAGATGGATGTGATAAGATGGAAAAAAAAAATAACATTGTTGGTAAAAAAAAAGCATTCACGAATTTAGCTGAGCATTCGACTCGGGGTCAGCCAAACTGGTGCAGACTGTATTCACTCACTTTAAAAAAACAACACTGACATGTCAGCAACTTCCTCTGCTCATAGTTTTGATTCTCATTTCTATAATGGGAAGTCAGTCAATACAACTTCCTACACAACAATGTTAAAGTTCAGCTTTAACTTGATCCACAACATATCCTGCAAAATTTATTTTTTCTTCAAAGTTGTCATACACAAGACAATCATTAGTTGTAGCAATTATATCACTCAACTGTTAAAGTGTAATATAATAGGCAAATACAACCCGTCCCTTTGTTGACGGGAATTTTTTGGGGGGGAGGGGAGAGAGGAAGAGGAAGAGAGAAGATTGAGAGTAGAGGGTAAAGAGAGGGGAGGGGAGGAGGGGGGGGAATTCCGGCAGATGTGATGCCCAGTTTAATGTTCATCCGAGGGATGGCACACACATTGATGAAATCACCCTGCCTGTGAAACACTGGGATGACAGTTTATAGCTGGGTCAGGATTCAAACCCAGGCTAGACAGCTGAGAACGATCATGCGTACCTCAGCTATCCTGCCATGGTGTGGTGAACAATTGCTTTGAACCCACTGAAAACTTTTTTTTTTTTTTACTCATTGTAATCCAATTTATTTTTCCAAACTGGATATCCCCAGAGAAGAGCCACAATATTTCCACGGAAGCTTGTAGAGCACTCGCCAAGTGGCTGAGGTACTCATGCAAGTATTCCAAATACACGATTGAAAAATAAATAAACGAAGCGTTGAATTTTTTTATATACATGTGTATCTACGTCAAAGTGACAGGTCATAAAATGAAAACAGATCACACAAAAGGGGAAACGTCATGCAAAATAAAATTTCACATTTTCAGCAGGCGAGCCACTGCCCGAGGCACCAAACGACACCGCGGAGGCAAACGCAGGTGGGTGGGGCCTGAACTTTGTTCAAGTCAATCAATGTATTCAAAGTGACAGTGCGAATACTTTTGCTGTGTATCGCCACGGCTTGCAACCAAGCAGCTTGTAGAGCTCTCACCGAGTGGCTGAAGCACTCAAGCAAGCACTCCAATAAAAACGGTTGATAAGGAACAGTTGGCTTGGAAAGCAATAGCAAGCCGATTGTTAATTGGACATACTGCAAAAACCAAAACATCGGAGATTTAACAATTTCAGATTTCACTCCAAATAGACAGTTATTACTTCCGCCACTGAAGTTGAAGGAGATTATGTTTTTACCCATTTCTGTCTGTCTGTGTACAGGATCTCAAAAAGTTGTGGATGGATTCAGATGAAATTTTGGGGACAGGTTGTGCGACAAGAATTTTTTTTTTACGACTACTACAATTTTTTTAACGATTCTTCACCATTGAGAGATAGGGCCAAAAACAATATACAGGCATCCCCCGTTTATTGCGGGGATTACGTTCCAAACCCTCCCGCGGTAAGTGAAAATCCGCGATGAATGGATGCCTCCCCAAAAAATGCCTATTTTTTTATAAACACGATTGGGTTTGATTTTTATATTGCGAATGTTAAACGCTGTGCAGTGCATTAACACGATTGGGTTTGATATATATCGAGTGAATATTAAACAATCTCAGCTCCTTCCACAAAGCTCGGAACAAGTGTGTATCTACCCTCAGGAGAGCCAGAAAACAACATCTTTCTCATCTCAAGTCTGAACTCTCAAACCTCTCTCCCTCCTCAAAATCCTGGTGGCGTTTAATCAAATCTGTTTCTGGTGTATGTTCCCCCTCCATCCCCTCCCTTACCTCAAATGGCCGCACTGCTGATACCACACGTGATAAAGCTGAATGTCTAAACTCAGTGTTTGCAGCTAAATCTTGTGTCCTAAACCCATCACTATCTCTACCCACTTTACCCAGTCGCACCCAACTGTCCCTGGACTCTATCCTTTTCTCCTGACAAAGTGGAGAGCTTGCTTTCAAACCTCGAGTCAGATTCTGCAACTGGTCCAGACGGCATCAGCCCACGTGTCCTCAAAGCCTGCTCTTCTGATCTTGCTCACCCTCACTCTGTTCTATTCACCCTCTCATTTGCCCAAGGTCATCTGCCATCTGCTAACATCACTGCCCTGCATAAAAAAGGTGCAAAAACAGATCCCTGTAACTACAGACCAATCAGCCTTCTCCCAATCATCAGCAAGGTTATGGAATCCATCATCGCTTCAGACATGAAATCCTTCCTCTTCTCCAATGGCTTGATTTCCAATCATCAATTTGGTTTCAGACCAGGTCACTCTACCCTGGATATGCTGCTTCTGCTCTCCCATCAAGGGATGGAGGTCCTCAATGCCAGACAGGAAATCCGAGCAGTATCCCTGGACATATCACGTGCTTTTGACAGTCTGGCATCCTGCACTACTCACCAAACTCTTCCCATGGTATTCAAGGCCATCTCCACTCATAGCTCGCAGACTTCCTCTCCTGTCGCAGTCAACGTGTGGCCCTAAATGGAATTCTTTCATCCCCTCTTCCTGTGCAGGCTGGAGTTCAAGGTAGCATTCTGGGCCCTGTTCTTTTTCTGGTTTTCATCAATGATCTCTCCGACTCTCTGGAAAATCCTCTATTTCTCTTTGCCGACGACTCCACCCTCTGCCGTGCCATCTGTCATCCCTCAGACCAGCAAGCAGCAGCTTCTTCACTCACTGCAGATCTGGGAAAAAAAAAAAAAAGAAAAAAAAATCGCAAACTGGTCCAACACGTGGAACATGTCTTTCAATCCAGACAAATCTCACACTCTCACTATGTCTCTTCGAAAGGACCGTTTAGAAACACCTCCCCCCCATCCACTTTCTCAACAATCTCACTCTGGAAGAAGTCTTTTCTTTCAAGCTTCTGGGTCTCACTTTCTGCCATGACCTTTCCTGGGAAAGTCACATTTCCAACCTCGCCTCAAAAGCCAGTCGCCGACTGGGAATCCTCAGTCGTGCAAAGTCCTTCCTCGGCCCTCTTGAGCTCCTTTCCACTTACAAACTTTTGTCCGTAGCCTGATGGAGTACTGCTCTCCCCTCTGGGCTGGTGCTCCTGCCTCCCACCTTTCTCGGCTTCACGCTGTCGAAACCAGGGCATTTAAGATCATCGGCATCTCCCGCAATGAAGCTGAGTCTTTGGGCCTCTCACTCAATCACCGCAGGTTGGTCGGTGGTCTTTCTGTCTTCTACAGACTCCTCTCCAGTCTTGCCCCCCCCCCTGCTCTCTCTGCGATTTGTCCCCACCACATTTCCACAGGGCGCTCAAGGTCCGCCAACAACCCCCTTCTGGTAAAACTACCAAAATCACGAATCACTGCTCATCTTCACTCTTTCATTCCTCTTTTTTCCTGCCTTTGGAATAAACTTCCTCACTCTATTCCTTCCCATTCTTCCCTCCAGGCTTTCAAAACAGCTGTTCACCACCACCTCTTATCTTCCCCCATCCAAATCCTCGATCTTTTCTACCCCCGATAATCCACCCAAGCCCACTTCCTTCATTTCTCCTGCTTTCCTTCCTGAAAGTCCCTGTAATGTCCATCTTCTCTTCGCCATGTTCCCCGTCCCATCCCCATCCCTCTCCCTTCCACAGTTCACCTAATGTGTCTGTTCCCCACTGTTTTGTCCCTTCCACTCCCACCCCTCTTGTCTCATGCCCCCTTGCTGTGAGTTGTGTGTTCGCTCTCATACGAGCCTCAACAAGGTATACAAAAAAAAAAAAAAAAAAAAAAAAAAAAAAAAACCGCTGGGCGGTGTATAAACACGATTGGGTTTGATTTATATCGAGTGAATATTAAACGCTGGGCGATGTATAAACACGATTGGGTTTGATTTATGGAGTGAATATTAAAATGCTGGTTGGTGTATAAACACGATTGGGTTTAATTTATATCGAGTGAATATTAAACGCTGGGCGATGTATAAACACGATTGGGTTTGATAGGCTCCTGATGTTGGCTTCGTCCTTGATGTAGCGTATGGTCGATTCATTCAAACCATAATGGCGTCCAACTGCGGCAAACCTTTTTCCTACCCGAAGCATATCAAGCCCCTCAACCTTCTCCTGGAGCATCAGGACTTTCGTCTGGCGCTTCGGTTCCTTGCCAGAAGCCTTAGAAGGTGCAGGGCGTTTGGGTGGCATCGTAGGGCTTGGAGAAAAAAAATAAAATAAAAAGTAGAAAATATTCGAAGTTCACAAGCGAAACTTTGTCTCGTGCGTTGTGTGACTGGTCCAGCGCCACGCGTTATAATTAATTGCTTAAATAATTTATATTTTATATATTATTACCGCGATGTAAGCCTGGTGTGTTGGCGCAGTGGTTAGGGCAGCGGCTTGGGATCCAAAAGGTCCTGAGTTCAAGCCCCGTTGGGCCACTGAATTAATACACCAGGGGGTTGGCTCAGCCTGTCATCCTTCCGAGGTCGGCGAAATGAGTACCAGTATATACCCCGGTCAAAATAGGTGTACCATATCAATGTGTCGTAAGAGGCGACCAGGGTTGCGTCAGGAAGGGCATCCGGCGTAAAACATGTGCCAAATCACTATGCGGATCATACGGATGATCTGCTGTGGCGACCCCTAACGGGAGCAGCCGAAAGAAGAAGAAGATATTATTACCGCGATGTACCGGGGGAATCCGCAGAAAAAATTAATTACGTTCCAAGGGAAAACCCATGATGAACCGGGGGAGCGATAGGTGAACCGCGATATAGCGGGGGGGATGACTGTATAGCACAATATCTCAAAAAGTTATGGCCGGATTAAGACGAAACTTGGACACATTGGGTTTGTTGCTCGCAAAGATGGATCGATTCGATTTTGGTGAAGATCCGAATCCGAATAAGAGAATTAATGTTTAAAGCGATTCTTCACCATTGGGAGATAGGGCCAAAAACGATATAGTACTGTATAGCATGATATTTCAAAAATGTATTGGGCCCGATATGTTCTCGTGGACCAAACATTACGTGGTGGAGTATGCGCTCCACCACGTGCCCTTCCAAGTTTAGTCCATGTGATCTGATCCTCAAAACCGAAATTATATTTGATTATCCAAGTGACTCATAAAACACGTTCTGATGCGTTTTCGCGATAGCATGGATTTAAGTCAACACCACCAACAATGGCGCCAAGTCATTCTGAACGAATCGTTCACCCACCGCAGGCACTTTTGCCAAGCTAAATCATTTTGAGCGGCTGAAACTATGGCTACAAAATGTGTAACAAGTATCAGTGGAGAAAATGATAAAGTGAAGTAGTAGCCAAGAAGGTCTCATTCCTTGGAGGTGAAATTAAAAGTGTTAGATTGGTTTGATAGAGGTGAGAGCAGCATTAATATAAAGAGAGATGGGACTTTGGTTCTCACGAGAATCACTTTCGTGATAAAATCCGTAAGATAACTCAGACAACAACAACAAATCTCAATGTTACCAAAACTGCAAAATCTCGGCCTGATGTTATTGATAAAATCACGAAGATGCTAACCACATGGATAAAGCATTAGAGCCATCAGAACATGCCCTTGTCTGGAATGGTCATTCAAGAGAAGGTGAGGAGCTTGTATGGCAATCTAACCAAAGACACCAATGATCCAGTGCCATTTTCTGCCAGTCATGAGTGGCTTGAACATTTCAAGAGTCTCCATGCATTCCATAATCTCAAGTTTACTGGGGAAGCTGCTGCTGCAGATCATGCCGCTGTCGAACAATTTCCAGCTGTTTTCAAATCAGTGATTGCAAATGGAGGGTACACACCAAGCCACCTGTTTAACCTTGATGAAACTGGACTTTATTGGAAACGTATGCCCTGTCCCACTTTCATCTCCATCACCTCTAGTCTGAAGCAGTAAATGAGTTCAGAGGTTTCACAGAGGCTAAAGTCAGTGAAGCAAGGCAAATGATTGTGGACATTGCCCTGCAAAAGTGATTTGAGGGAGTCAACGAAGATGATGTTGAGGATTTGCTTCTTTCACACCAGGGAGGAGCTGAGCAGTGAAGATCATCTGGCTCTGGAGTAGTAGCATATCAGCGAGGAATCGGAATAAAGTCCTGAAGAGATTGTGCCTGTTAAAACCCTCACGACGAAGGTCATGGCTAAAGGTTTCAAATTGTCCGAAGAAGCAGTGGCCATCTTTGATGAACACGATTCCGACTGCATAAGACGTTCCAAGGTGGGGAGGGAAATGGAGAATGATGCAATGTGATTTCGTTTTTGGTAGTCTTTTAATTACATTGCAGGGTGTTCGAGACCAGGGGTGGCACGAAGAGGACGATCATCATAGTCATGCGGGGTGCCACGAAGAGGACGATCATCTTTTACAGGCACCTATGAAAAATGTGTCTAAAACGCTGGCACACGTCGAATACGGTATGGGTAAGTTGTGTATACGTTAAGAGCACGCTGAAAAACGATGAAGTATGCTGTCATATTTTGTGGTACATCTCGTACGTCATGAAATTTCAAGCATGCTGAAAATTTTACGAGGTACTCGCCGTATGGCTCACACGTTCCGCCACGCTGGGAATAAGTTGTAGGCACGATATGCGATCGTTGACACACCTCGACACAAGTTCCTTGTAAGTTACTCATAAGTCGAAACATGTCAAGGTAATGTTTAGCATACCCAAAACTTATTTTCTCAGTCAAGGCACTTTTTTTTTTCTCCTTGGCTCCGTGAAGGAATATCTGAAGTTGTTGTTGTTGGTTTTTTTAATTATTATTTTTTAGTCCATCACGAATTTTAAAATATATTCGGACATTTGCTTTTACGTTTCGACGTCGACGTGACAATATCCTCAAACAGAAAATATTCACAGAGGAGGAACGAAGAATAAGACATGAGCAAACTGAAGAGGCAATCGGACGTGACGTAACATCAGAAGTTATTGTTTTTATTTTATTTTATTTTTTTTTTTAACGCTGCCAATACGCCATTATACGGTAGCTGTAAATTAGAAACACGTTCAGCAAGTTCTGTGGTCGTCCAGAAGACGTCAATCAAATACGTCGACATGCGTTGAAGGTACGTTACACATAGGTTCAAAGCACGTTACTCATAGGTTATAAATAAGTTTCGGGTACGCTAATCATTACCTCGATGTGTTTCGACTTATGAGTAACTTACAAGTAACGTGCGTCAATCGCATAACGTGCCGACAACTTATGGCCAGCGTCGCGGAACGTGAGTCATATGCTGGCATACGTCGTAAAATTTCAAGCATGCTAAAATTTGAGGACAACCACAAAGTACAACGATGACAGCCAGCGTACTACGATGTATGGCAGTGTTTTCAGCGTGCTCTTAACGTATACAAAACTTACCCATAACGTATTCGACGTGTGACAGCGCCTTGGCACCCCGCACGACGACGATGATCGTCCTCTCCGTGGCACCCCGCACGACGACGATGATCGTCCTAAGCTGGCTAAATCGTCAGGGTGTGACGGGTGGTTGAGACTTCCGATTCTCAGGCAGTTATGATTTAAATCGGATTGCGGCAGGTTTTTAACAGGCTACGCCGCGAGTTTGTCGGCGATACGTGCAGCGCGCTATGCCAAAGTTAAACTATCGTTATCAAATCAAAATTAAATGACAGTTCATTGACGACATTCACTTCCGGTTTTCGAGTTATGACGTCATAAATTGACTAAAACGTCAATTTTTCATGTTTGTTTGTCCTTTATAGACGGCCAAACGGTTGGATAGAATGAGATGAAACTTGGCACATGTGATCCTTGGGAACAGACATAAGGGGATCAAGGTCAAGGTCAAAGGTCACGGGGTCAAGGTAACCGGATAACGTCAATTTCTCAATTTCATCCGATCGAGACGGGACCAACGCTATTCAAATAACTGTACCCGCCCATGGACGGGTACTTTGCGAGTATCTACTATGTCCCAAAGTTTCAAGTTCCTATTTAAAACGGTGTAGGAAGAGTTACAGGGTTATACAGACGGACGTACTTGTGTACGGACGGCGGAGACAATCACAATATTCCCGCTTTTCTTCGAAAGCGTGGGAATAACAAATCAGAATATAGAACCAGCTTCAAAAATTAGACACCAATTTTACTCAAAGTGATGGCCAGGATTTAGAAAACTTCTTTCAGGCATGTTATCATGAGCAAGCACCACTCAAATACTTCCAAGCACATCAGTTGGTCTTATGTCTCGTTCAGAAATCAAATTTGCATTCAAACACTTTCAGATGCATAACAGCAAAACACAAATCACAATTTCATAATTGAACGCCCACTTTCCAGAATGTGGTGACGTGGTACCCATATAGCATCAATATCGCAGGCCAAAGAAAAATCTTTCCACAAATAACAGATTTATACACACTTACCTAGTGATGTCATAAACCATGAGTGCACCAGCAGCACCACGGTAATAGCTGCGGGTAACAGCACGGAAACGCTCCTGACCAGCCGTGTCCCAGATCTGCAGTTTAACCTTCTGGCCGGAAACCTCAATTATTCGTGTGCCAAACTCTACGCCAATAGTGTGTGGACAGTCCGCCATGACTAGCACACGGAGGGGGTGAGAATGGTGGGGGGGAGGGGTGGGGGGAGGGGTGGGGGGAGGGGTGGGGTGCATCACTGCCAGGTTTAAAGGCTTGTACATGCTTTTGACAAACATATTATTATTTAAATGCACAACAGCAGCAATAACAGTGACAAAGCAAAACCAATTGTGTGCAAAATTAGATTTTACTTGCAAATTACAGCGAAGATGAGCCTCATCAGGAATAATATTTGGTTATTCCAAACCAACTGCAGCAATGCAAGAAAAATTACTCATCTGGGGGTTTCGGGTCTGCCGAGTTGGAGTCCTTCAAAAAAAAATTCCTATTTGACCTATGACCTGGAAAATGTCAACCGAAAGTAAAAAAAGTGGCCTTGACCAGGAAAATAAATAAATAAAAGAAAAGTTAAATCTCTCAAATCATGTGCGCCACCTGTTCGATTTGTGATGAATAGGGCTTTCAAGAAAAAATATCAGAGCCCTGAAATCACTTCTGGCAAGTTACCAAGACAAGGATGAAGTGACAAGTTTTATTTCAATTTCAGCCCAAACCTTTACCCTCAAGGTCAAATTCATAAGGTTCTGTGGCAACAGGAAATTCCCATACACCAATTCTGGTCGTTTCTAGCTGGGGTTACAAAACACACCAACATTCATTGATATAATTAATGATCATCCCTTCATCAACCCCCATATCATTATCGTAATATTACTGCATCCATCACCTCACTTGTGCAAAGCCTCACCTGAAGCTGGGCTGGGACAGGATGGAAACGACAACATTTCTATCCTTCTGTAACCACAAAACAGTGTGGTGTGGATGCTGTCATGCACCTATTCTGTCAGCGAGGATCTTTCCTTCAGATACATCCCCTTCAGAGTACACATATCAATTCTAAATGGGATTTCACCATGCACAATAAAATAAAAAAGGTGAATCCGAGGAAGTTTCATTGGCAAGGAGTACAGTCCTGGACGGGTCGCCACTCCGACGCAGGTTACCCCGAATGGTTATTACCCCAGTACACTGGTACTCATTTCACCGACCTTGGAAGGATGACAGGCTGAGTCAACCCCACCTGGTGTTAATCCAACGATAGACAGGGGCTCAAACTCAGGACCCTTAGGTTGGCAAGCCAGCCACCTAAACCACGAAGCCAGAACCAGGCTTTCACAGCACAGTAAGCAATGGCAATACAAAAATAAAAGTTCCTGAATTCATGGTGAGGCACAATTGTTCTTGAAGCAGAAATAGTTTGCTGCTGCACAATAATGTTGTTTTGGAGCAGAAAACAAATCATTGGCCATGGGGCTGCAATAAAAGTCAGACAGCAAGAGTTTATTTTTTAAGGCAATTGGCAGGAGGCTGCTCTTGCAACAGGCTTGTCAGCAACAATATTGCTTGCAGTAGGCAGCAGCGAGGGTGACTGTTGGCTGCAGATGTAAGCAGGTGGTTTATCAGCAGGCAGAGGACGGCCAGCTCCAACCCATTCTTCCATTCTGGGGAGGAAATGATGGTGTCCCCAGAAACAAAGGGCTGATAGGGACTGACCTGGCTCACTGGTGGAGATGATGACTGATTGATACCTACCCTCATCTAGCAATTTGGACTCAAAGGGTCCTCTGAAATGCCAATTAACCAATTCTGTCCTTGGCAACAGCTGACACATTGCACAGCATGGATGAGAGCATATATTTAAAACCAGAGTACATCATGAAAACACCCGTTTAAGATTTACCTCGAATCCTACAACGGTGGTCCAAAAGACAAATTTACCTGCTGCCAAGTTTGCTGGTCTCATCATACAAATTTGGGCAAGCCATCATAAATTCTTCAAACTCTGTACTCTGGCACAAGTAGCTGGCTGGGTAATGTGGCCCATACTCGGGCCTCTCAACCCGGTTCCATCCTATGATGACCCCAGAGACCAAGGGACAAATCTGGAGCGTTTCCTCGCAGTGTCGAGCTATTGGTCGGTCCTTCCTGACACGTCCCATTATCACACGTGTAGACTTGTTTAGGCACAGTACAGACAAGAAGAAAACAGAAATGGGGGTGTATTTGGAGGGAGCTTTCATTGAGGTGTCTGAGGGCTGGATGGGCTCGCAAGCAGGGGGCCTCATGGCTCGTGCTGCAGGGGGAATGCGGGATTCAGTACAACACTGGCAGAATTTCTGGTACTGGCTCACTTCTAAATCTGTTGGTGCCGACTCACTCTGGCAACTACTCACCAACTGTGAGGCACTGACACTTCCCTGACTGACGCTCACTCATGAGTCGACCGATTTGGTGCACTCAGATCACCAATATAGCAAACACCACACACCCCATGTTACAAGGCTTTCCCCAAACTCCACGAAGGTTGCACATACACTCCCACGGCAACAAAGTCACTCAAATGTCTCCATGTCAACGCAGCTGCAGAAGTCACTTTTGTGTTCGGTAAGTTGTAGTCCTGTGTGTACATTTATTGTATGGTGCTGTAATCATTGTAAACGGCAGTTGGGTATTATTCGGAAACAGAAAAAAAATATATCAGGGAAACATCTGTGGATGATTTATGACATATCAAGAACATCCAGGCAAAGTTGCTCACAAGTAAACACATTATTTGTATGTCTGTAATATAAATTTATTTATTTAAATTAGTACATTGTACTGGATAGGCAATATTATATCTATATTTTCCGTTATGTAGCTCACACTAAAGTGACCTTTGGCTTTGCAATGGGCAAAATTCCACGAAAAGTGTGCTCAGCAAGTCTTGTGCCATAAGTTCGATACTGAGGTTTGGTTTGAAAGCATGCAAGCGACACTAAAATTAAGGGAGATAGAGGAAATAGAGGACAAAGAGGGAGAAAGCAACAAGATTACTACAACAACAAAAAAAACCAAGTACAGGAATCAGAAGAGTGGAAGAAGAGGAGAAAATAAGGAGAGTAATGGCAAGCCATCCAGTATCACCCACGACAAGAAATTGCTTCAGTAGCAAAGGACGTGCCTTCAGGCAGAGCATACAGGCACAAAAAAAAATTCAAAAGGTCTCTCGACACCCCCCCCCACCCCAACACTACTCACAACCATTATCTTTTTCAAATCTCGACTCTCCCTCAAGATGGAAATCAGCAAACATTACCGCCCTGCATAAAAAAAAAAGTTCAAAAACAGATCCCTGCAACTACAGACCAATCAGCCTTCTCCCAATCATCAGCAAGGTTATGGAATCCATCATCGCTTCAAACATTAAATCCTTCCTCTTCTCTAATGGCTTGATTTCCAATCATCAATTTGGATTCAGACCAAGTCACTCTACCCTGGATATGTTGCTTCTGCTCTCCCAACAATGGATGAAGGTCCTCAATGCCAAACATGAAATCAAAGCCACATCCTCGACATATCACATGCTTTTGACACGGTCTGGCACCCTGCCCTGCTCACCAAACTCTTCCTATGGTATCCAAGGCAATCTCCACTCGTGGCTCGCAGACTTCCTCTCCTGTCGCAGCCAATGTGTGGCCATAAATGGAGTTCTTTCATCCCCTCTTCCTGTGCAGGCTGGAGTTCCTCAAGGTAGCGTTCTGGGCCCTGCTCTTTTTCTGGTTTTCATCAATGATCTCTCAGACTCTCTGGAAAATCCTCTTCATCTCTTTGCTGATGACTCCAACCTCTGCCGTACAATCTGTCATCCTTCAGACCGGCAAGCAGCAGCTTCTTCAATCTCTGCAGATCAGGATAAAATCACAAACTTGTCCAACATGTGGAACATGTCATTCAATCCTGCCAAATCTCACACTCTCACTACGTCTCCCCAAAAGGACCGTTTAGAACTCCCCACCCCACCCATCTACTTTCTCAACAATCCCCAGGAAGAAGTCCTTTCTTTCAAGCTCCTGGGTCTCACTTTCTACAAAGATCTTTTCTGGGAAAGCCACATTTCCAACCTGGCTTCCAAAGCCAGGCGCCAACTGAGAATCCTTCGTCATGCAAAATCCTTCCCTCGGCCCACCTGAGCTCCTGACCACATATAAAGAAAGCTTCCTGACCACATACAAAGCTTTCGTCTGCAGCCTGATGGAGTACTGCTCTCCCCTCTGGGCTGGTGCTCCTGCCTCTCACCTTTCTCGGCTTAACGCTGTGGAAACCAAGGCATTTCGAATCATTGGCATCTCCCGCGATGAGGCCGAGTCCTTGGGCCTGTCACCCTTTCACTGCCGGCAGGTCGGTGGTCTTTCTGTCTTTTACCGTCTCCTCTCCGGTCTCACCACCACCCCCCTGCTCTCTCTGCAATTTGTCCCCACCACATTTCCACAGGGTGCTCAAGGTCTGCCAACAACCCCCTTCTGGTAAAACTACCAAAATCACTGCTCACCTTCACTCTTTCATTCCTATTTTTTCCCGCCTTTGGAATAAACTCCCTCACTCTATTCAATCCCATTCTTCCCTCCAGGCCTTCAAAACAGCTGTTCATCACCACCGATCATCCCCCATCCAAATCCTCGATATTTTCTACCACCGTTAATCCACACCAAACCCACCTCCTTCAAATTCCCTGCTTTCCCTCCTGAAAGTCCCTGGAGTGTCCATCTTGAATACAGTGTTCCCCCATCCCATCTCTGTCCCACCCTCCTTGCTGTGCGTTGTGTGTTAGCTTTCATACGAGCCTAGACAAGGTATACCAAAAATAAGAAGAAGAAGAAGAAAAATCTCTTTTTTTCCATTTCTTTCTTATTTCTGCATTGTGTCACTACCTGTGTTTCTGCTGCGCACTCACTCTGTACACCTCAAATTTGGCAGTGTGAACCTTTACTCACACAGTATGCTTCTTTTTGCTGTGCTTTTTGCGATGTGTTACGGTTAAATCAATCCTGTCTGATTGTATGTTGTGGAGTTGGAAGATTCTGATCCTGACGTGTTGGAAAAAGAAGAAGAAGAATAATAAGAAAAAAAAATGCATTAAGCAATATAATCTTCCTTTTGGGGCAGAGTGAGAGAGCGCGATAAGAAAGCACACATATTACACTTCACACACAATGGGCCCAGGTTCGGTGCACCACGCTTGGTGGATACAAAATGACTTCAAATTGCAATTTGTCACCACTCCTAGGAAAAGGAACTCGAGAGCAAGAGCAACAAGGAACTTCAGATACATCTGATCATGGCCGTATCCATTTGGTGGTGCAAAACACTTACGCCAACATTCTTAAAGAACTAAATAATTAACCCTTGATTGAACCCCAAGTAATGTTCAAAACTAATTTTAACCATGAACTCAAAGGTTACATTCTAGCAATGCAATGCATATCATTTCATCGTAAAACATTCAAGAAGAAAATTTAATACAACCTGGAATGGGTAAGCTGTACAGATTACTCACATTTCTTCTCTGTGAACTGATGAAGTAAACACGACTTCCCCACACCCATGTCGCCTGTAAAATAAATGCAAGATTATTTCAAGGGATCATGATAAAGGACCATTTACATGTATGCGCACACAGACACACCATCAAGCAATCTTGCCTCGGTCAAAGTGTCAATCCAATAATAGTCATCCTTCACAGGGTGGGTAATTCATCAATGCGTATGCCCTCAACCAGATGAACATCAAATTGGGTGTCAACTCTGCTGGTAGACATCAATGATCCCACAGTGTCCCTTAAGAAGAGCAAGTAAATAATCTCCAACACTGAAGAAATTACAAATTCCTGTTGAATTCCAAGCCTGGAAAACCAGATCTTGAAAGTTGGGGAAGGGTATGGGGGGGGGGGGGGAGGAGAGCAGGGAGCATTCTGCCAGCCAACCCCACAAAAAGGGGGACTAATTGGGACCATTAAAGTAGTATTATGGTTACATGCATGCACGTGTGTATATGTATATGTAAAATATGAAATAATACATAGTAACGGTGGACTGCAAGTGGATATGGGGTCAAAGACAACCCAAGCACTAATTTAGTGACGGACTGTCGATAAAAACCATGTCGTCTGCCAGGAAAGTCAATAACTTTAAAAAATATATTAAAAAAAACAACTTCGTTTTCCGGCATACACAAGCTCCAAGGAGACCAAATCTCCAGCTGGTTCACCAAACGAATAAAGTGGGTGTTGAGCGATGTACCCAAGACTAACTGGTATGGTTTTGTGTGACCTAATTGAGGTTTGACACAAATTCCCAATGGGTGTGGACTTACCCACGTCAGTTATAATTCAAATTATGGAACCAAGTGCCAATCCAACACAGATGGTGAGAACAAGTTGAACAAAATTAATAATAATAACGAAGTTCATGTCACGTCGTCACAAATCCCCACACTTCCCACCTAAAGCAAGGTTGAAAGGTGGCAAAAAGTTATTCAGGAACGACCCCTCAAATTTCAAGTTAAATTTTTTTTTTTCCCCCAAACGACGCATAACCCAGGGGTCAAACAACAACAACAACAACAACAACAACAACAACAACAACAATCCTTTAACATTTCATTTGTCTCCTAATGTTGATTGCACATACAAAGTTTCATTTAAAAATGTGCCCATAATTCCACTTTTTGGTATTTGACATTTTGGTCCTGTCCCCACTACTGTTCTTGCCATGTAGTGATAACTACTAAATTTGGTGAATTTCTGCTCAACCGTTTAGGAGATAGCGTGACGGACAGGCAGACCCGAATGAAATCACCCCCCCCCCCCCGCCATTTTTTTTTAAAAAAAGCGTAGGAATAACACGCGATAGATTTGGTTAGTCGTCATGTGTTCATCCAGTACACTGACTGATAGTCATGAAAGTAAGGTGTTACACCCAAAGGAGGATTAGACAAGTATAACATGATGCACATCACTGTTCTCCAAAAAAAAATAATGTTAACACCCACGCTTTCAGGCAAGTCATTCGCAAGCTAGGTACTGTATTGTCGGTCACGAAAAGAGCACACCCTGAAATTACATTTTTGGAAAGCTTGGGCTTTCTTCCTTGACTGCTTCTATTGTTAACAGTACCATTTTGGCATATCCTCCTCAGTTTTGCATACCACTCCTACTGAAACACAGGTCAGACTTCAACCTGCTGCATGGAGTAGACTTCATTAGCCAAGAGTTTGATTGCTATGTGCTTCACAAGTGGTATTCTTCCCAGAAGCTATAGTATTCACAACACTACAATTATATCACCACCTCTACCTTTAATGATAGATTCTCCTTCCCTCTGGTTACATTCCGGGAGTTGCATGAATGGGCACACGAGTTGCCTTTTGATCAAGCGCAATGTCCTTTTGAGTACAGTACACCTCTTGCACAAACATTATTGAATTTAAAGTGAGAAATTAGTTGACACTTGCAACTGACTAATTACTCTGCAGTTTCATTACCTTCGCATTCTGCGAAAGGTTATGTTTTGGTCAGCGTGTATTTATTTATTTGTAATTCGTATAACTCAAAAAGTATTAAACCGAATTGCATGAAATTTGGTGGGATGATTGGTTATTAGCCAGGAAGCATTCGATTAGATTTTGGGATCGTTCGGGTCAAAGGTCAAGGTCACGAAAAGGTCAAAATCGTCTTTTTACGATAACACGGTCAATTTTTATTCAATTTGCATGCAACTAACGCCAAAACGTTCAGAATTCAACGCCTCATCTTGGGATATTCAATATGACAATGACGCCCATACTCTTGTTACCGGTTAGCGGTCAAAGGTCAGGGGGGTCACGACCTTGAAAAATATGCGGTTTTTGTCATAACGCGGTCAATTCTTGTCCACTTTACATGAACCCAGCACCAAAATGTTCAGAATTTAATGCCCAATCTTGTGACACAATGACGTCATAACACGTCACCGGTTGGGGTAAAATGTCGGGGGGGGGGGGGGTCACGCCCTTGAAAAATATGCGCTTTTCGGCATAACTCGGTCAATTCTTATTCGATTTGCATGAAACCAGCATCAAACGAGATTACCTTCTCTTGTTGAAACGTTGTATTCACCGAGCTTGCGAGCGAAGACTCGCCAAAACGACGTGAGTTGATTGTTGTTTAGTCCGTAGCTCCCGAAAGTCGGGGGGGGGGTCATGACATTATAGATATGTGGTTTGTGTCATAAGACCATTCATATGAAACCAGTTCCCCACACTCATACCAAGAACAAAAAAAGTAGTGGTGGCGAAGGTATGCGCTCCATGAGTGCCCGTTATAGTTTATAAAGATTCAGCAATTCTCAAACATTATCTGTTCAACACGATCATCGTTTGGTTGAGTGACAGTTGCTTGCATGTTTGAATGCTCAAGATCACTGAAATTAAAGCCATTTTTGAACTGTTACATTATTTAAACAACTGTGAAAAACACGCTTATCCAAATTGTAGACAGTATGAGGCAACGTTCAGATAATTTCATGTTCTCCTTTACAAATGACTGAATGATACACCCTCTTCTACAGCTCATGTGCATGTTGATTGCCTCAGGTTAATGAAGAATGCTTTGATCAGCATTGATGGCAGTTCTTGCACAACTTTCTCAAGACAGACTATTGTTGTATAAAAGTTGAGTGTTAAACAATTTATTTATTTACATTATTTTACATAAAATACAAGGTTCCAGCATCAACTACCCCCCACCCCAGTCTGCCCATGGGATAGGTATGTTTTAGATTTTACCCATCCTGCCACCCATTACAACTGTCCAACTATTCATATTGCAAGCATGTGGTACAATTCCACTAGGTTTCTTTGATGTTTTTGCCGACACACAGGGAAGATCAAGTCCCAAAAAAAAAAAAAACCTTAGTCACTGCTAATCAATGTGGCTTTACACACATACAAAAAAAAAAAAAACGTTTGAGGTCAAGACCTGTCGAGTTTATCAAACTTCCAGATGTACATGCAAAAATTGACCTGTCCTTCCTTCGGACAGGTAAAAAGAGGTTTACAGTTGTCTGGCCAAACTGGTCCTGGACAGTCAAAAGTCCGTTAACGTCGAGCCCAAGGTTTGTGCCAACCTCAGGTTGAGAGGGGAGATCAAACTTTGGCCGATGTCTCTGAAACAATGAACAGATGAACTGAATTGATTGAATTAATTGGCCAATGACTATTAATGATAATGTCTGAAAATTGGTTGGCATTGACCTTGACATCTTACAAAACGATGTCAAAAAAAGAGAATTAAATGAAAGAAAACTATTAAATAGGCATAAGCACAAATGCATTTCAAAGCGAAGCAGGGGGTAAACCGAACCAAAACTTAGTCTTTCGGCAACTTGCCAAAAGAGCGAGAGCGATTGCGAGAAGGAAGGGAGGGGGGAGGGGAGGGGAGAGAGGAAGGAAAGGGAGGGAGTTAATGGAGTTGGGGGAGGAAGGAAAGGGAGGGAGGAAGGAAGAGAGAGGAAAGAAGAGTGGAAGAAAGGAGGAGGAAGGAGGGAGAAGGAAAAGAAAACAAACAAAAATAAAAACAACTCTTCTCCGGATCTTCGCCAAAATCTAATCATTTTGTTTGCGTCACACATGTCACCCAACACCTGTCCACCAAATTTCGTCTGAAGCCCTCCACAACTGTGAGATACCCTGGTCACAGACAAACAGACAGTGGTGAGCACACATCCTCAGTCCACCATAACTCGTTATGAGTCGACTGGTGTTACTAGTGGCAGAGTGTTGTTTATGTTTGTGCTGCAGCGTAACTCGTTTCAAGTGGCAGAGGTAACGAGTTGACTGGTACTCCGGGTACCCTGTGCTGAAAAAGGTGGTAACCCGAAACAAATTACAATAGTTTTCAAACCTGTTTTTGATAATTCCTTATGTACCTGGGACTATCCTTTTAAAAATCTACCAAAATCTATTCAGTGGAACATTTTTTTTTTTATTTAACTTATCCCCACCCATAAAATTCAGAAATTTGAATGTTGAAAATGAAAAATAACAAAAATGTGTTTGTCTTATAAACAATAGTTTAATATATGACAGCAGCATCAGATATTTGCACTGGAAGTTAAAAACATAATCTAAACCTATAGAAATACTTGATATGGGTCAGAATGATTCCACATTCCTAAAATTGGCGGTGACCAGGCTCCGCGGGCGGCTGGCCACAGTATGTACCGGTAACAACATTTCACATATTGAAGTCTCACATTTATAAAATTTATGTAACTTTAAATAGTACATTATATAACAGTGTTACACATCAAGTACATCTGTATACACCAGGGTTAAACAATCACAATTGAAGCTGAATCTGTTGTGAAACATCGGGAGGCCACGGCCATCGAAAACTCAAATCAACGCTCTGTTGGGTCTTCCTCCGAGTCTGTCAGCCGACAGCGAAATGTTTGCACACATCTCACGACATTCACCGCAGGCCATGGAACAATCCAATCCATTTTTTCGGCAGATAAATCTCAAACTGTAGCACCCTGTTTCACAATTACACCGTATCGCTTTCAGTAACTTTTGTGGTGCTGGTGTATTGTCGGTCAAAATTGGGGCCAGTTTCCCTTCACTCACTTTCCAGCCCAATTGATCTGTAGGTACTTGGTCACCATGGCCGAACCACACTTGAACCTGTTGATACACTCTGAGGCTGTGATATTTAGCTGCAGCTGATGTTGGAGGCAGACTGCACGGCTGACTGCCTTTCCTGAGAACATACAGTGGGGAGAACAAGCATTTGATAGACTGCCGATTTTGCAGGTTTTCCCACTTACAAAGCATGTAGAGGTCTGTAATTTTTTATCATAGGTACACTTCAACTGTGAAAGACAGAATCTAAAACAAAAATCCTGAAAATCACATTGTATGATTTTTTAAATAATTAATTTGCATTTTATCGCATGAAATAAGTATTTGATAAATCAGAAAAACAGAACTTGATATTTGGTACAGAAACTTTTGTTTGCAATTACAGACATCAGACGTTTCCTGTAGTTCTTAACCAGGTTTGCACAGACTGCAGCAGGGATTTTAGCCCACTCCTCCATACAGATCTTCTCCAGATCCTTCAGGTTTCGGGGCTGTCGCTGGGCAACACAGACTTTCAGCTCCTTCCAAAGATTTTCTATTGGGTTCAGGTCTGGAGACTGGCTTGGCCACTCCAGGACCTTGAGATGCTTCTTACGGAGCCACTCCTGAATTGCCCTGGCTGTGTGTTTCGGGTCGTTGTCATGCTGGAAGACCCAGCCACGCCCCATCTTCAATGCTCTTGTTGAGGGAAGGAGGTTGTTGGCCAAGATCTCAAGATACATGGCCCCATCCATCCTCCCCTCAATACGGTGCAGTCGTCCTGTCCCCTTTGCAGAAAAGCATCCCCAAAGAATGATGTTTCCACCTCCATGCTTCACGGTTGGCGATGGTGTTCTTGGGGTTGCACTCATCTTTCTTCTTCCTCCAAACACGGCGAGTGGAGTTTAAACCAAAAAGCTCCATTTTGGTCTCATCAGACCACATGACCTTCTCCCATTCCTCCTCTGGATCATCCAGATGGTCATTGGCAAACTTCAGACAGGCCTGGACATGCATTGGCTTGAGCAGAGGGACCTTGCGTGCGCTGCAGGATTTTAATCCATGACGGCGTAGTGTTACTTATGGTTTTCTTTGATACTGTGGTCCCAGCTCTCTTCAGGTCATTGACCAGGTCCTGCCTTGTAGTACTGGGCTGATCCCTCACCTTTCACATGATCATTGAGGCTCCACGAGGTGAGATCTTGCATGGAGCCCCAGACCAAGAGAGAGATTGACTGTTATCTTGAACTTCTTCCATTTTATAATAATTGCGCCAACAGTTGTTGCCTTCTCACCAAGCTACTTGCCTATTGTTCTGTAGCCCATCCCAGCCTTGTGCAAGTCTACAATTTTGTCCCTGATGTCCTTAGACAGCTCTCTGGTCTTGCCCATTGTGGAGAGGTTGGAGTCTGATTGAGTGTGGACAGCTGTCTTTTATGCAGATAACAAGTTCAAACAGGTGCAGTTAATACAGATAATGAGTGGAGAATGGGAGGGCTTCTTAATGACAAAACTAACAGGTCTGTGAGAGCCGGAATTCTTACTGGTTGGTAGGAGATCAAATACTTATTTCATGCAATAAAATGCAAATTAATTATTTAAAAATCATACAATGTGATTTTCAGGATTTTTGTTTTCGATTCAGTCTTTCACAGTTGAAGTGTACCTATGATAAAAATTACAGACCTCTATGTGCTTTGTAAGTGGGAAAACCTGTAAAATCGGCAGTGTATCAAATACTTGTTCTCCCCACTGCATGTACCACTGTGTTGTCAGCATACACTACTTCCAACAGCTCCTGAAGGCCTGATCCACTCATCAGGTGGCCAATGGATCCCAGGAAGCTCATTTTTGTATGGAAGCCTCACAAACGAACAACAGTTGGTTGCAATTCAGGAAGATTCTCTACCATCATGTGTGCCTTCCACCATAACGGTTGATCAAATGTCACCACTGGGTATGCTTGGTACCGACTTGCATGGGAAGATATGAATTTTAATGTAGAATAAATGCAGGTGAGATCGTTTGGATCCAAATCAATCATGGGGAGAAACATGACCGACGACACACCAGGATGTTCTCCTTTGTGGATGAGCTGCATGAACCCAGACCACTGGGGTCTTGGGACTTTCAGCAGCAGCGATGACTTCCAAAGTAGATCTACATCTGCACATGGTTTTTGCATTTGGGTTTGTTATTGGCTGCTAGAGGAGAGACTGGAGGCTATCTCTTTCTGAGAAGTGCTGAACATTTATCCGTCCAACAGAAGCAATATCACCAGATGTGACTTTCACTCTTGGAATGGTTCTTGATGTTGTCCCGGGTGTCACCATAGCAATAATTCCCATACCGTGGAACGTTCCCCCTTGCAGTCAATACTTCTCACATTGTTGTCAACATTATCAGCAGAATATTGTATAAAATTATTTGCACTGAAGTTTTGATTCTCTGTGCCATGTGCAACTGAAGAACTTCTTTCATACTTCTTCACTTCACTGTAAGAGCAGGAAAACCCATGGTGATATAAAGAATCCACCAAAAATTTTGATTGGAAGTGGTGGTGCATTTGAACACCCAAACCAATTTGTAATGGTGCCAGAAAGATACGAGGCCGCGTTGCCTGCATGATCGCTTGTCCTATTGAAGCAATTTTGGTGCTTCGATCTTTTCCACAGAATATTGTGTTTAACAACTGCTGCAAGGATGGTGGCATGAACTCCAGTGCTGTTTCTGTTGACATTTCGGCAGTAGTGGGATAGGTGTTCCTGGTCTGATCAAGGTCTTTTATGTCCTGTTTTATGAACTTAGCTTCTGCTTCAATTATGTGGGTCTTCTCATCCTTTTTGTCTTGCATCGTTTGTTGATGAAAATTATGTAGGATGTTGGAAGCGGTGGTGTGAAATGTTACTACATTTTGTTTGCCATTGATCTCTGTGATGGTATCCTGTCACTGAAATGTTTTTTTAGTTCAGATTTCATATGTGGAAAGCTGTACGGCTCTACGTCAGTATCTTGGAGATATTCTTTCATCTTGCTTATCAAATCGTTGGTCACCTGCTAGTCATCATTGTTTTCAAGATACTCTACTACTGCTTGAAAAGCTTTGGATTTTTTGAGTCCTTGGGTCTGCCACTTCCACTGATTTTCTTGCATTTTGCAGCTCTCTGCTCTATGGCTTGCTGAAAAACGATTGGCATTTGTTTCCCTGTTCTAAAGTTAACACTACAAATGTTGAGATGTACTGCATCTGCAGCAGGCAGGTCTTGAACAAAAAACACCATACCTCTTACAATGTCAGCCCATTCTCCCTTGAACTAATCACATGCCTTCACCATTTTGTTCTGGAAATCCATTGTTCTAACAGGAATAAGTTTATGTTCCGATTTCTTGACTTTGTATACATCCGGACAACCACACAATACACAATCTTTGTCATAACTGAATGTAGTTTCTTTCGATCTAAGTGTGTGCTGAAGATGATGATCCTGTTCAAAGTTTACGTTTGTTGTGATACAGGATTGATCTCGGGTTGGTATAGTCACTTCTGCACTTCACATGGTCAGACTGGCCAGCTGAGACTTATATCTTTGCCTCTGGCTTCGCTGGCTTTCAGGATACCATCACATCCCTTTTGTGTTAATGTAACAGTTCGCTCTCCACCTGACGCTGTTTTTTGGCAAATTACACAGTCATCCATCTTGATGTTTCACTTCAGACTTTATGCAAAAAAATCATCAAT
Source organism: Eptatretus burgeri (assembly GCF_056783735.1). Taxonomy (NCBI): domain Eukaryota; kingdom Metazoa; phylum Chordata; class Myxini; order Myxiniformes; family Myxinidae; genus Eptatretus; species Eptatretus burgeri. The sequence goes on from NC_140965.1 coordinate 75,872,769, forward strand.
AAACCGATCTCACAGTGTAAAACTTGCAGAGCTACACATTTTTAAGAATCATGGTCATGGATATTTGTATGTCGATCATATTATAACATAAATAGGAGTACATTGGCCTATTTTGTGCTTTACATGACAATAATACAAGTACATCGGTATTGAGGTAAAAATCGATCCGCGTTTTTGGCCGGGACAGGGTTTGAACTCTTGTTGTTTGTATAAAAACTTGGACCAATAGTGACATTTAATATGACTATATGATTGATCCATAACATTTATAACTCATTTTGAAAGCATTTGGATGCATTTCTGTTATTTTGTATTTTCACTTGATACAATTTCTGGAATTTAAGGGGGTACGGCTAAACTGTCTCTAAAAATATGTTCCACTATTTTTATTTTGGTAGATTTTCAATATGAATCTCCCAGATGTATAAGGACTTGGAAAAATAATGTCCGAAAACTATTGTAATTTGTTTCGGGTATATCCACAGGGTGCCTGGACTATGGCCACGTTTCATTGAACCCAATGAATGTTTGTGCATCTGCGAGTAACCCCAAAGTGAAATTATCACTCTTATAGGTGAAGTTGGCATAAATTAGAGTAAAAGCCAGAAGTATGAAAGTTATATTAACTGCCATCTACCCACTTCACAATAACCCCTTTGCAGGGGGGTGAAGGGGATGGAAAGGAAAGAAGAAAACAAATAAATAAGTAAATAAAAAAGTTAAATTTTATTCAACTTCAGTTACATGTGCAGCTTCTTTGCTGGTGATATTGCAGATACAAGCAGTGGCCATTGTTTGGTTCACTTCTGTCAGAATGCAACTCCATATGTCAATCAGTTCTCATATATCTATGAGTAATAGAGTGTGGGGCCAGGTGGATAAAGTTAAGACTTCAACCTCTTCAGATTCTAGCAGAGTTTTGGAAATATATTCCTGCCGTTATCTTTTGCTGGTTGCAGCTATGTTCAGAAATGGCACCAGGAGCATGTTTTAGCCTTATATTAATTTTACATTGGAAATTAGGTTCCAACCACAACACCTGAAACTTGTGAGTTCGAAGTGAAAGACACTCAGATGTTTGTTTTTATTTGTAACACATTTGAAAGAGGACAACGAGAATAATGCATTTTGCCCAAATGAAGAGCTGTTTTAGGGTCATGACGATAGTCATGGGACACTCGAGGATTTGCTTTCACAATTTAGCTGCAATGCCACCAACGCATGGCTCTTTGCCGGGGAATGTTGCAAAGAAATGCTACTATGCAGGCAGGCCAAAGTTTTCATCATGATAAACTTGGTCGAAGTTGGAATTTTTTTGAGTTGCAGCACAGCGAGGGGAGGGGAAGAAGAATAAATAAAATAAAATAATTAAAAATTAAAAAATTAACATTCACCACTTGGAATTTGCTTGAAGTCTTCAAAAATTCCAATTATATACACACAAAAGTGTGTGTGTGTGTGTGTGTGTGTGTGTGTGTGTGTGTGTGTGTGTGTGTGTGTGTGTGTGTGTGTGTGTGTGTGTGTGTGTGTGTGTGTGTGTGTGTGTGTGTGTGTGTGTGTGTGTGTGTGTGTGTCAGTGTGTGGGGAGGGAGTCTGTCAGTCAGAATGTGTGTGGGATGGTGTGCATGTGCATGTCACAGTCAGCGTGCGTGTATGTCAGCGTGCTCCATAACTCCAAAACTATGAAACCTAGTAGCCTGAAACTTTGTATGCACACCAAGAAAACTCCAAGGAAGTGCAAGAGTGAAAATTGTGTGTTTAGGTTAATTAAAACACCCCTTTTGAAGATAATTAATGGCCTTATTTAATCATCCCCTTCATCAGGAGGTCCTCGGCCACCTCACTGTCTGAGGTCTTGAGGTGTTTCCTGGGTAACCTTGCTGGGGTCTGAAGCCACGACATTTTTTTGGCCTGCTCAAACTTACCTTCACGAGGAACAGGCTGCAACAATTTCTTCATGGTAAAGTTGTTGTTTGTACTTTCCTCTCATTATCGAATTCCTGTTCATCATAACTACGAATTGCTTGGTATATTACAGTGCTTATAAACATCTGGAGACGTCAGCATTCATGGCTTGACATTCCGGGCATCTGTGGGAGGTGTACATTTAACGTGTTGCTAATCGCGTGCCAAACTAGCCGTTTAACAACCGTTTCGTTTGAGTGCTTGCTTGAGTTTTGGTAAAGTATCCATGCTCTCAAAGGAATATCAATTAAACAGACGTATGTTTCTGCCTGTGTTGGGCCCTGCGGTGCCGAGCGGTTGGTGTCTCGGGAGGTGCAATTAAATTGTTACGGGCCGGAGTTCGGCCGCCAACTGACCGCTCTGAACGGAGCCGCAAGTCAAGTCGGCCCGACTGATCGCCCGGAATATAGATCGCCGCCCGGATAACTCCAAGCGACGGGTCCTTGTACAAGAACCGAAATACGCCAATCGGCAGATCACGTGGTGTAGGGTCGATTGCCAATCTTCAATGTACCTAAATACCCACGTGATCCAACGGCCGGGGTATTCCACCCTCGACGGAACTCGTACGGAACAAACCGCCGAGGCGAGCCTGTCAGTGCTCGATTCCGAGCGGCGTAATCGCCGAGAACAGTCGGTCCAAATGTCCCCCTATTACGGCAAACCAACGGCTTTCTAACTCCCAACACAAGAAATGTTCAGTCAATGAGGGAATGGACACAACGAGCAGGTTTACATTAACACAAGGACATTTATTATAATGAAACACGTCTGCAATTATACAAGCAACAAAAGCACGACAAAAGAACTACAACCGTCTATAACCAATTATTAATGTACAGTCACTTACACAGTTTTACTTACAGGACTCGGCGCCACAACATTAATTTGAAAGAAAAGCAGGAAAAAGACCCCATCAAAGGCAATGGGGTCAGACTGGACCTCTTGGGTCTTTATGGCGTGGGACTTGGCAGACCGAACGAGTCCCACAAGACCGTTGCAGGTTACCTGCACCCTCGTGGTGTCTGGCTTGGGCGACCCGCGGTCAAGCTCGGGCGTTCCGTGTGGCAGGCGAGCTCTCTCTGGCTCTCTCCACATGAACGTGCTTGGGCGACCCGCGATGCTCCTTCCCCACGGCAGCTAGTGTAGCCGTGGTCGAGCTCAGGCCTTCCGTGTGGCAGGCGAGCTCTCTCCGGCTTTCTCCACACGAACGCGCGGTTTGCGCGACATAGCAGGCAAGGCTGCGCCTCCAGCTCGAGTCTCCTTCGCGACGCCCAGACTTCCACGCAGCTCCTTGGCTTCTGGATTCCTCTCGACTCCCCCAACTGCCGAAGAAAAAAGCTCACTCCTCCCACGGGACTCAGCACACGAACTCTGCCACGGGACTCCCACGAACTCAGCCCTACCACGGGACTCTTTACACAGGGCTTTCACGAACTCAACCCTACCACGGGACTCCCACGAACTCTTTTCAAACAAAGAAAAGATGTCCTCTTTATCCTTTGCACCCCCTCCCCCACACCCGGCATGACTCATGCCCTCGTGATCCTCAACCACGGGTGGGAGGGAGTTGTTGATGTCACAGGATGGCAGGGTTCTTCTTCTTCCTCTTTGCAGAAGAAGGGGAGGGACGTCTCCATTGTTTCATTCCCAAACGATTAAATCGATCTGCAGCGCATCTAATCGATCTCTGAACATTTAAACAATGGAAGGCGAGCTATCTAGGGAACATGCACTTATCGACATAGCTGACCAAGGGAACCTGTATGTTGTGTGCAATTGAGTTCCAAATTCGAAACTATTTTTACAGGATATCGTTTTGTTTAGCCTTTCGTGCGATCTCCGAATATAATCCACTCCTCACTGTATGTGTGTGTGTGTGTAATGTGTGTGTGTGTGTTTTTATATATATATATATATATATATATATATATATATATATATATATATATATATATATATATATATAAATAAGGTCCATCTGACCACGTGTTTGCCATGATCTGGTTGTGAAGGCAGAGAGCAGAGATTGACATTTTGTGTTCTGTGCCTTGACATATTTTTTCAATTGAATTTTGCTAATTAGCCTCCGCCATCTTCGAAGATGGATGGAGGTTACTGTTTTCACCCGTTTGTTTGTTATCTTGCCAAAACGAAGTTTTTGCAAGATGTTAGTCAACTTGTATGTTTTGTTTTTTTTGTTTGTCTGTAATCACGTATAAAAAATTCTGCAGAGCACAGTTATCATTGGAAATTTTTGTAACTTCGCATATCAGAGGCCTATAGAGGTCCCTTTCAGCGCACAAAATTTTGAAGGTCAAGGTCAAAGGTCAAGGTCACTTTGTCGCAAAAAAGGGGAGTCGACGAAACCCTTATTTTTTGAGTAATTTTAATCGAATCGTCTCCAAACTTTATGGGAATGTAGTATATGGTCTGGCGCTCAGATGATTAGTTTTTGGTGGTGATTGGCCTTGACCTTCATGGTTAGCGCCTGAGGTTAAACATATTTGACCCCAAGGTCAAATTTTCAAGTTTTAGGAACCATATCGTGTAGTACCTCAAATTGAACACCTCGATGAGTGCCTTCTCGATATGTCAAGCTTGAGACATTTTGACGTCATGAGGCAAACACATTTTTCATGGTTACTCGAGAACAATATTCGTAGCTCGTATCTGCTCTGCTCGTAGGCAGATATTCCTCAAGGAGTCGCTCCTGGTGGAGAGCAGCTCTGTTCACCTCAGTGTGATCTTAAAGAAGTCAACACGTGGGTTTTTATTTGTTTATTTGTGAACAGTATGACTGAAAAACTCCGACGGATTTCGACGAAACTTGGTGGGGGGGTGAGGTTATGGTCCAAGGATCATGCCATTAAATTTTGGACTTGCCCCCCCCCCAAAAAGTTTGAGAAAATTTTTTTTTTTGCATTTCTACATGTTTTAAGTGATTTCCAACCCCCCCCCCCAAAAAAAAAAATTTAGAGAAAAAAATTTTGCAACTTTTTTTTTCAACAAAATTTCGATTTCTTTTTTTGCATTTCTATATGTTTTAAGTGATTTCCAACTCCCCCCCCCCCCCGCCAAAAAAAAATGTTGGAGAAAAGAACTATAACTGTCAGCACTGTTGACATATTTAATGAATAAGATACAAGGTTCACTCGAGTGACCCAGCAGTATTGGCGGCGGAGGTTTTGCACTTGAGTGCTCCCCCTCTAGTTTCCCACTGAATTCCTCTTTCAAAGAACTCTGTTTGAAGGTAAGTCTTTGTGTTTGTCATTTTTATGCATGTGTACGTATATAAACTGCATTAGCATTAGAGAAGTGCATCTGTGTCCGTCTCGCACCCCTCTCTCCCGCATTGAATAGCAACGTTGGGTGAGGTGTCACTCTCCCCACCACCCCTTCCGCTGCCTCTCTCTCCCCCTTTCTCCACCTCACCCCCCACTTTATTGACCCGTTGTATTTGAGAGATATAAATTTATATAATATTCGGTGGCGAAAGAGTTCAACCTTTCCGTAAATAACTTCTCAATTTTTAACTTAACATTTTTAGATGTCTTTAGATTCCCTTCCCATTTTGGAACTTGTGAACAGCAAGTCATGGGATATGCAGTTTGATTATAAAAACACAAAATTGACATTTTTTTTGGAACTTTGTCTTCAAGGAACATTGTTATGATGCCTGATGTTGACTTGATGGTGAGGGTGGCAGGATTGTGATCCTGAAGTCCCGAGTTCAAACTCCGCTCGGCTGTTGAATTAATACTTCTGGCACCCTGCCCTACTTCTGGCACCCTGCCCTACTCACCAAACTCTCTTCCCATGGTATTCAAGGCCATCTCCACTCATGGCTCGCAGACTTCCTCTCCTGTCGCAGTCAACGTGTGGCCCTAAATGGAGTTCTTTCATCCCCTCTTCCTGTGCAGGCTGGAGTTCCTCAAGGTAGCGTTCTGGGCCCTGTTCTTTTTCTGGTTTTTATCAATGATCCTCGGACTCTCTGGAAAATCCTCTATTTTTCTTTGCTGACGACTCCACCCTCTGCCGTACCATCTGTCATCCCTCAGACCGGCAAGCAGCAGCTTCTTCGCTCACTGCAGATCTGGATAAAATCACAAACTGGTCCAACACGTGGAACATGTCTTTCAATCCAGACAAATCTCACTCTCACTATGTCTCTTCGAAAGGACAGTTTACAAAACCCCCCCCATCAACTTTCTCAACAATCCTCTGGAAGAAGTCTTTTCTTTCAAGCTTCTAGGTCTCACTATCTGCCATGACCTTTCCTGGGAAAGTCACATTTCCAACCTCGCCTCAAAAGCCAGTCGCCGACTGGGAATCCTCCGTCGTGCCAAGTCCTTCCTCGGCCCTCTTGAGCTCCTGACCACTTACAAAGCTTTTGTCCGTAGCCTGATGGAGTACTGCTCTCCCCTCTGGGCTGGTGCTCCTGCCTCCCACCTTTCTCGGCTTAACGCTGTCGAAACCAGGGCAGTTAAGATCATCGGCATCTCCCGCAATGAAGCCGAGTCTTTGGGCCTCTCACTCAATCACCGCAGGTTGGTCGGTGGTCTTTCTGTCTTCTACCGTCTCCTCTCCAGCCTTGCCCCCCCCTGCTCTCTCTGCGATTTGTCCCCACCACATTTCCACAGGGCGCTCAAGGTCCGCCAACAACCCCCTTCTGGTAAAACTACCAAAATCACGAATCACTGCTCATCTTCACTCTTTCATTCCTCTTTTTTCCTGCCTTTGGAATAAACTTCCTCACTCTATTCTTTCCCATTCTTCCCTCCAGGCTTTCAAAACAGCTGTTCACCACCACCTCTTATCTTCCCCCATCCAAATCCTCGATCTTTTCTACCCCCGATAATCCACCCAGCCACTTCCTTCATTTCTCCTGCTTTCCTTCCTGAAAGTCCCTGTAATGTCCATCTTCTCTTCGCCATGTTCCCCGTCCCATCCCCATCCCTCTCCCTTCCACAGTTCACCTAATGTGTCTGTTCCCCACTGTTTTGTCCCTTCCACTCCCGCCCCTCTTGTCTCATGCTTCCTTGCTGTGAGTTATGTGTTTGCTCTCATACGAGCCTCGACCAAGGTATACAAAAAAAAAATAAAAAATACCATGTGGGGTCGACTCAGCCTGTCATCTTTCTGAGGTCGGCAAAATGAGTACCAGCTTGCTGGGATGATTGAGCCATTCGAGTGTATTCTGCGTCGGAGTGGCGATCCATCCAGGATTTTGCCCAATAGACTGCTTCAGCAGCACTGATGCTCTGTAGAGTCTGGTCCCAATGGATGGATGGATAGTCTTCTGAACAACATAAATTGTGACAAATGGATGGAGTATTCATCATTTGTTGAACAGAATCCTTGTGCTGCATCTTAAAAGGACAAAATAGTAATTTTTCTGAAAAGTCACCAATCACGATCTTTCAATCTCTCAGCTGTTTCTTTTTTCATGAGGAAAGATTATTGCTGCTTTGCAATGAAGTCTTAATGTTTCTGTTTTTATTGTATTTTAATTAATGCCATCAGCCAAGCTTTCTGGAATTGCATCAACAAATCCACACTGGTCTTTGCGATACTGTCCAAGGTTGCGAGGTTGGTTCACTGATATCCTCGCTATCCACATAGGTTCATAATTCAACTCTTCATATGTATTGCAATGAAAATTGACTTTTTGGGGTTCGGGGGAGGGGGAGAGTTAATTAGTTGATGAGTTATGTCACAATTTGCACGTTTTGTTTGAAGTAGATGTATTGAAAATCCCAATTTAAATCTGCCAAGTTTAAGAGTGCCTTCTCTTTCACCAAAATAATAATAATTATTATTAAAATATTTTTAAATGTGCATGTTCTGAAAGGGCTCAAAGTGGATCAGAAATTAAAATAAAATTCTTGGCAAAGAAAAGTATAATTGGGAAGCCAACCGACCAACATTTTCATGACAACGTGCGTGTGCATACGTGCACGTCAAAAACGGTCATGGAGCCACGAATTGCATGAATACTTGACTGGCCTTTAATACCTTCAACAATCTCAAGAGTTTTCCATATTGCAGGGAGATTGCATGTCTCCTGCATATGAAGAACTTAGATCTCATTTGTTGTGAAATATTTCTTGTCAACAGAATAGCTTCATAAAATAAAGAATGAGGTAACACAAAGGATGACCAACCAATGAATCTTTGTGCACAGCCAAGCTTCATTTCTGATATTTCAGTCACCTTGAACAATACCGAGTCAAAGCTACAGGTACAAAAAAAAAAAAAAAGGGGAACACCTGGTGGCCTGGGTAAATGAGGGGCACCAAGTATATTGAAAGAAATGGCTTCACAAGTGTAGATCATGTGTGAAGTCAATAACATCCCAGCATGCTTAGGGTCATGTATAAAAATACTGCACAGATCTGGTTGCCTATAACTATGGAGAGGATGGAAGCAAGACACTACAGTGACTTTGAAAGAGGGGTGAATGTTGGGGCACGTTTGGCAGGAGCTTAAGTGACAAAGATAGCTCAACTTGCTGATATTTCACAAGCAACGGTGTCTGAGGTGACGTCTTTATCGAACTCCAAAGAAAAGATAATCGGCAAAAGGCAACAGTGAGCGAAAGCGCATACTCCAGGATTATGACATCTGTGTATTAATTTGAAGTGCAAGGCAAAGCAGGCAAGCAACTGAAGATCAACTGAATGCAAATTTCAACCAATGGCGCAAGCAGCCAGTTTCATCAAAAACAGTCTGCCGAGAACTTCACAGAGCGGGATATCAGTCGGGTTGCAGTGCACAAACCACTCATCACACCTGGCAATGCATGTTTGCAAGTCCAGTGGTGCAAAGAGCACAGGCAATGGACTACAGAGCAGTGGATTGTAGTCATCCTTCACCATGTTCTTGACAAATGGAGAAGTGTACATGTGGCACAAACCTAAATACCCTTACAAGCCTGATTGCTTGGTTCCAACAGTGAAAAGTGCTGGTGGTTATGTAATGTTGTGGGGCACATTTTCCTGGCATGGTTTGAGTGCAGCATCCCTTTACTTAGAAGGCAAGGTCAATGCCAATCGCTACTTAATGGTAATGAGTGATCTTCACCCCATGTTGCAACATTTTTTTCCTGCTGGGGGGGGGGGGCGTCTTCCATGACAACCCCCATCCACAGAGCACGTGTAGTCGCTCAATGATTTGATGAGCATGCCACTGATGGTGTATCAAAGCAATACGTCACAACTAACTCAGTCACCAGATCTGAACCCAATCGACCATTTATGGAATATTTTGGAATGATGCTCGAGACAGAGTTTTTCACCTCCATCAAACAGGTGAGTTGATCGACTTTCTCGTGGAAGAATGGTGCCACATCCCTCTTGGAGAATTCCAGATGCTGGTGGACTCTAAGCCAAGGCGTATACAGGCTGTACTGGCCCAATGGCCTATTAAGTGACTTTACATTGACGTTTCCTTTTTTGTCCACTACCTGTACTTGTTGAGCAAAAAATAAAGATAAAAAACAATTCACAAATCTGGTCTCGTTAGTGTTCTCAGTTGGTGGTACCTGTAGCTGTAGCAGTCTGAACACAATTGTACTTTTCTTTTTTTTTCATTGTTTAAGAAGCAAATCATGCAACCAAGTTGTGTTCAAACAAGACAGACACTTCAACCCTCAAATATACTTCAGTGGGTTAGATGAAGAGCCCCCACCAATACTCAAATATCACTGACCTGCCACAGTTGTTAGTCTGACCACTTAAGCACATTTCACCTGAGCCTTTTCTGTTCAGTTGTGCAAGAATTTTCTTCAATAATGTGTATATAAAAAAAAAAAAAAAACAACCAACCAACCTCAGTCCACAGATCAATTATGTGCACTTTTGATACTGGGGATTCACCCACACCTGCACCTCAACTATTGGATTCCACCAAACCTCAGGCTCCAAATATTACAAGCATTTTGGATAAGAAATCCTAAACATGAACGCACGAACAACCCTTCCCCTCTGGCCCAAAGCATCTGCCTACAGGTCTTTGCTCAATCCAAGCCCAAAGGGATCATTTATCCATCCTGCAACATTCTTGATTGCACTTCCAAATGCCATGCTCACCTCAATATAGCTTTATTCCCCTTTCACGTTTGTGCAATCACTTTGTTGAGCCAGTCCTTCCAATACACGGGCCACCTCATTTTGTCCTTTATACACTCACCCACCACTTCTCTCATTATATTTTTGTCCAATGACAGCTCAATTACAACAATTGATGTTCTTTGTTAAAATTCCCCTTGCCTGCTCCACCTCTGTCAGTCAGGTCTTCCATTAGCCTTGGTCTATACATAAAAGAAATGGAGTAAATAACAATGTTCATTTTAAGACTACTTGATTTTCAGAACAATTATACAACCCAGACAAAAAGAAACATTTCTTTCCAATCGTAATTCTCTGCAGACTACTGTAACATGTGTGTACAATTCTTGTATACCAGTTCTAACTGTAGCATTTTTGCCTGGGAAATGTCAACAAAACAAATACAAACTAGAAGGGCACCAAGTCGAGCACTTGCCTCCGCCACGCAATGCCTGATCCATGAGAACATATTGGGCCCATTACATTTTTGAAATGTCATACTACAGATCATTTTTGGCCCCCTCAATGATGAAGAATCACTTTAAAAATTAAATAATCCTCATATCCAGATTCTGACCAAAATTGAATCAATTCTTCCTTGTCACAGACCCATGTCCACCAAGTTTCGTCCGAATCCGTCCACAACTTTTTGAGACAGGGTGCTATACATCATTTTTGGCCCCATCTCTAAAAGGTGAAGAATCACGAACAATTTGAGTAGCCGAATCCAGATCTTCACCAAAATCTAATCAGTTTGTCCTTGTCGCACACCCAACCTGTCCACCAAATTTCATCCAGATCCGTCCACAACTTTTTGAGATATCGTGTACACAAACAGACACGGGTGAAAACACAACCTCCTTCACCTTCGGTGGTGCAGGTAAAAAAGAACAGAAAAATGTTCTCCAAGTAAAACTATTTCCATATAAAAAATGTTACCTATGATGATGTACTTGAAGATGTAGGAGTAGTTATATGGTGGACCAGCCATTCTGCAAGTCTCAGTGACAAAGAATGAACACCAAGCATCAAATGACTCCACCCAGATAAATACTCTGCTGTGGCACAATGAAGAAGAAGAAGAAAAAAAAAATGCTGATTTAAATTTGTCAACATGAAAATATATATTTTATCAAACATTACGTTTCACATGAACTTGGCATACATTTGTACTACAATAAAAAAGGAAAGCAATTCTTTCAACAGGATCATGAAAACAGATGCAGTAAACCAGACATAATTTGACGTCATGACGTCGGTCGATATGCCTGCACCCACATCAAGTCTTTGCTTACTCCAACTTAGACTTAAAACCTCAATAACTAATATGTACGTATATCATAAGTATCAAAGTACATGTACTAGTTTAGTTCAAATCCCAGAGCCAATGGTATTATATCAACAGATGTTTTCTTGTGAACTCTGACCCTTGACCTTCCAGTAACAAATAATTATCTATCATGGAGGCACACTGGTGTAGGTTTATACATACTTGTACTAAGTTTGAATTAAATCCCTTCAGCTGTTCTCAAGCATCACATTTTTACCGAACATGACATGACCTCTGACCTTTTGATGCTAAAATTGAATTAGTTCATTTTTGCATTGGAATATATACTTATTCCAAGTTTGGTCAAAATCCTATCACTGGTTCACAAGTTAGCACAATAACAATTTTTACTGAACAGGATCTCGGACTTTCGACCTCTTTAGTTCGTCTTTACATCATTTAACATACATACTTGTACTAAATTTGACTTCGATCCCTTCGGCCGTTCTTAAATTAGCCAGTAACGAAAACCTATTACAGAAGCACAAACGGACAACCCGAAAACAATGCCTGAAAAGGGGGAGGGGAAGGCGACTTTCCCTTCCCTTGCCCTCTGCTAAAAAAATAAAACAATAAAACTTTTAAAAAAAATAAAAAAAACAACCTCCCATCTCCTTTCTTTCCCTATTTGCTGTGGAGCTCAAAAAATTGCATCATCATACATCAATCTCACCCTCCATAAATTGAATCAAGCAGCACTCCATCAAATAAGTAACCCCCCTCCTCCTCCTCCTCCTCCTCTTCCTCCATCATCATCAACCAAGCAATCTCTTTTGAAAAGAGCCAACACAACATATAATAAAGGAAGCAGGAGACAAGAGGGGGCAAAAGAGGGAAGCACAAAAACAGTAGGGAACAAGGACATCAGATCTTTTGAGGAGAGGGAAGAGGCAAGTTACAAGGGGTAAACAAAATGGACATTACAGGGACTTTCAGAAAGGAAAACGGAATATGAAGGCGATGGTTTTGGGTGGGTTAATGGGGGTAGAAAAGATGATGGTTTTGGATGCGGAAGATATGAGATGGTGGTGAACAGCTGTTTTAAAGACATGGAGGGAAGAGTGGGATTGAAAAGTGTGTGAGAGCCTGTTTGAGGCAGATTTAAAAATATATATATATATATATATATATATATATATATATATATATATATATATATATATATATAAAAAAAAGGAAAGTCAAGGTGGACAGTCATTCTAGATTTTGCCAGTTTCACCAGAAAGGGGGTTGCTGGCAGACCTTGAGCACCCTGCAGAAATATTAAAGGGACAGAACACAGAGCATGGGGTGCATGGATGAAGAGGAGTCGATAGAAGACAGAGACCACTGACCTACCTGTGGTGAGTGTGTGAAAGACACAAAGATTCAGATTCATCGCAGGAGATCCTAAAAGCCTTGGTTTCCACAGCGTGAAGCCGAACTAGATGGATGTGAGGCAGAAGCACAAGCCCAAAGGAGAGAGCAGTACTCCATCAAGCTGCGGATGAAAGCTTTGTATGAGGTTAAGAGCTCAGGTGCGCCAAGGAAGGGCTTTGCATGACGGATGATGCCCAGTGACTTTGCTCGGAAATGTGTCTTTCTCAGGAAAGATCATGGCAGATAGTGAGACCCAAAAGCTTGAATGACAGGACTTCAAGAGGATTGTTTAGAAAGTAGGTTGGGGGGGGGGGTTCCATATGGTCCTTTCAGGGAGACTGTGTGTGTATACGTGTGAGATGCGTCAGGATTGAAGGTGATGTTCCAAGTGTTTAACCAGTTTGTGATTTTATCCAGCTCTGCAGAGTGAAGAGGCTGCTGCCTGCCAGCGAGAGAGCGAGAGAACAGGGCCCAGAACACTGCTTTGAGGAACACCAGCCTGGACAGGAAGATGAGAGAACTACATGAAGAGCAACGTGTTGACTGACAGGAGAGGAAGTCCACAAGCCACAAGTGGAGATTGCCTTGGATACCACAAGAGAGTTTGGTGAGCAGGGCAGGGTGCCAGACCTTATCAAAAGCTCAAGATACGTCTTGGAGGCTCTGATTTCATGCCTGGCATTGAGGACCTCTATCCATTGTTGGGACAGCAGAAGCAGCATGTCTATGGTAGAGTGACCTCATTGCAATCCAAATTGATGATCAGAAATCAAGCCATGGAGAAGAGGAAGGATTTAATGTTGGAAGCAATGATCGATTCCATGACCTTGTTGATTGGTCTAAACTGTTATTGCACCTTTTTTATGCAGAGTGATAATGTTTGCAGATTTCCAAGCAGATGGAAGATGACAATGAACACATGAGGGTGAATAGAACATAGAGGGGGTGGTGCAAGAGCAGCAGAACAGGTTTTTAGGACACATGGGCTGATGCCGTCTGGACCGGTTGCAGAATCCGAGTTGGGATTTCACAGCAAACACTCCACCTTATCAGGAGAAAAGAACACACTGTCCAGGTAAAGCAGGGTGCGACAAAGGTGGGTACAGAATGCAATGGGTTTGGGACACAAGATTTAGAAGCAAACAGTTTAGGCATTCAGCCTTTTCATGTGCAGCGTCAGCTGTGCAGCCATTTGAAGTAGGGGAGGAGATGGAGGGGGGGACATACACCAAAAAAGAGATTCAACTAGACACCACCAGGAATTGAAGGAGGGAGACAGATTTGAGAGTTCAGTCTTGAGATGTGAAAGATGTCGTTTCCTGGCTCTCCTGAGTAACACAACATGCGTGCACACACGCACATGTTCCAACCCTTGAGAAAGGAACTGAGATAGTCTTCAGTTGGATTTGCCTTCCATGAAGCAAAGGTAAGTTGTTTCAAGACAACTGCATCACCACAAGCTTCAGTGTACCATGGGCGGGAGGAAGAATAAGACAACTGAAGACGAGATGGAATAAATCTGTGCATGAGAGAGCAAATTTCTTTGAAAGAATACCAATGATGAGTTGATGTCAGAGAAAGTAGAAAAGGGAGACCAGTTGAGAAGTTTGATGGCTGCTTGAAGTCCCTGCCAGTCATCCTGAATGAAATGGCCGACTTCAGCACTGAGGTGGTTCTCTGAGAATGGCTAGAGATGTCTATTTTTAACAAGCATGTGGTCAGATGAACCGATTGGAGCAGAACAGCAGACATTAGCAAGGAATTGGTCAAAATCAAATCCAAAAGAGATGGAGTACCATTGGCTGAGATCTGGGTCAGGAAGTCAACAGATAGTTTCAGTCCCAATGAGTCACAGAAGTCCTTTGCTGAGGTGCCATGACAGGTGAGAGGGGTACCCACACCCAGCCAACTAGCATGACAATTTAAATCACCACACATGAGGAAGAGAGAGTTGGGAGGAGTGGATAGAAGTTGGTCCATGTTTTCAGCGAGTGACAGGTAATTGGAGTCATCACTGTTTGGTGGGCGGCACAACACACATATGAATATGTGGTGAGAGGAGGGGAAGCCAAAGCCAGAGGTAGTCCTGGGTGTGTGGTGCAGTGCATGGAGAGTGAGGAATAGAGAACTCCGAGGGTAGGACGAGGGAGGTAGGGAGAGCTGTTGGCAGTGTGTAGGGGAGAGATAGACAGCAGGGGTGTGTGTGCACATGTATATGTATACATATATATAAATAAATAAATAAAGAAAAACAGGGGAGGTGTTATGCCTGGTGTTGGGCTTGGGATCCGAGGATCCCGAGTTCAAATCCCACTCGGTTATTGAATTAATACCAGGTGAGGTTATGTCGGCCTGTCATCCTTCCGAGGTCGGCAAAATGAGTGCCAGCATGCTGGTATAGTGTGCCAGCATGGCGACCCGTCCAGGATTGAACCCAATAGCCAAGGAGACTGCGAAGGCACCACCAACGTTCTGCATAGAGTATGGTCCCAATGTATGGATGGAGTGTTAGATTTGAGAAGGTAGGGTGAGAATTGGCAAGCGAAAGGAGGTTTCAGAAGGAAGAAGCTTGGAGGAGGTGGTAGTGGAGGGAAGGAGTAGGAGGAAGGTCATGATGGAATTTGGGTAGGCGGGAGTTGAGTGAGGGGACATGTGGTGGGATGCAGGTAAGAGATAGGGTCGCTCAAATACGGGCAAGTAGAAGTAGAGGAAAGAACAGACAGGGAAAGGTTTGACACTGAAGATGGACAAAGAGAATGATTGATGGAAAACGAACAGCGTTGCAAACTGGGGTTCTTGAGAATTTCAAGTCAGAGATGCGTCAAAAAACGTTAAGGGAGGGGTGGAATAATGGCGAGTTAAGAGAACGGAGAAAGGAAAAGCTGGAAGAGTTGGAATTTTTTGGGGGAATGATTGAAGGATCGAGTTGAAAGCAGCCTTTTGAAGAAGAGGAGTGAAGTATAAAATAGATGATGTAACATGGAGAAAGAGAAAGTTGAAACATTAAAAAAAAATTTAAGGAATACATCCATATTGCCCAATTGGGTGGAGCATAGCTTGAACAAGATTGTGGAGGTTTATCTAAGCAATTTGTTAGTATGGGAGGAAGCAGTATTTGTTTTTTTTTGTTGCTTGGAAAAAAAAAAAAAATTATGGTTAGGTACAAGAGAGGGGCAGCATAAAGGAAAAAGGTTGAAGAAAAGATTGTGATGGTGTATGGTGAATACCTTAACTATCAGTGGATTGGCAAACAGGAGGAAGAGGAAGTCTTGTGGTTATGGGAGGTGTAAGGTGAGGGATTTTTTTATTTTTTTAAATATATTTGAAGACATTAAACAGAGGTTATAAATGGGAAGGAACCGAGGTGAAAATAAAAAAGCTGAAGGTTATTTATTTATTTGTATGTACAGCCTGCGGCTCCTTGGCTGCATAATTTCCTGGGGGCTTGGCTGTGCTGTTGCTGTGCCCCTTTACCAGCACGAGAGTTTACTTTACCAGCACTCATTTCACTGACCTCAGAAGGATGGCAGGAGAGTCAACCCACCTGGTGTTAATTCAATAGTTGACAGGGACTTGAACTCAAGACCCTAAGATCTTAAGCCAGCCACCCTAACCATTAAGCCAACATCAGGCTAAGCTGAAGGTAATGAAGATAAAAGAAATTAAAAAGATCATGCACCGGAGGTGCATACAAATAAGGAAATGGTTAGGCCTCCATCCCAAAATGAAAGTCCAATTAATACACAAATTGGCACACGTTTTGAAACAAAACCGAAGTAGGAAGAAAAAAAAACAATTGAATTTAAAAAAAAAATTATAAACCAGTAAATACGGACACAACGAAATAATAAAAACACGACAAAAAACGATCTGGAAAACTTATCTTGATAAAGTGGGCAGAGACGATGAAGAACACAACAGAAGCTCAAGAACCAGAACCCAAACGTCCAATAAAAATCTTTGTTTTAAGTGACTGTTTCCCTATCCTGCTCTATACATGAAACCAATATGTTCTACTATGAATACAGTCTTTCAAATTAGGGGAAGAAGGAAAAGGGGGGCATTATTTTTGTTTTAACCTTTAGCCACATTCAGACATAATACAATAATTGAAGGGGTACCCAGTGCTGTTGTCATCCGATTGGCATGTTGAAGAAGTCAAATTTTGGGTTTCCCCCCCCCCTTTTTTGTGGGGGCCTTATGTAGAGAGAACTTTAAAGATTTAGTGCGTACGAGAGGGTATTCGTTGCTCAACAATCCCAATTAAACAAGCTCTGGAGTATTGCTCATTCAAATTTGGTTATGGTGATGAAGCATCAAATCTGTGATTATCAAAGTAAGGATTTACAATAATTTTTTTTAAACAACTATTTGGCCAAATTCTGCAGACCAGTTGATGGTAAGTGCGCTGGCAGGATGGCCAAGCATCTAAACCATATAAGCCTGGGTTCAAATCTCAACCCAGCTAGAAACCATCATCCCGGTGTTCTCCTGGCAGGACAATACACCAATGAGTATCCGTCCCTCGGATGGGCGCGAGGCTGGGTGCCCGGTCTGCTGGAATTAGTTGGTGGACGTTAAAAGGCCTGACCATGTCCTCAAAGAGTGGGTGAGCTATCGCCAGCACCCTGGCAAAAAATAAAAATCCAAAATTGCTGCCCTGAACTCACATTCCCCCCCCCCCCAATCTCAAGGGAACGAAGTACAAAATGGTCAACTCCCAAGGGGGGGGGGTCACTATACCGCTTAGTTGGGCATGAGTAGTTAGTAGTGCTACTCATAGAAATAGTGTCATGGAGGCCAAATACGAACGGTATCCTTTCGATAAGTTTAAAAAAGGACCTATGTCATGACTTCCATGAGCTTTAGACGCTGTTGATTTTTAATTAAAAATAATGAATTAATAGATGTAGATAGATAAATAAAAAAAATAAAACATTTAACATGGGGGAACATGTCTGACGCAGCAAGCAATCATCCTGAACATGACAAGTTCCATAAACTTATGGAGGCAATCATCATACACCATCAGACCAGGAATAACCTGCAATCAGAAAACAAATGTCGGCTTCATCTGTTAAAATATTTAAACAGATGGGTCAAAGCTTTGTATACAGAACGTGGTTATGAAGATAGGTCCATTTGGACAATAAAAAGGCCTTTGCAAGCAGCACTCATAAAAGGTTGTCCAAACATTTATATATTTACAACATGGAACAAGAGGTTGCCTGCGACTCTGAATTGTCAATTAACAGAAATACTGACAAGAGTCATGTTAGGATCTCCATCCACATGAGGAAACATCGCAAGAGGTATACCTTAAAGTAGCGTGCTGGGACAGTACTACTGGGCTTGTGCGCAGATGACACGGTATGCTCAGCAATAAAGTTTCATCCAGACTTCCGATAAAATCTCTAAAATTCCATACCAACATCCCGAGATTAAACAAAGTTAAGTCAGACATCGATGGTTTGTCACATTCGGCCAAGTGAAAGGCAAAGTCAGAGTTTGCCGAATATCCGCCGGGCTAGAACACTTGCTCGAGTTGATCACAGCAAAGATCATGACCATAGACTCCAACAAAATCAGTTTGAATGAAAAGTGCGTTTCGAGAAAGCAAATGGGATGTTCATTCAAATTGTGCCTTAAAAGCATGGAAGCGCAACCCAACATCATGGGTCCATGGTATACCATGCAGACAAGCAACAACAGTAACCAATTAACTTAAAAGGGGCTATAAAACAAGCACCAAATGACCCCCAGATTGATCAAACAAAACTCTAAAGCAACAATTAACTGTCACTCTGGCATTTTGCATGCAGGGCGGCGTCAGCCGTCCATCTGGTGGATGTTAAGGTGGAAGACATCATGCCAGCACCGGTCGTCGGTGGACGTTTAAAAAAAAAAGAAAAAAGAAAAAAAAAAGAAGTTCCAAAGCGTCCTTCACGAGCAAGTCTGCGAGTTCTCACCCGCTTCTTAAGAAATTACAAATTCCTGCCCGGAATGACTCCTGGGGAAGGCAAAGACAAACATTCACCAAATATTACAGCCTTGGACGTGACAATCAATTCAGCACTTTCTCATTTCACAAACAGCAAACTCCGGCGGACGAGGGCAAGCAAGCTGTGTGCCCCTTCTGCTTTTCCCTGATCACATGTCAATGATGCACAATTTATGTTCTCCCTCGGTGGGATCAACCAAAAGAGCACAACTATAAATAGATAAATTAAATAATATTTTTCAAACTCAAACGTCATCATTAGCATAGAAAAAGGAAATAGTGATTTATCTTTTTTTTTTTTTTTTTTTTTTTTTACAATCAAGTACCACTAAACAGCAACCTGGTATTACCATGTAAACACACACACACACACACACACACACACACACACACACACACACACACACACACACACACACACACACACACACACACACACACACACACACAAAAGTTTAAACCCGAGTAGACACATCCGTTGAAACACCAATTAAACGAATATTCGTGGATAATGGATCAATGTTTACCCAACGCCAATTAAAAGGAATACTCGACTCATGGATTTGAACTTGTACGTTTTCTCAGCAGAGCACGACGAGACGTCCATTTCGATGGGAACCGTATTAAACGATCCATTTCCTGACATGATACCAAGCCCACCCACCGCTCTACCCCAGAAAAAGGGGACAAAGATGACCATTCAATAAAAAAAAAGAGCAAGGACACGGAGAAACAAGAAAATAAACAAATCACAGCGCCATTATTTCTTGGCCACTTGAAGCACGCTCTCCATCCTGTCGCGTGTATTTAACGAACGAGTCATAGTTTACGAGGATTGTAACTCATGATCATCAACCATCAAATAATTTAATAAAGATGGCAGAGGTCACATAAGCCACCGCCCATCCGTGACGCTCCAAACGAGCACAGTCGGTGTAATCCAACCAACACCAGGACGGTAATTGTTAAAAAAAAAAAACAAACAAACAAAAAAAAACCATCGAATCGAATCTAACAACAAGGCATCGACTCCGGACGGGCCTCGACAATCCCATCGCCACGTTCCCTCGACTAGCCATCGTCGGATAATTGTGTTTGCGGCAAACGAGGCACCAAGAGCGACTACTTTGGGTAAAACGTCTCTCCCTCAACAAGAAAAAAAAATACAAATGAAAATCTCAACAAGCCGGATCGAGGCCCGAGTCGATACAAAACGTGAACAGGAGGGTAAATAACAACAACGAGGAGGAAAAAAACAAAGACGCCTTACGTGCCTCAGCTCGGAGAGACAAAGTGCCGAACGCAAACGAGGCGGTTAACACGGCTGTCAGCACACGAAAGCTGGAAGGGTAAGATTGAATGTTCGACACCTACCCGCTTCCGGCTCTGCAGTCAAAATGGCGACGCCGTAACGGGGTTTCCCGTCAACAAACACCAGGGGGGGGGGAATAAATAAATATATATCCAAAGTTCGAGCAAGATCGTCACGCGGCGAAGTTAATCGTTCCATGATTTTCGAGTCGCGTCCAATTTTTGCACGATGTTAATTAACTACGCACTTGAGATCGAAACGCCTCACGTTCATAAAATAATCGGGATGTTCAGAACGACCGACTGAATGTGTGCTTATACACCGTTCGAACGACTACTTCAACGATTTGTTTTTCTCTTCATCATGAACAGTCAGTAACAACTACCACACACAAACGGACGAGTTACCTTTACACGAAGCACGTATAATAAGAAGCGATGTTTGATTGCTCTCGTTGGATGTTAACACGAATTTACACGAATCAGGTGACGTCAGACGAGCAACATGTGATCACGCTGATTACGTGCTGTTGTTTTGTACGGTGTAAATTCATGTTTAAAGCATGGGGACACGTTTAGTGAGAATGTTGTCATTATTGCTTCAAAGTTTGGTTGAAAAGCTTTTATTGAAGATTGCTTCATTCATGGCAACTTGTGCGGGCCCGTACGTGCAAAAAAAAAAAGAATTGTGACGTCAATCGTGACGTCATCACACCGTGTCCTGTCATTGGTTTGGTAAATAAATGGCCATAACTTGGGAACTACTTGTCCGATTAATATCAAACCTTGAAAAGGCACATCCACAGGGCCCCAGCAATATACCTGGCAAGTTTCAATGAGATCGGACCAGTGGTTGGCGAGAAACAGCGGTCGCAGACAGACACACGCACGCACACACACACAGAGATTGCTGGAATTATAGATAGATAATCATGGTCACATTAATATTACAAACAGACGTGTCCAAAGTTCATACCCCAGCTGTAAACTGGGTGTCCCATCTGCCGGAATTAATTGGTGGACGTTAAAAATCCCACAATGTCCTTAGCAAAGAGTAGGCGAGCTATCGCTGGCACCCTGAACAAATTACAAATTCCGTCCATAACTACTGTTGGAAGGCAATGGCAAACCACCTGTTGTATCATGTTCGTACATTTATGACGAGAAAATACCGCCTGTCGCCTCACTGACGGGAATACTAAAGCGGGGAGGGGGGTAGTTTAAAAAGGAGGGGGAGAAAGAGAGAGGGGGGAGACTGAGGAGATGTGGGGGAGCGGGGAGGGAGAGAGAGTGAGAAAAGGGGACAGCGAGAAGTGAGAGGAAGGGAAGGCAGACGTGTAGTGGAGCGTTAATTCTGATTCATTCTGTCACATTAAAATGATTCTGCATAGAATAACAGTGAAGATGGAAAGAAAATAATGTCTGAAATCCATTTTCTACCGGTCATACTATAAACGCTGCCCGGACATGAACACCGCCCAAACACGTTCGGAGACAAACACCACCCAAACACCTTCGGAGACAAACACGGCCCAAACACGTTCAGAGACAAACACCGCCCAAACACGTCGGAGACAAACACCGCCCAAACACGTTCGGAGACAAACACCGCCCAAACACGTTCGGAGACAAACACCGCCCAAACACGTTCGGAGACAAACACCGCCCAAACACCTTCGGAGACAAACACCGCCCAAACACGTTCGGAGACAAACACCGCCCAAACACGTTCGGAGACAAACACCGCCCAAACACGTTCGGAGACAAACACCGCCCAAACACGTTCGGAGACAAACACCGCCCAAACACGTTCGGAGACAAACACCGCCCAAACACGTTCGGAGACAAACACAGCCCAAACACGTTCGGAGACAAACACCGCCCAAACACCTTCGGAGACAAACACGGCCCAAACACGTTCGGAGACAAACACCACCCAAACACCTTCAGAGACAAACACGGCCCAAACACGTTCGGAGACAAACACCGCCCAAACACGTTCGGAGACAAACACCGCCCAAACACGTTCGGAGACAAACACCGCCCAAACACGTTCGGAGACAAACACCGCCCAAACACGTTCGGAGACAAACACCGCCCAAACACGTTCGGAGACAAACACCGCCCAAACACGTTCGGAGACAAACACCGCCCAAACACGTTCGGAGACAAACACCACCCAAACATGTTCGGAGACAAACACCGCCCAAACACGTTCGGAGACAAACACTGCTCACACACGTTCGGAGACAAACACTGTCCGGAAATGATCACCGCCCGGACGTGTCCAGAGAGAGGAGAGAGACATGTGTGGGATAGTGCTGCTCTGAATTAGGCAGGTGCGGAGCAAGGATGGGGGGGAGAGAGAGAGGAGAGAGAGAAGAGAGAGGAGAGAGAGGAGAGAGAGGAGAGAGAGGAGAGAGAGGAGAGAGAGGAGAGAGAGGGAGAGAGGAGAGAGAGGGAGAGAGAGGAGAGAGAGAGAGAGAGAGAGAGAGGGAGAGAGAGAGAGGGAGGAGAGAGAGGAGAGAGAGGAGAGAGAGGAGAGAGAGGAGAGAGAGGGAGAGAGAGAGAGAGGGAGAGAGAGAGACGGGTGAGGTGAGGAGAGTGCGCAGAGAGAAAATGTTATGCTGTATGAACAACACACACACACACACACACACACACACACACACACACACACACACACACACACACACACACACACACACACACACACACACACACACACACACACACACACACACTGTATTAGTGATTGGCCGATATCGATAATTCTTCAGGAATTATTTGATGAGAGTCACTCTGATTACCGACTACAGTACGTATTGTAAACAACCCAAAAACCCTGTGCAGCTTTCACCCTTGTTTTGGGGGAATTTCAATAAACAAATTATAAAAGCAATGTTGCATTATAAATGTTTCAGGGAGAACATTATTATTTATAAACAGCTGCCGATCATCATGTGACGGGTGGAAAAAAAAATTGGCTCTATAATTTAGAGAACGTGTTGACGCAGCAAACAGCTCAGAAATCGGGTGTTATCAAATATATTTTGCTTTGAAACTCATAAAGAGAAACCATATAACCTTTGTAAATCATGTACCTCTGCCTCATAGCAACTGCTGACTGTACATCCCGATCAGGACACGAACTGTACCGCTATCGACTGGAGGGCGCTTCGCAAGTGGCTTCAGCACTCAAGAAAGCACTCCAATTAAATGGTTGATAAGGAATGGCTGGCCAGGCTGTGGCTGCATACCACATAGAATCCCTATAACTTTAAAGCCGGTCTTCACCGCACTTCACCGCAATGTTTCAGGCTGATAGGTTTCATAGTTTTGGCGTTGAGGGGACACACACACACACACACACACACACACACACACACACACACACACACACACACACACACACACACACACACACACACACACATACACACACACGCACGCACACACACACACACACACACACACACACACACACACACACACACACACACATACACACACACACACACGCACACACACACACACACACACTGACATTTATTAGATATAAATGCTAATTCTACTTTGGACGCATGGGGGTGTTTCACAATGCAATACGGTATTGGGCGAAGACGAAGAAGAAAAAGAAGAAGACGAAGAACAAGAAGAAGAAGAAGAAGAAGAAGAAGAAGAAGAAGAAGAAGAAGAATAAGAAGAAGAAGAAGATTCGATAAGTTGGCAGGAATTTGAATAAAGCCTGGTGATGTGCATTTGTATACCTGTGGATCCAGACATGATTCTTCTCAAACACAACACCACCCAGTATAAACCTGGCCAATAAACCACTTCGGCAGAACTGACCCTCTGTTACATAAAATAGTCAGGTCACGTCAGATATGGGAGCATGTACCAGAGCAGCACATCGATGCGTCCACATTCTGCCAGTATTCCAGGGGCATCCGTCTGGCCATCCCCCAGGCAGATGCCTGGCCTATCCCCATCTTCTTGAGATGCTGATCAACCTGCTGCAACCATGAGCCATGTGGTCTGCCCATTGGCTTCCTCCACTCACGAGGGTCTCTTGCTGAGAGAATCTGGTGAGCAGGACCAGCATCAGGAAAACAAGCCACATGTCCATACAGCTGCAGCTGATGCTCATGGACAATGCAGGTAACAAATGGCATTTGAATCCCTCTCAACAACCACTCATTGGAAACAAAATCCGACCAGCGATAGCCAAGGATTCTCCGAAGAGACCTGGTACCAAAGGAATTAAGTCTCCGTCTCAGATCCCTGGTCAGAGTCCAAGTCTCACATCAGCAGAGCAAGACAGGAAGCACCAATGACGTGAAGACTTGGACCTTCGTCCTCTTGCAAAGATACCAACAGCGCCACTCCCCATGATCCAGTGAATCCATGACTCCCCAGGCCCGACCCAGACATCTATTGACCTCTGACTTACAGCCAGCAGAGACATGAATATCACCGCCAACATAGGTAAATCTCTCCATGACCTCAACATCCTCACCACAAACATTTACAGACAAGATAGCAACATCCAAGATGTCATTGAAAGCCTGGATCTTCATTTTAACCGAGGAAACCCATAATGCCAGTGCCTCTGACTCCTCATTCAGCAACCTCGAGGGCCCCCAAAAGGATATCCAGAGTCTCCGCAAAGATGACTGCATCATCTGTGAAACCAAGGTCAGAGATCTTCACATTCACAAACGATGCATCGCAGCTTGATCTCTCTGACATCCTCCCCAGAATCCAATCCATACAAGCACTGAAAAGTGTGGGTGCTAGTACACACCCCTGAAAATCTCCAGTGGCAACTGTAAATAGGATGGAGATGGTCTCACCACATCTCACAGCACTCTCAGTCCCAGAGTAGAGTTCAGACATCAGATTGATCAGTTTTGGTGCACCCCACAAAGACTGAGAATCCTTCAGAGGGCATCTTGATTCACTGATCACTTTGCAGAGATCAACATAGTCTGCAAGCAGCCCCTACCGAAACTCTCGTCTGCGTTCAGTGCGGAGACGAAGTGCAAGGATACGGTCAATCGTGGACCTCTTTGGTGTAAAGCCTGACTGCTCTAGGCACTGCTGCTCAAGCAGATGGTGGCGAACCCTATCAAAAACTATCTGAACAAAGACCTTGCCTGGCACTGAGAGCAGCGTCACGCTTCGGTAGTTGTTGCAGTGTTGGTGATCACCCTTCCCTTTCCAGAGAGGGGCAACAAAGTCCCGATTCAAGTTAGTTGGGATGATGCCTATATTCCAGGCAGAGCACAGAACTGCATGCAACGACACGAGTACAGCATTTCCACCAGCCTTGAGAAGTTCAGCATGGATGCTACAGATCCCTGGAGCTTTGCCCAAATTCAACCGGTTCACCGCAGCCTGTATTTCCACAAATTAAGGTGGGTCACAGTTGATTGGAGGGTCAGCAATAGGGATAGCAACACCCCTGACATCCAGCTCAACAGCTGGTCGATCAGCCTGGAACAACCGCTCAAAGTATCCGGCCCAGCGGGCCTTCACTTCGGACTCCTCTGTCAAGAGCTCTCCACCCTCCACTTTGACTGCAGTACACCGAGGGATGGGTTTGGAGGAATGCAATGCGTGAATTCCCCTGTAAGCAGGATGAGAATCGCTTGACCACAGGTGATGCTCTACCCCCTCACCGATTCCTCGCACATAGGCCTTGTTGAAGAATTCTCTCAGTCATCAGCACAATTAGAACATTTATTTATTAAACAGACAAACACTTTGTTATGCTTAGAGGAGATTCTGAACAGACAAACTTATTCCAGATCTCTCAAACATATTGAGAATCCCAAGTTTATATATACTGTTCAGTGAGACACAGTTCTTTATAATTTTCAAGGCTGATGTCACAGTTTGCCAGGTTGATGTATTTGCAGATGGAAATCATTTTCAGCTTTATGCAGCAATCAGCATTATTTTATAGGAATAATATATATGTATATTTCAAGACCAGATGTATGGTCTCTCTCCAAGCTCAGGAATGACATCAACACTGCAATCCTTTGGGCACGAAGATGGATCACATACAATTTATGGAATGGGAAGGAGAAGGTTCAACTTCCTTTCAGCAGACGAGGGAATATCAAGCAAGGCGGTACATCTGGACAGTTACTTAAACCTAATATTCCTTTATCCAGCTTGCTGGTGCCTTCTATTTATCATGTCGTAAAATCCTTGAACATATTGTTGTGGTTGACGAAATTCACAAACCACCATTCAGGTCCCTTAGGTGAGATATCTCTGTAAGTATATGTGTAGTTAGGCCCAAACCCGTTGTTTAGGGGGAATAAATGTCATTCATGCGGGCTGCGACCCTTTTAGATAGCCGTTTTTCTTTTACTATCTTTATTTTGGACCAGCCGCCATTACTACCACCACCAACCACGTCTCAACAGCCATCATACAACAACCACCAACCACAACGCCACTTCACGACAACAGCCACGACCTTTACCGTCACAACTCGCCACCATCGTATCACCACCATTCTTGCGCCACTTGTGGGCACCGATACTGGACTCGTGCAGGGCGCGCACCGAGCAGCTTGTTCAGAAACATCACAGACTTTCCGAGGAAAACGGATCAAAAACGACTCACGCCCACTTCTGTTCCGTCCTATCGGTGAGCGTGGGGCGATTTGGCCCCGCCTCCAGGGCGTTGGAGTGCGGTCG
Source organism: Eptatretus burgeri (assembly GCF_056783735.1). Taxonomy (NCBI): domain Eukaryota; kingdom Metazoa; phylum Chordata; class Myxini; order Myxiniformes; family Myxinidae; genus Eptatretus; species Eptatretus burgeri. The sequence goes on from NC_140965.1 coordinate 75,899,565, forward strand.
CTATATGCAAATTCATGGATCAAAAAGCATTCACGCCCACTTTTCCTCGGTCCAATGGGGAGCCAGTTAGAGGTGAAGGGTCGGAGGTAAAGGGTCAAAGGTGAAGGAGCGAGGCCACGGGGGATATAAACGGCTGCGTTCGTCAGTCAAAGGAGTTCGCAGTCAAGAGTTGTCGGTGGAGCTGGGAAGAAGTGGTAGTAGTCAGAGTGAAGAGGACAGAGCTGTGGAGAGGTGGCGGCGGCGAAGGCGGTCGAGGGGGTGCTCGTGTCGGAGTCGGGGAGCTGCGGAGGGAGAGGCCGGCGGCGCGACCGAGGTCGTGGTGGAGACGCTCGTCGCGGGACCCGAGACAGGGAGATATCCTCCTTTCCCCCGAGCATCAACAACCCCCTCCTGTTTCCCCCCGCGCTGAGATAGTGCGACAAGGGGGCCCCTTTCCCACCCCCTACCAGACACTATCCGCGAGGCCCGCGGAGTTGGGGCGCCACCGCCACTTTGCGTCTCATCATCAGACGGGTAGGCCCGACGCGGTCTCGGCCCCAGGCCCGCCTCATCCTTGAGGGTGGTCCTTTTCTTTTGCTTTGGGTATATGTGTTGTCGGCGCCGTCTGTGAAGTAAAACTGTATAAGTGTTGCCGTGTGCCCGGTAGTCGGTTAGATCTGCATTGTTGCATTTGCTTTTTGTGTAATATTGTGTTTCTGCTTCTTTTACATTTGCTTTTGGTGTAATTGTATATGTGTGCTTTCTGTTCATCGTGAAATAAATGTGCTTTATGTTGAACTGTTTTCCCGCTTCGCTTCGTCTTTTGCTCTATTGAATCTCCATCTTACTTCACGTAAAGGGTTGGTCGTGGGCTAAAACGCCCGATAATTAATCGAACCGTCCAGGTTGACGATAACACCGCTCGGTTATCCCGAGAGTACGGAACGGGTCGCTTAAAGTGGCCAGTGTCCGAAGTCGACCTGCGGCGAGGTGCGGTCGCCCGGTCTACCCTCCGTGTGGGTACTTAGGTAAGTCGAATTTGGCGAGCAACCCTATCCCACGCGGGTGCCGATTGGCACGATCGTGGTGAGGCCGAAAGGTCCACCCGTGACTAGTTCCCGGCGTTAGTCCGAGAGGGTCACGACGGGATTGTCCGTCCGGTGGGCGACGTGCCGCGATTCGAGTTACGTGGCCGTTCGCACGCCGGCGGGCGCGAATCCGCAACACTGGTGTCAGGTCGTGCGATACAAACTCATCGCCCTCCTCGCGGCACATGTATCGGAGAACGGGAAAACGGGCTCTCCTGTCTCCAGCTAAATTCACGGGAATCGGTCCAGGGGTGAGAGGAGCGACCCCCGATTCCCTCCAAATTACGAGCGAGCTAAATTAACGCTTTACGAGAAGCAAGATGGCGTCTCAAGGCGAGCGGAAGCCGGGGGTATTAGAAATGGATGTAGAATGTGTAGAATCCATGGTCCAGGACGAAATCCCCGTGCAGGAAATGTTGGTTGTACAGGAAAACGAACTCGCCCAACTGAGCCCAGAGCCCGAAATGGGTGCGGCAGCGGCCGTGGTGTATGACACCTCCCCTCCCCCTCTCCACCAGAACCCTTCCCCGATCCTTGCCGAAACGGCTCACCCAAGCGCACCCGACATGGCCCAGCTATTCGCCATGCTGGCGGCAATGAAAACGAAAATGGATACATACATAAATGAAATGAAAAACGAAATGGAAGGAATGAACAAGCAAATGAACGGAATGGAAACAAACATGAAGGAAGAAACTAAAAAGCTGCGGGGTGAGACGCAGAACATGGGCCGAAGCCTGCAGGTGGGCATGAAGGCAGTGACCAGGGAGCTTAAAATGGCGACTCCACGTGTGGGAGCGAACGAGCTGGGAGGGGGTGCAACGGCTGTCGGGCCCGCGGTGGAGGCGGGTGAAAAAATAATTCGGGGGGCGTGTTGGGCGAGGGTCGTGACAGAAAAAGTGACTGTAACCGAGAGGGACAAACTAATTGGGGTGACGGAGACGTGCACGAGGGAGATAAGGGAAGAGACGGAAATAATAGTTGAGACAAGGGAGGTAAAGGGTGAAGAGGTGACTGAGTTGGCAGAGACACGGGAGATGGGAACGATAGAGGGAAGACTGCACGATGAAGACGGGTAAGTGACGTACACACACACACGGAGGTAGTGGAGGATAATGGGGGTGAGCTCGCGGACTGGGTAGAGACCCGGTGCGAGCAGTTGGATGGCCTCCTCCAGGAACGAGGGGAGGGAGTATGCCCCCTTGAGGCGAGTCACGACCAGGTGAGTTCGGTCGTGCTTTGCGAGGTTGAGGGGACGGGTGCTGTGGACAGGTGCACGGAGAGCTTGGGGGGTATAGAGGCCCCGGAGACCCTTGTGGGGACACGAATCCCCAGTGTGGTTGTCCCTGTGTGTGGGGTGCAAGGTGTGAGTGCGTCCCCGTGTGTGGAAGCGACCCCGTGTGTGAGTGGTGTGGTGGCGATTGTGCCGGAGTACGTGCTTCCCAGCACGCCGTGTGTAAAAGGGGCACCGCAAGTGGATGAGGCACCGCGGGTGAGAGCCCCCGCGTGTGTGAGTGAGGCACGAGTATGGATGAAACACCGCGGTTGAGTGCCCCCGCGTGTGTGAGTGAGGCACCGCGGGTGAGTGCCCCCGCGTGTGTGGGTGAGGCACCGTGTGTGAGTGAGGCTGTGTGTGTGGATGAAACGGCCAGTGTGGATGAGGCACCGCGGGTGAGTGCCCTCGCGTGTGTGAGTGAGGCACGGTGTGTGGATGAGGCACCGCGGGTGAGTGCCCCCGCGTGTGTGAGTAGTATGGCACGAGTGAGTGGAAGGCCGCGAGTGAGTGGAGCCACGTGTGCGAGGGAGATGGCATGCGTGAGTGAACGGCCGAGTGCAAGGGAGACCGTGTGTGTGAGAGAGCGGTATGTAATGGAGATGTCGGTGGGCATGCGGGAGCACGCAGCCGCGTCTCCCGGGGTGAATTTGATGGAATGGACTGTGAGCGTCGTAACATGCGGGAGTGCGTGTGTGGAATGGCGACGACGGCGACGTGTGAGGAAAGAAAGCCGAGTAGCGGCTGTAGTTGTTTCGGGGACCGTGCCGGGTTCACCCAGCAGTGAGCACGAGGTCCGTGCTGTGCAACGCACGAGGCCCCCACGTGCTCGCTTGCGAGAGTGAAGTCCCGGTCCGGAAACGCACGCGGTGGATTTGCCGATCCCGCGGACGGACAAAGTTTAGGCAGGATTATGGATTTGGACCGGACGGGTTCTCCACGCGGGCGTGTGTGTGAAGCTCCAACGGGCAGAGCACATGTGTTCGCGTGGGGAACCCCTCGAGACGTGGGGCTTGTGTTTTTTTTTATGCGCACGGTGACGTCATGGCTGCACGTGGGGTTGGAATCCGGCAGGAGGGGTATCCCTGCCGGATGGTACCGTCCAAGGAGGGACGAGGTACACGTGCAGCTGCATGACGTCACGGGCAGGTGCAAAGTGCGCGAGCTGTGAGTTGCCGCGCTGGTGCTGCGCATGTAAAGAAAAAAAAAAGAAAAAGCAAGCCTCACTTTCGGGTGCACAGGATTCCTGGGCAAGGGGTGGAAGACCCCCTTACCCGGGGCACAGGATGGAAACTAGTTAGGGGGAAGGCTTAGCTAAGCTAGACCGACTTCATGGGGCAGGGGTAAGTCCTCATGGAGTCCGTGGAATGGATTAGTTGGAGGGATTGTAGCCAGATTTAGGTTGGGAAATAAAATGATTTATTTGGAGACAGTGACAGCCTTTGGATGTGTAGAGTTGACGTAGTTTAGCTACGTAGGTTAAAAGGAACGTGCTGTAGTGTAAGGGATGACGTGGGAGCACGAGTTAGTTAGGGGAAGTAGTTAGGAGGATGGCAGAGTTCAGCGGTGTGTGTGTTGAAGAGTTGGTGAGTGAAGTGGAAGCATGTGCTTGGAGTTGTGAGTGAGGCCAGCGGGTCTGTGTGAGTGGAGCGAATGGGGAATGCATGGTGCGATGAGTGATTGGGGGGAGGAGTGACTCCCGCCCAAGGGACCCCGGGGTCAGTGTAGAGTGAGTTAGCTGGGTTAGTCAAATTAACAAAAATGGAGGTCGTTTTGTTGTTGGTGGGAGTGTAGGCTCGAAACCCGTTTGGAGGGGTGCAGGAGCCCTGTTGACAGGCTGGGAGCGTGGTGGCGAAAGGTGAGTATCGCTGAGTGGGTACCCCGGGCACCAGGCTAGTCGGCCGTAGTAGGCCAAGGGCCCATGGGGGGCCGGGATAGCGTAGTGGGCACGGGTGCGCCTGCTTGGTGCGGGGGGCCCGGGGCGCCATTAGCCGCGTGGGCAGTGTTGTGGGCACGGGTGACCCTCGGAAAGGGGCCCGGGAAGCCAGCCTGCCACGTGTGCGTTTCAGAGGAGGTGCCATGGGGGGCACTCCCCGGTGTTTAGGGAGCTGGTAGGCTCGGAGGCAGTGTAGTGCCCGGGGGTGCCATCGTCGGAGAATCGGCAGAGGGTCGTGCCTGCCAAAGGGAGCCACGTGTCCCAGCCATGAGACCGTGTGAGGGCACGGAGAGAAAATTGGGAGGCGAGGCCCGAAATTGTGAGGACACCAACACAGGCGACGGGAATCTGGGTTGTTAGAACCAATAGTTTAAGCGAGAGGCGCTTGTTGAAAGCCCCGGGGTAGTTTAACAGTTAAATGGTTAGGGTAGATAGGAAGTGTACCCCTCCGCACCATCCATCCCCTCGCTCTCGTTGTGGGCCGCTGGACCCACTTTGGGTTAGATCGCTGAAGTCTGGGGAGGCAATTCTGAGGCTTGAATTGGGCCTCGACACAGGACGCTAGCTCTCCCTTGTTCCCCTCCGGGAAGGGAACGTAGGGGTTGGGAGTAGGCAAGGTGACAGGATAGGTTAGCCGAACAAGGACGATAAAGGGGGTTAGGGGACGATTTATAGTGGGGAAGTAAAAATAAAAAAATAAGTTGGGGCTAAATTGGGGTTTGACAAATTAAGGGAGTGGGTATAGACAGTGACAGGCAAAGGCGATAGGTTGGGAAGGAGACCGTAGGGTAGGTCCGAGCCCGCCTTCCGAGTGGCCAGCACCACCGCACCCCCTCCACCAACCTCCACTGAACGGCAAAGGCTGGCCAGCTTCATCTGCCGGCTGGCTGTTTTTCTTCAAGGCCTGTGCCGGCCCACTTCATCTGCTGGCTGTGTTGCTGCAAGGCCTGTGCCGGCCGGATCATCTGCAGCTGTGGTACTTCAAGGCCTGTGCCGGCCAGTTCATCTGCCGGCTGTGTTTGCCTGCAACGGCCTGGTTCTGCAGGCTGTGTTTGCCTGCTGCCTATGCCATGCCATGCCCACTGCCCACGTTCACCAGCCCCGTTCAATTTTGCTTTGCCCCCCCCCCCTGTTCATTTCCATGCGCGCCGGGATCATCGTAAAAGCAACAGTTTGCAAGCTGCAAGAACTGCCCTGTTGGCAGCTACAACACGGGCCTGCAGTGGCGGCCCGTGCACCGTGTTTGCGTGCATCCATTCATCCATCCATTCGTTGTGCTCATTGCGTGTGCCACTTGAGCTGGCACGGAGACTGCGTTTGTGCAGCCCATGCACCGTTGTGGTTCACTGCGTTCAGTTCAAACCATTCATCCATCCATTCGTTGTGTTCATTGCGTGTGCCACTTGAGCTGGCATGGAGACTACGTTTGTGCAGCCCATGCACCGTTGTGGTTCACTGCGTTCAGTTCAAAAGGGAAGGCCTTGGACTGCGTGTGAGCAGCCGGCCACGTTCCCTGTCACCTGCATTGTTTGAGCCAGAGACTGCATGCGAGCAGCCTGGCTCCCTGCTAACTGCTTTCTTTTTGCAGAGTTCATTGATCCTGGGCCATGGTTTAGTGTAAAATTGGTAAGTTAAGGTTAAGATGTACTGTAAATATGAGTGCGCCCCCGGCATGTCTGTCTTAGCGCCGGCAATTTTATTTAAGTCGTCTGTGTGAGTGAGTTTGTTTAGGTAGTTACTCAGACCTCAGGTTATTTATTTTGGGGACATGAATACCATGAATGTCGCACTCAGGGATCCGTAGGTAAAATGCACTAGGGGAAAACTACACATGATGGCACACGGAAATTTTACGACTCGGGACGAGTCTGTAAAAAGGGGAGGGGGTAGTGTTGTGGTTGACGAAATTCACAAACCACCATTCAGGTCCCTTAGGTGAGATATCTCTGTAAGTATATGTGTAGTTAGGCCCAAACCCGTTGTTTAGGGGGAATAAATGTCATTCATGCGGGCTGCGACCCTTTTCGATAGCCGTTTTTCTTTTACTATCTTTATTTTGGACCAGCCGCCATTACTACCACCACCAACCACGTCTCAACAGCCATCACACAACAACCACCAACCACAACGCCGCTTCACGACAACAGCCACGACCTTTACCGTCACAACTCGCCACCATCGTATCACCACCATTCTTGCGCCACTTGTGGGCACCGATACTGGACTCGTGCAGGGCACACACCGAGCAGTGTGTTCAGAAACATCACAGACTTTCCGAGGAAAACGGATCAAAAACGACTCACGCCCACTTCTGTTCCGTCCTATCGGTGAGCGTGGGGCGATTTGGTCCCGCCTCCAGGGCGTTGGAGTGCGGTCGCTATATGCAAATTCATGGATCAAAAAGCATTCACGCCCACTTTTCCTCGGTCCAATGGGGAGCCAGTTAGAGGTGAAGGGTCGGAGGTAAAGGGTCAAAGGTGAAGGAGTGAGGCCACGGGGGATATAAACGGCTGCGTTAGTCAGTCAAAGGAGTTCGCAGTCAAGAGTTGTCGGTGGAGCTGGGAAGAAGTGGTAGTAGTCAGAGTGAAGAGGACGGAGCTGTGGAGAGGTGGCGGCGGCGAAGGCGGTCGAGGGGGTGCTCGTGTCGGAGTCGGGGAGCTGCAGAGGGAGAGGCCGGCGGCGCGACCGAGGTCGTGGTGGAGACGCTCGTCGCGGGACCCGAGACAGGGAGATATCCTCCTTTCCCCCCGAGCATCAACAACCCCCTCCTGTTTCCCCCCGCGCTGAGATAGTGCGACAAGGGGGCCCCTTTCCCACCCCCTACCAGACACTGTCCGCGAGGCCCGCGGAGTTGGGGCGCCACCGCCACTTTGCGTCTCATCATCAGACGGGTAGGCCCGACGCGGTCTCGGCCCCAGGCCTGCCTCATCCTTGAGGGTGGTCCTTTTCTTTTGCTTTGGGTATATGTGTTGTCGGCGCCGTCTGTGAAGTAAAACTGTATAAGTGTTGCCGTGTGCCCGGTAGTCGGTTAGATCTGCATTGTTGCATTTGCTTTTTGTGTAATATTGTGTTTCTGCTTCTTTTACATTTGCTTTTGGTGTAATTGTATATGTGTGCTTTCTGTTCATCGTGAAATAAATGTGCTTTATGTTGAACTGTTTTCCCACTTCGCTTCATCTTTTCCTCTATTGAATCTCCATCTTACTTCACGTAAAGGGTTGGTCGTGGGCTAAAACGCCCGATAATTAATCGAACCGTCCAGGTTGACGATAACACCGCTCGGTTATCCCGATAGTACGGAACGGGTCGCTTAAAGTGGCCCTTGTCCGAAGTCGACCTGCGGCGAGGTGCGGTCGCCCGGTCTACCCTCCGTGTGGGTACTTAGGTAGGTCGAATTTGGCGAGCAACCCTATCCCACGTGGGGGCCGATTGGCACGATCGTGGTGAGGCCGAAAGGTCCACCCGTGACTAGTTCCCGGCGTTAGTCCGAGAGGGTCACGACGGGATTGTCCGTCCGGTGGGCGACGTGCCGCGATTCGAGTTACGTGGCCGTTCGCACGCCGGCGGGCGCGAATCCGCAACAATATATTGAAATAATAGGAAATGCTATGTTACTGCGAGGTCAGCCAACTCACTCATCACAGCTTCACTGAGAGGTGATCCTTCCATACAAAGAAAAGATATGATTATGTTAATTAAAATAGATACATTGAGTACATTTTTATTTCAGGTTTAATATATTTATTTTAATACCAAGTTTTAATTATCATCAATTTATTTGTTTTATCTTCCTCAAACCCATTATGCTAAAAAATGCATCCACAGCCTCCTTGACCACCATCGGCGCACATACAGTTTTATGCCTCAACTCCCTGAACAACTCGGCTCTGCCATTGAGCCTGGCCCTGTGACTCTGGTCAATGGTATCCAGTGTCCCTTGAGAGACAAAATTCTTCTGTGCCCGACGGTGAGTTCCAAAACATCCACCGGCAACATCAAGGATGGTGGTCTTGAAGGCACTCCACAACTCTTCAAGATTCCCCAAAGCACTCAGACCCCCCAAATCCACACTCCACCTGCCCGCAAGCTCCTCAGCTACCCTCTCATCCTTGAGCTTGCCAACATCCAGCTTAGGCTGGAATTGTACCATTCTCCTGGATTGAAGCTGAAACTTCAGAGTTGCTACCACAAGCCTGTGATCGGGATTGAAGAACTGAGCACTCCGGTGGACCTTGCAGTTCTGGATCATCTTCCAACGACCATCAACAAGCACATGGTCTATCTCCTTTGCACACCACCAGCGTTGGAATACTAAGTCCAGCGATGAGCTTGTGGGCGCTGAAACCATGAACCAGCCACCCTAAGTCCATGACTTCTTGCAAAGTCAAGGAACTTCGTGCTATTCTGGTTCATAGTTCCAGACCCATGGGGACCAATATATATCTCATAACCATCCCTATCAGTTCCAGTCGATGCTTTGAAATCCCCCAAGATGAGAAGAGTATCTTGCCTGGGGCAGTGATGAACCACAGACTTGAGTGTGGCATAGAATGCATCCTTCACGGTCAGATTACTTGCCTCAGTCGGAGCATTCACAGAGACCAGGGAATGGAGTGGAGTGGAGAAACGACACCCATGGAGTGATGACGACTCCTTTGTCTCATAATACGCTCATTGACCGGTGTTACTTCAATTACCATTGGAATCAACTTATTGGATACAGTTACAGCAACTCCTTGGGCATGGTAACCATCAAAGCGACCAGACCAATAGTAGGTGTAACCACCAGCCATGGTCTCGCCGCAATCTGGTCTCCGAACCTCAGAGGGTGCTGCAATATCAATGTCCAAATGCTTGAGCTCAGATGATAACAGAGACAGGTGATCATCCTCTCTTAGGGATAGGACATTCCAGGCACCCACCCAAAGAGACTGCCTCAGGTTAACCCAAGGAGACCGCCATCTGGTGGACGACACTCCATCACCACTCTGCCGCACACGTCCACAATCTGACCCAGGCATGTTACTCCGTGGTTTCCCTCCTATCATCAAATATTGGGGGTCCTCAAGGTTTTGCCCCAATCCCGTCATCTGGTGAGTTGCCCTGCGTAGGGCATCTGCACAAGAGGTACTCCCACGGAGTCGGTTTTCAGATTAATTCGTGCTTTTCATATGTTTTGCGGAATGAAGGGTTTTACGATGGCTGGAGTGCAAATCCTGCCACCAACCTCCTAATAAAAAGTAACCCAACTGCAGGAGGATGTCCGCAGACACAGTTGGGCACTAGATATGGATGGCCGTTGGCTCACAAGGAGCTCCTCCGCCCTTTGACAGGTTTTATTTTTAATCCTGCTGGGTGTCTATATCCAAACATCCTCCTCACCAAGAAACTTGGTGGAGGAGACGGTTTCGTCGTCGACAACCCATCCATGAAACAGGTTAGTACAGGTTTACATGGTACCTGTAGCAAGTCACAGATCTAATTTGACCTCACCTGACAATAGGTCCCTACACCCAAATCTCACGTTACCTTCCAAGATGACAAAACAAGGTTTAGTTATCCAGATGGGGAACCATTCCCTCCACATCTCACCTTTATCTATTAATTAGGTATGGCAAAGTGGAACCATAAGTGGGACCTCGGCTCGTCTAATGTTATAAATCAGTGGGGTACAACGTCCTGTCTACTTATTACACACCAAGTCTAACTGATGGAGGAAATGGGCATTCGAGCAGGTTTGGAAAGAATATATTGTTTTAACAAAGACATGTATTTACAGGCAAGTACTGACAAAGATACAGTGTCATAAACAAAGTCTTATCCCCAACATGTAAAGAACCCCTTACACATTTGGCCTTATCACTAAACACAACACAAGCATGCCTCATACACCCAGGAAACTAGACACAAGTAATGGGATAAAGAGAGGAAGAACAATAAGTTGGGGGAATATTATCAACCCCTTTCTCACCCACAAATGAGCTGAATGGCCCATGTGGGTCCCAACATGAAGGGGAGGGAAGGAGATGGGAATGGAGGAAGGTGAGGAAGAGGATAATGCAGTGCAATGTGTCGTGAGAGGTGCAGGTGTTTGCAATGTGTGCACGAGAGCAAATAGTGAAGGTGCGAGTCAGTTACCCCATGCGGACGGGTCAAGGGGTAATCGTTGGCACTCTCTGTGCCTTGACGGATCAAGAGGTAACTGTTCAGCTCTTTTACGCATCTCAAGTAGACGAATTAGAAGTAGTGATAGAAAGGAAAGATCGTGTAAATCAGTGTGTTTGGCCGCTGCATCCAGGGAACGTGCGCTGCCCATCCACACTCTCTGTCTCATGGGATAGCCTGCTTGCTCTGCAGACGTTCGCCCTTGTGAATGTTTGCTTTTGTGGCGCAGCTTAACTTGTACCATTTCCCAGACATGAAGCAGCCCATACGCGTAGCAGATGGTGTCGTATTGTTCCCCAGACGCGAAGCAGCTGTGACGCCTGGAAAAGTGGCTTTTGAGATCGAAGGTCACCGCAGCACCCTTTGACCCTCGCATGCCACTTTCTCATTGGTTCACACCCGATCATGACTTCCTTCGGCCATGCAGTCTCCCTCACTGCAGCACATCCTGGTTCTTACTTCCTTCGGCCACGCAATTTCCCTCACCGTAGTGCATCATGGTCCTTACTTCCTTCGCGGTTTCCCTCACTGCATCACACTCAATGTTGAATGCCTTTGCAGAGCAGTGAAGGCAGCGCTGAAATGGCACAGTGTGGAGGACCCAGATATCTCTGGAATGGCGTTGAATGTAATGTGTGTTGTGGTTTGTAACATAATGTGTGCATGTTGCTCTGTGTGCGTGGTTGTGCTGGAGGAAGGTGCGGGGAAGGAGAGGGGTTAAGAGGGATTCGAAGGGATAGATATTTTAGAGAGGGAATAATTACAAATTATGAAATGGGATTCAAACTCGCTACACAAACACAACACATTTTCCTGTCCACTAATATGAGGGGATGGGTAACCTAACTGAATAGAATTGCGATGGAAATGACAAAACTATGGATCCCTAATGTGTTGCATGTGACACCCCAGGGTCTTTTCACAACTGCAACAACATGTTCCTTTCCAATGATCTTCAAAGCAAAAGGAGGCCATTGAGACCATCAAAGCCTGTACTATGGTTGCCAATAACTTATGGTTATTTTGCCATGCTCTATCCTTTTTAAATGCTGAGCATCAAGCAAGCATGTACCATTTTTAGTCTTTGGCATGATTCAGCCAAGGTTCAAACCACTGACCTTCCAGACTGACAGCAAACACAATAACCATTAAACCACCAAGTCTGGATTGCCATTTTTCTATACTAATAAATGTCAATGTGTGTGTGTGTCAGTGTGTGTGTGCATGCATGTATGTGTGCATCCTCCATAACTCCAAAACCATGAAACCAAAACCATGAAAATACGAACTCTCTCTTCCTCATATGTGGTGACTTCAATTGTCATCACGCCAGTTGGTTGGGTGTAGGTCCCTCTCTCACCTGCCATGGCACTCCAGCAAAAGACTTCTGCAACTCATTGGGACTGACTCAATCAGTCAACTTCCCGACCTGGATCTTAATCAATGGTACTCTATCGCTTCTGGATATTATTTTGACAAATTTCCCTGTATTTGCTGGTAGTTCAATATTGTGTACCATTTGACCAGATAGTTCATTATTGATGTACAATTTATTATTGTGTACGGTTTTAATTTGTTTGACAAAACTTAGTGGTGTAATGGTTCGAGCATCCTTTCTGAGTCTGGGAGGTTGGTGGTTTGAGGTTTTGAACCCCAGATGAGTAATAGTGCAACTAAAATGGAGTGTGCTGCTTCCTTGCTTGATATTCAACATTAAAAAGGATTGAGTACTGTATGAAGAAACAACTATAGGTTAGCAATCATTTTACAGGCTTGTTGGGCCTAATGGCTTCCTCCTTTGTTGAAGTTCTTTGCAAGGGAACCTAGATTGTTAATGAACGTCTAAAATCAAGGTATTTACCTGGAACGTTCTGTAAAACTTTGAATATGTATGTAACAATTAAGAATATCAACTTTGCTTCCAAAATTGAGCTTTGTTCTCACGTGATGTAGGATCATTGTGCTTGCACCTTACGAAAGCATCAAATTTTCTTTGTAGCATAACCCCTCACTTTTAGCAATATTGCAAATTTAAAACTTTTACATATATACAACATTGTGCCTTTGTTTTTATTGCCAGTGTACTTTTGTTTTTATACTGTATTCATGTTTTCATTCACATACCAAATGCACTTTCCCTGTAGAAGTACATGAATTATAATTTATTGGGATTGAGGGGCCTGCACTTTCACACCTGCCCATTTGATCAAGAACTCCAGGATGTCATGGAAGACATTTGACTCCATTTGCATGAAACACGAGCATTAATAAGGAGTGACACAAGTTATTGTCTACCTGTACTTATCAGGAAGATGGTTGCAGTGGTGTTTGCAAGCTTATAATCAACGCAGAGTATCATACAGTACTGTGGAACTCCGATTTGGAAACGGGCTCTCTACTGCTGGAGAAATGCTGAAACTATTTTGTTTCACTGTAATTGTAATTCTGTGGACACATATTCCAATTCCTCAGCATGTTAAATTTGCTGCCAAAATATCTGTGGTGGAAAAAGCATTTGGTATGCTTCAAGGCAAATGGAGATGTCTCATTAATAGACAGGATTTCAATTTTGATTTTGTCATGCAGAAACATGTGACGGGCATCAAGATCAAACTTACGAAGAATGGCTCATGCCATAGTCAGATCATGAACGATGCTCTCTCTATTCAGAGCATCAGTGTTGCTGAGCAGTTCCTATGGTTGGGGTTACAATCCTGGATGGGTTGCCACTCCGATATACGAAATCAGGGCAGCAATTTGGAATATGACCAGGGTGCCGGCAATAGCTCACCAACTCTTCACAAAGGACACCGTGGGACCTTTAACATCCACCAACGAATGTCGGTAGAAGGGACGCTCATTTAACGTCCATCCAAGGAACGGAACACACATTAATGAATCACGCTGGGTGTGAAACACCATGACAGTTTATAGGCTACACAGCTTAGCTGTGAGTGTGCATACCTCTA
>NC_140965.1:75917974-75920474 GCF_056783735.1 Eptatretus burgeri
TTATTTATGGCACTCTATAATATTTATGAGAATGTAAGTCCAGTTTCTTCCAGAGAAAATAAATAAAAATAGGGGAAACACCCCTGGGTGCTCAGCTCACAGAATAATGACACTGAGGAGGACGTCAAGGTGGGACGGAATCAACAAAATGTACCACTGAACCAATGTTATGGCCCAATTTTTTTTTAATGTCTTGAACAAACTTTGGTACACACCGGGTGATGAAGGTTTTAGTTAAGTTTCATCAAAATTGAGTGTGCAGTTTCAGGGAAGAAGTTGCAAATGTTTACAGATGGACGGATGGACAGACGACGTGCCATCCCACACGCTCCCCAGAACTATGTTCCAGGTGAGCTAAAAATTAACTTTCACCCTTTAAAAATCGTGTGAATAAAAATTATTGAATATCAGCTGCTTTTTTGTTCGTATCCTTTCCTCACTTGTGCTGCAAGTGGAGCAACCTGCTTTGTGATGTTTTAAAAGGCGGTGTATAATCGGAAAAAACTGTTTGATAGGGCGAGATGAATAAAATTGAAACGTTGAAAAAAATATCTTGAACATAGCTCTCGTTTAATCAAAATGAGAAACGGGATTGAATGAGACTCACCATTATTATGTGAAGAAGAAGATGAATAAAGAAGAGTTTTTGTTTTCACGTAAATTGAAACCGGCCCATCTATCCTCACCTGACTTAACCATATGATTATATCGTCCTGTTTGCAAATTGGGCTTGATTGGTGGTATCCCTTTTCGGACAATATTGTTAATGGCCCGACGGATGCAGGGATTGATGCAGTGATGGACGGAGGGACGGACGCAGTAATCGATGGAGGGACAGAAGCAGTGACGGACGGAGGGACAGACGCAGTGACGGAGGGATGGACGCAGTGACGGAAGGACGGAAGCAGGGACTGAGGGACGGATGCAGGGACAGATGCAGTGACGGAGGGACAGACGCAGGCACACCAAGACTGAGCTCCTTTTATATTAGAGACTAGCAAGTACCACCCGTCGCTTCGCTGATGGTAATACTGTTGTGGTGCCGGGTTCGATGGCGAAGACGACTGTGAGATAGAGCAGTCGGGCTGTCTCCCACCGAACACCGGAATGGAAGGTCATCACCCCAGATAACTCCGGAGTCGACGGGTCGTTTAAAGGACTGTGGTCGCCAATATTTCGACGGCGTGAGTTAGGGTCCACTTGTCTATTCCAATTTACCTAAGTACCGGCTCAGACTCCGGGTTATTGCTCGACAAAATGAGAGATGGAAGTCGACGGCTGTGGAATAGTCAGAGAACCAGCTTGAGACACGGCAACGACGACCACCAACGGCGCACACCAACAGCAATGGCGACCCCTTTCTTCTCCGACAATTCCAACCCAACTCCAGCGAACACTAAGGGAAGCCCGGCGATTCTTATCCCTCCCCCGGTGGGGTGGGGTGATTGATCTTCTGAGGTAATCTTTGCCCTGATTGGACAGGGTTTCGTGGGGTGATATCTGTCCCCCTCTGATTGGACAGGGGGAAAACCCTGCCTTTCTGGGGCGGAGTCGGAGCTCTGAGGTAATCTTTGCCCTGATTGGACAGGGTTTCGTGGGGTGATGTGCTGGCCATCCGTGATTGGACAGGGGGGAACCCCCTTCTTTCCTGGGCGGAGTCGGTGTTCTGAGGTGAGGAACCTCCGCCCACGTCCGTGGTCGAACGCACGTGGGCAATGGCGTCGATGGTGCGAAGAAGTGAAGGATTGATTTGTTGGCGTTGGGTATTGCAAAAATCTAACTAGAAAGAAACTTTGCAGCACACACATGTAATTCCCTTTAGACATAGGGTGGAATCTAACTATGCACATACTTATTGAAATAACTAAGCTTGGTGACTGCTGTCTGTTTTTGTGCAAATGGCTTCCAGATTCGTAACAATACCAAAGGAGGGAGGGAGAAAAAGAGGGGGAAAGAGGGAGAGAGGGGTGGGGGAAAGAGGGAGAGAGGGGTGGGGGGAAAGAGTGCAGGGAGAGTGAAGAGGTGGAGGGGGAAGGAAAAAGGAGGTAGGGAGAGCGAGGAGGGGTGGGGGAAGGGAAGAAAGTATGAGGTGAGAGAAAGGGAAGGCAGACATGTGGTGGAGCATTAATTATGATTCATACTGTTTCATCAAAATGATTCTGCATGGAATAACAGTGAAGATGGAAACAAAATAATGTCTGAAATCCATTTTCTATCGGTCATACTATAAACACAGTCCGGAGACAAACTCCCGTGCAGACATGAATACTGCCCGGACTTGTCCGGAGCCAAGCTGGCTGGAGACAGACCCTGCCTGAACACGTCTGGAGACAAACCCTATCCAAACACATCCGGAGACAAACCTGCCAAACATGTCTGGAGACGAACACTACCCGAACACGTCTGGAGATAAACATGGTTCAGACATAACCATCGTCCGGATATTTACAGAGACAGAGACAGCCAGACAGAGAGAGAGGGGGAGGGGGGGTTAGGGAAG
>NC_140965.1:75925474-75992974 GCF_056783735.1 Eptatretus burgeri
CCCGATATACTCCGTTTACCTCCTGTGCACATGTCCAAACCATCTCAATCTCGCCTCTCTCACTTTGTCTCCAAACCGCCCTACCTGCGCTATCCCTCTAATATACTCATTTCTTATCCTATCCATCCTCGTCACTCCCAACGAGAATCTCAGCATCTTTAACTTTGCCACCTCCAGCTCCGCTTCCTGTCTTTTTGTTAGTGCCACCCCCTCCAAACCATACAACATAGCTGGTCTCACTACCGTCTTATATACTTTCCCCTTCACTCTTGCAGCTACCCTTCTGTCACAAATCACTCCTGGAACTCTTCTCCACCCACTCCATCCTGCCTGCACTCTCTTTTTCACTTCTCTCCCACACTCTCCGTTACTTTGGACAGTTGATCCCAAGTATTTAAACCAATCCACCTTCCCCACCTCAACTCCTTGCAACCGCACCATACCACCACCCTCCCTCTCATTTACGCACATGTACTCCGTCTTACTCCTACTGACTAACATTCCCCTTCTCTCCAGTGCGTACCTCCACCTCTCAAGGCTCGATTCAGCCTGCTCCCTACTCTCCCTACAGATCATGATGTCATCCGCGAACATCATAGTCCATGGAGACTCCAGTCTGATCTCGTCCGTCAACCTGTCCATCACCATTGCAAACAGGAAAGGGCTCAGAGTCGATCCTTGGTGCAATCCCACTTTAACCTTAAACCGGTCTGTCATTCCTCCCGCACACCTCACTGCTGTCACACTGTCTTCATACATATCCTGCATGATCCTCACATACTTCTCCACCACTCCCGACTTCCTCATGCAATGCCACAACTCTTCTCTTGGTACCCTTTCATAAGCTTTCTCTAAATCCACAAACACACAATAACTCTTTCTGGCCTTCCCCACACTTCTCCATCAACATTCTCAAAGCAAACATTGCATCAGTGGTGCTCTTTCCTGGCATAAACCCATATTGCTGCTCACAGATAGTCACCTCTCCTCTCAACCTAGCTTCCACTACTCTTTCCCACAACTTCATGGTGTGGCTTAACAACTTTATCCCTCTGTAATTTCCACAGCTCTGCACATCACCCTTATTCTTGAAAATCGGAACCAGTACACTTAATCTCCACTCCTCCGGCATCCTCTCACTTTCCAAGACTTTATTAAACAATCTGGTTAACAACCCCACTGCCATCTCTCCTAAGCACTTCCATGCCTCCACTGGTATATCATCTGGGCCAACCGCCTTTCCACTTTTCATCTTCTTCATAGCAGTCCTCACTTCATCCTTACTGATCCACCCCACTTCCAGATTCACTATCTCCACCTCTTCCAACCTTCTCTCTCTCTCATTTTCTTCATTCATCAGCTCCTCAAAGTACTCCATCCACCTTCTCAACACACTCTCCTCGCTCGTCAGCACATTCCCATTTGCGTCCTTTATCACCCTAACCTGCAGCACATCCTTCCCAGCTCGGTCCCTCTGTCTTGCCAATCGGTATAAATCCTTTTCCCCTTCTTTTGTATCCAACTTCTCATACAGCTCGGCATATGCCTTTTCCTTGGCCTTTGCCACCTCTCTTTTTGCCTTTCGCCGCCACTCCTTGTACTCCTACCTACTTTCTTCATCTCTCTGACTATCCCACTTCTTTTTCGCCAACCCCTTCTTCCTTATACTTTCCTGTACTTCCTCATTCCACCACCAAGTCTCCTTATCTTCCTTCCTCTGTCCAGATGTCACACCAAGTACCTTCCTAGCTATCTCCCTCACAACTTCTGCTGTCGTTGCCCAATCATCCCACCCATCTTTACCACCATCCAACGCCTGTCTCACCTCCTCCCTAAATTTCACGCAACAGTCTTCCTCCTTCAGCTTCCACCATCTGGTCCTTGGTTCAGCCCTCACTCTCTTCCTCAACCTCACCTCCAAAGTCATCCTACAGACCACCAATCGATGCTGTCGAGCTACACTCTCCCCTGCCACCACCTTACAGTCACTAATCTCTTTCAGGTTACATCTCCTGCTTAAGATGTAATCCACCTGTGTGCACTTTCCTCCACTCTTGTATGTCACCCTGTGTTCCTCCTTCTTGAAATACGTATTTACCACTGCCATTTCCATTCTTTTTGCAAACTCTACCACCATTTGCCCTTCCACATTTCTCTTGTTGAGACCGTACCTCCCCATCACCTCCTCATCCTCTTTATTCCCTTCCCCAACATGTCCATTGAAATCTGCTCCAATCACCACTCTTTCATCCTTGGATACACTCTCCACCACTTCATATAACTCACTCCAGAAATCTTCTTTATACTCTATCTCACACCCCATATGTGGGGCATATGCACTGATGACATTCATAATCACCCCTTCAATTTCCAACTTCACACTCATCACTCGGTCAGACACTCTCCTCACCTCCAATACCCTCTTGACATAATCTTCCTTCAGGATTACCCCGACACCATTTCTCCTCCCATCCACACCATGGTAGAACAGTTTGAAACCACCTCCAATGCTCCTCGCCTTACTCCCCATCCACTTGGTCTCTTGTACACACAGTATGTCCACCTTTCTTCTCTCCATCATATCAGCCAACTCTCGCCCTTTGCCAGTCATCGTCCCAACATTCAGAGTTCCAACTCTCACCTCCACACTTCTACCCTTCCCCCTCTCCCACTGCCTCCGGACTCGCCTTCCCCGTCTTTCTCCTCCTTCACCCAGCAGTAGCACAATTTCCACTGGTACCCTGCTGACCACCGGTGGCGGTCGTTGGTCACCCAGGCCTCGACCGATCCGGTATGGAAATTCGTTTTGTTGCCCGCATAATGATTTGGCATAGGTTTTTATGCCGGATGCCCTTCCTGACGCAACCCTGGTCGCCTCTTATGACACACAGGGATATGGTACACCTATTCTAACCGGGGCATACACCGGGCCCAGTACAACTGGTGCTCATTTCGCCGACCTCGGAAGGATGGCAGGCTGAGTCAACCCCCTGGTGTTTTCGACTTGGTTATATATATATATATATATATATATATATATATATATATATATATATACATACATACATACATATATACATACATACATATATATATATATATATATATATATATATATATATATATATATATATATATATATATATATATATATATATACATACATACATACATACATACATACATACATACATACATACATACATACATACATACATACATACATACATACATACATACATACATACATACATACATACATACATACATACATACATACATACATACATACATACATACATACATACATACATACATACATACATACATACATACATACATACATAAATTCAGTGTCTCAACAGGGCTTGAACTCAGGACATCTTGGGTCCCAAGCCACTGCCCTAACCACTGTGCCAACACCAGGCTTGCATATATATAGATATATATATAGATATATATAGATATATATATAGATATATATATATATATATATATATATATATATATATTTATTTGTTTCTGAAGTGATTATTTACCTTTTGAAAAATGGGGCCAAAAATTATATATAACATGATTTATTTCAAAATTGTGGACTAGCTATGACAAAACTAGGTGATCAGAACAAGCTGATTTGATTTTGGCTCAGATCCAGATCCGGCCTATTGAGATACAAAATGTAGTGTTCAGCCTGGCGGAGGTATGCACTCTAATGAGAGGTAGTTCTCGTGTCTCTTGGGATTCATAAGTTTGGAGAAAATTAGTTTTTAACTAATGATACAACTGTGAATGCTGTGGCATTGGTCTTGCCCATTCCCAACGTGATTGGAGAGGTGGGTGTGTTGCCTTTGTGCAGACGAGCTTTCATTTCAAGTGGAGTTTAACAAATGTGTGCTTCAGTGTTTCCTAAATTTTCCCAACTTGAAGTACTCTGTCATCTTATTGGAAATTATTGCTTGGTATAAGCTTCAGTATTTGCAGAGTATTCTTTGCCTTGTTTGTGTGTGTATATGTATGATATATATATATATATATATATATATATATATATATATATATATATATATATATATATATATATATAATTATATTATGTAAAGAGAGAGGTGTGTATTCAATTAGCTGATAATAAAAAAGCACAAAGTGCTGATTGAAAGCCTGGAGTGTGATTTGAATTGGAGGCGTGATGTTTACTCCCCCGTCGCCTCATTCCACACGAGCAAGAACACTTCAACTACTGTCAAAGTCTTGGCAGCTTGAAAGAAATGCAAAGTTTTGCCATCGACTAAAAATAAATGTACTACAACTTTTGGTGCTAAGGCCACATGAACTGTCAATATTATAGCAAGGAATTCGGTTGGAAAGCTTTTGTACTCTTCAGAGCTACTTCATTTACGTCTGTCCTGGTTATAAGAATAAAATGAAGTTTTGAAGCTCCATATTTTTTAATCTTCCCTGGTTTACTTTGTGAAGGTTAAACACGGCTTGCTTGGTTCGTGGAAGCAGGATAACTGTTGCTATTTGTGGCATTCTTTAGATTTTAACATTGTATTGTACCATTTTGTGGAACAGTTCTTGATCCAAATTATTTTTGTCAGTCCTGCATATCTGCTTCCTGTGGCAATGGCCAACGTTTCAAATGTGAACTTGACTCCTTTTATGGTTTTTTTCTAAGGCAACTTTTTCATTCCATGCCAGCTGTACTTATGAATCACCACTCGTATGATGCCAAGTGAGGTGGGAGCACTGCTTTGACCAATCTTGGATAGTGTACTTTTATGAGGGACATTGGAAAACTTTCTAAATGGAGACTGACTCTATTTTGCATCAGAGCTATCATAAAGTGTACACAACGTTATTCCAAATATTAGGGCTTAGAGTTGGATACACGATTGAGAATTTCCATGGACCACCTTGTCAACTTGTGCGTAATGGAAAATGTGAAATAATGTTTGCTAATTATTTTGTCAAAGCTATTGTTTTAGTGCTATTTTAAGATTGATAGGTTCAAAAGGAAGACAAAATTTGCTTTCTCAGAGATTATGCAAACACCCTTTTAATTTGCAGGTTAAAAAAGAAAAAGAAAAAAATACACTAGTTTGTCTTCAAATGCTTTAATGTTGATGCATCTTAAAAGTCAGAAATGGCTGAGCCAAGATAGTGCTTCAAGTCTGTTGCATACTAAGGGGTGTTCAAAGTTGTGCAAGGACAGTTTATTCATTGGCATCCAAGTTTTTATTTTATTTTATTTTATTTTATTACTGTTTATTTATTTACTTATTTTAATAAATGCTTATAAATTTGCAAGTATGCTTGTTCTGTTCCATGAGTTTTTTTTTAATTTTTTTTTTAAACGGCGATCTTGATAAAATCCGATGGTTAACATGTCAAATGAACAGTGCATAGTTGGATAGGTTTGTGATAGGGTGGTGGAGGAGGGAGATTTATGTTTTTAATGCAGTGTAATTATTTTGACGAATGCACCATAAAACTTCAAAAAAATTCAATCAACACTGATGTCTATTGTGACCGTGATGCTTGTAAATCAGTTGAAACGCTCCGGCCTGGGTTAAGGACCTTTTGGCCCGATCGAGCTGAGCACCTTGCCTTGCTGAGGTCATAATTGAGATGAACCCGAGCGGTGGTTATACCTGGCAAGGAGGTGAATCTAATTGTTGAGTGCCAAAAACCTGAATATCTTCAAAGGATTTGAAGCCAACTTAGCTGTTCTGACTCATCAATTTTTGTGGTCCGATTTGAAGAAATCCATTGAGTTCAATGTCTGCATTCCTGTTCTACCTCTGCCAGTTTTAAACGATCATTGAGTCACACAGAGCTTTATTTACAATAAGTGATGTATGCTTCCCAGGGATTCGTATGGACGGAAGCCTCAGATTTGACTAATTGGAGGCCTCCAGCACGGAAGAGAAAAGGACAAGACCTTGAATGCTTTATTGCGGCCCATTTGGGCATCATTCCTGGTGTTGGCTTAATGGTTAGGGTGGTGGGCTTGGGATCCGAGGATCTTGAGTTCAAATCCCACTCAGCTGTTGAATTAATAACAGGTGGGGTTGACTCTGCCCGTCATCCTTCTGAGGTTGGCAAAATGAGTGCCACCATGCTGGTATACTGTCAGAGTGGTGACCCGTCCAGGATTGTGCCAAATAGCCAAGGAGACTGCTTAGGCAGCACCAACGCTCTGCACAGAGTATGGTCCCAATGGATGGATGGGATGGGGGTGCCCTTCTAGTTTTCAATGATCTCACTGATTCTGGGAAAATCTTCTTTGTCTCTCTTACTCCACTCTGCTGTGACCCCCCCTCCCCCCCATCATTCTGACAGATGGCAGCCTCTTAACTCTCCTCTGACCTTGACAAAATCAAACTGGTCAAACACTTGGCACATGTCTTTCAATTTTGAGATCTGTCTCTTTCCACCTCCACCCCCTCCAAAAGGATCATATTGCAAACCCTCCCATAGACTTCATCAACAGTCCTCTTGGAGGTTGTCACTCACTCTTGGGTCTCCCTCTCAGCTATGATCGCTTGGCCTAGCCATATTTTACGGTTGGCCTCCAAAGCCAGACACTGACTGGACATCCTCCATCGTGCAAAGTCCTTCTTTGGTACACCTGAGCTCCTACCCACCTACAAGGCTTTAATCTACCGCTGGATGGAGTCCTGCTCTCCCTTCTGGGCTGGCTCCCCTGCCTCACATCTTGCTCAGCTTGACATGGTGAAAACCAAGACCTTCAAGATCATTGGAATCTCTGGCAATGAAGCTGAGTCGATGGGCCTCTCACGTCACCATCGTGAACAGGTTGGTGGTCTGTCTTCCACCTCATTTCTGGTCTGGCACCCTCTGCTTTTTCCGTGCTTTGTCCCCCTGGCCCCCAGGTATCTGCAGGATACAAGTCCACCAGCAAACCCCTTCAAGTAAAACTGGTTAAATCCAGAATCACTGCTCACAACCTCATTTATTCCTTTTTTTAAAACTTCATCCCCCCTCTCCTCCCCCCAATATTCTTCCTTCCAGGTCTTCAAGATGCTTGCTTACCACCACCATCAAAAACCATGATCTACACCTGTTAAACCTCCCCCCTCCTAAAATTTTGCTTGTGTATCCATCTTGTCCACCCCTTGTGTTCTCCCTTAACCCTCACTGTTGCCTGATTCCCTTTTTTATCCGTCTCCGTCTACTTTTTCTCTCCGTCCTGCTGTTGCCATTTCCCCTTTCTCCTGCTGTTCCTTTTGTTATCTTGTGTCCTCACATGTTCTGTGTACTCGCTCTTCCATGAGCCTTGACTGCATGTTTTGTGTTTTTTTTTTAATTTTTTTTATTTTTTTTAAAGAATGACTTTTCTCCACAGTATTTGGCCTAATTTTTGCTGAATTTTTTTTTTTCGACTTGAAATTCTGTTGCGTCGTTGTCATTATTTTGCACAGTTCTTGTACAATTTTATTGTTGCAATCTGTGCCTAGAATGGATATCGATGCAGCGTTTGAGAATGCGGGTCAAGAATCGGGGCTACAAATATGGAGAGTGGAAAAAATGCACCCGGTTCCTGTTCCGAGCAATCTTCATGGAGAGTTCTTTTCCGGAGATGCATATGTGATCCTTCACACCATGAAAAATCGCAGTGGTGGCACGCAGTCTGACCTATTCTTCTGGCAAGGTATTGTGCTTTACGCGTCTCCTGCTTTTGAGTTTTTTGCTGCCCAGCCATCTTTGTTGAAAGCAGCGGATAGTTTATTGCTTTATCTGGCACATCAGCATATTGTTTGCAATGCAATAGTATAATGTTTTTTTTCGAGAATGCTCAGTGGCAGAATCTGGTACACTCGGCACTGAGTATTCTCGTAGTCAGCAGTTGACGTGTTCATCTTATTGATGAAGAACTCTTACTGTGTATTGACTTGTTAGAAATAGGAAACTAGAACTGGATTTGGTAGAGCGTATACCTCTGCCTGGATCTGGATTTGGATCTTCACCAAAATCGAATCTATTCATCCTTGTCACACACCCAACATCCACAACTTTTGCGATACCCTGCAAATCCAAACAAACGGGTGAAAATGTAACCTCCGTCCAGGTAAAAATGGCTTTGGTATGTATCGGTCATGTTCCAGGCATTTGTTTTGCGCTTCAGGTTTGACGGTTTCATGTTTCGGCTTCATTCCATGTCATGGAATTTCCTTTTTTTACTCCAAGGAATTTTTGAAGGATGTAACTGAACCTGCAGGATGCAGCTCATCTCCAAGAAGGAAAGTATGAATCCAAGTCTGTCATGTGGTTTAGGTTTTGAAACCAAACACTAAGGGTTTGACAGGGTAAAGGCAGCAATCCAGGTGTCCTTTGCATTTGTTAACCTGTGTACTACCCTATTTCATCCTCCTGATCAAACCATGAGAAGGTGGTGGATGACTCTTGCACATATTGCCAATAATCGATGCAAGTCCTTGATGCTGTGCAGAGCATTCTCTTATGGAGAACTGTAGCTGGGATATCACCCATCTCGTATTGACACTGCCCATACTATGATGAAGGCAATGGCAAACCACTTCTGTACATTCCTGGAAAACTATCATGATAAGAAATATAATAGCTGAAGCTATGGTGCTGAATGTTTAGCACCAAAATAGATTTGGCTGCAGTAGAAGAGCAAAGTTTGAGTAGGACTGGCCGTTATTGGCAGGTTGGCTACACGATCCCCCTCTACCACTCCAATAGGGTAGCTCTCTACCCTATTTAAATGATGTATGCAATCAAAATTCTTTTCTCCCACAATACTGCAAATTTATAATTTGGAGGAGAAATTAACTGTCTTAATGACTCCAAATTATAAATTTGTCAAAATTTTTTAAAATATATTTATGTTTATATATATATATTTTTTCCTGTTATAGGTACCGATTGCTCTCAAGATGAGCGTGGAGCAGTAGCAATTTTTGCTGTTCAACTTGATGACCATCTGGGTGGACATCCAGTACAGCGTCGTGAGATTCAGGGCCACGAGTCATCACAGTTCATGGCCTTGTTTAAGTCACTTGGAGGAATAAAGTACAAGGTGAAGCATTCTTTCTAATCTTCTGTGTATTGCTCTAATTTGGTGTGGGCTGCTGCTAATGTTGAAGAATTGACAAAACCTTGATTTGTAATGTGATCAAAACACTGTCTTCAGTTAGTCACTTCGCACGAGACATTTTGGCTTGAACACTTTGCTTCCTTTGTCTGGCCATATTTGGACTGCAGCCAGGTGGTGTTGCATCAGGGTTTCAGCATGTGGAAACGAATGAAGTGGATGTGCAACGCTTGCTCCATTTGAAAGGTCGACGTTCAGTACGAGCTTATGAAGTTCCACTGTCTTGGTCTAGCTTCAACAAAGGGGACTGCTTCATCATCGATTTGGGAGAAGTGAGTAAGAAGGTGGAAGTTCAACCTTCAGGCCTGTAAAAGTCCAGTCACCATTGAGTTTTTATTTTATTTTATTTATTTTAAAAGGAGTTTATGTGAGATTGATTTGGGGGTGTGGCATCATTGTTTGTTTGGCATGAATGAATTGACAATGGACTTAAGACCTGACTCTATATCTTGAGTATACTTTAGTCTAAAGACAAATTTATTTGGACTGCTCTGAAATATAGCTTCCCTATTCTAATGGTGTAACAGAGTGGCAATTTATTTTTGTTCTGACCTGATTGATTACACAGCTTGGTGGTGAGCTTGATCCTGACTTTCATTTCAGTCCCTTGGCCTTCGTGTGCATGGTCTCTGTCCACAGAAAGCATGCAAGATTCATGCTCGGACCTTTCCTTTGTTATCGTACAATATCCCATGAATATAAATGCAGTACTTGCTGTACATAGTTTTCCTGAATCTTGTTGCCTATTCTTTACTCGTAGACTATATACCTGTGGTGTGGTTCAATGTGCAACCGCTTTGAACGTTTGGAGGGGTTGCGGATGGCTTCTAGCATTCGTGATAATGAACGCTGTGGACGTGGCAGTGTGACTTTGTTGGAAGAATCTGCACCTCCAGAGTTGATTGAGGTGATTTGCTCTAGTGTAGCCCTTGACCATATTCAACGGGTTTCCCCACCTCAACCCCTTCTCCTTCGAGTACTTGACATATTGCCTTTGTTGTACATACTATTTATATTGAGCTTCATTCTCTTTGGGTGTTGTGCTTTGTTTTCATTGATCTAGGTGTTGGGTGAAATGCCAGAGCTTCCGGATGCACAAGTGGTCGATACAAATACAGATGCATCAAATAGGAAAATGGCTTCACTGTGGAAGGTGGAAAGTTTTATTTATTTATTTATTTTAGTCTCAATTCTTCCTCACTTTGTGTATTTGTGCATCTGTAAAAGGTAACTATTGCCCTTGACATGTGCCCCTGCCCCCCTTCCCCATGAATGTTGTGATTTCTGGAATAGTAGCACACGGGTCCACCATTTGCTAGCAGTATGGTCTGTTGTCCTAAAATGTTTGTGATGGCATTAAACAGAGCAGGTGCTGTGTGTGTTGATTGTGAGATGTGTAATTTACTGTTTTGAGGATTTGAAGCCAACTGAAAAGGACAAGTGTAGTGTTACTAGATATTCATTGGTCATTTTAATAGGAATTCCCCCCACCAAATTATTCTGCATGTGGCTTCAAGTTTGTTTCATATAGAATTTTTATAGAGTAATAAATCGACAAAATATTTTCTATTGGAATTTGATTTCATCAGCAAAACCACACATACACAATCACCACCCACTTAAAGGTTATTTGTCAGTTTTCTCCCCTAATTTTTTTTTTTGTAAACAGCAATGATTTGCACTGTTAGGTCTAATATGAACAAAGATTCTGGACTAGTGTCGATGTTGTGGAAATTCCACTTGTGCATTCTACTGTTGTATCTCTTCACCCCCCCCCCCCCTGTAGTGAAGATTGTTTATTGAGCCAAGTGCAGTTTGGCATATCGAGATTCATCATCTTGATAGGACTACTGTATAATTTTATCTTGTTATTTAATGGGAGCTGCCTGGTGTTGGCTTGATGGTTCATGTGGCTGGCTTGGGACCTCAGGGTCCTGCGTTCAAGCCCCTGTCAACCATTGCGTTAATACCAGATGGGGTTGACTCAGCCTGTCATTCTTCTGAGGTCCGCAAAATAAGTACCATTGTCTTGGGGTCATAACTGTTCAGGGTAACCTTTGTCGGAGTGGTGACCTGTCCAGGACTACTTTTCGCCAATGAAACTGCCTCGGCAGCCCTATGCACCTTTACGGCACAAAAGGAAAGGTTTTGTATATTATTTAATGAGAATAGGTATTTGTGCTCCTATTTGTTTTCATTCCTTGCCACAGATGAGCTCTCTTTTTAAACCCACTCTACTAGCAAATGTAATACTTGTCGCATTCATTAATATCAATGACATGTGTTAACACATTCATTGTCTATTTTGCCAGTTAATTTGTCTTCCTTTTGGAAAAATGTTTGCTTGAATTGTTTTTGGAGGGGGATTTGAATTCTCTACAAAGGATTGATTAATATCTTGTTTGGGGGGGTTAAATGTCATTGAAGCTTGGTCAAACAAATCTTTTGTCCTCAGTTGATTGGTGCGAGTTCTTGTTTGACATTTTCTTAATGATTACTGATACCCAGTGTTTGTTTCCATGTACTACTTTCTCACTATATCCTTGTTTTTCATGAAATGCTTTTTTGGATCCTAAAAGCCTGATTGTAATGTGTTTAATGTCGATGAATCCAGACGATAACATCGACACTGATCATCTTCTTACTTTCATTTTTATTATTATTATTATTTTTTTTAAATTAATATTTATTTATTTTTCTTTGTATTGTCCACAAGCATGATTTAACCAGGCCTGTTATAATTTTTTTTTTTTAATACCTAGGTGTCTGATGCTAACGGAGATATGAAACTGTTTGAGGTTTCCGCAAATAACCCTTTCCAGCAAAGCATGCTTGAAAGTGGAGATTGCTTCATCCTGGACAATGGGGGTGGAGGCCAGATCTTTGTCTGGAAAGGTAAAGTGTCTCCCAGTTTATTAAGCAGTGATATTTTGAACAAAACCAACTGTACAGTTTAAGAATGGCAAAGTTGGAAAACTAGTTTGTCTACATTGCATATCTGATGTTGAGACTCGTGGTTATGTGAATTGGTCAATTTTATCTTCATATCTGATAGAGAGGAGGGATAAGGAAAAGTAGTTCATGAGATAATTGGGGCTCATGTGGTACCAGTTTTGCTTGTAATTTGAAATGAGGGCTTTTATGAGATTGAAGTATAAAGTGAATAATCAGCTAGAAAATTTAAATGATAAAGCTCCAGAGTGGATGATATGCATCCTTCAGTATTGCAAGATGTGCAGAGTGGATAAGCGGATATGTTGTTGGCGGATATCTTTAACAGCTCTGAGTCGGGAGAGATGATAGAACATTGGAAAGGCTTTGAATTAAAGGGATTGGGAAACACTTGAATAATTTTTCAACTAATTAAAGGTAGTCGACTATCATTTACCAAAGGGAGATCATGTTTAACAAGTTTAATGCAGTTCTACGAAGTAGTCTGATTGGGTGGATGAAGGAAGCGTAGTTGTGTATCTTGACTTTGAGGGCATTTAATAAGGTATCACATCGGTCAACGGAGGTTGTTCACAAAGGTGAGGGTTTGTGGAGTTGCTAAATGGATTGGAAAATGATTTTGTGATGGGAAGTCGAGTGGCAGAGAGTGTGGGAAATGTTTGGCTTGGAAGATTTAACTAGTGCGGTACATCATGGATTGGTACTGGGAACCATTATTATTCATAATTTACATCAATGATTTGGACAGTGGGGTTAAGAGTTGGCTTTCTCAATCTGCTATGCAGAAAAAGTAGATAGAGTGGGTAGTGATCAGATTCAGGGAAGTCTTGCCACTTTAATTGATTGGCAGATTCTGTTGAACGTTAAATGTAAGGTGCTCGGGGTGGGTAAGAATGAAAATGGATTACACAATCATTTTTGCAACGACCCTTATGGAGGTTTCTTTATTTTCCTCAGAAAAGCATGCTGTGATAATAGGGGATTGCAATATGCTGATTAGTTTCTTAATCCATTATCCAGATGGGGTGCAATGCGAACCCATCATGACCACAATTGTGAATTTTTCCCATGGTGTTTTTTATTACTATTATCAGGTATTTTTGTAGAAGTGAGCCAGGTACAAAAGCTTGTAAGCACATTATCATGATCAGATGTCCTCAAGGTAGGAGAATGTCGGCCGGGCAAGTACAAAGAATAACCTCCATTGTTGGATTCCCCTCCCCCCCCCCCCCATCACTGTTCCCTCCTACGAACTTCACACGGGGAAAATACCAAAGTGCCATCTTTACAGTGCACGAAGTACATGTGATTCTGCTGCATACAAATGCAAAACCTGATGTCTGGTTGCAATGAAGTTTGTGACCACTTTGATAAGACACCAGTTAATCTTAACGAGGAACTTTGACGCAGGAGTCCATTTAGCCCATTGTGCCTGTGCTGCACCACCACCACCACCACCACCACCACTACCACCACCACTACCACCACCGCAACATTAAATAAATCCATCAGGCCCTGGACTCTGTTTCAATGGGGGGGGGGGGAGAGTGGGGAGTGGGGATAAGAAAAGTGATAGGTACAGGGACTATAGTTATAAATGCAAATATAATCAATATTTTAAAACTTTTTATTTTTTATTCCAACTTGTAACTTCCCTTGCACACGTGGCATCGTGTGTGGTTACTGGAGGGTGTAATTAGAATTGTTAATTTCGCCAGTCTCTTTGGAGAACATTGCCATTTTTAACCTCCCCTGTGTATTTGTCGTTAAAGGTGTGCTGAAATGGTTTCTCGCGTGCTAAATCTACAATGGTCTGTCACCACACCAAACGTGTTCTTGCAGAACAACAGTTTATTGTAAGGCACAGGATGACAAAAATGCATAATCCCAGGACAAAAAAATAGACAGACATGAAAACTGGCAGAGAAACAAAGTATATACTCCTGATCCGATTTAATGAAAACACACTTGATATAGGAAATGTAATCAAATCAAAATTGCCATGAGCCCACAAATGCCAGGTGACGTCTTTTAGACAGACATTATGGTGTTAACGAGTCCAGTATGTGCCAAGTAAAGAAATGGGCAGAAAACACAAGGGGGTAGTGAATGCTCTGGTTCGCTCTGGAGTGAGGGTGAATCTGAGAAATCATTCCAGCACATGACATGTGATTTCCCACCCCAAAAAATACTTGTGTTGAAAGTCCTGGAAAGGTATATGTGGTATTCAGTATTAATTTCTTTTTAACAAAATGCTGTACGAACTGAAATCATTTTCCCATCAATGGATGTTCAGGTGAAATAAATTCTTCCCAAAATATCATTTTCATTTGCATAGTTTTATTTTTTTTGTTACAATTTGGATAGGATCACCCCCAAAATGCATATTTTGACATCACTTTTCCAAAAATTTCCAGAGGTGGTTGGTGGGGATTTCCAGGGCAAGAAAGAAGGAGGTAGAAGATGGACTACTGACCCGTCTGCAATGGGAAAGTGATAGGTTCCTGGAGACCGCTTCATTGTGAAAGATTCTAATAATATTGAAGGCCTTTGTTTCCATGGTGTCAAGCTGGGCAAGTTGAGGCAGGCACAAGCCCAGAGGGGAGAGCAGTACTCTATCAAGCTGCTGTTTGAAGGCCTTGTCGGTGGATAGGGGTTCAGGTGTGCAAAGGAAGAACATTGCATGATGGAGGATGCCAATTCGGTGACTGGCTTTCGAGGCCAACTTAGAAATGGGGCTGACCCAAGAAAAATCATGGCTATTGGTAAGACCCAGGAGTTTGTGAATGAACTTCAAGAGGATTAAAAAAGTAGCTTGGAGGGTTTGTCATATGGCCCTTTCAGAGAGAGATTTATTGATGGGCTTGTGATGCTTGTCAAGGTCTCAAGAGGGAAGAGGCTGCTACTTATCTGAAGTATGGTATGGCAAAGGGTGGAGTTGTCAGCAAATAGATAAAGGGGATTTCCAGTCAGTCAAGGATCATTGATGAAGATTAGGATTAGAAATAGGACTGGGCATGGAGCACACCAGCCTAAACAAGATAGGAAAGGATTCAGTTGAGAGCCACACATTGGAAAAGTCAGTAAGTCATGTGTGTATTTGGCCTTGCAATCTCAAGGCAGAGTTTTGGAGCAAGCCAGGATGGCAGACTTATCAGAAGCTCGATTATATGTTAAGAGAGATATCTGAGATTGAGGACTTCATTCATTGTTGAGTGAGTAGGAGCAGCATGTCAAAGGTAGTGACCTGGTCTGAATTCAAATCGGTGATCTGAGGTGAGGTTGTTTGAGAATAGCAATTGTTTCATCTCAACTCTGATGACTTCCATGACCTGAGTGATGACTGAGTCTAGGTCTATCAAATCGGGTGAGACACTGAGTTGGGCATGTCCTGTGGGAGGAAGGATTCTGTTAAACAGATATCCTGTTTATCAGCAGCTGCCTGGTTTGGTAGATATGTCAGGTTGGAGCGAAGGTCTCAGATGTTTGAGGTCCACAGTTAGGAACAGGGAGGAGGAATGCAGGAAATGGGGGGGGGGGGATGGACATGAAGCTTTGAGGGAACATGAGATGGAGGGATGCTGAAGATGGGGATACACAAATTGGGTGTGGTTTGATTATGGGTTGTGGGGAGAGGGTGGAGTGGGTTCTGACCATTAAAGGACTTGAAGTGGACTTCATTGTGGTGAGCATACCACCTTTTTCAACTGGATTTCTCAAGATTCCCAAATAGGACAAGCAGAAATGAGGATCATGGGATGGGTGATGAGTCCTTTTGTTGCAGGGGCAGGGAAGCTGGTGCTGTAGGTGTGGGAGTGTTGGTGGACCAAGAGCTGAGCTGAGTCAGCTTTAGAAAAT
Source organism: Eptatretus burgeri (assembly GCF_056783735.1). NCBI lineage: Eukaryota > Metazoa > Chordata > Myxini > Myxiniformes > Myxinidae > Eptatretus > Eptatretus burgeri. The sequence goes on from NC_140965.1 coordinate 75,941,427, forward strand.
AACCTGAACAATGGATCATGGTGAAGAACATGTGGGGCACTCCTTCCTTCAATGTAAGTGCTACTTCATCATGATGAAGATTACTGCCAGAAATAAGGAAAGTGATGCATTTTAAAAGCTTTCAAAGGAAGGAGCATATACATTCAATGAAGATTCTGTTTGGAGATGGTGAGGAAAGAATATAAAGAACAGGAAGAACAGGCAGAAGGAAATTTGAGTGTAACAAGATAAAAGTTGAGTGAAGAAGAAGAAACATTTTGGAAGCAAGGAGGGGAAATGGATAACATTGAGGTAGAAAGTATAATATTTTGAGGTCGGGGTTGGGGGGGGGGAGAAGGCAAAATGGAAAACCCAACAAAAGGAGACTATTTTCACAGCTCTATGAGGAGTAGGCCTTAAACATAACAAACAAATTGGACAAATTCACAAAGTATGATTTGATACGAAAATTGTAACACCAGGCCGAATAAAACAAAAGCACAATTTGTTTTGGAGAATTTTGCTTTGAGGTGGAGGCAGCAGCTTATTTTTTTCAATCTCAACATTTGGGTTTACAAAATGCCATTTTGGTAGCTGACATTTCATCATTAACCTAAACTATTAAAAGTACCCTTTGCTGTGACAGATTAATCAAAAGACATCATTAACTTCACAAACATTCTGCTCTATTCACTCTATAATTTGCTTGAGGTCATCTTCCATCTTCTTGGAAATCGGCTAACATCACCATTATCCATTCTTGCTGCTGAAATTTGGTGTGAGGAAAAAAAAATCATTTCTACTTCACTATGAACCTCGGTGTCGGATGCTTTGGTTTGAATGTCCACTTGAAATAAGTGAAACATTTTGAAAATTTAACAATTTTCACTCAGATTTCAGCATCACCGTAACGCATATTAAGTTTAAACTTTCTTTGTATCAGAAGATTATTTGTAATACCGGATACCACTGGGTGGCGCTCTGATGCACATTTATACGGAATTGGTGTTTTTGTCTTCCCCATGCTGAACTCTGGGTGTGGTCTCTCTCAGATCTACTACCCAGCCAGAAACCATATATTTTACCCATAGATAACATGCAAAATTAGGTTTAGTAGTTAAAAAATTTTTTTTATTATTTTTTGAAGCATATATAAACAAACATGGATTGAGCTTTCTGTATTGGTGAGTACATATTGTAGTCTATTTGTTCTCTCGGGTGGTTTCTATAAATGTTGTATGGTAGAATAAAAATAAATTTATGCACATACAAACTTTAAATGCTTCCTTTTAGGCTGTGATGCAAATAAAGACGAGAGGCAAAATGCTCTCAAAATGGCAGAAGATTTCATTCAAAACAAGAATTATCCTCGCAGTACTCAGGTGAGTTTGATTGTAGATTGAATGCTCATGCTGTTTATTATGGTCACAATGAGATGTTGATTTTTTTTTTCCTCATTTCTGTGAAGGACATGGATACTTGTTTAATGCAGGAGTTTATTTTCAAATGCTATGAACTGCCTGTTTTAAAACTTACACCTTCATCTGTCTTGGCCATTTTGAATAGAAGTTGACATTATTTTGGCAGTCAAAGTACATTTTCTTTCTTGTCGAGATTGTCACTGCAGTTTGTTTTGATAAGTCTTCTGGATGCATGGACGTTTCCCATTCTGCAACAAATTTTGATTTGACATTGTTTGCAGGTGTGCTTTTATTTATTTTTTTTTTTCTTTTAAAATTTTTTTAACTGAGAATGAGCAGTGTTTGGTATTTCTTTATTTACTTAGCAAAGTTGTGCATGAACAATCTCACTGCAACTGCCTTGTCAACTAAACAGCATTGACTACTTCCCTGTTCATTCCCCTTTTAACATAAAAATCGAATATATTTTAATTATTAATTCATTTATTTAGTAGTTTTTATTGAATGACCAATGTTTAGTTGGATTTTTCACAAATTTGGACATCAGGCTTTGTTCAAAAGCTGAAAAATGTGGTGAAAATCGGCATTTTCATGCCATTGAGGTGTTACTTTTTCTTGATGGCATTCAAAGTTTCTTGAACTTTTATGATCTCTTCCTTTTTATTTTATTTTATTTTATTATTAATTTTTTTTGCATTTTCTTCACTTTGTAAAAAAATGATTAAAAGGCATGCATTTTTGATTCTTTACTTTTCTTTTGGTTTCCTTATTGTTCACAACTTTGCATGGAACAATTTGTTTGAGCACTCAAATATTGTGTGAATTGTCCATACAATACAATCAGATAAAATCAAATTCTGACACCATTGTTCTTAATTTTCAACATAAACTTAGGCCAAGACTTGCAAAGTTAAACATTCTTATAGATATGAAACCTGCTCTGCTGCTCTTGCTTCTTTGTGCTCTATAGCCTGTCATCCTACTTTGGCCATCTCCAATTTAACTGCAAGTGGTCAAATGTCACTACCATCCACAAGAATGTAAAAATAATCCTCAACAGAACATTAAGCTTACTTCCAAAAGTACTCAGTCAAATCTACATTGGTACTGACATTCTCCTCAAACAGATTGGTCTCTGAGCATCAGTTTGGATTCTGGCCTCGTCACAATGCTGGACATGCTGTTGTTCCCCTCAAATGGTTAGAAACCATAAATCTAAAACAAAAGGTCAGGACTGTCTCCCTGGCCACAGTTCAGACATTCGACAGTCTGGCATCCTACTTTGCTTGTCAAGTCTGTCGCATAAAAGGGCACCTTCAAAGTGGATTTCTTCCTCCAATTGCATTATCAATGGAATCTATTCCTTTCCTAGTGGAGGATTGAGTGCTCCATTGTAGTTTAATGGGCCCAGTATGAATTCTCATTGACACAAATGACCTCGGATGCTGTAGAAAACGCTTTTCTCATTGGCAGATGATTACACATTGGCGTACAGTAAACCTTCCACTGACAGACAGCAAGTGTTACTTTGCTGATGAATTTATTTTAGCTTCTCATCTGAATGGACAGTCTTTCTATCCTTGCAAATCTGTCCCAACCTCTTGCTCTGGAAGGACTGCAAAACAACCCCACCTATCTACTTGGGCAGCTCTTGCAAGAGGATGTCTCTAACCTTTAACTCCTCTTTTGCCAATACCTCTTTGGCTGATCAAATAAATAATTGCCTCAAAATCCAGTTGTAGACTTGGTCATCCTTTGTCATTCCTTAAAATCTCAGCCGACAATGAATGCCTTTATCCATAAGTAATTTGAGTTCTGCATCTTCCCCAGCATAATACCTGTCTTCTGGAAAGTAAAGCTTTCAACATTATTATCCTATCCGACCCTGTGTATTTGCGGTTGATAAAATGCTACCTGCTTCTACATTCATGGCCCTGTGCTACATGGTTTCACGGGATTTTTGATTTTCCTTTATAAATCGCAAACTGCCGGGAACCTATCACCTTTTTTCCCATTGAAATAATGTCCTGACGTGTGTGTGCGTGTGTGTGTGCGTGTGTGTGTGTGCGTGTGTGTGTGCGTGTGTGTGTGCGTGTGCGTGTGCGTGTGCGTGTGCGTGTGCGTGTGCGTGTGCGCGCGTGCGTGTGCGTGTGCGCGCGTGCGTGTGCGTGCGTGCGTGTGTGCGTTTGTTTGTTTTTTAAATAAAACCAGTTCTCCCACTATTGCCTGAGCATCTCTATGATGCACATGCTCCTCCAGTTTAAACTCTTAATCCCTGCTTGCTGCACATTTCAATGATTTATTGTTCTTTTCTGTTTTTGGCACCCCTTTCCCTCCCCCCCCCCACTACACCTACACATAATCTTTTGACTATCAATTATCTTGTAGTTTCTCCTTCAATTTTCTTTTCCAAATGCAGCTTAGCTGTCATTTTTAGTTGCCCCCCCCCCATTCACTGAGCTCCAGTATGAGTTTCAACCTTGTAGTGACAAAATGTCACCTGATTGCATTAGTCATGCTGCAACAAATATTTGTGATTATTGCAGTGCAAAAGTTAGTACATTTCTGTCTGAAGAATACTGCAAGAACTTGAGTATATTCCGATCGCACCTTGCGTATGTCTAGATGTACAAGAATAAGTGCCCATAATAGAGGAGGCCTTGGAGTGCAGCCAGCTTCTCAGTCGATGTATTTCTGTATTTTAAATGAACAAAACCTTCAGTATGTCAGTCATTTAGCTTTTATAAATGTCTGCAAACATTCCCCCTCACACCCAGGTGGAAATCTTACCAGAAAAAGGTGAGACTCCACTTTTCAAGCAGTTTTTCAAGGATTGGAAAGATGGTGATGAGGCTGAAGGCCTTGGTAGAACATACACAGCTGGCAGTATTGCCAACATTCCATTGGTACCTTTCGATGCTGCAACCCTGCACGACACACCTGCAATGGCTGCTCAACATGGGATGATTGATGATGGCAGTGGGCAGGTTAAGGTATGTATGGTTTTTACTGTGGATTCTTGCGAATTAGAATATCCAATTCAAATTCGGCCCTTTTTGAAGTGTTCTGTCAGGCAATCACGAATTAAAATACATCCAATATGAATGGGCGAGTTTTTACCCTCGCCGAAGGAGAGGGTATTGCATTTGTGTCCATTTGTTTGTTTGTCTGCAACAGAACTTTAATGTTTTTTTTCCTCTGCAACCGCGTCGGCTCGAGACGATTTTCACCATAGGAGCGACTAAAGTATTTTATTGATGATTATGACGTCATAGGTCACGTGTGGCAGCCATGCTGGAAAACGAAAAAAACTTTGGACCTCTATCTCTGAAAATGCACGAAGGAGAAAAATTGAAACTTGGCACATCGCAAGTACTCCTCATGCAGAGTGTGGGGTTTAAAAAAAAACAAACAAACAAAAAAACCCATTTAAATTATCTTATTTTAATGTCATGGGTACCTTCGTTGTGACATCGTAATTGCATATGTAGAACGCCACATCCGATTGGTATAGAAAGAGGGTCATCTTGAGATAAAATGGCCCACAAAAAAAATTGTCATTGGTCACATGATTCAGCAGCCATATTGTTTTTTAAAAAATAATTATTAAAAAAAACCAAAATCTTCTTCATTGAAGAAGCTGATAATATTGAGGCAAAACTTTACAGGTATGACCACCTGTCCATGAACAAAAGGTTCACATGTCATGGGTCACACGGTTTGGCAACCATATTGGATTTACCCAACAACCTATAAAATAAATATTCTCCAAAATGCTGGACAGATTGAGTGGAAACTTAACACAAATGTTCCACAAGCCATGGGTGTGCAACTTTAAGGAATAATTAAGTCACATGGTTTGGCAGCCATGTTGGATTGAAGAAAAATATTAAATGCTTTCTCTCGAACTGCTTGATCGACGTGACACTTCAGTTATGATCTGGCAGTGGTGATGGTGTGTGTGTGTGTGTGTGTGTGTGTGTGTGTGTGTGTGTGTGTGTGTGTGTGTGTGTGTGTGTGTGACTGCTGTTTCTTGACAATCACTGGTCCGATCTGATTGAAACTTGCCAGGTATATTGCTGGGGACCTGAGGATGTGCCTTTTCAAGGTTTGATATTAATCGGACAAGTGGTTCCCAAGTTATGGCCATTCATTTACCAAACGAATGACAAGACTCGTTGTTGCGTGGCCGATGGGGGAAGGGAAGCTCAGCCGCGTTCCCCATTACAGGTTACAACATAGGGCTTCCGGAGAGTGATGACTTCGTGTATTCTAATAATTTCTCTTTCTTATGCGCATTTATATATAAACACTATGCCCCAAGTTATGATTGTTTTCATATTAGACGGTGCATAAATTTCGGTAACATCAGAGTGAGCTGGTGTGCTCTGAACCAGGAAGTAAATTTTTTTTCTTCTCTTCTCTTTTTATTTTTCCTTGCGCCGACATTGTGAAAAGGCAAAATACGTTGGTGCCAATTGAATAATTGGCCATTAAAACGAAATTGCGAATAATCGTAACTGCGATATGCCAACTTCCGGGCAACGCACGTACGGGCACGCGAGAGCGAATAAACGGTCTGTGTGGTTGTTTCTTGCTCGCGGTTTGAATTTTTTTTATTTTTTTTTATGGGCACTTACTAGTGTTCTAAATTTCAACTCTATCAGATGCATGGTCTGGCAGCCAGAATTATTTAATTTTTTGATCAGTTCTTTTTGAATATTTTTTAATAATTTGTTTTCTATATATATATATATATATATATACAATTTTTAATGAGGCTCACTTGGCTGTGCTTGGATGGGTTTGAGGATAGTCGTAGCAGCTGAAATGCAAATCCTATTCAGGTTCCTCCTGATGACCTCATCTTTGCTTTTGCTCATTTGGGTTCCTTCTGATGACTCCAATGCAGGACTGGACCTATTTGGTCTTCCATTTGATTTGAATTGAATTTCTTTTAATTCCATTTCAATTTTTTTTTTTTTTCAAATAATATATATTTTTTTAAAACGTTGGTCACGTGTCCAATAAAAGCGGGACATCTTGGAACCCGGTCATCACTGCCAGCAGTTCTAATTATGCGTTTTATTAATTATGTAACGCCACACAAAACAAGGTCTGGCGAAGGTCTGCAATCTCTGCTTTTTTTTTTTATTGTGATTTATTTAAGCTCAAGCTCTCACTTGTGGATAGGATGATTAAATTCATCAGCAGTCAGCTCATTTTCAAGGAAAGTTCTGTTTGTTTGAAGGGAGCGTTGAGCACAATCTCACTCGTGGGAGATGAACCCAATATGTGATGTCACACCTCTTCCCCAGTAATGACACTACTGGTGGTGCTCCTCGAGCATGTTCCAGGTCGTGGTTTATTTTGGCTTTTACCTCTGCTGCCCTGATCTTTTCTGGTGCACACCATGCATGCTTGTCCTTTGTCTTCTCTTCCCATTTCTGTACACCAATGCCAGTAGCCCTGAGATCTCTACCATTTGTGTAAGGCAGCTGTTTGCCCAATGTTGCATTGCCCATGGAGAAAACTAACGCACCCTTTGGCAGTCGGTGATCCCTCATTCTGACCATGTGAAGGGTCCAGATGAGCTGCTGCTTCAGGTGTATAGTTTCAATTGTAGGCACTCCAGCCTTCAGAACCTTGTTTGTCACAGGTCTATCTCTGGCATCTGTAGAATATCCTTACAATCAAGTGGTCTGATCATGTGACAAATGGTGCGTGTACCCTCTGTTGAGGGTATCTTGGAGCTATATAACAGGGAAGGACAACAGCTCTCCATAGCATTGCACATTGTAGTGAGCTTCATGCTGCATATACTGCACAGTGGGTCATGCAATCATCATGCAGTGGGTCACCAAAAGCAGCACTATCCAAACAAATCTGTCACCAGCTCCTCGAGGCTGCTTTTATTAGAGATAATGCTGCTGAGGTACATAAAGCAGTCAATGATCTTGAGTGTTTTGCTGTTTGACAAAACGGTTGGCTTGATGTACAGCATTCCAGGGGCTTGGTGGAAAAGGAGTTTGGTCTTTCACATATCGATGTGGAGTCCAGATGCAGTGGCAAACTTGTGGAGAAGCTTCTGCAGGTCACATGGAATGCAAAACTAAGCCAATGCCATAGAACAAGTTGTGTGTGCATGTCTGACGAACCATTGTCTTCGCTTTGAGATGTATTTTGAAAAGCTTGCCGTTATTGCGCATTGTTTGAGACACCTTCAGTAACGTCCCGATTGGAAGATTAAATTGGTGGCAGATTAATCTTCCTGTATAACTGTACATTTGCATTGGTGACATCTATGTTCCCCAACCAGAAAGTAAGTTGATTAAAATGCAGGTGAATTAATTTTTTTTTTCTGTGTAGTTAGAATTAAGCTTCTCCCAGTGGTGGCTGTATCCTGATGCCACCAAAACCCGAATCATTATCAAATGCTTTCCCGAAGGGGGGTGGTGGATGGACATTAACTCGTACCTACTTTGCTTGCCAGATGTGGCGCATAGAAGGATTCGACAAAGTTGCAGTTGATCCTGTCGGAGTGCTGTATGGTGGAGATTGCTACCTCATCCTTTATACATGTGGACAGGGAGGCCGCCAGCAGCAGATAATATATTTGTGGTAGGTTGCGTCTTGATGGATTGAATGTAAGAATGTACACAAATGAAACGTTAAGGGGGGCAGAGAAGCAAAGTTGGGGGTAAGGGTGGAGTTGAAGGAGCAGGTTGATTGTGGGAAGGGGACAAGAAGAAGAAGAAGAAGAATATGGAAATGGGTGGCAGGGAGGAGCAAGAGGGGAGCACTGCTCTAACCTACAGATAGTGCTGTTTTCATGGCATAGCCATACTTCTCAAAGATGCAACTAACCTTTTTAAGAAATGTTTTTATTTTATTTTATTTTTTTTTCCCCAAGTGCCTTTTATGCAATTTATCATCTCATTTGTGAACACTTTAAGCAAATAATATTTTCTATGGAGAAGTCTCAGCAATCTTTTAAACACATGTTTAGTAAAAATTGCTCAAATAAGAATTACAAATAAATGTATACTAGCGATACCTGTGCACATGCACGGGATAGCAGTACAACATAGCTGGTAGCAGACGACAGACTGTACACGGGGAATCACAAAAATACGCATTGTGCAAAATGCAAGTGGTACTATGGAACGCCAAGACTCCCCAAACATTGTCGGCATGTCCGCTAAGTGCCACAGCAATTTCATAGGGATCGTGTGACGGCGAGCCGAGTTTTTACTGTGCAAGCTTGGTATTTATAATAGAGATTATGCATCTCGAAACGTTTGTTTTCTTTTTGATATGCAGCCCTTACACATCTTGTTGAAATGACATCTTGTGTTTGATTCCAAGTGCATTGTTCACTATTTTTTGTTCTTTCCATAGGCAAGGACTGTCTGCCTCTCAAGATGAAATTGGACGTTCAGCCTTCCTGGCAGTGGAGCTGGATGATTCTTTAGGGGGTACACCTGTGCAGGTACTTTTTTGTTTGTTTATTTATTTTAAATACAACCCTCCCTCCTCTCCTCTCTTGTGCAGAAATCTGATTAAAGGCATTATTTACCTTTGCCATTGAAGGGGGACTGAGGTTTTCACCTCTGTGTGCAGTATATCTCAAAGTTGTGGATGAACTTGGATGAAATTTGGTAGGCAAGTTGGGTGTGAAAAGGACGAATTGATTAGATTTTGGTGAAGATCCTGATCTGGACAGTTTTTTTTTTTTGTTGTCAATCTTTACCGCTGAGATAGTGCTTTGTCTGGTTTTTGGCACCACGTCAATTTGTGGACAGGTTGTGTGTGTGTGACCAGGACAACTTTATTTTGGTGAAGATCTAAATCTGGACAAAGGTATGTGCTCTACTTGGTGCCCTTCTAGTTTTGGGTGTGATCCTCAGCAATTACCAATGACCCAACTCCTCAGTTGTGGCTTGCAATCCAGCAGACTGCAATATGAATTTGGTTACATGCTTCCAGAAACCTAACTAGTCTTATGAATGCATCTTGAAGTGGACAACTCCACCGATTTCAACTTTCAGGAAGGTTTAATTTGCCATTGTTGCATATTTTGGCATGAATGGTGTGCCAGTTCCTGCTGCAGTTGATTTGCAATTCCCTCACTGTCTGGGCAATCTCAAATTCACTTCCACCCAAAATCCCTGTTTAAAAAGTAAAAACTAAAAACAATTGAATTGCAGTGCTTCATTAAATATAGTTTTTGTTTAACCAACTTTACTAAAATGATATTTAAATTGTTGCAAAAAGCACAACGTGGTTCTGAAGTTGTCATATGTTGCAACAAGACTTGGTACTTATTATTATTTATTTATTTATTTATTCTGATCATCAATCCCTTCCTCCAACCAAGGCACAGGTATAGGCATGTGACCAAATTTGTGTGTTGAGGGACGATAAACCCAAATTTATTTTGTTAAAGCTTGCCAACTTGGTCTTCCACCTTGCATTAGCCCTTCTCCTTCTCCTTCACTCAGTCAGGAATCCATGCCGCCCATTTTTGCACTTGAGGCATCGCTTGAGGTTGCTTTCAAGATGTTTTTCAATTTCTGAGAACAAAACAGATATAGCAATGTTTTGTTCCATTTTAATATGCAATTTGACATTCAAAATCTTGATGTACATTTCAAATTTAGCTGAGCAGGAAGTTTTTTTCCTTTACCAAGAAAATTGATGGGGCAGATAAATCGAGCTGTGGAAAACTGCACTGAGATACCGGCACCTGTTGACTCTATAATCTGTTTCAAACGTGCTAGTTCTGAGCGGTAAGCACAAAATGCATAATAAACTGTCAAAACCACCATGGAAACTCTTCTCTTGAGGTATTACTTTATTAGGCCCTGACAGCCTAGCTCAGAGATGGTGTATTCCCCCTTGAGTTCTTTGATTTCTGATCCAATTATAAAGGCTCTGCTTCAAGCCCATCAGTTTGACTCGGATAAATGATCAAGCCAAGAGAGGTTTTTTTAACATTCACATTGTCAAGTCGTACTTCGAAAGATTAGATGAAAATCTTCGGTGTGGGAAATGAATATTGAAAATTGTAGGATTGACATGACCGAGTCCAATCTTGTCGGTAAATGTATCCATTTGTTGTCACCCCAGTTCTGTTTGTATTTTCATTCATCCTGTCCATGTTTTGGTGCAGCAAATTGAGGTTGTGGCCTAGTTTTACCAAGAGGACAAGTTTACTCGTGGAGAACAGTGCAGCCATAAGTTCACTTTTACCACCAACAGTGGAGACGTTCACGGTTGGAATGGAGTCGTGCATCTTCTTCCTAAAACGCAAAGTGGCCATCTGTGTGTGTGTCACACTTTATTATAACGAATTGCTGTTGTCGAATCTTATAAATGGTATTGTTGGAAAACTAATCGATTTACTTGGTGAGAAAGTTGATTGATTTACTTGTCGTAAAAATGCTTGTTTTAAAAGCTTGTCTTTCCAGGAGAGGAGAGGAAGAAGCAGTACTGGAGCTTTTAATGTATTGATTCCAACGGTACCATTTTTAGTGGGAATTTAAATTCCAGATAAGGTATTATCACGCTCCGTCAGTCTCCTTTTTAGCTCGCCTGTTCAAAGAACAGAGAGCTATAGCGATACCCCCAGTGTGAGCGTGAAAATGTTAAAGTTTTTGGTGCAAGTTATTTCCTTTCTAATGTTTTTATCTGCCACACTATTTTTTTTTTACTGATTACAATATACATATATTGCTTTAAAATTATTTGGATCGGACTTCACTGCAATGCTTTATAAAAAATATTATTAGACGTCTTTTAAAAACGATAAATGTATAAACAGGCGAGCATTGGGTGGCTTTGACACCAACTCTCTGGTTTGACTTCTCCAGCCAAACCGCTGTGCTGATCCGGCTGAAAGTTGGTCGCAACATTCCTCACCTGACTTACGAATCGCAAAGCTTGTTCCAGGTCACCTGATTTTAAGGAGGTCAAAATGTCTGACATGGTAAATTTCTTCAAAAAACTTCGCCAGACCCACCAGACAATTTTACAAAATTTGGGTTGCACCATTGGGCCAGGGCTCATAAGCTACAGGTCAAGTGGTCCTATTTCATAAATTATTATTATTATTCTGACAGCAGAAACCCTTTAGAACGAGAAGGGCACTCAGTGGAGTGCATACTTCTGCCAGGTTGACTGTTTACGTTTTGTATCCGACTGATAGGCCGGGTCTGCTTACCTGAACCAGAATCTGATTGACTTGTTCTTGTCGAACCAACTTATTCACTTGGTTTTGTCATCCATTGACAACCTTTTGAGGTATCGTGCTATATATCGTTTTTGGCCCCATCGCTCAATGGTGAAGAATCACTTTATATGAATTAAATTCTTGTATCTGGACTCAGGTCTTCACCAAAATCAAATCCATTTGTCCTTGTCATCCACCACACCTGTCTCCCAAATTTCATTGTGGAAAGTACGAGCTGTCTGTGAATAAATACTTTCCCAATGTTATTTATGCTGAGCCCATTTTGTTTGGATTGCTCCAACTGTCTGAGCTGAACCAAGCCAAGTGAGAATTGAGAATGGGTTGGGTACCAGAGCTTTCTTGTTCATAGTGTGGTGAAACTTGTTCCATCTGAGGGTTTTGCCATTTATGCCATGATTATGCTTTCCCACAGTCAAACTTGTGAAACATTATTACATGGGTTTGCACCTGCTCCATTCATTGCGATGCATCTAATTATTCTTCAGCTCTGCCCTGCATTGAACTGTTTATTCAATGTGACTTGTGACTACAGTTCTGCTTTGCACTCCTTTGCCTGGGCCTTGCAAATTGCCCACATTTCCTGCCTTGCTCATAAGAGATAAAGGCACAAAATGCTTGCAAGTGGCCCACCAAAGGATGTTGAAATGATTCAATCTGGCTATAAACCCTGGTGAGCAGCCAACAGGGCAGGAGTTGAGATGTTTGCAAGGCTTCGGCTAACAAATACTTAAACATAAGGACCAAAGCCCCTAATGTGGTGGAGTACTCGTCACACTAAATGAATGCTGGCAAGTAGGAATTGACTACTTGAGCACAATATGAACTATTGCTGACAGTTTCCATCAAACTGTGGTTTAAAAATAAAAATAAAATTCCTAGACCACAAATAGCACAACTTTGTTGCTTGGCCAGTTCTTTGTGCGAATGCCAAAACAGCACTAACCCAACTTTTCTCATGCTGGTTTGGTGTTGCCACGTTATGCCTGTAAACACTAACTGGTACCAATTACTGCACGATTGAAGTGCAGGGCTGGGTTAAGCAAGTGGTTCACTGTCTACTAACAGACCTCAGTTCGATTGAGGAAGTACTTGATTACAATTGAATTTTCAATTTTTATCACAATAGCATGAATAGGAACACTAACCTGTAGTTTAGGTGTACTTTGGCTTTGAATTTGGCAAATTGTATGGAATCTTTAAAGCTTTTTATTTCTATTGAATTATATACTTGAATACGGTAGAACACAATCGCCTGGTTGGAACTTCCAAAAACTTACACTTTAGCAGTTCTTGGACAAAATATTGTGCCATCTCGACCAATCAAATTTTTCGTTCAGTGTTGGAATAGAGATTCAGACAATCGTAGATCGTGCTTGCAAACTAAAACCAAGAGTTGAAGATTCTTCCAATGTCCTTTTTCTCGAGACTCTGTGGTGAAGAGTTCTATGAACTGTAGTTTCTGTACTTCTCGATATCAAGCATAACTTCCCATAAATAACTTTAACACCCCAATTGATACCTACCAGCAAATTATTTAAATAATAAAAAATAATTCTCCCTGACAGAGTTCAAATTGGAAAAACTTCCCCCCTGCAAATATCATAATTAATGTTTGCACTGTTTCAAACCACAGCTTTGACTAGATTTGTGCTCTCTGCCCACACTGAATGTGACTGCTTTCTCAAATTATGATTGCTTATTGTCAGTGATGTAGTGAATTTTTTTTTAACTTGTAAAGATTTTGCACTTGAAGCTGGGAGAATTGTACTGTTATGGGTTTGGGGTAGCGTGTGGGGTTCACGAGGGGGGTGGCTTGGATCCGCTACTCTGCCTCTGACCTTGATGCTGATGAGCTACGGATAACTCAGTGACCAGACAGGTTGCTGCACAGAGCGAGGAAGCTGCGGCTTGTCGGTCTGAGGGATGACAGATGGTACGACAGAGATGGTGGAGTCATCAGCAAAGAGATAAAGAGGATTTTTCAGTCGGAGAGATCATTGATGAAAACCAGAAAAAGAACAGGGCCCAGAACGCTGCCTTGAGGAACTCCAGCCTGGACAGGAAGAGGGGATGAGAGACAGGAAGTCACATGTTTGCTGCAACAGAAGAGGAAGTCTGTGAGCCATGAGTGGAGATGGCCTTGGATACCATAGGAAGAGTTTTTTGTGAGCAGGGCAGGGTGCCAGACCGTGTCAAAAGCACGCGATATGTCTAGGAATATGGCTCTGATTTCATGTGTGGCATTGAGCACCTCCATCCATTATTGGGAGAGCAGAAGCAGCATTTCCAGGGTAGAGTGACCTGGTCTGAAACCAAATTGATGATTGGAAATCAGGCCATTGGAGAAGAGTAAGGATTTAATGTCTGAAGTGATGATAGTTCCATAACCTTGCTGATGATTGGGAGAAGGCTGATTGGTCTGTAGTTGCAGGGATCTGTTTTTGCACCTTTTTTATGCAGGGCAGTAATGTTTGCTGATTTCCGAACAGATGACCTTGAGCAAATGTGAGGGTGAGCAAGAGCAGAGGAGCAGGTTTTTAGGACATGTGGGCTGATGCCGTCTGGACCTGTTGCAGAATCTGAGTTGGGGTTTCACAGCAAACTCCACACCTTCTCAGAAGAAAAGAACACAGTCCAGGTAAAGCAGGGTGCGACAAAGGTGGGTACAGAATGCGATGGGTTTCGTACACAAGATTTAGATGCAAACACCGAGTTTAGGCATTCAGCCTTTTCACGTGCAGTATCAGCGCGGCCATTTGAGGTAAGGGAGGGAATGGAGGGGGAACTTGCACCAGAAACAGATTTGATTAGATGCCACCAGGATTTGGAGGAGGGAGAGGTTTGTGAGTTCAGACTTGAGATTTGAAAGATGTTGTTTTCTGTCTCTCCTGAGGGTAGATACACACTTGTTCTGAGCCTTATGGAAAGAACTGAGATTACCCTCAGTTGGGTTTGATTTCCATGAGGCAAAGGCAAGTTGTTTCAGGACAACTGCCTCGCCACAAGCTTCAGTGAACCATGGGTGGGAGGAAGGGTCGGACAACTGAAGACTGGAGGGGATAAATCTGTGAAGGATATATGTATATATATATATATGTATATATATATATATATATATATCAATCAAGTTTCTTTGAAAGAATTCCCAGGACAAGGTGATGTTGGAGAAAGTAGTGATGGGAGACCAGTCTAAGTTTTATGGCTGCTTGGAGACCCTGACAGTCAGCCTGAGTGAAATGCCAGACTCTGGTGCTGAGGTGGTTCTCTAATAACCGCCAGAGAGATATTTACTTTGACAAGCCTGTAGTCAGAAGAACCAATTGGAGTGGAGGAAGAACAGCAGATATTTTCAGGGAGATTTGTCAAAATCAGATCCAGAAGAGATGGAGTACCGTTGGTTGAGATTGGGTCAGGAAGTTAACTGACCGAGTCGGTCACAATTAGTCATAGAAGTTTTTTGCTGAAGTGCCATGGCAGGTGAGAGAGGTACCCACACCACCAACTGGCGTGATGATGACTAAAGTCACCACATTTGAGGAAGAGAGAGTTGGGATGAGAGGATGGAAGTTGCTCCATGTTTTTGGACATTAGTGAGGTGTAAATAGAGTCATCACTGTTTGGTGGAGGGTACAGCACACATATAAACATGAGGTGGGAGTGGAGTGGAGGGGGAGAGGAAGCTGTCGCCAGAGGTTTTCCTAGGTGTCTTGGGGAGGTAAGGCAGTGCATGTAGACTGTCGTGATTAATAGTCTTTGATGAAGAGAGCACCTCCTCCACCAGGACGAGGCTCAGGTCTGTCATACTGGAGGAGGCAGTAACCAGGGAGAGATACTCGGGAGTGAGCGACATCTTGAGGAGGAAAGTTTCTGTTGAGGGCAACCTGTATGGAAAGATCTGTCAGGTTTGAGCGAAGGTCCTGGATATTTGAGATCCGCACTTAATGAAGAGGGAGGGGAGGAGGCTTTGGGTTGAGGGGAGGGGAAGGGTAGGATAAAGGAGGAGTGGGCGAGCTCAGGAGAGTTGTTGAAAGAGTGTGGGGGATTTCATAAGAGCTCGGGGAGGGGGCTGGATGAGGAGGAGAAAAGGATCTGTGGTGCTGGTTTGAGGTACAGTGGGGATTAATAAGAGAGGGGGCAGAAGACAGTTGAGGATTTGAAGAGGTAGAGTGATGTGATGGAGGACAGAGGGCAGGAGAAGGAGGCAGCTTTGTCGATGAGGGGGAGCAATTTTGAGGATGTGAATGGTGGGAGAAGGGAGAGTTGAGGGAGGAAGGTGAAGGGGAAGCTTGGAGGGGGAAAGAGTGTGATGGTTGCTTTGAGAGGGAGGGGTGAGAGGGGTGAATTGGCACTGACGTTGGGGAAAAAAAGAATGGTTGATGGAAAGTGAACATGCAAAGCAAACTGGGGTTTAAATTTTTTTTTTAGTTAATGCGATTAAAGACATTTCTTGAGGGATGCAATAAAGGCAAATTAAGAGAACAGAGAGAAGAAACATAGCAACAGATGGATTTTTTTTTTAAGACAGGATATGAAGGAGAGGTTGAAATAGAAAAGAGACGTGAATTAGGATACAGTAATGAGAACCACACGTGTGAAAGAGGAAGATGAAACATTTTAAGGGATAGTTTTTCTTATCCCCTGCCGCGTGGCGGAAAGGGGATATCTTTGTCACCCAGGGCGTCCAGCTGTCCGTCCATCCGGGCGTCAAAATTTATAGCTGTGAGTGCGATAACTCATAAACTGTTCGCCATATCGATTTGAAATTTGGGTCACACATGTACCACCTGAAAAGGAAGAACGCCATTGATTTTGGGCGTGGCCGGATCCAAGATGGCCGACTGGGGTGGCATCAACATTTATAGCTGTGAGTGTGATTACTCATAAACTGTTCGCCATATCGATTTGAAATTCGGGTCACACATGTACCACCTGAAAAGGAAGAACCCTATTGATTTTGGGAGTGGCCGGATCCAAGATGGCCGACTGGGGCAGCCATCTTGAAAATTTCTTTTCGCCATATCGATTTGAAATTTGACTCACACATGTACCACCTGAAAAGGAAGAACCCTATTGATTTTGGGTGTGGCCGGATCCAAGATGGCCGACTGGGGCGGCCATCTTGAAAATGTTTTTTGTAATAAATGGAAAACCGCTTATCTGATTTCAATTATTTTTGGTTACTACGTTCCTCACCCCTGGGGAACTTTTTCGAGATGATGGCCAAATGGTGTCTTGTTTCCAATTCACCTCCCTCATTATCTGGAATATGTATGACCTTTTTCATTCAATGGTGGGGGATTCCCCATCTCTGATGGTATATTTACTATTAATATTACTTTTTGATAGTTTGCAAACAATTAGGTGAAGGAAAGGTTGAAGAAAAGATTTGTGAGGTGAATTGTGAATTTGGATTGGTAAACGGATCAAGTGGTTACGGGAGGTGGATTGTTTAAAGTGAGTTTATTTATTATTATTATTTTCGTAAGGATTGCGTGTGATTCAGAAAAGGGAAAGGTTGAAGTAAAATCCTGGAGGTGTGGTGATTTTGGAACAGTAAATGCAGAGTGAAGCTGATGGATCAACAAAAAGTAACAGGAACTGGGTAGAGACACATGGTTACAGGAGGGGTGTATAGTTAAGGATACAAGAAAAAAACTTTTTTACTTTTGGATGGATTTTTGAAGATTAGATAAGATTGGAGAATGTGATGTCGGAAGAAATCGTGAAGGTAATGGTGAGAGTGGGTCAGCTCAAATAGAAGAAAGATGGTGTGCCGGCAGAAGGAAGAATAAGCAGAAGAAGGATCGGTAGTTGTGGGTATGGGGGAAAAAAGAGTTGTTTTTTCTTGTTATTTTAAAAAATTAAGGCAAGAAACAGAGTGTGAAGTTGGGAGGGATAGATGGTGGGCGTGGGGAAAATCGGGAGAGAATACAAATAAAACGATCGCACACCTAGATGGGAAGGACGAGTAGGCCTCAAGGAGCCCGATAAGACAAGGCCGACGAAAACTCACAAAAATACCACTATTTTTGAAACAAAACCGAACTCGGAACATACACTAAGGGGGGGGGGGGGGACACACAGGTTTGAAAGGGTGAGGGATTGAGATGGAGTAATGGATCGGGGGTTGATCGGGGAATTTCAAGTGTGACATTACCAAGGGAATTAAATAAACCTCCTAAAAATAAAAAAATAAATTTTAATGATAATATTTTCCCCATCCCTGTTACAGGGAGGGATGCCCTGATTAAACACTTATTAATGAAATGTCTGAGGGTTCTTGTGTTGAGTGTCTCCCACAGTCCCTTTTTCTGTTACCACAACAATACATTATAACACAGTTGTGAAGGATTATTGTTGTGATTAGTTTAAGACCTGTTCAGTTTTTTTCCTCTATTTTACAAAAGGCATTGAACAAGCAAAATTAAGTTTTTGCCTGCAAGTCAACACTAATGTAAACAAAATAGAATCTGTTTTATACACTTGACTTTATCAATACTTGCTTGGGCTCATGGTTTCAAACTGTTGGTGACTGCCACTGTCCAAAGGTAATTCTGTCTGTCTGTCTGTCTGTCTGTCTGTCTGTCTCTTTTCTTTTCATTTATTTATTTATTTATTTTTGTACATTTTGCTTATTACAAGATTCAGTTTGGTGTATTCCAATCAACCGTTTCTCACGTTTGCAGGTACGAGTTGTTCAAGGAAAGGAGCCAGCACATTTGTTGAGCCTTTTTGGAGGAAAGCCCCTCATAATATTTGCTGGTGGCACATCACGTGAGGGAGGCCAGAGTGAAGCTGCACAGACTCGGCTCTTTCAAATACGCAGAAATTCTGCCGGCGGTACCCGTGCTGTGGAGGTGAGCATTTAAACTTTGTTGGTGAAGAATTGATAATAATGTTAATCTGTTGGTTTTGATAAAAGCTTCCTGGATCAGTGAAGATGTACTAGACTTCTTCCAGTTGAGTTTATTTTTTTGCTTACATTGGGACATTTGAGTTGAGTAATGAGGAACATTTAACAGGCCATGCAGGTTTCTTGTAATGCATTGCAGAAACTTGAGGGGGGTGGGATTCCATTTGGTGTACAGTACTTGCTTCCTTTGTTCTGCAACCATCTCTGCCAGTAAATATCTTTTGGGTTGCTGATTCAGTCACTTCCTTTGTGGCAGCAATGCAGGTGGGACTTCAAATGTCGAACAGTCAATGCTAGGCACACTGTGCAGGGTTAATTTACCTACTCAAAGCCACAAGCATGAATTGAGGTCAAGGAAACATGGGCCTTGTGCAAAAGTGTTGTGAAGGAGAAGTTCTTCATCCCTGTTCACATCCCTTGGCATTTTTCCTTTATTGCTTTCTGGAATATTTGATTATCGTGTAATTGTAGTTTTGTGAAGCATGCAGTTCATTTGCGAAATTCACTTTGCATCCTGAAAAACCGAGCCCCTAATGTTGCCAGCGAAATTTCTGGTGGTGGTGCTCCCTTGTACTTCCATTGCATGGATTGCAATTGTCTTCGGTACCAGTGGAAAAACCACAGTTGATTGCCATTTACCAGACAAACGTTGGCTATACCTCCTGAATAGTTTCAGATGTTTGTTGTTTTCGAACAAAGGCTGCAGCAGATGGTGTGGAGTTGCTTCCAGGAACTGACAAAACTAACGAAGGTTTGTGTGTACCCTCTGGCAACATGGGGAAAGTTCTTCAACTTTTAAGTGCAAGCCATAGATTTAAATTTTAAAGGAATGGTTTAAAAATACTCGTAATTGTTATTCTGAACATTGCATGATCGGATTTGTATCCCAACGTGTAATTTCAAAATTGTTCAATAGAAAAGGTTGTGTGCATCATATGGAGAACTTGGCTAGAATTAAATAATAGGACTAATTGAATAACTGAGGACAACATACTGCTGATCGTTTATTTGTGACCATATTAGGCTCATTAATATAACTGAACAAGCCGGTAGGCGACATGGGTGGTCGCTACATAATTGCATACGAGTCATACAGTTTTTGACGGATCGGGCTGAAATTTTTTGACAGGTTGATTAGAGTGTGCAGAAGCTGATTTTTCATTTTCGAAAAAATAATTTTTTTAGGATTTTTCAAAAATTTCCAAGTCCCGTTGCTCGGCAACGGTGGTGTCCATAGCAACGGTGCTCAAAAGCATAGAACTCGATCCTGGTCTGAACCGACCTGTCAAGTTTCATCAAAATCGTTGACTCCTCTGGCCTCCAGAGCTGTCCATTACATACAGACAGATGGAAAAACTGAGAATAAGGGTAGTCTCTCAGCGACCACCCAATACTATGGTCACGAATAGACAATCAGTGGTATGTTGTCCTGATGAGCCCACAACAAGGGTGAAATCTAGATCAACATCTCTGCTTTCGTCTACTTGTGAACATAGGCTGCAAAGTCAGTCTGCAAAGGCTTGAGGACCATACAGATGCCTCCTCATAGGGAGGTGGTGTTGGTGTAATTTATGTACATTATGTCGGTGTGCTTCTTTGGTTGAATTTAATATTCCTGGCTGCAAACCTCCTGACTGGTGATCAGCAGGGCAAAGACGATGTGCTCGTGTGCAGGCGACACTTGTTGCTGACAGGTTGTGCAGCAAGTGCTGTGGTGGGACAATTTGTGCCCTGCTGCCTCAAGTTTGTGGGTTTGCTTCAATATATATATATATATATATATATATATATATATATATATATATTTTATACACTTTTATACATATATATATATATATATATATATATATATTATATGTTATCCTTTATTCAAATGAGTGCATCTTAACCAATTTGTAAGGTCAATGAGTATTGGGGCATATTTATTTATTTATTTTGTTATTTTTGTGACCCTTATTTGCCAACAATTTCTGATGACTATTTCCAAAAAGTGGAATGCTCCTTTTGTTATAATTGAACACTATGGTGTGATGAACCAGTCTTGCTGGTAAAGGCTAGTGTTGAGCTGTTGGCCAGGTATAACAATGTATGAAATTGAGAACATTGATCAAAGCACATCAACTGCCATGGAAAGAAATGAGAAGCTGACTTTTTGAGTGTTACCCCTTCATCAGAGGAAGGTTTAAAATATATATATTTATTTAATATTTTTAATCATTTGTTAATTGCGGTGAAAGTTGTGTTTCTCAAATGAAGTAAAACTTTCATCTTTTCCAGGTTGATGCAGTGGCAGCAAACCTCAACTCAAATGATGCATTCCTGCTGACAATGCCAAGTGCAACGTATTTGTGGCTTGGTGCTGGATCAAACTCAATGGAAAAAGAGGCTGGTGCTTGTTTGTCGTCTGTGCTGGAAGTGGAATCTACAGAGATCAGTGAGGGTTCTGAGCCAGGTGAGCTCTTCTGCTGATGCTTAAAGTCAATTTGCTGATGTGTGGAATTGGTTCTCAGTGCTGTTGACAGATAGAACTTGTACAAGTCAATCAGTTTGTCCATCATTCCTGTCACAACATTCTCAGCAGTGCTATCAACTGCATGCTGGTCATAATAATTGCCCAGCTCTCTCCAAACAGGAATTTGCACCAGGGTGCTAGCACAACATAGTTTTGAATGATGTCATGGAGTTCATATCCACAATCTTAAAAGTTGGTTGTTCAGCATGGAATTTCCTTCCCAAATGTGATGTGCTACAACATCCAGTGCCCTCTTCTGTCTATCAGAGTCATTAAATATAGTGTATGTTAGAAAAATCAAATGCACATTTGTGATGTTGGTTTCAAAAGCATTTGGTGAAATTGTGTCGGTTTGTTATACTCCCTTCATTAGAATATAAGGGGCAGAACTGAGTATCTTTCATCCCCCATTTGTGAAGGAAGTCATTCAGTTTAAAGCAGTCAAAAGTCTTTTTGGTAGCTGGGAGCCAGGTAGGTTGCTCATCGAGTTCCTTGTTGGGAACCTCAAGCTAGCCATGAATTCCACCACAGTTTGTTCATTGCAGAGAGCAGGAGCCTTTATCCATATATCCAGAAAGGTTTCCTTGATCTTAGACTGTTCAGTGGTGATGAGTTTTTATAATTTGAATGATTGGGAGCTCTGGGTTACCCAGCAACTTAGAGTAGTCTCTCCAGCTCTCTCTCAATCTTGAGTATCGTGTAATAATCCCATGTGGAGTACTCTCTCAATTTTGGAGTCCTGGTGTTTGGTGTCGGTATGTTGCACAGTAATGCCAGCCATGGGAGAGGTGGCATTTTAATCGTCCCCCTGATTAATCCCATTTCTGTGTTGAGTTTTCTGAAATGTTAGTATAATATACAGGAAGTTGTGAATTAAATTCTGTTCAATAATGTTAGTATTATTTTGGATAGTCTTTTTTTGTTTGTTTGTTTGAATTGTAATTAAAACCCGAATGTAAAACTTTGTGATTATTCTGCATGGCTTAACATTGTGAATGTATCTTCAACATAAATTTGATCTCAAATTACTGGCTCGTAATGTGAAGCATTGGCTCCACCATTCTTCTCTCGTATTCATCCTTGTTTCTACTTTTCCATTATTTGGTGTAGTTTTTCAAAGATCAGTTTTCTTTTGGAAACTATGTGAAAGGGGGGGATCCAGTATCATTCCATTTACCAAATCCTGGTTTTTCTACAACACGCTAGCTTTGTTCAGCATTACGGATTGATTATCTTTCCAATTCGACAGCGATGCCAATGCTGAAAGCTCTTCATCTTAAGGATGAAGCAGAGTGTGAGAATAACTATATTTACTTGTTACATCGCACTGTTTATGTAATATGTAACGTGCTGTCCACTTTTTAATATTTATTGGGTAAATACACACTCTGCTATCGTGATTCCAAATTGAGAAAGCATCCTAAAATGCAAAGCCCACCCATGTCCGCTTTGTACTCAAATTAAACTTGCCGAAAACAACGGCTTGAAAAATTAAATCGACTATTTTCCATATTCTCATAAATTCGCCTAAATTTGTTAAATTTGATGACAAAAGATGAGATGGTAAAATTGTGGCCTGGATAGACAGGTACCTGTGACCTTGACCTTTGGACCTCAAACAATTGGTTTCTAGCTTTTGGTGAACCAATTTGATGATCCAATATGCAAATTGTTCAAACCAACAAGTGTGCCTGTGCCCACACGATTCTAGACAATGAGACCTTTACAACTAGACCATTTGGAGCCTTCATGTCAGTCCATCCTTCCATTTATTTGCCACCCAAGATAAGTCTTGGTGAGGGTCTGCATTCTCTGATTGCTCTTTCTAGTTCATATTTGTGATCTTTAACTCCACAAAAGAATGAAAGATGAGTTTCAAAAAGGCCACATTACTTGAGGTACACCCATTATTATCTCCACCACTGGAAGTGGACACATGTTTCAACCCATCTTGTCTGTCAGCAGGATATTGGATTCAGATGAAATTTGGACAGATTGGGTTTGAGAAGGAAGAATTGATTTGATGTTGAAGATCTGAATATGAGGATTTTTTAAAAAAATGTTTGTGATTCTTCACTATTCAGAGATGAGCCCAAAAATGATGCATCGCATGATATTTCGAATGGTTGTGGACGGATTCGGATGAAATGAGGTGGATGAATTAGTGAGGTGATAAGAGCAAGCTGATTAGATTTTGGTTCAGATCCAGCCCATCAGTGAGATACAAAATCTAAACTGTTCAGCCTGGTTAAACTTGAAATTTGTCAGGCCAAGCAATTATGAAACTATTATCATTGAATTGTTAAAGAAAATGTATGCTTCATGCCCTTTGTGGTGGTTGGAAAATGAGTTGGTTGATCATCATGATTATAGAATAGGATTTTGTTAATCGCATACACTTGGCCAAATGTGTGGTTTTACTCTGTCCTAGATGACTTTTGGGATGCTCTTGATGGAAAGTCTGAGTTCCAGACCACACTACAGCTACGGACAACAACAGACTTGCATCCACCCCGCTTGTTTGTCTGTTGTAACAAATCTGGAAATTTTTTGGTGAGTCGAAGCAATCGGTACACAATTTCCCCTTTTGAAGTGTTCCCTTAATTATGCACTAAGTTTCATTGACAGGCAGTCTTTGAACTTGAAAAGATTGAGGAACTTGTTAACATGATCAGCCAGCAAGTTAAATGGTTTTTTTTTTTTGGGGGGGGGGGGGTTAACTAATTTATAGAAAGATGGTTTGAACAAAATGTTAAACTCTTACTGTATTGTTTGCAGTTTTACTCAGCAACAAGTTTTCCATTGCAACACAACTTGTTTTTTTTTTTTTTTAATTATTTGTCTACTCTGCTCATTTGCTTTGCATGCATTAAACATTTGTTAGAGCTTCCCTCAAGGTCAATTGTTTGTTGGTTGGAAATGATGTCATGACGCTTGGATATTTGAAAGCAATGCTAATAAGAAGCCAATGTTTAATGTGGCTGGCTTTGTGTGTGTGCAGTGTCAAAAATACAACTAATCGACTTCATTGCAAAAGATTTAAAAGCAATCATTTTATAAATACTAGCAGAGTACCTGCCCCATAGGTGATCTTGTTCCAAGCATGCAACATGTTCTTCTGGCACATAAATTTATTTGGGCATTGTATAGGTAACTGACAGCTCTGTATATCCAAACATAACCTAGGTTAACTGCAAGAAGCAAAAACATACTTACTGCTTCTAATTCAAAATGGCCTGCTGCATTGGAAAACGTAGGGACAGAATACCCTCTCTCACTTGGAGGTGGTGCTACACAATACACATTTACCTGGAGAATTTGCTCCCCCCCCCTCCCCAAAGACCACCAGCAAAAATAACACTCCTAAACATTAATTGGGGTTATGCTGATCCTATGTAGCAAGTCGATGTCATTGGCCCAGAACTGTAGGAGGAGTAGCATGACACACCAGTCGGTTAATTGTAGTAAGGACTACTGTACATGGAATTTTTTTTTTTGCACAATTGTTGATCTGCAAATAAATAAATACCATAGCTTTCACAATGCAACTTGCGCACCACAAAAAGTAACTTTTGCATTTATTCGCAGGTACAGTACTTTTAAAAGTTTGTTGTTGGTCAAGAAGTAAGAATGAAATTTACGACTAATTCCAAATACAAATAATTGACATTTGTCACGTTGCAGATTGAGGAGGTACCTGGAGAATTCTGTCAAAGTGACTTGGCTCTCGATGATGTTATGTTGTTGGACACGTGGGAACAGGTATGATCCTTCACATGCAATGTCAAAACGCTCGCAATGCCTCATTGCCTTGAGCATGTTGGCAAAATGTTTTCACATGTTGACAACATCTACATCCTGCTGCTTACCTTGAATTCAGTCGATCCTTGATGCTTTTCCTTGGCACAGCATATACCCGTGCAGCTTGCTTTAAACTTTGCTTGAATGATGTCAACCCGAACCTAGTTGTTATTGGCAACTACAGAGACCTGCGTAGAAAATGTATTTGTCTGTAAACACGTGAATCTGCTTATGCGGTAAATTTATCAATTGACTGCCATGTGGATTAATATCACATAAACTCATTTATTGATTAACATTCTGATAACTGTTTATTCTGATTTTTATGACAGACTTCTATTATTTTTTTTTTTCAGCTGTGACGTCAGACATTTTAAAGTACAGCATGTGTTCTGCAGACTTCAAAATTGTTTAATATATCTTGAAATGGCAGGTTGTTTATTTATTATTGTTCGTGTTTTTGTTTTTCTCTGTCAGGTTTTCGTGTGGATTGGAAATGAGGCAAATGAAATTGAAAAGAAAGAGGCGCTATCCTCTGGTGAGCGAGTGCTTGAACTTGTTTGACGATTTGTTTAGTGATATGCAGACACCTTTGTTTTTGATGCGTATATTCAAAACTAACTGATGTGATCATCAAATGGTGCTGAAAATATTAAATTATATTTTTTTTGTTCTTTGTTCAGTGTTGTACATTTCCAGGGTACTAGCACAATAACTCTATGCATGTTTTTCTTGTGTACACATGTTTATATTTCTTATGTGCTTTTGTGCATACAAGTTTGTTTGTTTTTGTTTTTATTTATTTATTTTAAATACACCGATGAAAGTGAATTCTCATTGGATGTTTTGTTGATAGGTGTCTATAAGACTGTTCTTCTTCCTTACCTCATTCACTTTGTGCAAATTTCCTCTGATGAGAGCACAACGGAAAGCTTTGTGGTTTTCCTTTTTAGTCTGTTTTCTGGTAATGCCTCTGTTTATAGTCCATTTGCCATTTTGAGAAGCTATGAATTGTCAGGTACAAGGTTTTTTTTTGGTTGATTTGGACCCAATGGGTCCCTGAAGTATTCCAGCTGGGTTGTCCTCAGGACAACTTTGGGCAAACTTTTTTTTATATGCAAATTAGCAGCAATGCCAACCCTCCCGATTTCATCGGGAGGCTTCCGAAAATTCACCCAAACTCCCGCCCTTACGATCACTATCCTTATCCTCCTGAAATTTTGATATTTTTGCACTGTTCACTAATCAGAATGTACTAGTATGAGAATTGAATGAAAAGCATCGTCTGCTACGTATAGCATGTGGTAACTCCATAACGTTCGCTGCTACCAAATTGTACGTAAAAAATTGCAAATTCAAATGAGGAGCAGCGAAACATTGGGTCTGGATCTCGCTTATGCGATCATGCACTGAGATTTAGTGCATGCGGTATGTGTGCAATACAGTGCATGCGGTATGTATGCACAGTGTATATGCATGCGATACGCTCACTGCATGCAGCTGGGCCCCGTACCAGCCCGGCGGTCGCGACCACCGTGCGGTGTTTAACAGCCGCTAGAGTTCTACGAGTCGCGCTGCAGCTGTGGAACATCGACTTCGAAGTTACCGATGCTTCAAGCCCTCGATGTTGATTACGAAATGGCAGAAAAGAAGCTTACGAAGACCAAGAAATGGTCTCAGAAGTACAAGACCGAATACAGTCTCCAATACCCGTGTATTCGAAAGTCTGAAAGAGGAATTCATCATGCGTATTGTACAGTATGCAGCGTTGATATTTCAGTTGAGCACGGAGGTCGCGATGATATTCGGAAGCATGTTGGAAGCAAACGGCACACAGACATTGCAAAGGAGAGATCTTCGAGCACGAGTACCGGTACACTTCTGAATTATTTCACCAAACAAGGGACAAGCGAGGAAGAGGATGTTACCCGAGCGGAACTTCTCTTTAGTGGATTTATTGTGGAACATAACTTGCCCATATCAGTCTCAGATCATGCTGGACCTCTATTTCAAAAGATGTTTCCAGATTCAAAAGTTGCTTCAAAGTATGGATGTGCAAGAACAAAAACTTCAGCAATAATTGGTGAGTTGTCAAATGTTACTGCTTCATCTATTGCCGATATTGCTAGACTAGCTCCATTTAGCCTAGCTACAGACGGTAGCAATGACAGTGGTGAGGCCCAGCTATATCCTGTCCTGATTTCGTACTATGACAACAGTGCTGGGATTGTGAAGCAAGGTTTGCTAAGTTTGCCTGCGTGCAAACAAGATTCCACTGGAGAAAACATTTTCAAACTGCTTGATCATGAGTTCAGTGACAGGAAAATTCCGTGGGGAAATTGTGTTTCCTTTTGTGCTGATAATGCCTCTGTCATGGTGGGCAAGCACAAAGGAGTCGCTGCTTATATCCACAAACAAAATCCAGAGTGCTACATCATGGGATGCCCTTCCCATATGATGCACAATACGGCCAAGAAGGCGGCTCAGGCCTTACCCATTGAATTAGATGACTTTCTCATCGATATTTACTACTACTTGGACAAAAGTAGTAAACGCGTCAAAGGAGTGAAAGAACTGCAAGAACTCTGTGATGCCCTGACACACAAGATTCTGAAGCATGTCGCAACAAGGTGGCTGTCCATTGGTCAGTGCCTAGACAGGCTGATTGAACAGTGGGAGCCACTTCGCCTCTTCTTCAAAGAAGAAGTACGAAGAAAAATGCAACCAACTGTAGCCAAGACTCTAACAACGAGCAAGAAGGACGGCACTGTATCTACTGCCAGTACTGGCACTGCAGGATCAAGCACTAGTGGAGCAGCATTCACCACTACCACTGCAGTATCTGCTGCGAAGAAGACAGCAGGGACAGCACCAAAACCAATGCTGAGAGCAGGTAGCATCACCGGCCCTTCATCACGTTCATCTACAAAGCAGATCCCTTCAGAGTCGAGAAAGACTGTGATAGTCCCATCTACAGGCAAAGAAGGACCCAAGTTAAGTTCTGCTTTTGCCAAATCACTTGATAGAAGCTCAGCAAAACCTTCGAATCAGAGGTCTTCTTCCTTGGCTGCACCTACCTCAAGCTCTCTCCTCAAACGTAAAATTGGATCTGGTACTACGAGTCTGACCTCTTCTGCTGGCAGTAAACGCAAGTGTGATCGCCCTGCGGCTAAGTGTACTACGAGTTCTACAACTAAAAGCGCATCTTCCTCAAACACTGTGCAGGAATCTAGAGAAAAACGTGTCAACAGGATGTTCTTGTCTCCACAAACAAAACTCCATTGTTTCTTCCTTCGATATGCTAACAAGCTTTTTGAGAAGGGGAATCTTCTGCTCCAAAGAGACGAACCCTGTATTCATCTCCTGCACGGAGAATTGAATGGTCTTCTGAAAGATATCTTCGTACGGTTTTTGAAACCATCGGTGTCATCGGTTGCTCTGGTAAATGTACCCTTCTCTGACAGAAATCATCAGAAGAATGATGAGGACCTCATGATTGGGAACGATGCCAAACTGTATATAAGGGAACAAAGGAGTCTCAAGAAATCCACCTTCACTCTGAGTGAGTCAGACATCCAAGGTTTCTTCAGTGCAGTTCGCTCATATTATGTGAAAGCCTGCAATTACATCTTCAAAACCTGGCCGCTAGATGATGAATTAGCCAAGCATGCTCAGGTGCTGGATGTTAAGCTACACCAAGAAGTGGGGTTTGACTGTGTGGAGTTTTTCATCAAGAAATTCCCCTGTCTGTTCAGTGGCGGTGATAGTGACATAGACAGTCTTGAGAGTGAATTCGCTCACTACCAGGCAGACGCCTCCATAGCTACAATTGCTACTGAGACAGTGAGAGTGGATGAGCAGTGGCATCGGATTTCACAGCTCACAGATCCCTGCACTGGTGCCAAGAAGTATCCTAATTTGAGCAAAGTGATGAAGGGAATCTTGGTCATTCCTCATTCGAACGCATCATGTGAGCGGGCACTCAGTCTTGTACGGAAGAATCATACTGAATTTCGTCCCAATTTGAGTGTCAAAACCCTGGAAGCTCTCTTAATTGAAAAACTAGCTCATAGCACCCCTTGCTACCAGAGAGAATACAGCAAAGACATAATCAGAAGGGTGAAAAGAGCCACACAGCTGGCACTCAGCAAAGCTGCCATGGAAAAAGCAAGCATCACTAGTACCAGCCAGTAAGGTAAGAAAAATATTGCTTCTTTTGTGCTTTTTGTTAATCTTTGATTGTCCCCTAACTTACTAATATTAACATACATGTAACATTAAAAAGTGCACAATTTTCCCTTTTTTTTGTTCAAAAAGTGGGAATTCTTAACATGTTAAATGCTCCAAAATAGGGCTCAGAGGGCAGTAGAGAGCGTCTAGAACCCCAGAGCTTCCAGGGCCCGAAGGCGGGCCCTGGACCCCGCCGCAAGGGTCGAGCGCTCCGCGCTCGAGATGTGCGCTTCGCGCACATTATTTGGTGTCGGTTGCAAATCCTCCCTAATTCTGATTTCCAAAAGTTGGCATCTCTGAATTAGGTCCGCCATTACTGAAAAATTGATTTGTTGAATATCTCTGCAACTATGCATGATAATGTCACAGCAATGGTGTCTATACCCATGTTTTCATGGTCAAGTATTAAAAAGGTTACCACATCCATATATTTTGTCTTTATGCAAATTAGTTGCCGCCATTACCGAAAAATCGACTTTGTTGAATATCTCTGCAACTTTACATGATAATATCACAGAAATGGTATCTATATCTATGTTTTCATGGTCAAAAATTAAGATAAAGGCATTAAAAATGTTACCCTATCCTGATACTTCAAGCTGTACACCATGTTGGAGGATCATGACATTTATTACAACGACAAAGTAACAATCGAATCGCAACAAAAACGGAAATCATGGAATTGTTAATGCAGTAGTAATGTTGCACAACATATTCATTCCAAACTAATGTTGCATGTGCAAACTAATCCATAAATTATCCTCCAAACTCTTCAACACTAATCATCTTCATCATCATTCTCCGCATCATCCTGTACATTATCCTCCACATCATTCCTTGCCATAAAAGGGTTGAAACAGCCTTCACCACCAGCGCACACACAATAGGCCGTACATGACATGGTATGTCTGTGGCAGCTGCATCCCTCGGTACTGCATGCCTTGCCCTCTGCTTTACATCCACAGCTTATGACATCGATGAGCCCTTGTGGAGCTGGAGGACCTATGTCAACGACAGGTGATGGAATACCATCATTTAATTCCCATCCAAATTGTGTGATGTCCACACAAGGAGGAGCCTGCTGATCAGCAGCCTTCCACAACATCATCTGAAGGTGTGCTCAGCGAACATGAAGAGGCAGATTCACTTCTGTTGGAGGCAATGCCATGATCTGTATTGGCTTCCCCTTCTTCCGGGAGTATAGCTGATAGTGTGTCATACTCATCGAAGTACCTGGCGGTTGACCATATAAGGCCGTGAAGAACTGTTGGCCTGTGTTCATTAGATCCTCGTGTGTGGCATCTTCCTCACCCAGGACCTCAAATAGCCCTGGGAAATCACCTTCCTTCAAAACATTCAGAGCGCTAAATGGGTAGGAAACTGTCGCAGCCACTCAGTGCATGCATTCCAGGTATCCACCCAGAAGCATACAGCTCGCATTGATGTCAATCACTGCCCTATTCCGGCGTTCCATCTGGATACTGCAAACATTGTGCAGCTGCATCGCCCACACCCAGTACATCAAAAGCACAAATACATCGGTGTCATCGCTCAGGATTCGAATCACCACCATACCAGATTCGGAAGCTTGTTGCAGGTATGAGATCATCGTGATATCTGCCTCATCATGTGCAAAGCCACCATCTCTACTCTCGATCGATATATCAGCACCCATGTTGAATGAGGACAGCACCCGTGAGAGTTCCCACTTGTTGTGCTTGTTCTTAAGAATGGCATCACGATTAGGAAGTGGACTGCTGATGGTCTAGTTATAGTCTGTTGAACCCTCGCCACCACGTCGCTTCCTCTCGTGGTCTTTTGCTGAGATCGTTATTCCTGTCAAATACCAAAATCTTCTCAGTACCATCAGGATAACATGAGAGACGATGCTTGATACTCTCAATGACAATGGAGGCATCCCCTCCATGTGGCCATATGATGTGGTAAAGCAGCTGCTTTGCATCTATGATCACGATGTCTGGAGCATCGAGTTGTTTCACACCCAAACGATTGGCAAGAACAGATTTTTTGCCCTTGCGTAAGCAGCCATACTCATCGATGATTGAGGGCGGGAATGCACACAGTTCCTATTGAAAGATGGGTGCTAGCTTTAGCTGTCGTTGTTGTCCGACCATCAGAAGGCGGATGAAGATGGCCTCCATGTCAAAGGCAGTCTTACTGCCAATCTTCATGCCTCGTTTGAGTTGTTCCATCGTCTTGACCTGGCTGGAAATCTTGCCATGGAAGCCCGACGGCAGAGAGTTGCGGAATGACATGACCATCTTTTCTCCAATTACTACTGCAAATACATATATTATACATATAAACCTTGATGTGGTAACATTTTCAATGCCTTTATCTTAATCCTTGCTCATGAAAACATAGGTATAGACACCATTTCTGTGACATTATCATGTAAAGTTGCAGAGATATTCAACAAAGTCGATTTTTCGGTAATGGCGGCAACTAATTTGCATAAAGACAAAATATATGGATGTGGTAACTTTTTTAATACCTTTATATTAATCCTTGACCATGAAAACATGGGTATAGACACCATTTCTGTGACATTATCATACAAAGTTGTGGAGATATTCAACAAAATCGATTTTTCAGTAATGGCGGCCCTAATTTGCATATAAAAAAAATTGCCCAACGTTGTCCTGAGGACAACCCAGCTGGAATACTTCAGGGACCCCTTAAGATGACAAGTCAACCAAAATACCTTATACCTTTGACAATTCATAGGTACACTACAGTGAACATAGGAAGGGCAAATGGACTATTATGTCTTTATTGAAGTTTTGTAGTACCAAAGCATCTTTTTAATATTCAATGTGCATGTACATACTTAGCACTGAAAAAAAACTTTTTTGGAGTGTATTTGTGAAAAAAAAGAATGTGGAAAAAAAAAAATGAGTACAGCCGCACATGTAGGTTGCAGTTTTTTATTTTTATTCATTCTGTTCAAACCAGTTTAACCGGAATGGGTGGTGTCCCGGTAACAGCGTCTCCTATGAGTCTGAGGTCAGCAGTTTGAACCAGACCCTGGCCGAGTCTACCAAAGACTTTTTTAAAGCCTTTGAACTTTTGACTCCCCCACCCTGGGTGTGCTGGAGAAAAATTTGTCCGCTTGGCTATATGGAGGTTTGAATAGCAGCTGATACACCGACCACTCAAGTATGTGGAAGGTTGAATAGCGGCTGGTAAAATGGCTGCCAAGGTTCAAAGGGTTAAAACGGTACATAAAGTGGGGAGAACAAGTATTTGATACACTGCCGATTTTGCAGGTTTTCCCACTTACAAAGCACGGAGAGGTCTGTAATTTTTAACATAGGTACACTTCAACTGTGAAAGACGGAATCTAAAACAAAAATCCTGAAAATCACATTGTATGATTTTTAAATAATTAATTTGCATTTTATTGCATGAAATAAGTATTTGATCACCTACCAACCAGTAAGAATTCTGGCTCTCACAGACCTGTTAGTTTTGTCTTTAAGAAGCCCTCCCATTCTCCACTCATTACCTGTATTAACTGCACCTGTTTGAACTCGTTATCTGCATAAAAGACAGCTGTCCACACTCAATCAGACTCCAACCTCTCCACAATGGGAAAGACCAGAGAGCTGTCTAAGGACATCAGGGACAAAATTGTAGACTTGCACAAGGCTGGGATGGGCTACAGGACAATAGGCAAGCAGCTTGGTGAGAAGGCAACAACTGTTGGCGCAATTATTAGAAAATGGAAGTTCAAGATAACAGTCAATCTCCCTTGGTCTGGGGCTCCCCATGCAAGATCTCACCTCGTGGAGCCTCAATGATCATGAGAAAGGTGAGGGATCAGCCCAGAAATGCACGGCAGGACCTGGTCAATGACCTGAAGAGAGCTGGGACCACAGTATCAAAGAAAACCATAAGTAACACACTACGCCGTCATGGATTAAAATCCTGCAGCGCACACAAGGTCCCTCTGCTCAAGCCAGTGCATGATGTCCAGGCCCTTCTGAAGTTTGCCAATGACCATCTGGATGATCCAGAGGAGGAATGGGAGAAGGTCATGTGGTCTGGTGAGACCAAAGTGGAGCTTTTTGGTTTAAACTCCACTCGCCGTGTTTGGAGGACGAAGAAGGATGAGTACAACCCCAAGAACACCATCCCAACCATGAAGCATGGAGGTGGAAACATCATTCTTTGGGGATGCTTTTCTGCAAAGGGGACAGGACGACTGCACCGTATTGAGGGGAGGATGGATGGGGCCATGTATCGTGAGATCTTGGCCAACAACCTCCTTCACTCAACAAGAGCATTGAAGATGGGGCGTGGCTGGGTCTTCCAGCATGACAACGACCCGAAACGCACAGCCAGGGCAACCAAGGAGTGGCTCCGTAATAAGCATCTCAAGGTCCTGGAGTGGCCTGCCAGTCTCCAGACCTGAACCCAATAGAAAATCTTTGGAGGGAGCTGAAAGTCTGTGTTGCCCAGCAACAGCCCTGAAACCTGAAGGATCTGGAGAAGATCTGTATGGAGGAGTGGGCCAAAATCCCTGCTGCAGTCTGTGCAAACCTGGTTAAGAACTAAAGGAAACGTCTGATCTCTGTAATTGCAAACAAAGGTTTCTGTACCAAATATTAAGTTCTGTTTTTCTGATGTATCAAATACTTATTTCATGCAATAAAATGCAAATTAATTATATATTTAAAAATCATACAATGTGATTTTCAGGATTTTTGTTTTAGATTCCGTCTTTCACAGTTGAAGTGTACCTATGATAAAAATTACAGACCTCTACGTGCTTTGTAAGTGGGAAAACCTGCAAAATCGGCAGTGTATCAAATGCTTGTTCTCCCCACTGTACATGCTGCTTCCTTGCTTGATGGTCAGCACAAACAAACAAATAAACCAGTCACCCGCAGGGTGACCCGTATCTTGCCAAAAGGTGGCCACGTGTGACTTCTTTAAGGTCACACTGAGGTGAACAGAGCTGCTATCCACCAGGAGCGACTCCTTGAGGAATATCTGCCTACGAGAGATTCCGATGAGAATCGTTCTACAGAGTAACCATGAAAAATATGTTTGCCTCATAACGTCACCAAATGACGTCATAATGTCTCAAGCTTGACATATCTGGAAAGCACTCATCGAGGTGTTCAATTTGAGGTACTACACGATATGGTTCCTAAAACTTGAAAATTTGACCTTGGGGTCAAATATGTTTGACCTCAGGCGCTAACCATGAAGGTCAAGGCCAATCGCCACCAAAAACTAATCGGCTGAGCGCCAGACCATATACTACATTCCCATAAAGTTTGGAGACTATTCGATTAAAATTACTCAAAAAATAAGGGTTTCGTCGACTCTCCTGATTTGCGACAGTGACCTTGACCTTTGACCTTGACCTTCAAAATTTTGTGCGCTGAAAGGGATCTCTATAGGCCTCTGATGTGCGAAGTTACAAAAATTTCGAATGATAACTGTGCTCTGCAGAATTTTTTATACGTGATTACAGCCAAACAAAACAAAACAAAAAAACAAACAAAAAAACATACAAGCTGACTAACATATCTTGCCAAAACGAAGTTTTTGCATCACAAAGAGAATAAAAAGGATGGACCACGGATAAACCATAGGTTGGCAACCTTTGCGTAGGCTTGATGGGCTCCTGCGTTGAGGTTACTTGTAAGGGAACTTATCTATACTATCTGTAAGAGATTTGTCTGTCAATAATTTTTTTTTTTATCACAGCTGACTAAAGGGATATTAGTCAAACGTTGGGATTCATCAGTGTGTGCCGCAGTGTTTCAGGCCAAATATTTTTCGAAATTTTGAATTCGTTGTAATTTTATTTTATTTTATTTTATTTTTTTTTGTATACCTTGGTCGAGGCTCGTATGAGAGCTAACACACAACTCACAGCAAGGAGGCATGAGACAAGAGGGGCGGGAGTGGAAGGGACAAATCATTGGGGAACAGACACAGGTGAACTGTGGAAGGGAGAGGGATGGGGATGGGACGGGGAACATGGCGAGGAGAAGATGGACATTACAGGGACTTTCAGGAAGGAAAGCAGGAGAATTGAAGGAAGTGGGCTTGGGTGGATTATCGGGGGTAGAAAAGATCGAGGATTTGGATGGGGGAAGATAAGAGGTGGTGGTGAACAGCTGTTTTGAAAGCCTGGAGGGAAGAATGGGAAAGAATAGAGTGAGGAAGTTTATTCCAAAGGCAGGAAAAAGAGGAATGAAAGAGTGAAGATGAGCAGTGATTCGTGATTTTGGTAGTTTTACCAGAAGGGGGTTGTTGGCGGACCTTGAGCGCCCTGTGGAAATGTGGTTGGGACAAATCGCAGAGAGAGCAGGGGGGGCAAGGCTGGAAAGGAGTCGGTAGAAGACAGAAAGACCACCGACCAACCTGCGGTGATTGAGTGAGAGGCCCAAAGACTCAGCTTCATTGCGGGAGATGCCAATGATCTTAAAAGCCCTGGTTTCGACAGCGTGAAGTCGAGAAAGGTGGGAGGCAGGAGCACCAGCCCAGAGGGAGAGCAGTACTCCATCAGGCTACGGACAAAAGCTTTGTAAGTGGTCAGGAGCTCAAGAGGGCCGAGGAAGGACTTTGCACGACGGAGGATTCCCAGTCGGCGACTGGCTTTTGAGGCGAGGTTGGAAATGTGACTTTCCCAGGAAAGGTCATGGCAGATAGTGAGACCCAGAAGCTTGAAAGAAAAGACTTCTTCCAGAGGATTGTTGAGAAAGTGGATGGGGGGTTTTCTAAACGGTCCTTTCGAAGAGACATAGTGAGAGTGTGAGATTTGTCTGGATTGAAAGACATGTTCCACGTGTTGGACCAGTTTGTGATTTTATCCAGATCTGCAGTGAGCGAAGAAGCTGCTGCTTGCCGGTCTGAGGGATGACAGATGGTACGGCAGAGGGTGGAGTCATCGGCAAAGAGAAATAGAGGATTTTCCAGAGAGTCCGAGAGATCATTGATGAAAACCAGAAAAGAACAGGGCCCAGAACGCTACCTTGAGGAACTCCAGCCTGCACAGGAAGAGGGGATGAAAGAACTCCATTTAGGGCCACACGTTGACTGCGACAGGAGAGGAAGTCTGCGAGCCATGAGTGGAGATGGCCTTGAATACCATGGGAAGAGAGTTTGGTGAGTAGGGCAGGGTGCCAGACTGTGTCAAAAGCACGTGATATGTCCAGGGATACGGCTCGGATTTCCTGTCTGGCATTGAGGACCTCCATCCATTGATGGGAGAGCAGTAGCAGCATATCTAGGGTAGAGTGACCTGGTCTGAAACCAAATTGATGATTGGAAATCAAGCCATTGGAGAAGAGGAAGGATTTCATGTCTGAAGCGATGATGGATTCCATCACCTTGCTGATGATTGGGAGAAGGCTGATTGGTCTATAGTTACAGGGATCTGTTTTTGCACCTTTTTTATGCAGGGCAGTGATGTTAGCAGATTTCCAAGCAGATGGCAGATGACCTTGGGAAAATGAGAGGGTGAATAGAACAGAGAGAGGGTGAGCAAGAGCAGAAGAGCAGGCTTTGAGGACACGTGGGCTGATGCCGTCTGGACCGGTTGCAGAATCTGACTCGAGGTTTGAAAGCAAGCTCTCCACCTTGTCAGGAGAAAAGGATACAGAGTCCAGGGACAGTTGGGTGCGACTGGGTAAAGTGGGTAGAGATAGTGATGGGTTTAGGACACAAGATTTAGCTGCAAACACCGAGTTTAGACATTCAGCTTTATCACGTGTGGAATCAGCAGTGCGGCCATTTGAGGTAAGGGAGGGGATGGAGGGGGAACATACACCAGAAACAGATTTGATTAAACGCCACCAGGATTTTGAGGAGGGAGAGAGGTTTGAGAGTTCAGACTTGAGATGAGAAAGATGTTGTTTTCTGGCTCTCCTGAGGGTAGATACACACTTGTTCCGAGCTTTGTGGAAAGAACTGAGATTGCCCTCAGTTGGGTTTGCTTTCCATGAGGCAAAGGCAAAGTTGTTTCAGGACAACTGCCTCGCCACAAGCTTCAGTAAACCAAGGGCGGGAGGAAGGGTAAGACAACTGAACACGAGAGGGGATAAATCTGTGCATGAGGGAGAGCAAGTTTCTTTGAAAGAATTCCCAGGATGAGTTGATGTTTGAGAAAGTAGTGATAGGAGACCAGTCTGTAAGTTTGATGGCTGCTCGGAGACCCTGCCAGTTGGCTTGAGTGAAATGCCAGACTCGACGGCGGTGAGGTGGTTCTCTGATAACAGCCAGAGAGATGTCCACTTTAACAAGGACGTGGTCAGAAGAACCAATTGGAGCAAAGGAAGAGCAGCAGATATTGTCAGGGAAATTTGTCAAAATCAGATCCAGAAGAGATGGAGTACCATTGGTTGAGATCCGGGTCGGGAAGTTGACCGATTGAGTCAGTCCCAATGAGTCGCAGAAAGCTTTTGCTGATGTCCCATGGCAGGTGAGAGAGGTACCCACACCTAGCCAACTGGCGTGATGACAATTGAAGTCGCCACATAAGAGGAAGAGAGAGTTTGGATGAGTAATCACTCTATCATGCCTAAACCTTTGTAGCCATGTGAAAGGAAGTATTAAATGATCCCCAGCCCCATTCTTTAGTGGGTGTAGGGAAATGTTTTTGGCCCCCACAAAATTTTTTTTAGAAAAAAAAAACAATTTGTTTTCTTTAAAATACCAACAGGATGAGAACAGCACAGGGAAATGTTGGGTTCCTCTGCTAGTGTTATATCAATAAAGTTTTCTCATTACATGCAGGGTAAAATTGTTTTGAGCGGAGTAAACATGAAGTGTGCTGACTTATGCATTTGTTTAATCACTCAGAATGTTGACAAGTTTGCAGAAAATCCAACTCTCCATTAAAAAAATCAAAAATCTTTCCTTCTGTTACCTGAGACATTGGCATGTAAAACTGACATTTTATTTCAAATAAATGCTCATTCAGCAAATTCACACAATGGTGATGAAAGTGAGGTGTCTGCATATCACTAAACAGATCATCAAACGAGTCTCTTGAAAATTTAAGGAACCAACAGTTTGAACCACCGACCACCCAGACTCGAAGCTAAAACACTAATTGCTCTGAGTCTGGGAGGTCTGCCGTTCAAATCCCTTGGACAAAATTGACTGTTCATCCACATGCAAATTATTTATTTTTGGTGTCATTTTGCATAATTATTTAGAAACAAGTCAGAAAAAACATTTCATAAAAATGAAAAAACGTGTATGGATGGAATCTCCAAAAACAACCAAACAAGGTAGGAAGGAATGACATGACAAGAATAACAGATTGCCATCATATTTTGACATTTTTGTCATGGGTGGCAATAGTAACAATTGTATGAAGATGTCTGATCAAGGTAGTTGTACATTTGTAGTTTGGGTTGGTGCAATACACAAGAGAAAATGTCACTTCCTTCCAATAGAATCATCGTTTTCGGTCCAGTGCCAATCAACATTTTTTGACTGGGAACAAATCTGCGATTTTGCGATCTCTCAATCTGGTGTGTGTGTGTGTGTGTGTGTGTGTGTGTGTGTGTGTGTGTGTGTGTGTGTGTGTGTGTGTGTGTGTGTGTGTGTGTGTGTGTGTGTGTGTGTGTGTGTGTGTGTGTGTGTGTGTGTGTGTGTGTGTGTGTGTGTGTGTGTGTTCATTCTTCGTTATGAAAACGTTTGAGAATAAAATGTATGCCTTTTTAATGCTTATGACTTTCTAGGTGTTTTAAAGTGTATAATTTTGTAGACATTTGAATGGGTGGCCACTTTTTTCCCATGCCATTGTATTCCATGATATGAATGATCTTTACAAAAAAAACTATTAAATCCATTTTATTCAAGAGAGGATGTAAAATCAAATGTATAGTATGAGAGGAGTCATATTGGCTGTTGTGTGCAGGAAACTAGTAACGGTGATGTTTTCCCCTTTGCAGCTGAACGATACTTGGAGACAGACCCAAGCAGCCGTGGACACATTTCGATTGTGACCGTAAAGCAAGGCCATGAACCCTTAACCTTCACCGGATGGTTTCTGGCTTGGGACCCTGATATGTGGAATGGGGACCTTTTTGAAAAAGCTAAAGATAAATTCCAGGTTACACAGTGATTTGTTGACATTGTCACTTGGAGTTGTTGTTGTTTTTTTTTTTTTGTTGTTTTTTTTTAACTTTAAGCAACAGCACCAGAGCTACCTTAGTTGCAAGCTGACTTTGTACTTTTTCTAATTGCTATTCTTTGCTACCATTGTCAAAGCAAATGTGATGAAATAGAAATTGGCTTTATTTTGCTAATGCAATGATGTGTGCGTTGTTCTGCCTTCTACATATGCAAAATTGCAATAAATATTAATTCTGCCTGAACATTGTCTCCTTGTTTCAAAAGAAGTTTTTTTTTTTTTTTTGTTTGTTTTTTTTTTTTAAACATCTTTGTTTATGTATTTGTACCTTCCAAAGTCCAATCTTGTCATTTTTAGAGGGCCAGTGAAGTACCAAATGCAAGTTGTTTTTTTTTATATTTTATTTTGTTTGTTTTTCTTCCTTTTTCTTTTCTTTGCTTTCAGAGCACATAAAGTACTTCCATTAATTGTCCTAAAATGTCTGGTATGGAAGCTATGTTCACTTAAAAATGTGTTTTTTGTCTGCTGTTACATAATCATCCTTTTCATCTTATTACTTACAAAATCTAAAGATTTCGTAAGTATATTGATTACTTCCGTTTCTGTTTGTTTGTTTGTAGGCACGATAACTCGAACGGAAGAAGCTACCAAGGTCAAATTACACCACGTGATTCAGGAGGTTGATTGCTAGCGCTGGTTAGATTTTGGTCAAAATTGGTCAAAGGTCAAGGTCACAGTGAGGTCAAACATCCGAAAAATGATAACTCGAGAATGGAAGAAGCTACCAATTTCAAATTACACCACGTGATTCAGGAGGGTGGTGGCTAGCGCTGATTAGATGTTGGTCAAAATCGGTCAAAGGTCAAGGTCACAGTGAGGCCAAACATTCAATTTTTGATGGTTTGGTACAGAATCATCATAGAAACTTGTGGTTTGCGTCGCTACCTTCTCGAGAGACAGCTTTTATTAGACAATGTCAGAGGTCAAGTTGACGATTTCGTAAGTACCAGTCTATGACTGCTTGTTGTATCACTTGAAAAGACACCAGAAATACTAAAAATTGAGTATGAAATTGCTATGGGCTCATTTACTTATTTTGTATGCTCATGTGTTTTCAATGCGGAAGGCTGGGGTTGAGGGTACTGATTTGAATGGTTTGGTGTCGAACAGGAGGGAGAAGTGCGAATAGAACAAAGGAGATTGGGAGTTGAAGTTGGGGAAATATGTTTGAGGTCATGATGTGGCGTAAATGGAGTTGGTGATTTGCAACGTTTCCACCATGCAAACCTTCCTAATCTAACTCTTTCTTGTCAGTGTTTCCTCCCCTTCTCTCCATTTCCTGTTCATTTATTACTTTGCTCATGCCCAATTGTTGCCCTGCTATACCATTGTCAATGTAATCTTGCTGTTCCATTAGCTTTGCTCTTGGACAGAAATTAAAAAAAACTTGCAAATTTGCTTCATTAACATTGCATGCAAGTCTCCCTAACAGACCAAAACAAACAGTAAAAAGAGGGTGGGGAAACAACAGTAGGATTGAAGGATGAAATAGGGAGACTTGGACAAATAAGGGAAGTGGAAGGAAAGGAAAGGAGAGAGTTGGGGGAAGATGCATGAGGTGGACAAGATGGATCCAGAAGCTCAGGAAGGTCCAATTTCCAAATTGTCAAGGGTAGAAAAGATCATGGTTTTTTGGATGAGGGATGATCTGAGATGGTGGTAAACAGTTGTCTTGACCTGGAACTGGAAGGAAGAATAAGATTGAAGAGAATGTCGGAGTTTATTCCACAGGTGGGTGGGGGGGGGGGGAAGAGAGAATGAGCAGTGATCCTGGATTTTGGGAGTTTCACTAGAAGGAGGTTGATGGTGGACTGCATGTACCCTGCAGAACCTGAGGGGATAACACGGAGCAGAAGGTGTAAGACCAGAAAGGAGGTGGTAGAAAACAGACCACTGACCTGTCTGCAATGGGAAAGTTACAAGTCCATTGATTCTTCTGCTTTGATGCAGGATATTCCAATGATCTTGAAGGTTTTGGTTTCCACTGCGTCAAGCTGAGAAAGGTGTGAAGCGGGGGAGCGAGCCCAGACGGGAGAGCAGTACTTCAAGCTGTGGATGAAGGCCTTGTAGGTGGATAGGAGTTCAGGTGCGCCAAGGAAGGACTTTGTATGAGGGAGGATGCCCAGTCGTTAATTACCTTTGAAGACCAACGTTTAAGTGTGGTTTGCCCAAGAAAGATCATGACTGTTGAGACTCAGAAGTTTGAGTGAGTGAATGTCATCAAGAGTATGTGAGACACAGATCTGGATTTAAAGACTTTCCAATTGTTTGGCAAGTTTGTGATTTGATCACTGACTGAAGAGAAGAGGCTGCTGTCTTCCTTTCTGAAGGATGAGAGATGTTAAAGCAAAGGGTGGAAAATCCTCATGTTTGCTCATTATTCCAGTTAAAGATCATTGATTAAGATCAGGAAGAGGACTTGGCCCAGAACACCACCTTGGAGCACTCCATCCTTAACAGAGAGATGAAAGGATTACGTTGAGTCATGCATTGACTATGCGAGTAGCTAAGTTAGTAAGCCATGTCGAGTTGCCCTTGGATGCCGTAGGCAGAGTTTGGAGAGCAAGATGGGATGCCAGACTGCATTGAAATCTCAACATATCTCCAGAGACAGCCCTGATCCAAT
The DNA here is from genome assembly GCF_056783735.1 of Eptatretus burgeri. NCBI lineage: Eukaryota > Metazoa > Chordata > Myxini > Myxiniformes > Myxinidae > Eptatretus > Eptatretus burgeri. The sequence continues at coordinate 75,983,356 of NC_140965.1, forward strand.
CACATTGAGAACCTCTATCCATTGTTGGGGGAATTGGAGCGGCATGTCCAAGGTAGTGACCTGGTCTGAAACGGAATTGGTGATCTGATATTGGGTCGTTGGAGGAAAGGAAGGATTACATATCAACTGCGATGATTGATTCCATAATGTTACTGATGAGTGAAGGTAAGCTCATAGGTCTAGCTCGTTCAGGGGATCGGTTTCTGCACCTTCTTATGTAATGTTTTTATGCCTCCGCACCAAGGGTGCCGGAGGCCTTGTTTCCGGGTTGTCTGTCCGTCCGTCCGTCCGTCCGCCCGGATTTTCGTTTACGTGATAACTCGAGAAGCAAATTGTAGAATTTCATCAAACTTGGTAAAAAGGTAAAGTAAGACAGGGCAATGAAGTGATTAGATTTTGGGCCAGATGTGATAAAGGTCAAGGTCAAACTCTGAAATTTCACTTTACACCCTAACTCAAATAAAAGAATTTCATTTAACGTTGTACAAAGGTAAAGTTGGACAGGGCAATTAACTGATTAGATTTCGGGCCAGATATGATAAAGGTCAAGGGTCAAATATGTCAATACTCAAGTGTTTGTGCGGGAGAGCGGCGGCATACCCTTCGACTGCGCACAGTCGAATTACTTGAGTTTTTTTTTTCCTTCCTCGTGTTGGATTTCCAAGCATATTTTGCATTATCGAGGACAAATGATAGGGTGAAAAGATCATTAAGGGGATATGCAAGAGCCAATATTTAGGACCTGTGAGCTGGTCCAATTGCACAAACCTCTCAACCTTCTCAGGTGCAAAAGACACTTGTTCCAGAAGCAGTTTTGTATGACTGTGTTGGTTGGGTACAGAGTGAGGGGTTTGGGACCAGATTTGGAGGCAAACACAGAATTGAGGCATTCTGCCTTCTCATGAGTGGAATGGATTGTGGTGTCATTTGAAGTGAGTGAAGGAATAGAAGGGGATCATACATCAGACTTCACAAGATGTCCCTAGGTTTTAGTGAGACCAATTGGAAAGTTCAATCTTGAGGTTGGACAGATGTTTTCTTGTTCTCCTGAGAGTGGACTGACACTTGGCTTTCTGGAATGATATGATTGCCTTTGGGTTTACTTTCCAGGAAGAGAAGGCAAGTTTTGGAGTAACTGCCTCCCCATGTTATTTGGTGTACCATGGATAGGATAATTGAAGATGAACTAGATCTTTGTGTAAAAGAGCAAGTTTCTGTGGAAGAATTCCCAAGCTGAGTTTATATCGGGCAGTCAATTTTATAGGAGATAGGTCCTAAAGCAATGGCTGCTTGCTGTCCCTGCCAGACTTGCCAGCCTTAAGAATTGCCATTGATGTTTACATTCACAAGCATGTATGAACCAATTTTAAGCAGACGAGCAGGAGACATTTGCAGGAAAGTTTGTCAGCACCAAATCCAGAAGGAAGGATTTGCCCTGGGAGAAGTCGATGTTGGAAAGGTCACACATTGAATCAGTCCCATGGAGTCTCAGAAATCCTTTGAAATGCCATGGCTGTTGAGAGGTACCAACACCCGGTCAAGTTGCATGGTGACAATTGAAATCACCACCATGAGGTTGTGAGAGTTGGTCTGTTTGAGAGCAATGTGGATGGAATTGTCACTGGAGGATATAACATGAACACAAGAGGTGAGAGTGGAGGGATGTTGCAACCAGAGGTATTCCTGGGGATTGGGAGGTGTAATATCGCTACTCGAACAGAGAAATTTATGTAAAGTGCAACTCCGCTGCCAGGGTGGGGTTCCAGCCCACAAATCAGAGGAGATAAGTCGGGGGTGGCCTCTGGGAGGAAGGATTTTGTGAAACAGATGTCGAGTTTGTCAGCAGTGGCCTGGATTGAGAGATCTGTTTGAGGTCCACACATTGAGGGACGGATGGGACGGGGTAAGCACTGAATTGCTGGGGCAAGGGGAAGCTTGGAGAGGGCAGGGTGAGAGGGATGTAGAAAGGGCGAGGTTGGTAATATGCAGGCTTGTGTGGGATTGTACTGAGACGGAGGAGTTTGATGCCAAAAGAATGAAGGATTTGGCTATTGCACTCTCATATTCTGCAAACTGGGCTTCTCAAGATTCCCAAATTTAAAATTCTGAAATAAAGATTGTGGGATGGGTGGAAGTAATTTATTTCAAACTTGGTGCCTTGCATCAGGTTTGTACAATGAACTTCAACCAAGACTATACAAAGCAAGACAAATTTAATTCAGTAGAAAATGTTACGGAATACACGTAGTCAATGGCAAAGGATGCCAACCAGTACAAATTGCCTGAACACTTTCTTTTTGTTTTGGACACAAGGTTATGTTTTCACCCCTGTCTCTCTGTGAGCACGACGTATCAACGTTGTGGACAGGTTGGGTGTGTGATGACGAATTGATTCGATTTTGGTGAAGATCCAGATCTGGATATGATGTTTTTTGAAGCAATTCTTCACTATTGAGAGATAGGGCCAGAAACTATAATAGCATGGTATCTCAAAAAGGTGAGGACGGATTATGACAACTTGGATGAGTTGAGTAGGTGATAAGAACAAGCCGACTAAGATTTTGGTTCATGTTCGGATGCAGATCAAGCCTAGCGGTGGGATACAAAATGTAAACGTTCAGTCTGACGGAGGTATGCGCTCTACCGAGTGTCGTTCCAATTGAGGCTTGTGGAAGGGTTAGAGCATAATTGAAGGGAACATGGAAATGTGGGAAATACCAACAGCAGAGTAGAATGGTGAGGTCGAGACGGGGAGAAGGACAATATGAACAAGCTACCCTTGAGCTGAATGAAACGGCAAGGAGAGGAATGGGAAAGTGAGGATCAAATGAAGAGGTGAGGGAGACGAGCAAAAAAAATCACAATACCTTGGAAAAATGGAGTGCTTGGGAATGGGGTAATTTGTGGTGATCAGTATGGTTGGGGGATGACCTGAGGGACTGGAGCACATCTGTCTTGAAGCCCTGGACAGAAGAATGGGACTGAACAGACTGGGGAAGATGGTTCCACAGATGTGAGAAAAGAGGAACAAATGAGTGGAGGTCAGAAGTGAGCCTGGATTTTGTGAGTTTAATTAGAAGAGTGTTACTGGCAAACGATGTGCTCCCTGAAGAAACATGGGAGGGACAGAACCAAGAGGACAGAGGGTTCAAGACCAAAAAGTAGGCCATATAATAGATGCCATCAACCTGACTGATGCAAAGGCAACAGGCCTCGACACTCAGCTTTGTCCTGGGACATCCCAATGATTTTGAGGGACTTGCTTTCCACGGCATCAACAAGAGCAAGGTGTGAAGCAGGGGTGCTAGCCCAAAGGGGAGAGCAGTACTCCATCAAGCAGTGAATGAAAGCCTTGTGGGTTATCAAAAGTTCACACTGGCCAATGAAAGCCATTGCATGATGAAGGATACCATCCAGAAGAAGGAGAAAAAAAAAACTTTTGAGTAACTTTATCCCCAAGTAGTTTGTTTAGGAAATTGATGGTCGAGTTTTCCAGACAGTCCTTTCAGAGAGACAGGGTAAGTGGGATTTGTTGTGGTTGAAATATATTCCAATTGTCTGACCAGCTCCTGATTCTATCAAGGTCTGCAGAGAGGAGGAGGCTGCTGCCTGCCTGCTTGAAGGATGAGAAATGATATGGATGAGGGTGGAATTATGAGCAGGATTTCTCAGGGAAGTGGACATCATTCATTAAGATTAGGTATAGGATTGGTCCAATACACTTCCTTGGGACAAATCTATCTTTAACAGGAGAGGAGATGAGGGGATCCTGTTGAGATCTACATGCTGATTATGGGAGTGGAGGAAGTAGGGAGGGCAAATCATATCCAAATGTTGCTTTCTTGGTTTATTTTTTTCAAATGTGGGCATTTTTTCTTAATTCCTTCTCTGTATGACTGTTGTCAAACTAGTGTTTTGAGCCGATTGGTGCGTTGGTTAAAACGAGAACCGATTTAAGATGGAACGTAGGTTTGTAGTGGTTGGTTTTGGTTCAGCAACGTTTCCTTCACATGTGTTTGCGCTGCTGTCTGGGTTTCCCTGCAGCATAATCTATCGCATTGCAGGCTGTGGTCACCTTTCGGGCTCTTCCACTATACCAATGGCTCATCGTTCTCCATGACGTTTCTGCAAGCACCTAAGGCTTCTCAGGATCATCCCTCGCTCAACCAGTTCCTCTAGATTCCTCCATCAACCTCCATTTGATTTGTTTTCTTCCTTGTCCCTAAGCTTATAATTCACAATATGACCTGGGGCGTATGAATTAAAAATCCACCCTATGGGTAATGGGGTAATGGGGTAATGGGGTAATGTGCTAATGTACTGTACTAAGCCCAGACAATCAAAACAGCTTCAACATAAAGAATGCATTTCGCAGGGTCGCGTGATGTACATTAACGCTGGAAGCCCCAAGCCATCAAGATGAGTTGGCATGACGTCATCCTGCATCTGCCTGCAAAAACAGGAGTTTTGTTGTAATACTTTGCATCGAATGAAGTAGTCTGCATAAAGCTGACTCCCCCAAGGGCTCAGCCTTCGATGATGGATACTGATCATTAAGTTTTCTTACCTGAGGCAAGAAGACAGGTGAACGTACGATCCGTACTCCGCAAATTATAAAATGGTTCAAATTATTCATGAGATATTATGGCTTTAATGTTCCTTCCCTTTTCGGCCATTCTGATTCTGATGCACCACACTCTGTTACAGGAGGCTGGCGGGATGTCCTGGAGTTGTGCACACTTGCTCTAAGCTGTCTAGCCTGGGTTCGAATCCCGACCCAGGTTTAAACTATCATCCCGGTCGTTCATAGGTATGGCGATTCATCAATGTGTGCGCCGTCCCTCGGATGGACTTAAACATGGCGTACCGTCTTGGCGGAATTCGTTGGTCAACGTCCATGACCCCACGGTGTCCTTGGAGCTATCGTGGGCACCACGTGGGCACCCAATTCCAAATTCCTGCCTTAACTACTGTTGGGAAGGCGATTGGCAAAGCACCGAGTATACAGTGCTTCTAGAAAGACCACCTACATGCCCTTTCAACAAGCTCAAATGAGCTAAGATCCTCGTCCTCTTAATTATGACGTCATAAAAAGAATATGACGTCATTGTGATGTATCCGGTTTGCGATAAATTATCTGTGCTAATGCCCGGCTGGATTCCCGCAAACAAAATCCAAACAGCTTGCCTAGTTTCGGAGATAATGGTATAGGCGATTTCCATTCGCGACGATATTATGACGTCAACTTTTTTTTAGGAAGAATTTCCAAAATCGGAGATGGTCACTGCCTGCGCGTGGGCTTTCTGCATATACATGGCAAGTTTCACGAAGATCCGATGAAAACTCTGGTTTGTGAAACAAAAAAATGTCAAAAAATAGGAATGACGTCATAAAAAATTGATATGACGTCATGGTGATGTATCGTATGTGCGGTAATTAATCTCTGCTAATGCCCTGTTCGATTCCCGCAAACAGAATTTAAAAAGCTTGCCTAGTTTCGGAGATAATTTTTTAGGCGATTTCCATTAGCGGAGATATTTTGACATCATAACTTTTTTTCTAGGAGGAATTTTCAAAATCGGAGATGGTTCCTGTCTGCGCAGGGTATTTTTACATACATACGCCAAGTTTCAGGAAGTTTCGATGAAAACTGTAGGCTGTGAAACAAAAAAGTCCACAAGAACAACAACGTGAGTAAGACTTAGAGATCCACGAGGATCTAAAAATTTCACCTTTTGTTGCCTTCTCTCCGGAATGAAATTCCATGAAATCAGACTTTTCCACCTTTATGTACACATCGTAACGCACAACTTCCAAGTGAAAAACAAAATCTACAAATTTCAGAAAATTAATTAAAAACAATTTCAGAAACTTAAACATTAAATTCCTATGCAGTGTTAACACTATCCCTTGATTTATAAAATTAATCCTCCAACGAATACATCCGAAAACCCCGTTCGCTTTACAGCTGCCTGCATGTCCCCCCAGCTCACCCCACTCCTTACCTACTTCCACCTCCAGATATCCATCTCCTGTGTGATCCACTCCAACACTGCCTCTTTCATCATGTAATCCTGGATTGCATTATTCTTACCCAAACCCAGCACCTGGCATTTCCTGGTGTTTAACTGTATCTGCCAAACTGACCAGATGTTTGTGTTTTTTTTTTTTTTTTTTCTGAGTTCTTTGGCCTACCAATGGCATGTTGTATTTCCCTCTTTTGCCAATGTATCTCCGAGAATAATTTCTTAAATTTTCCAGATCCAGCAAGCAGCACAATACGTTATCATTTGTTTGCAAGCGAGGAAATCAATTCCTGTTGAGGTTAGTTTCATAAATTCTGCTCTGTGGTTTTTTACACTGGCCACGTACAAACAAGGAAACTGAGATGTGCCAACTCGGCAAGGTGCCAGTGTGACCAACATCCGGCCACTTCTCAAGCCTCCTCGTAAAACCCTCGAACTGCTTTACGAAGCATGATGTGCATATAACAAGGTATCCGATGTATCGACAAAGCTTTTCCCTTATGACACTGAAAGAGATATTTGAGATTCTGGTGTGGTGTTGCTGTCAAAAAGAAAAATAAAAATTAAATAAATAAACAAACAAACTTATTGCATTGTTAATGGGCCACATGGAGGAGCTTGGGCAATGCATCGCATGCACAACAAGGAAAGTAGGAGAGACTGTTGCACTTTTAGACAACTTCCAAATACAAGAGATGTGAAGGAAGACGGTTTCAAATGGACTCCCTAAATTGCTTTTGATTCTGGAAATCCCAACAAAATGAACTCAAAGTGAGAATGCCAAAGAAGCCAAGGCAGAAAATGTAACTTGATGCTGCGGTGACTGCACCAGAGTTGTGTTGTCTCACTGTTGCACGTTACTACTGCTACTGTTAATCGATTTATAAATCTCTTTCCTTGTCATCTTGTCTCTACTTGGTCCTGTTATATTCCTTTGCTTCTTGGATTCAACTCTGCCCCAAATGTCACGACGTTGCCTTTTTACCCTCCATTCTCTGCTTCTTCGAGCCTTGCCAACAACAAAAAAGGTTACGACTCCAGTATGTGAAAAGTGGATGACGACGATTACTACTACTACTACTACTACTACTACTACTACTACTACTACTACTACTACTACTACTACTACTACTACTACTACTACTACTACAATGGCCTCGATTCATCCCACCCTCTTGCAGGGTCAAGCACATTGGTTTTCCCTCTTAAGAACCCTCTATCGCAAGTATCCTCTCTTGACAACCCAACCCTCTCCTATCCCTCTTCCATCCAACACTTCCTCAAATCACAAGTTTTGTCCGCCCCTTCTCTCGGTGGGCGGAGGTTACGTTTTCACCCCTGTCTGTCTGTCTGTCTGTCTGTCTCATCTCTTTGAATTGATTTGATTTTGGTGAAGATCTGGATCAAGATCTGAGAATTTTTTATTTTTTATTTTATAAGTGATTCTTCACCATTGAGAGATAGGGGCAAAACTATATATGGTACATCTAGCAAGACATCTCAAAACGTCGTGGATGGAGTCGGATGAAGCTTATTGTACAGGTTGGGGGTGTGAGTAGGACTAATTGAATAGATGTTCGTGATAATCCGGGTTTTGTACAAACATTCAAACAGAATAAGCATATTATTATATAAAAGCAAATGTGACATTATAGAAAAAAGTGACCTCAGTGATGGAAAAAGCAAGCAAAAGTACCCATCCCCGTGCCGGTAAAAGTTTAAGTTAATCTATCAATTTAAATTAGAGGTCTGCGATCTACAGATCCTCGCTGACAGCTTTAAGGCTGCATGCCAGGAATGGGGCTTTTCCACCAACATAGAGACAACTGTAGTTCTCCACCAGGAATGTGACACCTCTTCTGGAATCACACTAGGTGACTATGCTGAAGTCAGTTTCACACTTCACCTATCTCGGACGAGTCGCGTCGAAGGATGCCTGCCTAGACTTTGAAATTCAACGTAGAATTGCCAGGGTTTCAGGCATTTTCCACTCAAGTGTGGGAGCGAAATGGAATTTCCACCTGGCCGAAGCTCCTGGTGTTCAGAGCTTCGTCCTTCCAATACTGCTGCATGGCTGTGAGACCTGGACAACCCTGGTACACCATATCTCTGTGGCTAATAATCCTCTCTGACTGTAGTAGGGGTAGGTAAATAACTTGCACTGTGGTACGGGTACGGGTGAAAATGGCAAGTCATCTCCCTCACCACCCCCTCTTCTTGGGGCATGTGGAAGGTTGTGCCCATGACCTGAATTAGGGTTACTACCGCCAGGTATGCAAAATTTGGTGAAGATTGGCCCAGCCCTGTTTATTTATTTTCCTATGATTTTTAGACATATGTCTACACACATGAACAGAGAATTGCCTAATTATTTAATATAATTGGATGGCAGAGTATTTTGAGCATGGCACAATTGATGGCATGCATATTCTGATAATTGCATCGCAGGAATACCAACCATCAAGAATATTTTAGCAGGAAATGCTGGCGTTCAGTTAAGGCCCGGTCACACCTTGATGTTTTAGCCAGCGATGGCAACGTATTAAAATGTATGTAAAACGCTGGCTTACGTTGAACTTTTGATGTTTTTTTTTAAAGATTCGGACGTATTCATAGCGACTTGGTCTTATGTATAACGCATTAGTAACAGACGCAGAACGTTTCGTTGTGTTATAGATAACTTATACCAACGAATGCTGAACCTGTTGTCGGCCTACACAACCGATGCCCAATGATAGTCTAACCCAGGCATAGCGCGTTGCACGCATCGCCGACGATGTCGTGACGTAGCCTATTAAGAGGCTGACGCACAACGATTCGAATCATAACTGCCGGAGAAATGGAAGTGTCAACATCGCGGTCACACCTTGGCGATCTTGCCAGCGTTTGCCGACCTAAGAAAAATGTGTCTAAAACGTTGGGGCACGTCAAATACGGTATGAGTAAGTTTGGTATATGTGAGTAGAACGCTAAAGTACGCTATCATACGTCATAGTAAGTAGAGTACGTCAAGAAATTTTAAACATGTTCAAAATTTTACGACGTACTCGGCGTATGACACACGTTCCACATGCGATGGGGATAAGTTTTACACACGATATGTGGACGCTTACACACGTCCACAAACGCTACTTATAAGCTACTCATAAGTCGAAACACGTCGCGGTAATGTCTTTTTTACACGAAACTTATTTCTAACTTATGTTTGACGTGCTTTGAACCAATTCTTTACGTAGTCCCAACACACATTGACGTATGTAGACGTATTCCAATGACGTCTTCCGGTCGACAAAAAAAAAATGAACGTGTTTCTAGGTTACAACTGCCATATAAAGACGTGTTCCCAGCGGTTTTGGGAATTGGTATATAAAAATGCTGCTCATAAAAGGGGAACCCAACAGTGTTTTCGAGTCCTTTTTGAGTCGATGTCCATGTCAGCAGTAACAGTATCAGTATCAGTATCAGTATTAGTATCAGTAACAGTAACAGTAACAGTATCAGTATCAGTATCAGTATCAGTATTAGTATTAGTATTAGTAGTAGTTTGTTCATGTTGGCAGTAGTAGGTGGGTGTGAGGGGGAGGGTGAGGGTT